>NC_064259.1:20836835-21559003 GCF_003254725.2 Canis lupus dingo
CATTAAGCTCTATCCCTGAATTTCATCAAATAAGAATCTGGAGGATTTTGCAAACATTGCCTCCCAGATTCCTCTCTACTTTTCTCAGAATTTCCATCTCCTGAGTTTCCAGTGCTGTAACCGCAGGCTCACTGCCACCTATGAACACTAACTTCAACCCTAGTTTTCACCTGTAAAGCCTGGCCAGGCTGGTAGAGAGCCTCACTCCAGGTCACTCCTCAGCGTGAAGCTGACTGGCCACCCGCGTGGCATCTACATGGTTGTCTCTGCCTGCAATGTCTCCTTTTCTACCTGGAGCAATCCTGCTTCTCCTTCAAGTCCTTGCTCAAATCTCCCCAGAATTCCAGCTTCATGAGGCTACTCTGAGAACTGAGGTAAAGTACAGGTGGACATAGACAGGAACCCTGAGCCAGGACACCACTGTCACTGTCATGCCTTTGCTCCTGCTTCTCTTGAGAAATCCAACCCCTTCCCAATCCCCTCTGCCTCCTATTCATGCTGCTGTGTGCTTACTACAGATGTGCTCATCCCTCTTCTCCCTAAAATCCTAAACTCCTGGAGGGCAAGGATCTTATCTTGCTTCGTTTTGGGGGCCCCATATCTGGCTCTGCACCTGGCACTTAGGGGTTCCATGTATATTTGCCAATAAATCCTCCTGTCTCCTGGACTCCAGGGATGGCAATTTGACAAATGGTCAGAACCCTGTGATAAATTAAAATTCATTGTGCGATGTGGACACAGACAAAGATTGTGTTGCTAGTGACATCATGTCGGGCTGGTGACAACACTAGTCATTAGGAATGTTTAGTTCAAGACAGAACCCTTGGCTTGTGGGGAAGATGGTCCTGGGCCCCACCAAGTGTGTCACTGTGGTCTGTAGGAAGCGTCTCTGATAGGGACGGCGCTATCCAGCCAGTGTGGTCTGCCCTGTCTGCTCTCATGCATCTCTACAGCCCCAGTGGCTCAGTAAATATTTTTTTTAAGTTTTTATTTATTTATTCATGAGGGACACAGAGAGAGAGGCAGAGACATAGGCAAAGGGAGAAGAAGGCTCCCTGCGGAGAGCCTGCTGTGGGACTCCATCCTGGGACCCCAGGACCACACCCTGAGCCGAAGGCAGATGCTCAACTACTGGGCCACCCAGGCGTTCCTCAGTAAATATTTTTTTAATAACCGCAGGGGTTCCTTTTAAATCATATGAAACTAGTTACACTATCGAGGACAAGAAGCTTAGAAGAAACTTTGTCTGTATCCTCATCTCTCCCACTGATTGAAGAGAGCAGGCTCCAGTGAAGGAACAAAAAGTTCCTGGAAGGTATGTGGGTTCCAGACACACCCTACGCTTGCTGATGCCTCTGTGCCATCCCACTGGCGCTCCCTCCTCAAGACAAGCCTTTCCCCTAGTAACCTTCTACATTTTGTCCAGGATCCCACATGTGCACCTTCTCTGTCAGGTCTTCCTGCAAGGGACCTCTGTCAGGTCAGATCCCTTCAGTTTTTCTGATTCAACGCTGGTAATTTTCACAAGTTCAAAGCAGTCTTAGGGTGAGAAGGAGGAGTTGGCAAGCAGGTCCTATATCTGCACCTCAAGTAGTAACAAGATCTGCAGTAATGGGGAAAATGTGTCCACTGGGTCTGAAGTAGTTGCTCCAAGGCTTTGCACTCCAGCACGTCGTGGTGTGACAGGGCCTGGGATGCAGACTACAGGCCTGGGGAGGAGGATAGAGGACAGCTGGGAAGCTGAGAACGAGGGTTTTAGAAGCCATAAATCTTCAGCGAAGAAGAGTAGGTCTTTCTACCATGGATGCCTCAGGGCAGCATGCCGGGAATCCACGAAGGAGCACCGGTGAGGGGCCTGTGCCATAGGTACGGATCTGGGGGAGAATGGAGAGCCTCCATGCAAAACCCCACTGTATCACTCACTAGCATAATCACAAGCAAATCAGTTGGCTTCCCTCAGTTTAGTTTCTTCAGCTATAAAATGGTCTCCCGGGGAGCTGGAACTAGATTCCTGCACTTTTCCGGAAGACGTGAGCAGCTCATCCAGGGACACGTTCCAGGCCTCCCCGGGGGTTCCCTGGGCAAAAGAGATTTCCCGTGGGGACGTTTCCACTTTGTGGTTCTCTCTGACATCATCCGGCTGGATCTCTTTAGACAGTCTACAGAACGCTCCGACATCCACGATGCACGCTCGCGGCACCTCCCCATCAGCCGCTTTCACAGACGGGAAGACCCGGGCGGGGGCCAGCGCGCGGGATCGGCCCGTGCCCAGACGCAGCTCGGGTGCCCGGCGCGCTCCCGGGGGGCGGGGCCACGGCGCGGGGCGGGGCCGGCGCGCGTCACGTGACGCCCGGCCCGGAAGCGCTCGCTCCCGAGACCCCCCAGGTGACGGGGTCGGGAGCTGCCGCCCGGAGCCAGCGCGGAGGTCGAGGTCGCGGGGATCCCTGCAGTTTCCCGCTCCCCTCATCCGCCGCCATGGCCTGGACCAAGTACCAGCTGTTCCTGGCCGGGCTCATGCTCGTCACCGGCTCCATCAACACGCTCTCGGCCAAGTGAGTCCGGGCCCGGCCGGGAGGGGAGGGGGCTCAGCCGGACCTGCCGCGGCCCGCGAGGGCGTCGGTGACCCCGCGCACCTTCCTCGCCCTACCCCTCCTCGGCTCTCCTGTCCCGGCTTCACCGGCTCGCCCGGTTTCTCTGGTCGGTTCACGCGGTCTTGGGGCCCCCAAGGGGCGCGAGGCCCGAGGAAATACGGACCATGGCCGCGTCCCTGGCCGGAGGACCCGAGCCCGGGCTTTAATGGCCATGTGCTTGATCCCAGCGAGTCACCTCACGTCTCCACGCCTCAGTTTCCTCATCTTTAGACGGGAGGGTTGGAGCAGTTCCTCTCCGGCCCCTTTCAACGCTGGCGTTGGAGCCCGGGCCCTCCAGGGGCTGTGGGCAGGGGTGGGGTGAAGGGGCAGTCCCGCACTTGTGCACACGCTGCAATAGAAGCCATGCAGGCCGAGGAACCGGTGAGCGGGGAAGGCTGTGGATAGAGAAGGGGCTACCCCCACCCCCATGGGCTCCTCGTGGAGGAGAGGTCACAGCTGGGCCTTGACGTTTTGGTGGGATTTCTACATGTGGACTTTGGTGGAGACAGGGAACAGCAAGTCTACATCGAAGTGTATTGTAACCAGCACCAAATGCCCAGGCCAGATTTTATCCCACAATCAAAGAAGAGCTTTTGAGCAGGGAATGGTTATGATGAACCTGGTGGTCAGGTTGAAGAGTAGTTTAGTGCAGGGAAGACTATTGCAAAGCTGCTACTGCATAGCAGGTGGGGCAGTGAGGCAGGAAAGGTGGGAGAGACCAGGTGGGAGAGACCAGGTGCAGAATAAAGCTATAAGGCCTGACCCACAGGATCAAGAGACAGTGACCCCTCCAGGATTTCTGCCTGGGAGAACAGAAGCCTCATTAATCCAGACAGGGAGGGCAGGTGAGCAGCTCAACTCTGATGCATGACAGTGAGGTGTTTTGTGGGACTATGAAGACAGGCCCCAGGAGCTTGGGGATTGAGGACCCCGGGCTGTCATGAGGCTGAGGGGTTGAGCATCGTCTCCTCTGTGTAATGTACAGGAGACCCAGGAGGCAGCCCCTTGGCTTGGCAGTGCTTTGTCTTTTGCTCTGCCCTCTCTGTTTACCATCTCAGAACCCCCAGTACCCAGATCCTGACCTTTCTCTGAACCGATTCCAAGATGCATATGGAGAAGAGTTGATAATGGCCCTCTCCCAGCCAGACCTAACTTCTCGCTGGGCCCTGCCAGGCTCCACAGCAAGGGGGAGTCACAGTCACCCTCTGGGCTGTGCTCCAGGCCCCCTGGGGAGCGGGGGACTAGTCATGTCTTATTCTTCCTTAAGGTGTTTGATCACATGCTCCAGAGGAGAGGTCTGGGAGAGAGGTATCCTGTTCAATTCATCAAACATGTGTAAGGTACCTGCAGGGTTTGAAGCACTGACTGGACTCAGGTTTGAAGTAACCAAGAGAAGATTTAAGATGCTTAAAATCAAAGGTGAAGGGGACAGAACATACACACTTGACAACCACAGTGTTCTCCTTCACAGGAAGTGGAGCTCTGGGTGGACACCACCACCCCCCCCCCCCGCCCCCTGTCTCTAGTTGGGTTCTGCCTTGAGCTATCTTGAGCTGGTCTCCTGAGCCCTGTGGCCTCCTAAAGGTCACTGCTTTTGCTGAGCCGTTAACTATAAAGGAGATTCAACACAAGAGCTCCCATCTCAGGATCTGAATGCAACAGAACAAGTCATCTGTCTGTCCATCTGTCATACCAGCCAAGGCCTCAGTCAAGTGCTTAGAAAGTGGCTGTAGGTCGGCCAGGGCTTCTGTCCCCACGGAGAGTCAAGATTGTCAGTTGTCACTGGGGTCAGCTGTGCTGACTCATCTCCTCCTTTGTCAGGGAGGAGGCCAGGGGAATCCAGGGCCCCAGGAGGCCTTGTCCTCAGAGGCCACCTGAGAAGCAGGAAGGAGATCCCCATGTGGGCCCCGTCCACTGCCAGGTTGTCTGATGTGGGGCCTCTTGGGAGCCTCCCTATCTCAGGTGGGCCCCAGAATTGGATCCTCAACAGCAGGATCCTCTCAGCCAGACTATGAGAAGGATGCCCTCGGAGAGAAAACATGAGACAGCGGCTGTGTACATTCTGGTAGGAATTATCGATTTGAAGTCACACCCTGACCTGCAGTTTCTGGCAGGGACCAACAAACTAAGACATGACCACAGCATATGCTAAGCAGCTGCCATAACCAGTGCCTGCCCCTGCTGCGGCCACCTTTTGTGTGTTAGTTTAATGAACTCTCATAACCAGCCTATGAGGGAGATAAACTCCTTGTCCTCGATCAGGAAACCGAGGTATGGAGAGATGGAATTGCCTGCCTGATTTCAACTCAGCCATTAAGTGGCAGAGTCTATATGTGAGCCAAAGTAATCTGGCTCGAGAATCCAGGCTCTTAACCATCAATATGATATGAGCTAGGGCTCCTCTAGTCATTTTGGGGGGCATTTAAAGCTGTTAGAAATATAGAAGTCACCCATCCTAATCCCCACAATTTATACTTAAGGATCCATTAGAAGTTTCTTCTTGTGACCAGCTGGCTGGTGTCAAAGTGAGGACCAGAACCTAGGTCTCAGCATTTTAGTCCGATCCTTTTACATTGGCAGTACCCAAAATCCCGCTTCCCTGGGGATCTCACCAGAGTGCCCTCCCTCTGGGGCTGGGCAGCAAAGCTCTGTCCTGGCCCAAAAGATCCCGCTGTCATCCTACTTATTTTCCCACTGGAGTCAGGGTGCCGTTCAGGTTCTCATTTAGCCTCTCCAGTAGCCTCTTTCAGTTCCCCAGCCTGTAAAAGGAATGTGTTTCCATCCCCAGGTCGAGGGAAGAAACTTGGTGGAGGAGGAAGTGGGTGAGCACGTGCTACCTGCTGTGCTGGGACCACAGGGCAGCTCTCCCCTGGAGGCGGCCACTGTGCCTGCTCAGCAGGTTCAGGTAGGCTGCAGGAGACAGACCTGTCCTTGCTGGGATGGGGGCAAGGGTCCATCACATACTCAGAGGAGAAAGCCACCTGGCAGGCTGGCCCTTTGGTCCTGGCTCTAGGAGTTGGCAAAGGGCCCTTCACAGTGAAGGGGCTGTTTCTCCTTTCAGTGGCTGCTTTCTCACCCCTTGCCAGGACCT
Organism: Canis lupus dingo; assembly: GCF_003254725.2. Classification (NCBI taxonomy): domain Eukaryota; kingdom Metazoa; phylum Chordata; class Mammalia; order Carnivora; family Canidae; genus Canis; species Canis lupus. Next base: position 20,842,557 of record NC_064259.1, read on the forward strand.
ACTTATGATTCTAATACATCTCCTGCATATCAAACATCTTCCTCTCCCCGCCCCCCCGCCCCCTGGCACTGCTTAGGGCAGGCAGTCTGCCTGAACTAGTGCCTGTTTGGGGTCCTGCCCATTTGAGAGCCCCATTCTCCTGGGGTTCTGCACATAAAGAGCCAGGGTCAAGCAGATGCTCACCAAGTGTGGCTCTGATGCCCTTCTAAACGCTGCAGGCTGTGAAGCCCATGCCACCAGAGCAGGGCCAGGGGGTGACTTCTCCAACGGTCTGGCCCCTGATGTGGGGACACTGCCAGGAAAGTAGCAGGAGGCCTGGGACCTCTGGGCCTCTAGTAGAGGAGGACTGTCCCTCTCCTTCCTGTGTCAGCTCTAACTTTTGCCTTGGTGGCTGCCCCCACCCTTAGGTTCCATGAGCTGGCAGGGGGTGATTGCTTCACAGGGGTTCCTGCACCAGCCACAGAAAGCCTTAAACCAGGAGGTAGTATGTAGAGTGAAAAGAGTACAAGGCTTGGAAGCTATGGGAGTAGATGAGTCACTGGGCCTCTCGAAGCCTCAGGTTCATCTGTAAAATGGCCGTGACTTCCCTTCCTTCTACCCAGACACAAGGTAGGATCTACTGAGGAGGACTTGGTAAGACTTTGAGGACAGGCCTCGTGATCCTTTATCACCAACTGCTGTGACACCCAAAGAGTGGAGCCACCCTGCAGCCTTCCTGAAGATCCCAGGCAGGCGAAAGAAGCTGATTCACTGGGCTTGATAAGCCTGGGGCGCCAGAGGAAGTAGCAGAGATTCTGCAGGGAGCTGGACATGCAGCTGTCACTCTGAGGCAGCCACATCAGCCACTTCCTCTGTCCATCCACACCCTTTCCCCTCTCACGTGGCCGCACGTGCCACTCCGAATGCTGAGCTTTGAGTTTGGCGGGTCCAGAGTGACTTACCCCCAGCGAGGGGAGCTCACCCCCAGCCTGCCAAAGCCCCTTCTCGAAGAAGCTGGTCTCCTGGCTCAGTCAGTAGAGCGTGCAACTCTTGATCTTAGGATTGTGAGTTCAAGCCTTGCATTAGGTGCAGAGATTACTTAAAAATTTTTTTTTAATTTAATAAAAAAGTCATAAACTGGTCTCTGCCAGCAGAAAGCATCTCTTGATGTAGCATCGGCCTGACCCTCATGGGTCCCCACAGGCCTCCTTCTGCCCATAAGACCATGGCTTTTCTTTAGAAAACAGTATCTAGAAAGAAGGGAAGGCCCATCTGCAGACCTGGCCCCTCTCCAACGCAGCCAAGGGAATGGGAAGAATTTGGAATAAGAAAGTGATGGGAGAAATTCAGGTGTTGAAGAAGGGGCATGGAACTGGACGTAGAGACCCCTGGGGACTAGCCCTTCTCGGCACCAGATGAGCCCTGTGTCCTTTGGCTTTTTGTCTGTCAAATAAGGAGCTTTCTGAGATGATGGTTGAGTTTCTTCTGTGTCAGCATTCTGTGGCTCTGTGGCCCTCCAGCCACCTCTGCTTCAGCCCATAGCATGGATGCACTCCCAGAAGCTTTCAGGCTGGAGCAGAGCTAGGCCATATTGACCCAAAACAAGGGGAGAGACTCCTGCTTCATAGAGGGGAAGGAGGGAGAAGGGGGAGGAAAAGACTTTCACTGACTACCTGCCATGCACCAGCTCTTCTGTATCTTATATTATTTATTACTTTTGATGGTTCATCAGTGTTGGCATTATTATCCTCATTTTATAGATAAAACTATTAACTTGTCCAACCTGTGAGACGTAAAAGTCATGAGCTTTCCTTGTATCCTGCTGCCTTTTCTGAATGTAAATTTGAGCAGATGGATTGGGCCCTAGACATGCCCGTTGTTAACTATAGGAATCTGAACCCCATCCTCTCCCCTCCTCTGCCCCAAGCCATCAAGTCCCCATATGTAAAATGAAGAACATGAAGTGCCCAGCACAGGCCTGGCATGAAGTCAGTATGCAGTGAAGTGTGCGTTTATAAAAACATGTAGTGAAGTATTTTTGCAAACAGCTGTCCCACCTTAGGAGCCTGTCATCAACCAGTCAACTGAGGCTGGATTTTGGCTCTTGTTCCATGCTATCTGGGGTCTATTTGTGCCTATGCAATGAGCTGAAGCCTATTTCAAGACCAGTATTCTTAGCCTGACTCCAGCCCCAAATCTCTGCAGGCCTGAACTCCTCCCTGCCTAAAGGAAGGCTGGGCCTGCTGACACCCAATCCTTTGGACTGCAAGCCTGCCCCAGGTATCCAGATACAAAAAGACTCCATTTCCCAGGCTGGGAACACAGCCAGCCCCAACTTGTTGAGGCATACCCACACCTTGGTGAAAGCAGAGAAGGCCCTAGCGGCAGGAGAGGGAGTGCAGCATCAATCAGCCTTAGGGTCAGCTCTGCACGTGGGGCCCACTCCTGGGGACAAGCCCAGCTGGTCCCACCAGCAGGTGGCACCTTGCTTCATGCAGACATTGTCTGAACTCTAGTACTTGCCTATATGCAAGGTGGAGTCTGGAAATCCCACTTATTCAACAAAAAAATGTTTGAGCTTCGGTATGCCAGGAGCTGGCGATCCAGAGATAGAGAAATTGCTGGATGCTGGGCTTCCACCCTCTCAAGTGATAATGACTCTAGAACACACACGGTGATCCGATGTGAGTTATCGTTACTGTAAGCTGTGTGGGGAGTAGCCCAGGGGAAGTTCCAGGAGACGGCTCGACCATTAGATCTGGGCGTCTACTGGAGCCTGCCATGTACTCTGGCTATAGTGCCATGATGAGGAAGGGGCTTCCACACATGCCCTCGCCCTAAGCTTCTAGTTGACCTTAATGGGCTTGGCAGGCCCTCCCTCTTTCCTCCTGGAAGAGCCCTGGCTCCAGCTCCCGGAATTTCCATCTCTGACTTGCTCTGGGGCAGTTGGCTCTGCACTCTGGTAAGGCATGACCTCTTTACTCTTCCTTGATGCTCCTCTGTTACACTCAGTTGCCTCACCCAGGCCCTCCCAAAGTGTTCTTTCTGCAAAAGCAAGCCTGAGTTGGAGAGCAGATACCACTGGTCTGTGGCCCTCACCTGCATCCCTGTCCAGCCTGGGGATCCAAGAGCCAGAACTTGCAGCAGATTGGACAGAAATGAGACCCCAGAGAGCAGGTGGTTTCTGTAGGGCGGGCTTTCTTTGCCCCATTGGTACTGGGACTGGTTACAGCCTGGTCCCCTGACCCATGAGACCTCCCCACCCTTCAACTCTCCTTTGATTCTCACCATTCTCTAGAACCACAAGCCCTCCTAACTGCCCTTCTTGGCATCTTTGGGGTGGGTGAGGTCTCCGGCTGTGAGCTCACTCACTGTGAACTAAATTTGCCATAGACCTGTTTTGTTCACTGGCCCCGGGGTATGTTCAGATCAATGAGTAGAAGTGGTCTCCCCCCACCCCCTCCCCATGGCTGATGAGGAATTCTCTCGCCATTCAGCCTGCCCTTCCTGCTGCCAGTGTCCAGGCGTTATGCCCATGCCCGGGCTGTGGCAGAGAGCTCCCTGTTCCCCTCCCCAAACTCAGGCCACGGAGAAGCCAGGGCTGGCCAGGATCTTTGTCAAACGTAGGCCCCAACCAGTGTCCCAGGCTTGCATCACTGTGCGGGGCACAGGAAATAAAAGGCTTCCACTTGCCTTTTGAAACCTCAGGCTTGTTGCAGAAATGAGCCAACAGAGTAGGGCTGGGTACTACCATGTGGCTGCTCTTGACAGACTTTGCAAGGAAAGTCATTTAAGAAAAAGAAGTCCTGGGCAGCCCTGGTGGCGCAGCAGTTTAGCGCCGCCTGCAGCCCAGGGTGTGATCCTGGAGACCCAGGATCGAGTCCCATGTCAGGCTCCCTGCATGGAGCCTGCTTCTCCCTCTGCCTGTGTCTCTGCCCCTGACTCACTCTCTCTCTCTCTCTCTCTCTCTCTCTCTCTCCATGAATAAGTTAAAAAATAAAAAGAAGTCCTGAGTCTTGTATTTTAGACACAGCTACCACCTATGCATGGGGTGCTGCAGAAGGAAGGGCCCCAAGGCCCACAAGATACTGCCCTGGGTCTGCCTTGACTCAACACAACATGAATAAATAAAATCTTTAAAAAAAAGGGGGGGGGGGAATCTCCAAATATCTAAAGGACTTTTTTTTTTCTTTAAAATCTTACATATTTATTCATGAGAGACACAGAGAAAGGCAGAACAAGCAGGCTCCCTCTGAGGAGCCCGATGCAGGACTCGATCCCGGGACCCCAGGATCAGGACCTGAGCCAAAGGCAGATACTCAACCACTGAGCCACCCAGGTGCCCCTCTAAAGGACTTTTAGGGGTGGCCCAGGTGGCTCAGTGGTTTGGCACCACCTTCGGCCCAGGGTATGATCCTGGGGACCCAGGACGTTGGGCTCCCTGCATGGAGCCTACTTCTCCCTCTGCCTGTGTCTCTCTTGAATAAATAAATAAAATATTTTTTAAAAAATAAATAAAGGACTTTTAAATAAAAGAGATTAGACCAGACCCCAGGAACCCAACAAAGCCCAGCAAACATGAAATTTGGGGAGCAGGAGCTTTTAGTTCATGGGTGGCAGACAGTGCAGGAGGATTGGTGGTAGCTGCCCAGGGCACTATGCCATGAAGAATTCTGGGCTTGTGTCAGGTTGCTGGGGAAGCATCCCATTCTGTTATGCCATCTGCCAGGGTGCTGGCGGGGAGGCCACTCCACTAGTGCCATGGACTTGCCACCTGCTTTACAGTCAGTGCTAGAAAGACCCTCCAAACCTTTCAGGTTCTATGAAGGTGACCGGGTGATCTTTGTCAGCCAGTCATTTCCCAAGGGCCCAAAGGCCCTTGTAAACCACAGACTTCTGATATTTTTTGTGCTATGGGTCCATTTGACGGTCTGGTAAAAACCTAGAATATTGTTTTTAAATGTGTGATTAAGGGATCAGATTACAGAAAAAGCCACTTATGTCAAAATAAAGTTATCAAAACACTGAAAAAGCCAATTTGTGATGCCGTAACGCATGTGTATATGCTTCTTAACACAAAAAAATTATTAGCAGCAGGTCTAATTACTGTAATTTTGTAGAGGCGACGAGTGTAAATGCCACTTCCTGGTGTCTGCGCTGATAACAGTAGCAGTGGCTTGTGTGTGTGGCAAAGTCACAGGTCCTATGGGGCCACATTCACAATGTGAAGAAATGCTACGTTTCTGCTAAAGGCATCTAGGTCCCCACTTTCTGTCCTCAATCCCAGATGAAGGCTTTGTGCTGCAGAAATGGGCCCCTTGGCAAGGGAGTCTCACACTTGTCCAAGTCCCTTAAGTGTGGCCTCTTGGCATTGAGAGGAGCAATGTCCTCAGACACAGGGTCCGGGGCTGCAGAGCTTGCACACTGCCAAAGGTTTGACTTCTCTCTCCACTGCAGGTGGGCAGACAACTTCGTGGCGCAGGGCTGTGGAGGAAGCAAGGAGCACAGCTTCCAGCATCCCTTCCTCCAGGTATCTGCCCTATCCCACCCCCACCTCCTGCTGCCCCCAGGGTCAGGTGTCCCCCTCCAGACCCTGCTGCTTCCTGACCTGGGGCAGAGCCTTTCCCAGCTCTCAGGAAGAACCGGGAAGAACTGTCCACTTCCCTCCCTCCCTTACCAGAACAGAGACCAGGGTGTGAGAGCCCACGGAAGAGGGCAGAGGGCACAGCCCTCTCTGGGAGGGCTATGGCAGTCCCGGTGGGCAGCCACGCCCTGACGCTGTAAGGCCAGCCCTGGGGATGATGAAAACATCAACCCCAGTAACAAAACCTGCTCTGCAAACATGGGAAGCCCAGACTCCACTGGGATAGGGCAGACAAGGTAAATGGAAGGCAATTTCTTGCCAGACTGGGAAGCAGAGGCCTATATTTCAGCCCCTGCCCTCCCAGCCACTTGCTCTGTGACCTGAAGTCAGTTCTTGAGCCTCTCTGGACCTCCGTTTCTCCATCTGGAACTTGACCACAGATTAGCCTAGATCGTTGGTTTTCAGACCAGGCTTTATGCGGTTTTATAGTGTTTCTGTCCACATGTTTTTGGTGTTTAGGCCTTACCTAGGAGGTAGTCTCTGGTCTTCCACACACAGCAGCTCTGCTTTTGTCTGGTTTATGTGTCAAGTTACAGGTAAGCTTCCCTCTGAAGAAAGGCTGTGTTAAGATTTCATCAAAGGTGATTCTCCTACCAGCTGTAAACTTCTAGGGTTCTGTCCCTGCAGGCGGTGGGCATGTTCCTGGGAGAGTTCTCCTGCCTGGCTGCCTTCTACCTGCTTCGGTGCCGAGCGGCAAGGCACCCAGACGCCAGCATGGATCCCCAGCAGCCCTTCAATCCCCTTCTTTTCCTGCCCCCTGCCCTGTGCGACATGACGGGGACCAGCATCATGTATGTGGGTAAGTAGCCAGGCCACGCTGAGAAGGGCCCCACAGGGGCACTAATGAAACAGCCACCCCTGCCCCGGCGCGCCTCACCCCTCCCCTGGCTCACCTCACCCCTGCCCCCCTCCCAGACGTACACGTGTACACACACACACAAGATTTACTGAGCACATACTATGTGCAAGGCTGGTCTTCAGCCATGAGGGCACCTCAGTGAATAGATAGCCTTGGCCCTCAGCAGCTAACATCGTGTGTCTCTTCTCTCCTAGCCCTGAACATGACGAGTGCCTCCAGCTTCCAGATGCTGCGGGGAGCAGTGATCATATTCACAGGCCTGTTCTCAGTGGCCTTCCTGGGGCGGAGGCTGGCACTGAGCCAGTGGCTGGGCATCCTTGCCACCATCGCAGGGCTGGTGGTTGTGGGCCTGGCCGACCTTCTGAGCAAGCATGATGATCAGCACAAACTCAGCGAAGTGATCACAGGTGCGATGAGGGCTGGGGACGCAGGGGCTGCCCGTCCTCTCCTGTCCTCAGTCAGTCAGGGAACCCAGCACAGTCAGCAGACTTCTGCCAACTCTTCTCTATGCCAGGCCCTGGGTGAGGGAGTATGGGGGACCAGTGGACTTGGGCATACATCTGCTCTTGAGGTGCCAGATAGAGCACAGAAAGGCACACACACCATGAGAAAGGGATAGTTAAGGAGCGGGAGGTCAGAGGAGGGACGTTTGTGCCATAAGAAACACACACATACTGCTGGGTACACATACTCCTGGATCTGGGAGAGGGAGGGAATGAGTATCTGTTGAGTGTCTACTATGTACCCAGCTTGGCATCATCCCCACTGTCCCAGAAAGGAAGCCTGGCAGCCTGTTCTATAATGACAGGATCTCTCTGGTCCTGAGGATGGACTAAACCAGAAATGTCTATCGCAAAGTCTTGTGCACCTCAGAAGACATGCTTATAACCCTGTTGTTCCAGTCACAGGCCCAGGTGGGCCCCTGGATCTTCTGGAGGCTTGGCCCAGGGTGGTAATAGTGCTTGCTCTGCTGGCCTGCCCCACCCCCCAGGAGCCAGGAGACCAGGCATGGGGCTGTCATGACTGTCTCGTGAACCATGTGGTGCCCTACAAAAGTCAGGGGCTCGGGGTGACCATGTCCCTGTAGGAGCCATCTACTCCAGCATGGAGCCCACCACCCTGCCAACAGCTCTGTGGCCGTGCTCCATCCCTTCCCCCCACCCCCACCCCATGCGGCCCAATCTCACCATGGTTCTCATTTCCCCCCAGGGGACCTGCTGATCATCATGGCCCAGATCATTGTCTCCATCCAGATGGTGCTCGAGGAGAAGTTCGTCTACAGGCATAATGTTCACCCACTGCGGGCAGTTGGCACTGAGGGTATGTGAGCACAGGGGCTGGGGAGCAAGGTACTGCTGCGAGGGCACCCACACAATGCTAGCATGTGGAGGAGATGCACAAGTAAGAATGCAGGGCAAGGTGCCCTCACCCATAGGGAGAGGGGGAGGGGCTCATCCCTTCACCTGTGTGCTGACAGAGACTCTGACCCAGGAGCTGGGGGGGATGAGGTAGAGGATGAAGGGAATGAGCACCCCACTCTAGAGGAGTTGGCCAGCAAGGAAGGACCAGATGGTGCGTTTGAGCTCAGACCACTTATGCTCAAGGGTTGCTTCACTTGCCAAGCACGTCTGAGGGTCTTCAGGAGAGGGAAGGTATGTTCGAGCTGCAACAAGAGTGGGAAGGAAGGAACGGATGTGGGGAGCTGGCCATGAGTATCGAAACCAGTAAGGAGTAGTTGGGTGACTTACAGATTTGACGTTGGGACAATGATCAGGAATTGAATAGGTCAGGGTCTTATGGAGAACCTTGAATGTCAAACGGATTTAGATTGTCAATGACAGACAGGGAGGAACCACCACAAGTTTGTGAGCAGGAAGGTAACTACCCAAGCCTTTAAGGTAACTACCAAACCTTTAACTACCCATTTAAAAATATGAAACCAGCAGGCAGATTAGAGCAGCACTAGCCAAGCATGGCCTGTGGATCAATCAGGGAGCCGTGTGCGCGCCACGGGCTTCTGGCACAGCGTTAATCATCTCGATCCACTATGTCATCAAGCACATTGTTTGCATCCACTCTTTTTTTCCCTAGCAAGACTTTCTTAATGAAGCAGTGCATTGATTTACATTCTAGTCCACTCCTGGTCACAGACCAGCGACCCTGGATTAGAAAACCATGTTTCTCCACGCTTGTGAGAGCAGCGTCGCCATCACAGCTGCCATTCTTTTGTAAATGAATACAATGGAATTTAAAAGTGCCAGAGAACATTGTAAAGATAGCCACTGTATTGTGAAAGTGTGCATGTGTGTATGTGCCTGTGCATACATATACAGGTCATTATATAAAATGTAGTTTTTATCCTTGCTCCGATTATAAAATATGATTATAGTGGAGCAGGGCAGCTGGAGCCCCCTCAGTAGGCCACGGTGAGTTCCAGATGAACAGGTAGCTCCAGGGCCCAACAGGGAGGAGCTGGCGTGAGGTGCCCCAGGACGGGGGCGCTGGCTGGGAGGGAGATCAGTGGAGCCCCTGCTGGGCAGGCTGAGCTGCCGGTGGGGGGGTGGGGGCTTGGGGGCCGAACAGAAGGTGCAGCATGCTTCTTCCACTCCCACAGGCCTCTTTGGCTTCGTGATCCTCTCCCTGCTGCTGGTGCCCATGTACTATATCCCTGCCGGCTCCTTCAGTGGAAGCCCCCGAGGGACGCTGGAGGACGCGCTGGACGCCTTCTGCCAGGTGGGCCGACAACCGCTCATCGCCCTGGCGCTGCTGGGCAACATCAGCAGCATCGCCTTCTTCAACTTCGCGGGCATCAGCGTCACCAAGGAACTGAGCGCCACGACCCGCATGGTGCTGGACAGCCTGCGTACCATTGTCATTTGGGCGCTGAGCCTGGCGCTGGGCTGGGAGGCCTTCCACCCTCTGCAGATCCTGGGCTTCCTCATCCTGCTGACAGGCACCGCCCTCTACAATGGGCTGCACCGCCCACTGCTCACCCGCCTGGCCAGGGGCCGGCCCCCGGCAGAAGAGGGTGAGCACGAGAGACTGCTCGGTGGCTCCCGGACTCCCATCAATGATGCTAGTTGAGCCTCTCGTGGGTTCTCCGCTGCTACCTGGATGCACCTTGTCCACCCTGAGGCCGAGGCCACATAGGCTGGTGAGCCTCCCGTGTCCTGTTCCCAAAGGCCTCACCCCACCCCTCCCCAACGCCCCTTTCCCCTCCCAGGGCAGCTGCTGCCACAGGACCAGACACCCGGGTCCTCCTTTGTTACCACCCCCTGCAACCCCCACAGGCCTGAGCACAGTGACCGACCCTTGCCAGGCTCCCCTCAACCCCCAAAGCCCCTCCTGCAGCACTAGCACTAAATCATGAAGTGGAATTGCAGGAACTAACAACTGTAAGGTTTCCTCCTAAAACATAAGCTAACTTTGGTTCTCCAGAGAAGAGAGGTCAGTGAGCAAATTCAAACCAGACCTAAGCGCCATGTTTTCTAAAACTACAAGTTATTCGCCAACCCTGTCTTGGAGACCTAAGTCTTAGCTGGATTGTGCACAAACTCAGCAGATGTCCCCCAGCCCCTTACCTAGTGGCCCTGGGCCTTGGAGTCCTTGTCTAGAAAGCAGAAGATACAGATGTTGTGGCTTCGGTGCCTCCCAGCCTCTGCTGGGCCCATCCTGTGGGAAAGGAGGAGCCCATTCTTTGCAAAGGCTCCTCTACCCTCTGTGCCTCCTCCCCATTGGTGTCCTGGCTGCCACACTCTGAAGGCCTCCCTGCCTGGGACAGATGACGGGGAATTCCAAGCAGCTCTTCAGAGCAGCTTTGATGAACTCTTCACCTTCCATTTTAAAGATGAAAAGACTGAGGCCCAGAGATGTAAGTGGTTTTACGAGAGTGCACTCCTGCAGTGGACTCTGGCTGAGCAGCCTCGTGATCTGCTGCAGGCTGGGATCCAGAGCACATCTGGACTTCAGCCGTACTCCCAGCAACCTGACTCCATAGATATCCCTCCGGGGTAATGAATTTGCCAGGACTCCACCATTTAGAGGAATTCTGGTCTCCTAGACATGAGCTAAATGCTTAACACTAATCCTCTGGTGTAACAACCTGCACAGGTGGGTGTAGATGAGGAAGCCATGGCCCAGAGGTGTTAACTGACTTCCTCACAGAACCAGGATTTCAAGCTAGGTTTGCCTGATTCCAGACCTCCAGCCCCACCCACCGTACAGGTCTCCCTGGGGTCTTTGGGGTACATTTCCCAAGGCCGGAATAAAAGCTTCATGTGCTGTTGTCCTCCCCACCCTGAAGAGAGGGGACTGGCATTGGGGGGCCCCAGGGAGTGAAGCAGTCCTTCCTTACGGAGTTCCTCACTCCGTGGCAGTTTCTGGAGCCTCAGTCCATTTTTCTGGGCAGCTCAATCATAAAACAAAACACCAAATGCCTTCCTTAAAATAGATTCTGGGGGAAGGGATCTTTGACACGCAAAGCCCTTAGGCTGTGTGGGAATCAGCAGGTTATTACAGTTTGTTGGGAGAAGAGGGCCTCTCCATGCCTCCAGCTCTGCGTCTCAGGGGCCCCTGAGCTTCTGTGGGCCACAGTGTGTGCCACAGAAGAGGGAAATGGAGGGTAAGCGTGGTGGGGACTATAGCTGCCTTGTCCAAAAAAACTGGGGCCTTAAAATGTCATTAAGACAAAAGGGAAATTGGGAGCGTGGCCTTTCCTCCCCCACCCCCTTAAATGAGAGGGAAGTTGCACAAGGGTTAAATATATCAGGCCTGCCACCAAATCAGGCAAATCATTTTACCTCTGGAGCTTTGGGTCTTCACATCTCTAAAATGGGAAAGCCAGCCTCCATCTTGCAGGGTGAGCTTGAAAATTACATAAGATAATAAATTGAAGGTGCCTGTAAATGCCAACACACAGGAGTGTTGTGGAAGACTGCACTGGCCACCAGGGCGGTCTGCCAAGGGCGTGGAAGTCCCAGCAGAGGCACAGCACAGAGCATCAGTTTTACTCAGAGGGAAGGAAATGTTTTATTAAAATACACCATCATGGAAAGAAAAACTATACCATCATTGAGGAGAATGTAAAATTCACATCTATTTTAAGACAAAACTAGATGCCTCAAAAATACTTTGTGCTGACAGGAGGTGCCTTCCCAGCCCCTAGAGGTGTGTTCGCTCTCCTGTCATTTGAGGGATGCTTTGGAGGGTGGGTCCGAGAGGCCTTGCTGGTCATGTGGATGAGAAAGTAAGCACCCCCACTCTCGCTGAGGCTGGAAGGTTGTGGAGGATGTTTTCAGTGGAGTAAGAGGGTTCTGAATTGTGGAAGTTTGGTGGGGAGGTTCTGAACCTCTGTAAAATCAGAACCAACTGATTGCGAGCTTCTGTAAACATCAGTTCAAAGACTATAATTTAAAGCACGTGCATCAGAGTGGATTGCTCAGTCCCTGTCCCTTGCAGAGTGGTCTTGGGGCAGGGGCTTCCTGTAGGACTGCCATCCAGAACCCGGGGTAGCCCTGGGACTCCTCCACCAGAAATCTGCCCACAAGGCAGAAATTTAGGACCTTACCAGGTAATTCCATCTGCCTTCACTTTGTCCAAAGGTCTCTGCTGGTTTAACAAACCGCACTCGAAGAGGTCAGAGCTCTGACTCCTGATGAGGTCAGAAGTGGAGCAAAGGGCCACCTGGTATAGAAAAGGTAGAATCGGAAGTCAGCTGTGTTCTCAGCCCCACTTCTACTTTGGGTGACCTTGGACAAGTCATTTTATCTCTCAAGGCCTAAGCTACCTATAAAAAGGAGAAGTTCTGAGCATTACTAAATATGTACACCTCCCTGACCGGCTTACAGGTTAACCTCATTCTTTCATATTCACCTTGGCCAAGAGCCCCTTTGGCCTTTTTGTTGACTATGTGCTTTCCAACCTTAAGGTCAGCAGGGGATTTCCCCTAGTTGTAAAAGTTTATAAATCACCCATCTTCATCAAGAACACTTGTCAAAAAATCTTTGGTAAAGGATTACAATCCCAGAATTTAGCCAACTGTATTGAGAACGGATGTGCTCCAAGGGCTGTGAATCCATGAAAGAAAAACAGGAGACAAATGTGTAAAGAAAATTCCAGCACAGCGTGATGTGCATAAGAGGCCCTTTGTATGAGATACAAAGGAGGCCTTACAGGGAACTCTAGAACTAGAACTCTGAGAGCGCCACTGGAGCTGGTTGGTAGAGAATGGGCAGGAGTCTCCCAGGCTGGCAGGATGGGATAGTAGGGGTATTCCAGGAAAAAGGAACAGCTTGTAAGAAGCACAGAAACATGTAAGTGATGTATTCGAGAACTGCAGGTAACTAGACCGGTATGCCTGGCAATAAGCATGCTGTGCTAAAGGTGGCCAGAGACAAGGTCAGAGAGGTGGGCAGGCACCCATATGGTGCTGTGCCTTTTAGACTGTTAAGGCGTGAGAACTCTATTTGTAGACAGTAGAGTACCGGACTTCTCACCCCACCCCTCATCACAGTGGACCCACGGAGTATCCCCCCATACAGCTGCTTCCCTTTTCTTTCCTTCTTCCTTCATTCTTTTTTCCCTCTTTTTAAAAGTTGTAAAATACAACAGAAAACCATCTTGACCATTATTAAGTGTCTGGTGGCATTAAATACATTCACATTGTTGTCCCACCATCCATTCCCAGAACTTTTTTATCTTCCCAAACTCTATAGCCATTCAACATGCAACACTAACCCTTTCCCCTGAGCCCCTGACAACCACCGTCGTACTTTCTGTGAATTTGGCTATGCACCTAATGTAAGTGGGATCCTACAGTAGTTCTCCTTTTGTGTCTTGTATGTTACCTACCTCAATGCCTTCAAGGTTTTTCCTTGTTGTAACATGTCAGAATTAACTTTCTGAATAATAGGCTGAATAATATTTCATTCCTGGTATGCACCACATTTTATTTATTCATTTGGGGCTCAGTTGTGAATAACATCACTGTGAGCATTAGCGTACAAATACAAATAGGTTCAAGTCCCTGCTTCTAGTTCTTTGTATACCCAGAAGCAGAATTGCTGGGTCGTGTGGTAATTCTACATTTAATGTATTTGGCTGATCAACATACTGTTTTCCACTCTAGTTGCACCAGTGAGGAAGGGTTCCATGAAATCACTGATTTTGTAATGACATCTTCCTTGACTACAATACACGTTAACTGGAGAACATTTAGAAAACGCAAGAGAACCAAGTGCAGAAAATAAATCTTTATTCTAACTACACAGATGTACATTTGACCGGAATGTGTGTGACCTCCAACAGGAAGGGAAGGGGTGGTTTCCCTACAGGGCTCCTACTGCACTGCTGGGGAGTGTGATCCCAGACGACAGCGTCAGATCCTGGCCGTGCCACGACCCTAGTCATGGATAACGTTCATGCAGTCAGACTGGCTTCTGAGCCGTATTCGTGGGGTGTCCCTGGAAGGGCCACATTCTCTGTAAGTCTGTCTCCTCGTCTTTAAAAGCCACGTCAGGGCTGATAGGACAAAACATAAAATGTCCGAACAGTGATTTGTCTTGAGGAACGCGCTCTGCAAGCGCACCGACGTCTTCAGGACAGTGCTTCCTTTTGTCAACCACGAGGCACCGAGGGCGACCGTCCGAGCCCTCGAAACAGCACGGCCGCAAGCTCCCGCCTCCTTTCACTTCTCCAAGTTCCCATTGGCTGGTTCATACCGCCGTCCGCGACGTCCCCGTTCTCTCCTCCAATCGCCGCGCGCGCCGGGCCTCCGGCCTGTGCTCTCATTGGTCCCCCGCGCAGTCGCTCTGCGCCAGGGTCGTTCCAGAAGCAGCCACTGAGAGTTGCCGAATTCGGGTTTTAAAAAACGCCGCGAGTGTAATCGACAGAGCGGGTCCTTGGAACCGAGGCGGCGCCGGGGCCGGCGGAGCAGTCTCCTGGTCCTGGGCTCCCGCAGGACGCCAGCCTCGGTCCCCGGACCCCAAAGGCCGAGAAGGAGCCGCAGGGCCACCACGCCCGGCGCCCGCCATGGGCCCGCGCCGCAAGCCCGAAGTCCCGAAGAGGCGCCCCGCGAGCCCGGCCCCCAGCGCCCCCCGGCGGGGCCCCTCCTTAGGTAACCGGCCGCAGCCGGCCCCCCCGCTCCCTGGCCTCCCTGGCCTCCCTGGCCTCCCTGGCCTCCCTGGCCGTGAGGTGGGCACGGCCGCATCCAGGTGCCCATTCCACGGACCAGAAGACCGAGCTCGCGCGCGGACCCCGGGTCCGAATCTGCCGACTTCCGGCCGGCGCTCCCCTGCTGGCGGGCAAAGCCGGGCCGCCTACAGCACCTGCTCGGCCCGGCCCAAGTTCCAGGCCCCGCAAGGGACCCGGGAAAGCAATTAGAGGAGCAGAAAGGACGGCCCAGGCGGCCTGGCACCTAATACTAAGTCTTACTACTAGTAGCGTTTATCGAGTACTAACCCCTACCAGGCATTGCGTTCCGCTGCTTGGGTGATTTAGCTCAACTTTACATTGTGCCCATTTTTCAGATGAGAAAACTGATGCGCAGGCAGACCAAGTAACTTAAGGTCACACAGCTTGCTCCAGCAGACAGGATTTTTTTTTTTTTTAAGTGTTTGTGCTTTCTTTTTTTTTTTTTTTTTAACTGCAGAATTATTGGCAGCTTTTTGTGACAATTTCAAACAGTTCTACTTTCAGAAGTTGCCTTTCCAGGTGTTGGGGTGTGTGTATGTTTCTTCAGTGAGTGGTGGTGTTGGGCCTCAAGTAGAGCGCTCTCACCTTGTTCCCTTCCTGAGGTTATTTATGGGTCCGGAAAGAAGACTAGTTTGTGGTCTTCGGTTTCTGCGCTCTGTGGTCTGGTGGATGGGAGGCCCACTCAAGCAAGAATTGTTCTGGCAACAACTGCTTTACTTGTCTCCTGCAATGTAGTTATGAGCAGGGTGGGAAAAAAGCGTATTATGGGTTATTTTCTTCCCTAAAGATTAAGAACCTTTGCATCCAGCCAGCTAGCTTGCTGAATTCTCTTGTTAACTTATTGTTCAATTGCTTCAACTGAAATGGTTAAATAGGCTATTGTCTGCAAATAAGGACTTTCGAATCTTTTTCACTTTTCTATATTTTATTTCTTAGTGTGTTGGATTAGTGAAGCTCTGAGATTAGTATTGAAATAAGAGAAGTGGTTTGGCCACCCTTGGCCCATTTCTTTTCTTTCTTTTTTAATTGTGAACTCCATGCCTAGTGTGGAGCCCAACGTCAAGCTTGAACTCTCAGTCCTGAGATCAAGACCTGAACTGAGATCAGGAGTCCCACACTTAACCAACTGAGCCACCCAGGCGACCTCAACCCCTGTTTCTTTCTTTTTTTTTTTTTTTAATTTTTTTTAAAGATTTTATTTATTTATTCATAGAGACACAGAGAGAGAGAGAGAGAAGCAGAGACACAGGCAGAGGGAGAAGCAGGCTCCATGCAGGGAGCCCGACGTGGGACTCGATCTAGGTCTCCAGGATCACACTCCAGGCTGCAGGCGGCGCTAAACCGCTGCGCCACAGGGGCTGCCCTCCACCCCTGTTTCTAATTTTTTTTTTTTTTTTAGATTTTTTTTTTTATTTACTCATGAGAGACACACACACAGAGGCAGAGACACAGGCAGAGGGAGAAGCAGGCTCCATGCAAGGAGCCCAATGCGGGACTCGATCCCGGGTCTCCAGGATCACACCCTGTGCTGCAGGCAGTGCCAAACCGCTGCGCCACCGTGGCTGCCCCCCTGTTTCTAATTTTAACATGAATATTGTTAAGTACGCCATTGCTGTTACTCTTCAATGTAGAAGCATCCTTCTATTCCTGGTTAAATTAAAGGTTTTATCTCAGATGGACACTCGGCACTTCCTGGCAGTCCTCCTGTGCTTGTCTGGCAGTCTTGCTTTTCCATTCTCCCCATTGACTATTCATACCTTTTTCTTCAAATTCCTACAACTCCAGCTTCCCAACTCACTCTCAGTTGATAATGACCTTGTCATGTGCTTGTTTCACTTAAGGAAGCCCCCAGACTGGATTCTCCTTATTTTCTCACAGCAGAGACCCCTGGTCTTCCCTTCCTATCAAAAGCCACTCACTCCTCCTACATGGGCTCTTGGTCCTATTTTTCTCTCACCTTCACTGGGCTTTCTGTTGTCCTCTCCACTTGCGCTTGGAATTCAGTTCGTGCTCTTTACATTGTCATTCCACAAATGTGCTCCGCTCTTTCTGATCCAGAGACAAAGAGCAGGGGTGCTTCTTGTCCCCACATCTCTGTCTCTCATACTCCCCATTTCTCTAGTGCCCTTCATAGCTACCTTTTTTTAAACAGCCAGACTTAAGACCACACGTGTGTGTTTCCCCTCTTCCCAGGCTTCCCTGGAGCCTGGGTGAATCTAGTCTGGCTCCCCACAACTACTTCCCCTCCTTCTAGTGCACTCGAAGTACTCTTGTCAAGGTCACTAGCTACTTTAATGTTGCTAAATCCAATAGACCTGTCCATGTCCTCTTCTTGCTCTGAGAAGCATTTGACACAGGGGGCCACTTCCTGCTAGAAACATTCTATCCCCTTGTCACACACTGCGGTTCCAGTCTAGTGTCCTTTACTGCCTGTGCCACCTCCCCGCAACAACTTGACGTTGGACTTCTTGCTGTCCTCCTCCTCCTTTCATTCCCTGGTTGGTCTCGTCCCTTCCCAGGACTCTGCATACCACTCCTGCATAAACAGTGCTCACATTTGTATCTCTAGCCCAGATTTCTCCTCTGACTCCAGATCCCCCCATACCTAGCTGCCTTTCTACCTGTGGGCTCTGGGGTATGTCAGTGGAGCACGTCTAAAACCACACTTTGGGGGCACCTGGGTGACTCAGTGGTTGAGGGTCGGCCTTCAGCTCAGACTGTGATCCCAGGGTCCTGGGATGGAGTCCCACATTGGGCTCCCGGTAGGGAGCCTCCTTCGCCCTCTGCCTGTGTCTCTGCCTCTCTCTGTGTGTCTCTCATAAATGAATAAATAAAATCTTTTAAAATTTTTAAAAAATAAATAAAACCAAACTTTGGGTTACTCCCTCCAACCTCTTCGTGCCCAGTTTCCCCCACTTTAGTGACTGGCACAGCACTGTCTAGTTGTGCAAGCCAGAAACCTGTGAGACATTCTTTTCTCATATCCCCATACACAAGTAGGTCCAGGCAGTTCTGCCTCCAAGTCAAAACCTGAATCAGCCCACTTGTCAGCTCTACTCCCACCCACCAGTCCCCACCACCAGTATCCTGGCCTGGCTGCTGCTTCACTTCTACTCTTGTCCCTTTCAGTTCTTTCCTCACTCTGCAGCTGGACTCCTTGTTAAAATGTAAGTAGATTGGGGTGTCTGGGTGGCACAGCCGGTTGACTATCTGACTCTTGGTTTCGGCTCAGATCCTGATCCTAAGCTTGTGAGATGGAGCCCCACAATGGGTGGGCTCTGTGCTCAACATTGTGTCTGCCTAAGATTCTCCCTCTCCCTCTGCTCTCTCCCTATTTATTTGAGAGAGAGAGAGAGAACGAGCAGGAGGAGGGACAGAGGAGAGGGAGAGGGAGAAGCAGACTCCCTCCTGAGCAGGGAGCCCCATAGGGGGCTCCATCTGAGATCATGACCTGAGCCGAAGTCAGATGCTTAACCAACTGAGACACCTAGGAGCCCCAATAAATAAATCTTTAAAAAATAAGTAAATAAAAGGTGAGCAGATCTCCTCTCTGTCTTGCTTAAAACTCTCCCAGTTTCCCATGACATTTGGGATTAAAAATACCAATTCCTTATGTTGACACTGCAAGACCCAACTCTTGAACATCTAACCCCAGTTCTTCCCCATGATCTCTGGTTGGTTACATTCATTACTGCTTATTCTGTGGCCTGGGTTTCACATCTCCTACTCCTCTGAGGTTATTTATTACACGTTTTTCTCAGAGTCTCTTTTTTCCCTGTTAACTCCGATTCCTCCAGTGTTGGTCATTTTGTTTATTGAGTTTGGTTCCTTCCTTTCATGGCATTGTCCTTCTCACATTGGGGAGATTGGGTTGTGGTCATCCTTCCATTTTCTGTGACTGCCATGTCTGTCTATTAAAGGCTGCCTCCTAGTGACGGTGGATTGCCGACCAGTGGTGGGGGGAGCATGGCTCCTGAGTGTGGGGCCACCTCCTTTCTCCTCAATGTCACCAGTCCCCTGGACACTGGCCTGTTTCTCTGGCCCACATTCCCTACCCAGAGATAATGTCTTCAGTGCCAGCTGCAGAGCACAGGCATCTCTGGGTTGCCTCCCTGTCACCTGTTTACTTGTGCAGCTCTTCTAAGAGTCTGTAATTAGTTCACTAATAAATCCCCCACCCCCAACGTGGATTTACTACTTGGTGTGGCTCCTTTTTCCTTGGCTGGACCTTGAATAACATTTCTGAAATTAATTTTCTTCTTCAAAATGTAAGTTTTCGGGATGCCTGGGCAGCTCAGCGGTTGAGCCTCTCCCTTCGGCCCAGTGCGTGATCCCGGAGTCCCGGGATCGAGTCTGACATCAGGCTCCCTGCATGGAGCCTGCTTCTCCCTCTGCCCCTCTCTCTCTCTCTCTCTCTCTCTCTCATGAATAAATAAATAAAATCTTTTAAAAAAAAATGTAAGTTTTCATGTAGTTCTTTTTTTATTCTTTGCTCAGCTTATGAGAGGTTCATTTTTTTGGGTCCTTGGTTTTAATTATCCAGCAAGAGAACTATTCTTTGTTTTACTCTCTTTTTCATTAGTTTGGCTTATTATCTTGAATATTTGGTTATCTGCTTTTGGTTTAATTTAATAATTCTCTTCCTAACACTTGAGTTGAATATTTAGGTGTCTTTTAATGCTTTCCTTTTCTAATGGAGAATCAATCTCTAGCCTGTATGTTTTCTTCTAGTACCATTTAGCTATAAGTTTTGAGATGTAGACTTTTGATTCATTTCTAATAGTCAATATCCATTAAGTTTCCTCTTCGACTTTGTTTTGTATTCTTGTGTTTTTAATCTCAGATCAGAGTTTGGCTTCTTTGACCTATACTTTGGGAGGTATTTTTAAGATTTTTTTTTTCTTTTTTGTTGTTTTTGGAACCAGGCTTTGAGCCAAAGGCTCTGGCTCCATAGCCTGGTGACCCAACACGGGCACCAAATTATGCACATCTCCTTG
This sequence comes from Canis lupus dingo, assembly GCF_003254725.2. NCBI lineage: Eukaryota > Metazoa > Chordata > Mammalia > Carnivora > Canidae > Canis > Canis lupus. The sequence continues at coordinate 20,862,226 of NC_064259.1, forward strand.
GCCACAAATAAGCTCTGGCCAATTGTCTTCACCTCTTTGGGCCTCAGGATAACTGAGACAGGGAACTGTGCTTGAAAACCTTACAGATTCGTTCCAGCTCTTTAAAAAAAAGAAAAGAAAGACTTAAACACAAAATAACTGAGTTTCCAATCTAGATGGGAAAGATAGGAGAGATGCCCAAAGTACTGTGGGGCTCAGAGCAGGGAGGTGACCTATCAGTTTGGACGCAATTGAGAATCAGGAAAGCCTTCATGAATCAATTTAGAAGCAATTGGGAATCAGGAAAGCCTTCATGAAGAATTGGCATTTAAGATAATACCCTTAAAGGATCATTATTGAGGGTAAGATCCTCAAAGGATGACTCATTCATTCAACCAATATTTATTTAGCAACTCTCTGCTGTTCAACAGTTGCTGAAGATAATGATAGTAAACGATAGACTGAAATCTGCTTTTGTGCAACTTAACAGAGACTAGTGATTTGACAGTTTGTCTATCTCAGCCAAGCTGTGAGGCATCTCCCATTGACCACTGTACTTGATGACCCAACTCTTCTGCTCAGGCACTTCTTCCCGTCACCCTGGTTCCCGAAAACATCTGGTTATGAAGGAGATCCGAAAGCTTCAGATGAGTACAAACCTGTTGTTAAGGAAGAACCCCTTCAGCCGCCTGGTGAGTTCCACCCGCCCCCATGCTACCTCCTTTCCTTTCTTTTTTTTTCTTCTTCTTTTTTTTTTTTTACTACCTCCTTTCTTTAAATCTCCCAGGTGGTGGGGACCCTGTCATCTCTTGCCCAAAATGCTAAGGGACCTCTTCTCTAACCTGGCAGAGGACTCTCCATCTTTGGAAACCATGAGCCCACCAAGGACACCTTCTGGTTCTTTATGGAATTAATTTCTAAACCCTACCACCTCTGAAACTGTACTCTTTGATTATATAAATAGGAACCATCTCATCCATCCATGCTATCATCCGTCTTCCTACCCTAGGAGATTGCCTCCTTCTCTCCCCACCACCAATAGGGGAGACATGCCAATTCCTAAGCTCCAGGGAATGGACATCAGCTACTAGTTAGGTCCTAAGATTAAGAACCACGGAGGTATCACAGAAATGAAGATTCTTGGAGACTCATAGAAAGAGTCGACCTTCCCTTGAATCTCTCTTTTTTTTTTTTAATTTTTTTTAATTAATTAATTTATTTATGATAGTCACAGAGAGAGAGAGAGGCAGAGACACAGGCAGAGGGAGAAGCAGTCTCCATGCACCGGGAGCCCGATGTGGGATTCGATCCCGGGTCTCCAGGATCGCACCCTGGGCCAAAGGCAGGCACTAAACCACTGTGCCACCCAGGGATCCCCCCCTTGAATCTCTCTTCTTTTACTGTCCACTCCTCCCCACTCCACTCCCCTTGGCTCCCCATCCCCACTCCTTCACAGGTGAGAGAGATATGTGTTAAATTCACACGCGGTGTGGACTTCTCTTGGCAAGCCCAGGCCCTGTTGGCCCTGCAAGAGGTAAGAAGGGGGCCCAGGTACAGTTGGGTGAGAACGGGGGAAAGGCATTCCGGAATTGCACAGGGCTGACAGGCATGCCACACGGGATTCTTGCCTCCTTAGAGCATCAAGGAACACCCAGGGTGTGGAGGCCAGATCCCTGTTGGGTGGTAGCAGAATTCCCAGGCTCCCCTTCACTCTGTGGGCAGTCTTGCAGACAGTCCCAGAAACCCTCAGGGACTAAGCACCGCGGGCTCTGAGAGAAGAAAGTAGCTCATGCCCCCTCGGGTGTCAATCCTTGGACTCTTCTATCTGCCCCCAGGCTGCAGAAGCATTTCTAGTTCATCTCTTTGAGGACGCCTATCTTCTCTCCTTACATGCTGGCCGTGTTACTCTCTTCCCGAAGGATGTACAGCTGGCCAGGAGGATCCGAGGCATTCAGGAAGGGCTTGGCTGAGCCCTGGCCCCATCTCTGTAAGCCTTTCCTGCTCGCCAGAGAGAGAGCACCCCTGGGGGAAGAAGCACCCAGCTGCCCATCACTGGGATGGGCATTTATGTGGAGGAATTTCCATCCGTGGTCCCTGCTGTCTCACCTTCCCTTTGTTATCTAGGAAAGGTTTGACTTGGTTTTAGCTTGAATGCTTAGGAGTCTATGGTTCCTGTCCTTTTGTACAATGTTAAATAAAAATATTTATCTATTTACTAACGACCAGACAACACGAACCTGGCAGAGTTCAGCCTCTGTTTTACAAGGACCAGATGACTCATTTTGATTAAGAGAAGTTTTCTTACTTTTGAAATTGCCTTGATAGTAAATGTGATACCTGACTTGCAGGGATGACGCCAGGGACACTGTCCAGAGCCAGGAACAGACCCGTGGAACCCAAGGAGGTGCCCGGACTGGCCATCTCTGAGCAGTGTGCATGTTGCTTGTGTAATTGGTTTATTTAAGAAGGAGAAGACTGCATGGCTTTCCTCTGTAACAGAGGTAATACATGAGAAAATCAGCGTCATTCCAGAGAACTGAGTCTCCAAGGTTCACTTCATAATGCAAATTGGTCACATGACTGCGGAATCATTTTGAAGTTATCAGATTTTCTGGGCTGTGGGAAAAAAGGATATTGTTTTATTATTCGAGATCTTCCTGTACCGTTTAAATTTTTTTACCATATGTATATTTTCTGTAAAATACCAGGGAACAAAACAAAACGCGACCCCTTCTGTCAGCTGCATGGAGGAGCCTGGCACATTCCAGGCACAAATCCCTGTCCCTCTGTTAACCTCATCATGAGTGGTGGCAGCAAGTGATGTGTGGGCCCTGCTTGTCAACACACGTGTAGCTTTTTAAAAACTCAGTTGGGGTTAAAATAGAAAATCTTTTAAGTACTGGTGTTCTGGTTCCTTTGAGTAAATTCCTGTCAAAGTCATTCAGAAATTCTAGCTTGTAGAACTTATTCTTATTTATAAATCATAGAAGACGTATCATGATTTATACTTTAGAATTTTTCATTCTGGAGTTTTAGAGTGCCTTTTCAAAGTTTTTACAGGTGTTTTTTAGAACTTCTTTGTGGAGCGATAATAAAAATAAGAATTCTTTAATGAAAAAACTGTAAAGCAAAATTACAGTTAGCGCGTATAGAGATACTACATTTTTTTGTGTGTGTTAATGTTGAGTTCTCCATCTGTACGCTGTTTTCCAAGCGGCCACCATTCAAACAAGAGAATGGCGGGGTGTGTTTGGGCTCCCATAGAGTAGAGTGTGAGCAGATAAAAACCTTGCCTCCTGTTCCATCCAAAAGCAGTTAAAGTGTTTTCTAGAGAAACGGAAAGTGCCACTAAAAGACTTTCAGACTTTGCATGTGATGGAAATCACTTCTGACAGTGATACCTCAGGCAACCACATTCTGAGACAAACTGAAAGGAAGGACCAAGTTCTGTTGTTGAATAAATTTTAACCCTTTGGAAAAACCTCTTCCTGTTCCATAACAAGTCCTATTTATACAGACATCAAATAAACTATATTTACTTTATGAATATATTTAAAGTTCTTGTCAGAGTACTTTTTTTTTATTTTATTTTTATTTATTTATGATAGTCACACAGAGAGAGAGAGGCAGAGACACAGGCAGAGGGAGAAGCAGGCTCCATGCACCGGGAGCCCGACGCGGGATTCGATCCCGGGTCTCCAGGATCGCGCCCTGGGCCAAAGGCAGGCGCTAAACCGCTGCGCCACCCAGGGATCCCTCAGAGTACTTTAATTAGAAGGTTATAGTCTGTCTTTAGTCGTTTGGGTTTTTTTTTTTTAAGATTTTATTTATTTATTCATGAGAGACACAGAGAGAGAGGCAGAGACACAGGCAGAGGGAGAAGCGGGCTCCATGCAGGGAGCCCGACATGGGACTCGATCCCCCGTTTCTAGGATCACACCCTGGGCTGCAGGCGGCGCTAAACCATTGAGCCACCCGGGCTACCCTGTCTTTAGTTTTGTTTTTTTGTTTGTTTGTAGATTTATTTATTTATTTTTGATAGACATAGAAAGAGAGGCAGAGATACAGGAGGAGGGAGAAGCAGGCTCCATGCCGGGAGCCCAACACGGGACTCGATCCTGGGACCCCAGGATCACACCCTGGGCCAAAGGCAGGTGCCAAACCGCTGGGCCACCCAGGGATCCCCTGTTGTTTTGTTTTTTTTTTTAATTGACATCTCTGCTCTCTTAAAATTGTACTAACCAGTGGTGCCTGGCTGGCTCAGTCTCTACAGTATGCAACTCAACCTTAGGGTTGTGAGTTCAAGCCCCAGGTTGGGCATGGAGCCTACTTTAAAAAAAAAAAAAAAAATTTTTTTTTAAATAAGTAAATTAAATTGTACTACCCAGGACACATGTAACAGATGTCACATGTCTGGCAGGATCCACCAGCTGGTATTTACGGGGAAGCATGAGAATAAGTAACTCACATCATAATTATGTTCTGTTACAGTTTACTGTAAACTTTGAGTACTTACCTTGTTGGGAATTTTGTGTTTGTTTTTCTGGATGATTCCATCAACATTATTTTTCCATTTGTTCTTTTATTTCTTTTTGTTGTTGTTGTTCTTTTATTTCTGCTTTCACATTTTTAATAGCTAGGAACTCTTAGTTTTGGAATATTTATGATAGTATCCCAATCAGTCAGTGTTTATTGAAAAAAACAGAAACCAGCCTAGATATTTCAATCAAAGAAGAATTTAATGGAAAATATTGACTAAATAATATTAGGGCTAGAAGAGCAAATGGGAAGAGAAGGTGCTACCCAGAGATTGGGAAGCCTCCAGTGCCCGCGGCCCTCACCACAGCTGCTCTGCTGCAAGTGTGGCCTCCACCAGCACCGCCTTAGAGCCGCACAGTTGCTTCTGAGCAGGAACTTGGAGCCACTGTTCCAACCAGTGTTCCCGAGGCCACCAATGACCCAAGGATGCCCTCGTCCTCTGCTGCTTCTGCTGCCACAGGCCCCGCCAGACCACAAAAGACAAATGTCTCCTTTTTCCTCCCATTTTCCAGGCCCCACCAGCATTTTCCACTGGCAGGACCTAACCAGAAGCAGCTGCAGGAGAGTCTGGGAAAACAATTGGCCGCCTTCTAACCCCTCATGTTACAGAGATCTCATAGGGCGAGAAAGGAGCTTGGAGCCTAAAGACACAAGTCCCAGTCTCATGGATGTAATGCCTTTTTAAGGATGTTTATAATATTTTTTTGTTATGGTTTTTGTTTTTACCACAGTCTCTGTTTTCCAAGCTGATTTTCTCACGAGGTTTTCCTTTAATGTTTAACAACTCTTACAATGAAAAGTGGCAGACAGGGAAGGTCCTGGGGAGTCTGCACTGATGGGACTTGCCCAGGAGCCTGCTGGGGAATGGTCGGCTGAGACCTTTGCTGGAGAGGCCCATTCTCAGTCTAGCCAGCTCCCCTGCAGAGAGTCCTCCAGCCTGCTGGGAGGAGACAGGCCTGGCTGGGTCTAGTTGCTGGAGAGAGCTGAGGAAATCCATATTTAAAATCCACTCTGCAGGGCCACCTGGGTGGCTCAGTCGGTTAAGTATCTGCCTTCAGCTCAGGTCATTATCCCAGGATCCTGGGATCGAGCCCCACATCAGGCTCCCTGCTTAGCAAGGAGCCTGCTTCTCCCTCTCCCTCTGCCTACCGCTCCCCCTATTTGTACTCTCTCTCTTAAGACCTTTTTAAAAATTAAAAAAATAAGATCCACTTATTAGGAAGCATAAACTTCCTTACTCTCCCTGGCTTTGCTCCCCCACCTCACCCCACAACCCCAGAGTGCAGAGACCCAAGTGTCCAGACTTGTACTGGGATGGGGAAGAGACTCGAGTGCTACGGAAGGAGCACTGAGGGAGCTGCCACCTCAACAGTGCAACTGGTCCTCCGTCAGCCTGCCCTGGGCACAGCTGGTGGCAGAGGGACTCGAGGCTCCTAGTTGCCTTGGCTTGTGAAGATCTGGCTGCGTGGGTCATGGTGCTCCTCCCTTTCCCCACTGCAAGCTGAGGATCCTGCTCTCGTGGGTCTGTGGGATCAGCACCTGTTGTCCATCAGCCTTGGCTTTCAGGACCTCATTACTCTTGGCCCGTCTCCTCATCTCCCCATCCCTGCAAATCCATGTCCAGGCTCTAACTGTAGAGAATTGCAGATTGGCAGCTGTTTTCTTTCTTCACGAGAGAAAGCGGATTCCACTATTTTCTGGGTTCTGTGATTGCTGATGAGAAGTCAGCCGTCAGGCCAACAGTTGCCCCCTTGAAGCTAACATTATTTTTCTGGTTATCTCTCCTTAAAAGATTTGTCTTCATTTTTGGTGTCATACAATGTCATTATGACCTCTCATGTGTGGATTTATTTTTGTTTATCTTGCTTTTTACTTATCTTAATGGTATTTATTGGGCTTTCTGAATAGGGAACGATGTCTTTTCATCAATTTTGGAAAGTCCTCAACCATCATCTCTTCAAATAATGCCTCCCGCTATTCTCTCTCCTCTTTCTGGGTTGCTGATTTTCCGTCTTACTACCAAATCCTTGATAATGCTTCTTTCCCTCTTCTGTATTCCATCCTTTTGTCTATCCCTTGCTGCACACCCAATTGTTTCTTCTGCCCTGCCTTGGAATTATTTGATTTTCTTTCAGCTATGTATGATCCACTTTTAAACCTGACCAAGGGGCACCTGGCTGGTTCAGTCAGTTGAGTGTCCAACTCTTGATTTTGGCTCTGGTCATGACCTCAGGGCTGTGAGATGGAGCCCCACATCAGGCTCCATGCTGAGCATGGAGTCTGCTTGAGATTCTCTCTCTCCCTCTGCCCTTCCCCCACATATTGCAACACATGCTCTTACTCTCTCAAATCTTTAAAAAAAAAAAACCTGTCTGAATCTTAATTTCAGTTACTGCATTTTGTTGTTGTTTTAGAATTTCTATTTGACTGTTGCCAAAATTGTCATGTCACTTTTTTTTTTTTTTTTTTTTTTAAAAAAAGCTCTGCACTTAGTGTGGGGCTCAAACTTACAATCCCAAGATTAAGAGTTGCCGGCTCTACCGACAGAGCTAGCCAGGCACCCCTGTCATGTCACTTTTTATAGTTCCCAGTTTCCTGCTGAAAATGTTGAGCTTGGTTGTTAAATCTTTTAGCATAGTAAGCACAGTACTTTGCAGGCTGTGTCTGATGAGTCTTATATTTAGAGTCCCTGTGGATCTGTTTCTATTCATGTTTTCTGTTGATTCACACTCCTCGGTTTTCTTTTCTCTTTGGTGCTTGATTACGTTTGATAGTATGCCTGACACATCCATGCGAAATAGCTTGAATAGAATGATTTCTTTCTCTAGAGAGCATTGTTGTTGTTGTTGTTGTTTCTACCAGGTGCCTGGAGGCACTAAAATTTAGAACCAACTTAATTCAACTTCAGAGCTTGAGATTTTCTGAGCCACCCAGATGATTTCAAAGCCAAGGTCTGCCTCAGGTCTGAATTTCCTCTCATTCACCTTATTCCTAAGGTACAGCCAATACGCTTATCCTGCTTACCTTGGAGGCCTTGTACTTCAACCTTTTTCTCTCTAATCCTACAAGGCTGCCAAAAACATGGCTCATTTCTTGACTACTTCTTCAGGACTGGCAAACTCCCAAGAGAAAATGTTAGGTTGAATCTGCTGTTAAGCTCATCTCTAGGGGGCAGCTCTGGTGGCTCAGCGGTTTAGCGCCGCTTTCAGCCCAGGGCATGATCCTGGAGACCTGGGATCAGGTCCCATGTTGGGCTCCCTGAATGGAGCCTGCTTCTTCCTCTACCTGTGTCTCTGCCTCTCTCTCTGTGTCTCTCATGAATAAATAAATAAAATATTAAAATAAAATAAAATAAAGCTCGGATGGTTGTGTGGCTGAGCGGTTAAGCATCTGCCTTTGGCCCAGGACATGATCCTGGAGTCCTGGGATCGAGTCCCACATTGGGCTCCCTGCGTAGAGCCTGCTTCTCCCTCTGCCTATGTCTCTGCCTCTCTGTGTCTTTCATGAATAAATAAGTAAAATATTTTTTAAAAAATAATTTTAAAGAGCTCATCTCTAGATATCCATCCTTTCTTTGCTCTTGGATCAGTAATTACTAATAAGCAATCACTATCTTTTTAGCATTTTAATACTTTTTGGGGAAAAAAATATATATTTGTCCAGCTTTTTCAGTTGTCTTCAGTAGGACAGCGGTCCAAATGACCACTGACGTAAAGACGGGCAGGCCAATGGAATAGAATAAAAAGCCCAGAAATAAACCCTTGCATATATGGCCAAATGGCTGACAGTAGGGGAAAGACAGTCACTTTGACAAATATTACTGGAAAAACTGAATATTCCCATGCAAAGAAATTAAGTTGGACCTTTACCTCACACTATATAGAAAAGTCAACTCAAAATGGACCAAACACCTAAATGTAAGAGCAACAATTATAAAACTCTTAGAAGAAAATATAGGATAAAAAAAAAGATTAAAAAAAAAAAGAAAACATAGGATAAAATCTTCACAACATTGGATTTTGCAGTGATTTCTTGAATATGACATCAAAGGCACAGGCAACAAAAGAAAAAAATAGACAAATTAGACTTCATGAAAATTCACAACTTTTGTGCATCAAAGGGCCCTATCAACAGAGCAAAAGGCAACTTCCAGAAAGAGAAAATATTTGCAAATCATAATTGATAATGGATTAATAGCAGAACATATAGGGAACTAAAACTCAAAAACAATAAAATAAACAACTTATTCAAAAAAGGGTAAAAGACTTGAATAGACATTTCTCCAAAGGAGATACTACAAATGGCCAATAAGCCCATGAAAAGATGCTCTATGTCACTAATTATTAGGAATGTGCCAGCGAAAACCACAATGAGATACTACCTCACGTCTGTTAGCATGGCTATTAGTAAAACAAAACAAAAGCAGAAAATAGGGACGCCTGGGTAGCTCAGTGGTTAAGCGCCTGCCTTTGGCCTAGGGCAAGACCCTGAAGTCCCGGGATCAAGTCCCACATCCGGCTCCCTTCATGGAGCCTGCTTCTCTCTCTCCCTATGTTTCTGCCTCTCTCTCTCTCTCCCTGTCTCTCATGAATAAATCTTAGAAAAAAAAAAAAAAAAGGCAGAAAATAACAAGCGTTAGATGTGGAGAAATCGGAACACTTGTTCACTACTGGTGGGAAGGCAAAATGGTGAAAAACAGTATAGTGGCTCCTAGAAAGATTAAAAATAGATTTACCATATGATCCAGCAATACCCAAAAGAATTGAAACCGAGATCCCATAGAGATTTGTACACCCACATTCATTGCAGCACTATTCACGGTAACTAAAATGTGAAGCAACTTGTGTCCATTAACAGATGAATGGATAAGTAAAATGTGGCATATACATACAATGTAATATTATCCAGCCTTAAAAGGGAAGGAAATTCCCACATGCTCATGGATGGAACTTGAGGATACCACGCTCAACAAAATAAGCCAGTCACGATGAGACAAATACCCTACGATTCCACTTATATGAAGTACTTAGAACACTCAAAAACATAAAGTCAAAGGTAGAATGGTGATTGGCAGGGGCTTAAGGCTTGGGGGAGAATGGAAGGGGAGTTAAAATTTAATGGGTACAAGTTTACAAGAGGAAAAGAGATCTGGAGATGGATAGTGGTGATGGATGCACAACAATCTGAATATACTTAACACTGAGCAGTACACTTTAAAATTATTAAAATAGTAAATTTTATGCTATGTGTATCTTACCACAATTAAAAAAAAAAGTTTTTTTAATATCCATGAACCAGTTTATATTGTAAACATGAACCCAGAGTCTCCATCCAGCAGAGGGCGCCAGGCACCGGAGGAGACCCGCTGCTGACGGATGAGGCTGTGTGGCTTGCCTGGGCTAACGCCAACTGTGAGCTGTCTGCAGCGGTGGGATCATGCTTCAGGGATGCCAGCAGAATGCCACCCCACTGGCATGGTGCTAAGCTGGAGGCAGTCACAGGTGACAAAGAGACCACGTTTGCCACTCTTCACCAAAAGAGCTAGGTAATAACTGTGCCCTGGAAGCTCTAACTTCAGTAAATGCAGAATTTTAGAATCTTCATAATTGGACCCTAGGAGCCACCCCGCACAGCCTTTCTCTTAAAAATCAGAAACTGAACCACAGAGAGAAGAAAGGCTTTTCTTCACTCACAAAGCTGGCTGGTAAGCAACGCTGCCCTGAGCTCCAGGAGAGCAGAAACTGTGTCATCCTTGTCTCCGTGTCCCCATTTCTTTTTTTTTTTTTTTTTAAGATTTTTTATTTATTCATGAGACACACACACACAGGCAGAGACACCGGCAGAGGGAGAAGCAGGCTCCACGCAGGGAGCCCAATGTAGGACTTGATCCAGGGTCTCCAGGATCATGCCCTGGGCTGAAGGCGGTGCTAAACGCTGAGCCACCCAGGCTGCCCCATGTCCCCATTTCTGAGCCCAGGTCTCAGCTCAGAAGAACTACTTACCGGGTGAACAAATGAATGAGTGGGTGAAGGAATGAATTGTGACTGGACTCCATAGTATACTACCCATGTTAGAAATTTTGAGGTACTACATGTTCAGTCATCTGTCAGCCTCTGGAAACTTCTTCAAAGTCCAAGAGGTTTAAACTAGGCAGATTCTTGGGTGCCCGGCTGGCTCAGTTGTTGGAGCATACAACTCTTGTTCTCAGGATTCTGAGTTTGACCCCCATGTTGGGTGTAGAAATTACATTAAAAAATATTTTTTTTTAAGTAAACTAGGCAGCTTTGCTTCTAAATTATAATTATAATATCTAGAAACCAAAGTAACCAAGAGGGCACTGAAGAGATGGGTGTAGACAACCATCCTTACTTCCTGCTGCTATGGTCAAGCAAGTCACCCATAACAGAAAAACCATAAGCAGAGGGACCCAGATCATAGCTTGGAAGAAAGAAATACTGTTGAGTATTCCTTGTTGGGAATATCAACAATCAACAGTGAAAGTAGACTGGATAACCAAAGGGAAGCCCACAGCCAGTTCTTCCTCTCCCCACTCACTTCCCACTCACTGCCTCCATGAAGTTCCTTTATCCTCACCCATCTCCACATCACCCCAGGTACATCCCCATGCAGCTCTGTGAGTTTGCTCATACTTATAGATCTACTGTTCTTTGATGAGTTTGAGAGATATCTCTCATCATCTTCATTGGATTAGTACCCTCCCCTCACTTTTGTACCATCTCACTTATGACCTGCCCCCAAGAATTCAGTTAGCTCCTGTTACTGTCTGGCTGGTCCATAAACCAGCTTCTGGAGAGTCCCCTGTAGACTGTGGCTCTGTGGCCCTGGGTGGTGGACCCTGAGGCTCCCAACTGGAACAGGAAGACACCTGAGCCATAGATGTGAATAAGAAAAAAAAATAGTATCTTTTTTTTTTTTAATTTTTATTTATTTATGATAGTCACAGAGAGAGGGGGGGGTGGGCAGAGACACAGGCAGAGGGAGAAGCAGGCTCCATGCACCGGAAGCCCGATGTGGGATTCGATCCCGGGTCTCCAGGACCGCGCCCTGGGCCAAAGGCAGGCGCCAAACCGCTGCGCCACCCAGGGATCCCTAGTATCTTTTTTTAATTCATATTTTCCCTAACCACCAGAGAGGCTACATGTGTGTTTATTGGTCATTTACCTTCCATTCTTGTAAATCCTACATATCTTTTTTTTTTTAAGATTTTATTTATTTATTCATGAGAGACACAGAGAGGCAGAGACACAGGCAGAGGGAGAAGCAGGCTCCATGCAGGGAGTCCAATGTGGGACTCGATCCCGGGTCTCCAGGATCAGGCCCTGGGCTGAAGGCGGCGCTAAACCACTGAGCCACCGGGGCTGCCCCAATCCTACATATCTTTTACCTACTTTTCTTTATCAATTTGTAGAAACTTTTTTTAATATTTATTTATTTGAGAAAGAGAGAGCTCAAGCGGATGGAGAGGCAAAAAGGAGAGGGAGAAACAGACTCCCAGATGAGTGCTGAGCCCAACATAGGGCTTGATGTGGGGCTCAATCACACAACTCTGAGATCATGACCTGAGCTGAAATCAAGAGTTAGTTTAACCAACTGAGCCACCCAGGCACCCCTAGAAAGTTTTATATATTAGATATTAACCTTATTAAGTCAAATATATTGCAAATATTTTTTTACTTCTGGGAGAAATGTATTCATATATATGGTATGATATAGGAGTCTAATTTCTTCCAGATGACCAGCAAAATATGCCTGCATTATTTATTAAGTAAAGTGCCTATTGAATTTTCCTCTATAGAATGAAAAGGCCTCCTTTATACTATACATTAAGTTCTCATAGACACTTGTATCTATTTTTGCTCACTCCTTATTCTTCTGTTATTACAAAAAATGGGAAGTTACCTGAATGGTTAAGCCGACTATAGTATATCCACACAATGAAATATGGCATACCCATATTACATTACATAGCTATTAAAACTAACATATAGGGGATCCCTGGGTGGATCAGTGGTTTAGCGCCTGCCTTCGGCCCAGGGTGTGATCCTGGAGTCCCGGGATCAAGTCCAACATCAAGCTCTCTGCACGGAGCCTGCTTCTCTCTCTACCTCTCTCTCTGTACCTCTCATGAATAAATAAATAAAATCTTTTTAAAATAATAAAATAAAATAAAACTAACAAATAAAAGCTATATCTGGGCACCTGGGTGGCTCAGTTGGTTAAGTGTTGGACTCCTGATTTTGGCTCAGGTTGTGATCTCAGCGTCCTGAGATTGAGCCCCGCCTTAGGCTCCGTCATGCTAGCCGTGGAGCCTACTTAAGATTCTCTCTCTCCCTTTACTTCTGCCCGTTCTTCCCGCTACAAAAAAATAATAACAAATAAAAATAAAATCTATATCTTTGGTCTGGAGGGACTTTCATGATATAATAAGTAAAAAAGGAAAACTGGGGGGGGCGCCTGGGCGGTATAGTCACTTACGTGTCTGACTTAGTTTTGGCTCAGGTCTGATCTCATCTTTGTGGGATCAAGCCCTGCATTGAGCTTCATGCTCAGTGTGGACTCTACTTGGGTTTCTCCCTCCCTTTCTCTGCCCCTCCCCTCCCCTCTCTATGTATACATTTAAAAAAAATAATTAAAAAGGAAAATTATAGGGGCACCTGGGTGGCTCAGTTGGTTAAGCACCTGCTTTTGGCTCAGGTCATGATCCTGGCATCCTGGGATCGATCCCCACATTGGACTCCCTGCTCAGTAGGGAGTCTGCTTCTCTCTCTCTCTCTCTCTCTCTCTCTCTCTCTCTCTCTCTCTCTCTCTCCCCCTCTGCCTCTCCCCACTGCTCATTCTCTGTCTCTCTCTCAAATAAATAAATAGCTGTTATCTTTCAAAGTAACTTTAAGTTTGTGTTTGTGTATGTCTGCAAGCATATAGAGAGAAGGGTAGAAAGATCCAACCCAAGCTGTCTATATGGGCATGGGATTGGGAAAGGAAGGAGAGATCATTAACTTTCCGTCGTGCACCTCTGTATCGTTAAATATTTTGCAAAGAGAATGCTAGTTTTGTCATTTTAAACATTCAATAAAATTGTTTTTCAAATTATGTAATTTCACATCTTTCCAATTGGGGAAAAAAGAAAACAGATGTGGGCCTCAATGTTTATATATTTGAATCCCTGCTGATAACAGCTATTGTTCTCACTGGCTAAACTGATGAGAATGTACAACCGATTCCAAATCCCCAGCCTGTAGAGGCATTTAGACAGAACCAAATGCAGCTCGATCCAGTAGAGAGACGAGAGACTTTCATTTCAGAGTCTCCATCTGAGCTGAAGAGCATTCACAAGGTGGCTCTCACTGTACATTCATTATGTTCCGGACAGTCCCTACGCCACTCCAGCCCCAGGTGTCTGTCAGCCTGCATGGAGGCAGGGCTTATCAGAGTACAAGGCAGAGGGCCATATCCTGAAATGCCAGCCAAGGCTGTGGTGAGAGAATGTAATTCAGTCCTCTGTCATACGAAACCATCCCTGCACATAACAAGTATCTCTCCAAGTCTCTTCAGCCTTTCAAGCTTCCTCAGTTTCCCCAATGTACAAGTACATGCACATGGTACACACTCCATTTTATCAGATAATGTTTAGACACCCAGAGAACTGAAAACCCAACTATGCTGTTAATTAAAAGCATGACACTTGGGCAGCCCTGATGGCCTAGCGGTTTGGCGCCACCTTGGGCCCGGGGCGTGAACCTGGAGACCAGGGATCGAGTCCCACATCAGGCTCCCTGCATGGAGCCTGCTTCTCCCTCTGCCTGTCTCTGCCTGTCTCTGCCTCTCTCTCTGTGTCTGTCATGAATAAATAAATAAAATCTTTAAAAAAAAAAAAAAAAGCATGACACTTGGGATGCCTGGCTGGTTTAGTTGGTAGAGCATGTGACTCTTGATCTCAGGGTTGTGAATTCAAGCCCCACGTTGGGCATAAAGCTTACTTAAAATGATGATAGCATGACACTCACCTGGAACGTCCCCTCAGGAAAAGCAGCAAGGAACAGGAGCAGCCAGCTTCAGAGGGACCCAGATCCTACCACAAGACACAAGAGGCATAGTGGTTAGTGCCTCAAAATAAAATTTGTTTTTTTAAAGCCTTTTCTGAGAATCAAAGACTCAGCTTCTGGAATATGTGTAGTATCCAGCCAATCTATCCATACTCCTGTGCCTGAATCTTCTCTCCAACAACCTCTTCCCTGCTAGCCCCCTGCAAAGCCCTCTGGCTTCTCCTTAGATTCCTCTAGTGGCCAGGAGCTTGTTACCTCCCAAGGCAGCCTCTGCCATCCCTGTCACCTCTCACTCCAGAAAAAACTGTCATTTCCACCAACTATTTCTAAATTCCCCCTATTGGGGCTGTACAGGTCAGACCCCACCCCTCCCTAACATGACAGGCTTTCTTGTAAAAAGACAGTCATGAGACCAGTTCCAATGTCACCACTGGGTTATCCATCTTGACTATAATATCAGAGATTCCATCTCCTTGGTTTGGAAGTATTTATGATTATGCCATTCAAATCAGGAAAGAAAAAGGTTTCATGTAGACACAAAGCCCCTCTCTCAAAGGCACTTCTCTCCCCCAAGGGAGCTTCTTGTCCCCAGGCCTCATGGGTCTTGGGGGAGGGGTAGGATAAGGACCACGGTGAGGGTGGAGGGAGCCGACTTCCCAGGACCACCCCAGGCTTTCCAGTTCTCTGAGGAATTCTATGTGAGCAGAGCTGTTCACAATCAACTCCTAAAGCCAGGCTGTGTAAAATCTCAAGGAAGAGGCACGCCCCAGCCAAGGCAGCCATACCTTCATTTCCCGCCCTGCTGTTTCTTCAGCTTCTCTCTGGGCTCTCCCACACCCAGCACCAAGATGCTTTGGCAACCACTTCAGCTCTTTCCCCACCCCCATGTCCTCTTTTCTTCTCTGAGACTGAACCACTGGGTTTTTTCACTAAATGTGTAAAGCTGTGAGCAGTTGAATTTACTATGTAAACTACGGACTTGAAAGACTGAGTATAGAAAAACAATTCAGCTGAAACTTACAGGGGCACCTGGGGGGCTCAGTGGTTGAGCATCTCCCTTTGGCTCAGGTCATGACCCCAGAGTCCTGGGTTGGAGTCCCACATCAGGCTCCCCACAAAGAGCCTGCTTTCCTCCTGCCTGTCTCTGCCTCTCTCTGTGTGTTTCTCAT
This sequence comes from Canis lupus dingo, assembly GCF_003254725.2. Lineage (NCBI taxonomy): Eukaryota > Metazoa > Chordata > Mammalia > Carnivora > Canidae > Canis > Canis lupus. Next base: position 20,877,977 of record NC_064259.1, read on the forward strand.
GAATAAATAAATAAAATCTTGTAAAAAATTTTAAAAATAAAACTTACAGGAAGGTGTACCAGGCACATTAGAAGTATGTGTGACAGTTAAGAGACAGCCTGGTAATTCGGCGCGGTGATGAGCAGGCCCTACGTGGGTGACTCCCATGCTAGCTGATGGACCAGGATTATGGCACACCAAAGCCAAGGTCACCAGCCCCACAGGGTGTACTGGAGAAGGGGGAGCAGCTAGATGGGTCTGTACACCCAGCCCCGGGGGTGGTTAGCGATAACCAGTGTCTCTCAATCTCTCCCAGAACCTACATCAACAAGGAGAGGACTGTCCAGCAAGAATCCCCCAAAAAGAAAAAAAAAAGAACCCCCAAGAGATTTCTAGGGGCTCCCATTGGCCTGGGGCTCACTAGGCTCTCCCCCTGGGGTCCCTCCCAGCGCCATTCCACAGCCAAGGAAACAGAAGCCCAGGAAGGGTAAGTGAATTATTGGGCAAAGAGACTCCCCTCCTGAGGTAAAGGAGATTTTGCAGGCCTGAGGTGGGGCAGAGGGATGGGGTGGGGGTGGGGTTGGGGGGGGGGGAGGTTGGGGATTCCTTAGTCCCACCTCAGCAATGGGGATGGGGATGACCAGCCCGGAAGACAAGGAGGGGAGAGAAGTGACAGAGAAAAGACACAGCATTGGACTATGACATGAGTAAGCACCAAGTCACCCCCAAGATCCTAGGGGGCCCTAGGTCCCCTTGTTCTTGTACTCCCCAAACCTGTTCCCACGAAAAGCAGAGTCCAACTCTCCTGGGACCCCAGCTCCTTCCTTTCTGCGAGGCAAAAAAAGGGCTGAAGCCCTAGTGATCACCAGAGCCAGGCACTTCAGAACAAGGCAGGAGTCAAGGGATCTTTGCCCCCTCCCTCCCTCCCTGCAGTCCTGCCCTCACTCTGCAGGATTCTGACTTCGGAGATCTCCGCTAAAATATGCCTTTGGCCCTTGTCACGGGCTTTGTTCAGGTCCTAACCCCAGTACCTTGGAATACGCCCATAATGGGAGAAAGGGTCTTTAGAGAGGTGATCAAAGTAAAATGAAGTCATGAGGGTGGGCCCCAATGCAATATGCCTGGTCTCCTCATAAGAAGAAAACATTTGGACACAGATGGGTCTAGAGGACAGATCATGTGGAGACGCAGGGAGAAGATGGCCATCTGCAAGCCACAGAGAGAGACTTCAGAAGAAACAGCCCTGCCAGCGCCTTGATCTTGAACTTCCAACCTCCAGACTGTGAGAGAATAAATTTGTTATACCCCAATCTATGGTACTTCGTCTTTGTTGGTTTTTTTAAATAATTTTTTTTAAGTAATTGCTACACCAGTGTGGGACTTGAACTCACAACCTCAAGATCAAGTCACATGCTCTATCTACTGAGCCAGCCAGGTGCCCCCAATCTGTGGAATTTTTATGTCAGCCCTGGCACCCGAATCCAGCCCTCGGGTACCACCCAGATCTTGCTGTTACAAGGGTTTCCACAAAAAGACAAGCCAGCTGTGACAATGGAAAGGGCCGTAGAGGATGTCTGGGTGGCTCAGTGGTTGAGTGCTTTTGGCTCAGGTCATGATCCAGGGGTCCTGGAATCAAGTCCCATGTCAGGCTATCTACAGGGAGCCTGCTTCTCCCTCTGCTTATGTCTCTGTGTCTCTCATGAATAAAAAATTAATTAAAAAAAAAAAAGGAAAGAGGTCTTGGGCCCACTCTGGAGAAGGTGTGGTGTGAGAAGGCAAATTGTCATCTCGGCAGACATGTGGCATGAGCTATTCAGAGCAGCAGTAGAAGCAGTGTGTCCTAAGTAGAAGGAATGGATCCCTATGTGTTGGGAGGGAGTCCCAGGCTCATCTGGGGCCTTTTCCACTGGAACCCCCAGGCAGAGAATCTTGAGTAGGAGGAACTGTAGGATTCATGGTAGGAAGAGAGGCCTGCAACCTCACAGCTCATGCCCACCTTCTCAGGTGGCAAGAACAGCAGGCCATGGGCCCAGCAAGAAATCTGAAGGAAAATAAACCAGATTAGACCACCACACAGGCAACATCTGTACAGGCATTTAAATTAGAAAATGATTGTAGGGAATCCCTGGGTGTCTCAGTGGTTTAGCACCTGCCTTCAGCCCAGGGCGTGATTCTAGAGTCCCAGGATCGAGTCCCACATCAGGCTCCCTGTGTGGAGCCTGCTTCTCCCTCTGCCTGTGTCTCTGCCTCTCTCTCTCTCTCTCTGTCTCTCATGAATAAATAAAATCTTTTAAAAAAATAGAAAATGATTGTAAAAGGGCGCCTGCGTGGCTCAGTCTGTCGAGCGTCCGACTCTTGGTTTCAGCTCAGTTCATGATCCCAGGACTGTGGGATCAAGCCCCATGTAGGGCTCTGCACTCAGCAAGAAATCAGATTGAGATTCTCTCTCTCTCTCTCTCTCTCTCTCTCTCTCTCTGCCCCTCCCCCTGCTTGTGCACACAGAGCACTTTTTCTTGAAAATAAATAAATAAATCTTTATTCTTGAAAATAAATAAATCTTTAAAAAAATAAATTAAAAAAAATGATTATAAAAAGAAAGAACATCAAAACCACAATGAGATACCACCTCACACCAGTAAGAATGGTGAAAATTAACAAGACAGGAAACCACAAATGTTGGAGAGGATGTGGAGAAAGGGGAACCCTCTTGCACTGTTGGTGGGAATGTGAACTGCTACAGCCACTCTGGAAAACTGTGGAGATTCCTCAAAGAGTTAAAAATAGAGCTACTCTATGACCCAGCAATTGTGTTGCTGGGGATTTACCCCAAAGATACAGATGCAGTGAAAGACTAAGACACCTGCACCCCGATGTTTCTAGCAGCAATGTCCACAATAGCCAAACTGTGGAAGGGGCCTCCGTGTCCGTCAAAAGATGAATGGATAAAGAAGCTGTGGTCTATGTATACAATGGAATATTCCTCAGCCATTAGAAATGACAAATACCCACCATCTGCTTCAATGTGGATGGAACTGGAGGGTATTATGCTGATTGAAATAAGTCAATCGTAAAAGGACAAACATTATATGCTCATTCATTTGGGGAGTATAAAAAATAGTGAAAGGGAATAAAGGGGAAAGGAGAGAAAATGAGTGGGAAATATCAGGGAGGGAGACAGAACATGAGAGACTCCTAACTCTGGGAAACGAACAAGGGGTGGTGGAAAGGGAGGTGGGCGGGGGGTGGGGGTTGAGGTGACTGGGTGACGGGCACTGAGGGGAGAACTTGACGGGATGAGCACTGAGTGTTATGCTATATGTTGGCAAATCGAACTCCAATAAAAAATATACAAAAACAAATAAATAAAACATAAAAAGAAAGACCATATTGATAAGGAATCTTCTATGTTCCAAGGGCTTTCATGTGAGCAGATATGCACCTATTCCTCCTGACAGGTCTGAGAGGTGTCAGGATCTCCATCTTCCATACCAGGTAGTCCGTTACCAGTAGGAAGGAAAGTAAGCCTGGTGTGGGACAGCCTCAGGTCTGAACCCCAACTCTGACTGTAGCTCAGTGATGCAGGCAAGTTGCTCATTTCCTCTAAGCCACATAGTCAGCATCTAGGGGTAGGAGAAACTTCTCACTGGATATTGTGAGGGCCGAACACATTGGTGTGGGGGACACACCTGCCACCCCAAAGTGACAGCTGCTATTATCCTTATGGTTCCACAGCCATGTGTTCAGGGAGGCTGAGGAGCCGCAGCAGAAAGGGAGCTTGAGCAGTAGACAGACCCAAATCACTGGAACGACCAGCACCAGGAGTGGACACTCTGCTTCCAACTGATGTGATGTGGGGTCCAGGCGTGAATGGTCAAAAAAGAATTCTTGAGATGTTTTTGGTGCAAAAAAGGTTGGGTTTTTTAAATTTTATTTTTAATTTTTTTTTTTGGATTTTATTTATTTATTTGAGAGAGAGAGAGAATGAGGGGGGAGGATCAGAGGGAAAAGCAAACTCCCCGATGAGCAGGAAGCCCGATGTAGGACTCCATGATCATGACCTGAGCAAAAGGCAGACGCTTAACTGACTGAGCCACCCAGGTGCCCCAAAAAAGGTGGTTTTATTAAAGCACAGGGACAGGACCCATGGGCAGAAAGAGCTGCACTGGGATTGTGAGGAGCCATTGGTTGTATACTTTTAAGTTGTGGAGTGACAGACAAAGGAAGTTTCCAAAAAGATTTCCATACATCAAAGAAGACTTACAGGATCCCAGAGGCCTAGCTATGGTCAAACTAAGGTTTTTCTGCCTCTAGCAAAGCATTAGCATTAAGAGTGTCGGGGGTTCCTGGAGGAATGCCATACTCTGCCTGTCTCAAGTATTTGTCAATGGGCTGTAAGTTGTAAAGAAATTTCATTTTGTCTACATTTCCTTTTGCCTCTGTTCTCCACATCACCAAGCAAGGAGCACAGCCACGAAACAGAGTGTTGGCCTTGGAAAGGTCTTCCCAGCTAGCCCTGGGCTACGTGAGGATGGCTCGGGGGACAGCAGTCTCGGGGGCCAGGACGCGGTGGGGCTCAGGGGTTTAAGCAATTCCGAAAGGTTGTCACAAGCTATTGAGTAAAATTGGTCACCCTCAGTTCCACAGCAGAGAGACGAATCTGCCGTGACATCTTGAATTTATTCGGGGCTTTTCTGCCAAGGAGATCACAGCACATCAAAACAATTTCTACAAACCTTTCTGAGAAAGAAGCCAGTGGAGAAAGAACCCATTTCCCCTAGGAGCCATGATGACATCAGTCATAATCTCTGGAATTATATAATTCTTTACGATTTACAAAAGGCTTTTGCATATCTCCCCAGGGGCATGCCAGGAAGTGGACAGGTGAGATTGACCCCATGTTACGGATGGGTAAATGGGAGCCCAGGGAGCTTGAGTGCCTCTCCAAAGTGAGGGCATCGCTGCATGCGGTGTTAGTTCTGCACAGACCCCCGGCAGGGCCCAGTCCCCAAGGCCTTTGTATCAAGCAGCTCTGAGGATTCCACAAGCACTTTCTCTCCGAATCCCAAGGAGCCAGTGCTGACCACAATGGAAGCGGCCCCCTGCAGTGTGGGTGGGGATGGAGGGCCAGGGCTGTCCTGGCCTAGGGGCTCTGGGACCCCAGCCCTCCCCAGACTGAGGCTGTCCTCCATACATTGCCATGTCAGGTATTTTCTCCTTGGCAGGGTGGCCCCCAGATTCCTCTGTGTTCTCAATGCCCTCTCCCTTCCCTCTCCCTTCCCCCAGGACCCACCTTTTCCAATCCTACACCCCCATCACCCCTCTGCTTTCAGCTGCTTGCCCTTCATGGGACATTTCTCCTCATCTACAAACTTGGCCGGGGCTATGTCCTGAAGCTGGAAGAAACCTTCTCGGATCCTGCCAGTCCTCCTCTTAGCCCCTGTCCACCTGCCTGGGCCCCCTCCTCTCCCTGCCAGGCTTCCCCTGGCCTCCACCCAGCGCTACTCCTGAGCCGGCAAGCGGACCTCCACCTTCTCCCTTTCCTGCAACTGCTCGCCGCACACCAGTCTCATTCTGGGGTGTCTCCCACTGCAGGTGCTGTGCCGGCCATCCTTGAACTCACCTTGAGAGAAGGGTACCGTCAGCACCCCGTTACAGGCAAGGCAGCCAAGACTCACTCAGCGTTGGGGTTGGAGCTCCTAACAGCGAGACTCTGAAGACCCTGAAGCTGGAGCTCCCCTTTCTGCCACAGCCCCTCAGGTTGGGCCTCTCCCTACCCTTGGCAGCCTCCCCTCCCCAGCTCCCCTGCCCCAAGTGTCCCAAGGTGCCCTCCTTTGTCCCTCTGCACTCATTCCTACACTCTCCCAGGCTTCAGCTTGATGTGATTTTTTTTTTTTAAGATTTTATTTATTCATGAGAGTCACACAGAGAGAGGCAGAGGCATAGGCAGAGGGGAGCCCAATACGGGACTCGATCCCAGGACCCTCAGATCATGCCCTGAGCCAAAGACAGACACTCAACCACTGAGCCACCCAGATGCCCCTTGATGTGATTTTTGATGTAGTGTTTTGAATGCTGGTGTGTTGGTGGGGTCAAGAGCCACCGGCCAAGAAAAAATTCTTGAGATGTCTTTGGTGCATAGAGGTGGTTTTATTAAAGCACAGGAATAGGACCCGTGGACAGAAAGAGCTGCTGCCGTTGCTGCCTCCTGCTGCCCTGAGATTGTGAGGAGCAACTGATTATATACCTTGGGGTGGGGTGGGGTATACTTCCTTTAAAGATAAAGGAAGTTCCAAAAGGACTTTCATATGTTAGAGAAGACTTGGGTTCCTGGAGGAAATGTTGTGATCTGCCTATCTCAACTATTTGTCAATGGGCTGCAGGTTTTAAGGACATTTAATTTTATATACATTTCCTTCTCCTTTGTTTCCCACATTATCCCCCCCCCCCCACCCTCAACAATTTTGACCCTTAAATCTTTAAGATCGTTGAGTGTGGGAGGCCTCATCTTCTCTAACTTCTTCCTGCTGGACAAAGGCATAGAGATGTCCATACCTTTGGGTCAAAATTGGTCAGCTGGGGAATTTATATCTAGGAGTTACCAAAGGCAGAGGCAGCCAATCTAAGGTAGACAACATATATGAACCCCCTTGATGTTCATCTGGAAGTTAGGGTAATGAAAGAATCTTGGCACCAGCCAGGGAGACACCAGAAAAGATAACAGAAAAAGGTTAGTATTATAATAAGATAGAGACCTCTGAATAAAAAAGACCTTTGATAGTGAACTAAAATTTTTCTCCAGTTCTTTATTGTGGTTTGGAGAGAAATTTGAGATCTTCCATGGTTCACAGGAATAAGAAGACACATTAGTCTGCTCATTGGTTTCCTGTGAAGGGGATACAGGTTTTTATTCTAGATATAGGAGCCTATAAAGAGCATCCCTCTAATTTTACTTAGAGGGAGTACATAATATGACCTGGTGGGACCCTTCTGTCTTGGAATTAAATCCCCTGCTGTATCAGACTTTCAATCCTTTAAATAAACCATGTCTCCAGGGTTTACACGGGGTGGGTTGCTAGTGACTGTCAGATCAGGTTGAAGGAGGATATGGTTTGCATATTCATTTAGAGATTTATGAATTAACTCGGCCTCAAGTGAATAATTTAATAGAGCATTATAGTCTCTCCATCTATTGACAGGTCTGCAATGAAAAAAGGTTTTCCACATGATAACTTAAAGGGACTTAACCCTGTTGGTTGTTTGGAGGCAATCCTCATTTGGAGAAGCCAGTAAAAGAGTAATCCAGTTTTCTTAAGTCTAAATGCTTAGTTGGTAAGATGCTGCTTTAAGATGTGGTTAGCCTTTTCCACCTTTACAGAGGATTGTAGGTGCCAGGCCGAATGTCAATAGTAATTAATTTTTTTTATTTAGGGATCCCTGGGTGGCGCAGCGGTTTGGCGCCTGCCTTTGGCCCAGGGCGCGATCCTGGAGAACCGGGATCGAATCCCACGTCGGGCTCCCGGTGCATGGAGCCTGCTTCTCCCTCTGCCTGTGTCTCTGCCTCTCTCTCTCTCTGTGTGTGACTATCATAAATAAATAAAAATTAAAAAAAATTTTTATTTAAAATCAATTAACATACAGTGTATATTAGTTTCAGAGGTAGAGTTTAGCAAATCATCAGTTGCATGTAACACCCAGTGCTCATTACCTGAAGTGCCCTCCTTAATGCCCATCACCCAGTTACTCCCTCCACCCTCCTCCCCTCCAGCAATCTTCAGTGTGTTTCCTTGGTTTGTCTCCCAATAGTAATTAATTTTTAAGGCCCGAGCTATTTGCTGAGTTATTTGTGCAATAAAAGATGGTCTGTTGTCACTTTGTAGGGACCAAGGGAGTCCCAATCTAGGGACAATTTCCCTTAGCAAAGTCTTTGTTACCTCAGTGGCCTTTTCTGTTCTACAAGGGAAAGTCTCCATCCATCCAGTAAAAAGTGTCTACATAAACCAGTAAGTATTTATATCTGTTACATGATGACATTTGCATAAAATCTAATTTCCAGTACTCCCCAGGATATGTCCCCCACCTTTGGATTAGCCTTAAAAGTGGGGGAGGTATGTGAATAGCACCCTCTGGTAGTGATTAAGTTAATTCAATGAAGGGTTGTTTGTTTGTTTGTTTTTTTAAAGATTTTATTTATTTGTTCATGAGAGACACAGAGAGGGAGGCAGAGACATAGGCAGACGGAGAAGCAGTCTCCCTGTGGGGAGTCTGACCAAGGACTTGATCCCAGGGCCAGGCAGACACACAACTACTAAGCCACCTAGTCACTCCCATTGAGGGGGTTTTTAATGCTTTATTCCAGGGCCTTTTTATCCAAATGAGTAGTCTGGTGCATGCGCTGCCTATGTTTCCATTGGGTACCTTCAGGTATAAAGATTTTTCCTCTATCATTTATAAACCAGTCCTGTGCATTTTTTTTTTTTTTTTTTTGAAAATCCCCATTCCAGGGCTACTCAGGTCTCTTGATCTGAATAGACTGGGGATGTATCTTTTATTGGTGTCAAGACTGGTATGAGACTCAGTATATGCAGGCTTTGAGCAGCCTGCCTCACTGCATAGTCTGTGAGGTTATTCTCTTTAGATTCTATGGCCCTGTCCTTTTGATGTCTCCTGAGATGAATTACAGCCACCTTGTTGGGTTCATGTACAGCCCATAAGAAATCTACTATTTTAGGCCCATATTTAAGGGGAGAGTTATGACTTTATAATAGCCCCCTCTCTTTCCAGATTGACCCATGCACATGTAGGACTAGGAAGGCATATTTAGAGTCAGGATAGATATTGATTCTGAGGCCCTTTGCCAATTGTAAAGCACAAGTGAGAGCTGTTAACTCTGCTTTCAGGGAAGATGCATTTGCTGGAAGAGCTTTAGCTTCAATAGTCTGAGTTAGACTGACTATTGTATACCAAGCTTTTCTTATCCCCTTTTCCATGAAACTACTGCCATCAGTAAACCAGCTGTCATCTGTGATATCAATAGGAGAATCTTTTTAAGTGTGATGGGCTAGAATAAACAAGATCAATAATCTCTGAAGAGTTATGTTCTATAGAAGTATGATGGCCAGGGGGATCCCTGGGTGGCTCAATGGTTTAGCGCCTGCCTTTGGCCCGGGGCGGGATCCTGGAGTCCCGGGATCAAGTCCCGCGTTGGGCTCCCTGCGTGGAGCCTGCTTCTTCCTCTGCCTGTGTCTCTGCCTCTCTCTCTCTATGTCTATCATGAATAGATAAATAAATCATTTTTAAAAAATGAAGTAATTAAAAGAAGTATGATGGCCAGTTCCAAGCATAAGGGTAGCTGGGTCTGATATTTTTTTATTTTTATTTTTTAAGATTTTATTTATTTATTTGAGAGAGTGCATGAGCAGCGGGGAGGAGCAGAAGGAGAGCTCTGCTCCCTGCTGAGCAGAGAGCTGGATTCAGGGCTCCATCCCAGGACTCTGGGATCATGACCTGAGCCAAAGGCAGGTGCTTAACCGACTGAGCCACCCAGGTGCCCCTAAATCTGGCAGATATTAAGAACCACTTTAGGTGTGTTTAAAAGCATAGCCTCGTATTTAGTAATTTGCCCTCCACACACTCCACCCCCACCCCTGTTATCCATTGATGGTCTTTAGACTCTAAAACATTTTGGACCTGGTGTGAGGTCATCACAGTTAGGGACTGTCCCATAGTAAGTTTTGAAGCTTCCTCTGTCAGGAAGGCAGTTGCAGCCACTGCTCAGAGGTGAGCCGGCCACACTTGGGCTATATTGTCAGGTGGCTTAGAAAAATAGCCCGCTGGTCTTGTTTCATTTCCTAATATTTGGGTAAGAACTCCCAAAGCTTGGCCCTGTTTCTCTGCCCTATATAAAGTGAAAGGTTTTTCTAAATTTGGTAGATCCAAGGCTGGGACTGATAGGAGCTTAGTTTTTAAGGTTCTGAAAGCCATCCGCTGGGATTTAGTACAGAGTAAAGGTTCTTCATCAGGACCTTTAGCTGAATCATACAATGGCTTGACTATGAGCCCAAATCCAGGAATCCAGAGGTGGCAAAAGCCTGCCATGGCTTGGAAAGTTCGGAGTTGTTTCTTAGTATTTGAGGGCTCAAGATCTAATATAGACTTTCTTCAGGGCACCTGAGTGGCTCAGTAGTTGAGCATCTGCTTCTGGCTTAGGTCATGATCCTGGGGTCCTGGGATCAGGTTTCCGCGGGGAGCCTGCTTCTCCCTCTGCCTATGTCTCTGCCTCTCTGTGTGTCTCTCATGAATAAATAAGTAAAATCTTTAAAAATAAAAAGAATAGGGCAGCCCTGGTGGCGTAGCGGTTTAGCACTGCCTGTAGCCAGGGGTGTGATGCTGGAGACTCGGGATCGAGTCCCACGTTGGGCTCCCTGAATGGAGCCTGCTTCTTCCTCTGCCTGTGTCTCTGCCTCTCTCTGTGTGTGTCTCTCATGAATAAATAAATAAAATAAAATCTTAAAAAAAATAAAAAGAATAATAAGATAGTTTTGTTTTGTTTTTTTTTTTAAATATTAGTAGATAGAATACAGCGGCCTGGTGTTAGTTCACATCCCAAATATTTTACTTTCTGCTTAGATATTTGTGCCTTTTTAGGGGAGACATGATAGCCTCTGTCTGCCAAGCAATTAAGTAAGGTTACAGAATTTTTATCAGACGTTTCCTTTGTAGGACTACAGATTAAAATGTCATCCACATATTGAATTATAGTCCCTTGAGGTGAAGTGATATCGCAGAGGTCTTTGCTAAGTGCAGCCCCCCTCCCCACCCTCCACCCTCAATAAGTGAGGACTGTCTCTAAATCTCTGTGGCAAGACTGTCCACATTAATTGTGAGGGCTTGAAGGTCAGGCCCATTCAAAGGCAAATCATGGCTGCCCTTCCCCCACTAAAGGGATGCAAAAGAAGGTGTTTTTTAAATCAAGGGTCATAAACCAGTTAGCATCCCCAGGGACCTGGCTGAGAATAGTATATGGACTTGGTACTATGGGATGAATAGGTACAACTGCTTCATTTATGGCCCTTAGATCTTACACAATTCCATATTCTCCACTTGGGTTTTTTACTGGTAAAAGAGATTGACATGGTTTTAAAATACCATGTTTGAAAAACTTAACAGTGAGTGGTTGTAATCCAATCTTTGCCTCAGGTCTTGGGGGGTATTGTCTTTTATGAAGTATAGCAGTTGGGTCTTTTAAGGTCACTTTAGGAGCACCTGGGTGGCTCAGTTGGTTAAGGTCTGCCTTCAGCTCAGGTCATGATCCTAGGATCCTGGGATCCTAGGCAGGCTAAGCAAGGAGCCTGCTTCTCTCTCTCCCTCCACTGTTCCCCCTGCTTGTGCTGTCTGGCACTCTCTCTATCTCTCTCTCTGTCAAAAGGAAAGAAAGAAAGAAAGAAAGAAAGAAAGAAAGAAAGAAAGAAAGAAAGAAAGAAGCAGGCTAAGCAAGGAGCCTGCTTCTCTCTCTCCCTCCACTGTTCCCCCTGCTTGTGCTGTCTGGCACTCTCTCTATCTCTCTCTCTGTCAAAAGAAAAAGAAAGAAAGAAAGAAAGAAAGAAAGAAAGAAAAGAAAAGAAAAGAAAAGAAAAGAAAAGAAAAGAAAAGAAAAGAAAAGAAAAGAAAAGAAAAGAAAAGAAAAGAAAGAAACTAGGGAAGACTTTTTCCTTGCCTCTTGTGGTTCCTGGCAATCCTTGGTGGTCATTGGTTTATAGGCATCACTCAGCCTCCATCATCACATGGCATTCTCCCTGTGTATCTGTGTCTAAATTTCTCCCTTATGAGGCATTAGGATTTCTTTTTTTTTTAATATAAATTTTTATTTATTTATGATAGTCACACAGAGAGAGAGAGAGAGAGAGAGGCAAAGACACAGGCAGAGGGAGAAGCAGGCTCCATGCACCGGGAGCCCGACGCGGGATTCAATCCCGGGTCTCCAGGATTGCACCCTGGGCCAAAGGCAGGCGCCAAACCGCTGCGCCACCCAGGGATCCCGGCATTAGGATTTCAAAATATGAAATTGAGGGATTGGGGATGCAAACATTCAGCCTATAGCAGAACCCAGGCTTAGAAAGATCCTTTCATGGATTTTACTTCCAGGAACCCCACCAGGTTCTCATGGTAAAGACTGGAGAAGATCCCCTTTATGTTTCTGGCATGGTAATCATGTGGAAATAAGCCCAGAGAGTTCTTCATAATAAGAGCCATACAAGGGAAACCTTCCCAGAGTTCTTCTCTTACCTGAAGGAAGAGCAATTAGCCAGCTCTGACCCTGTCTATCCTCCCTGTCTCATGTAAGAGAGGGGAGGAAAAAAGGCTGAGAAATGCTTCTGAAGGCCACAGCCCAGGGACTCAGGGATACTAAAAAAATGAGATTTAATCCTAATATTATGGAACGCTTCCCTTCCCAACACCTTTCCGCCACATCAACAGACTTCAGGATAGTAACAGTAGATTATAATTGGGAAAGTTGCAAATCACAGAGTCTGTTCAAGAAGCAATTCTCAGGGAAACCCAAAGATAAAAGGGGAAGAAAAAACAAGGAAACTAGAGGAAACAAGCCTGTGGCACTCACAGCCATAGCAATTACTAAATACAGCCCATCTCCTGCCCAGATTAACACAAAGCCTTAGACTAAAAACCTACTTACCTCAGTTTCTCTTACCTGATTCATCATGTCTGGCTTTCAACAAAAATTTACAAGCCATGTTTTAAAAAGCATGAAAGAAGGATACCTGGCTGGCTCAGTGGGTGGAGCACGTGACTCCTGATCTCGGGGTTGTGAATTCAAGCCCTGTGTTGGGTGGGTGTGTAGAGATTACTTAAATAAATAAAACTTTTTAAAAAAGCATGAAAGAATATCATCTGAAGAGACAAAGGAAGCATCAGAACCACACTCAGCTATGATATAGAATGATGAGATAGGGAATTTAAAATAATAATGATTGTTATGTTAAGGCTCTAATGGATAAATAGACAACAAACAAGAACAGATGGGGACTGCAAGCAGAGAGATAGAAACTCTAAGAAAGAATCAAAAAGAAGTACTAGGAAGAAACAGCGTAACAGAAGTGAAGAATATCTTTGATGGGCTCATCAGTAGACCTAACTAACACAGCTGAGGAAAAATCAGTGTGCTTGAAAAGATGCCAATAGCAATTTCTCAAACTAAATGCAGGGAGAAAAAAATGAAAAAACAACAGAGAATATGCAAGCATGTGGGACAATTCCAAGTGCTCTGAGACACTAACTTTTTTTTTTTTTTTAATATTTTTATTTATCCATTCATGAGAGACCCAGAGAGAGAGGCAGAGGGAGAAGCAGGCTCCCTGTGGGACTCAATCCAGGGACTTGGGGGGATCATGCCCTGAGGCAAATGCTCAACTGCTGAGCCACCCAGGCATGCCCAGACACTGGAGACAATGTAACTTTGAAGAGCAGGACGCATGGCTCTCTGGGGACCTCACAGAACACCCACCTGGGGGCTTTTCATTGTGAAGGTAAGGAGGCAAACTAGTCAAGGTCAACATAATCACCAAGCTAGACGGGATGGTGCCACTCTGAAAATTACACTACGAATCCCCAAAAACCACTATAGATTTGAGAAAAGGGCAAATGTAAATAAAATGTTTGATAATAGGCAGTGTGGTCTAATGGAACAAATACAGACCCTGAGTTAGACCTAGGTTTTGGTCTGGGCTCTACTCCTTTGAGCTGTTGGACCTTAGGCAAGTCACTTGCCTTTGAGATTCTGTTTCCCTCTTTTTTTAAAAAATATTTTATTTATTTGAGAGACAGAGATAGCGAGAGGGCACAAGCAGGAGAGGAGAGGGAGAAGCAGGCTTCTCGCTGAGCAGGGAGCCTGAGGTAGGGCTGGATCCCAGGACCCTGGGATCATGACCCGAGCTTAAGTCAGACACTCAACTAACTGAGCCACCCGGCACCCCATGTTTCCTTCTTTCATAAAGTGAGTATCGTGATACTTTTCTCACTGGTTTGCTGCAGGGATTAAATGAATCATGTACATAAAGCATACAGGAAATGTTCAATAAAGATTCACTTTAATTCTTATTAAGTTTTGAGTAATGCAACTAAAGAGAAAAAAATAGCCAACTCTTCTGTTGGCTTCATAAAATAATATCAGAAAAAATCAGGTAGAGGCAGTGATGGGTATTTTTTAGTGTTGTATTTCTTTGGACCCATTTTATTTATTTACTTATGATTATGATTTATTTATTTGAGAGAGAGAAACCGAGATAGCACAAATGGAGAGGAAGAGAGAAAAACAGGCTCTCAAAAAAAAAAAAAAAAAAAAAAAAAACAGGCTTTCCTCTGAGTAGGGAGCCCAATGCGGGGGGCTCCATCCCAGGACCCCAGGATCATGACCCCAGCTGAAGACAGACACTTAACCAACTGAGCCACCCAGGTGCCCCTGGCCTCATCTTATAAATGAAAATCCAACTTGGTGGCAGGATGAGGGAATTCTTTCCAATTTCAGCTCATCAGCACTCATCAGGGGTTTAATAAAGCATTGTGCTGTGGAGTGTGACTGGTAGGGAACAAAAAGATGATCAAAGATCTGGCTCTGGGTATCCCTGGGTGGCTCAGTGGTTTAGAGCCTGCTTTCAGCCCAGGGCCTGATCCTGTAGACCCAGGATCGAATCCCATGTCAGGCTCCCTGCATGGAGCCTGCTTCTTTCACTGCCTGTGTCTCTGCCTCTCTCATTGTCTCTCTCTCTCTCTCTCTCTGAGTGTGTGTGTCTTCTGAATAAATAAAAAATCTTAAAAAAAAAAAAAGATCTTGAGTCCCACATCGGGTTCCCTGCATGGAACCTGCTTCTGCCTATGTCTCTGCCTCTCTCTGTGTGTGTGTCTCTTATGAATAAATAAATAAAATCTTAAAAAAAAAAAAAAAGATCTGACTCTTAGAGTAACAGTTTTGTTCTCTGAAGGTGGTTGTATATATTTAAGTTGTTCCTTGTTGTCACTATTATTCTTGCTAATGCCCAGATGAAGTTGACTTGTTAAGGGAGAAAACAGCTTAAAACAAAACCTCTTTATCCTTATCTGAATAATGTTGGCATTGTGAGACCATGCAGTTCATAGGTTCCATGTGGGTGTGAAATAAATGCAAATTTCAAATTATAGATTTCCGCTATGGGGCTAGGATAGCTAGAGTCATCCAGCGATTCTTGCTTTATGTTGGCTTGTGGCTATTCTAGTTCCAAGACAAGACACGCTTTATTTTAAAATTAAACTTTGAAACTTAAAAATAAAAGTGGGGGGACAAGTTTCCTAGGCCAAAAGGAATGATTTAAATTTTTGGAGACCTCATCAGCATTTCAAGAGCAATGATAAGCCACTGGCATTTACTTTGATGTTTTCAGCTCAAGCACAGCCACCCCCCCCCCCCCGTCCACCCCCACCCCCACCCCCCACCCCCCCCCCCCCCCCCACCCCCCCCCCCCCCCACCCCGTCCCCTCCTGTGTCTCAGTGTTGTGCTGGGTGGCCAGAGCTCTGGGACCTGAAAGTCTTTTAGTCTCATTTCCCACTGCTCTTGTTTGTGTATCTGTTTAGCCCTATGCATTTCTTTAAAAATTTTTTTTTGTTTTTTTAAAGCTTTTATTTTTAAGTGATCTCTACACCCAACATGAGGCTTGAACCCAAAACCCTGAGATCAAGAGTAGTACACTCTACCAACTGAGCCAACCTGGCCCCCCTAGCTCTATGCCTTTAGATCTTCTACAAGCATCCTCTCTTGTCTTTCTCTCTCAATGTCCATTTATCCATCTCCCGTCTCGTTTTTGGTTCCTGCCCCGTGGCACTGACCGGAATATAGAAGTTTGACTGCTGGCTCACAATTGTTTTAGTGGCTAAGTAGACTTCACAATGTGTTCTCCATGCTAGGGTTGTCATTGACCTATGAGGGGGGAAAAGGTGAAAAGAGAAGGCCAAGGAAGAAATCTAATACAAACCTCCTTGGGAATGTTGGAGAATACCCTTTCTCAGAGGACACTTCGAGAAGTAACAGGTTGGAACTGCAGAGAAAGGAACATGACTCCTTGAGAGTCATTCATGGTCACCATAGTCTCTGCACTGGAGAGTCAGCTTTCTCTGCTGGGGCAAGAAGGCTCTGCTCTGTATCAGGCAGATGTGTTTTGGAGCCCTGATAATGCTTATTTGGGGTGACTTTTGGGGCAAGTCACTTGACTTCTATTAAGTTTGGACCTCCTCATCTGTAAGAAATGACCAGTGCTATCTGCCCTGTGAAGTTGTAAGGATCCAATGTGTTTCCAAAACACCCACTATTCCTACACTCATTCCCCTCTTATGATAACTCTTCATTTACCCATTATTCAGAAGCTTGTTTTTAAGGTGATTTGGAACCCTAAACACATTTACTCGTAAGAGCCAGTAGCCCTCAGCTTTGAGAAGTCTGGCCCCAACACCAGTCTATCTACTATCCTCTTTGTCTTCAAAGACTTGATTTTCAAGTCATGATGGG
The DNA here is from genome assembly GCF_003254725.2 of Canis lupus dingo. Lineage (NCBI taxonomy): Eukaryota > Metazoa > Chordata > Mammalia > Carnivora > Canidae > Canis > Canis lupus. The sequence goes on from NC_064259.1 coordinate 20,894,503, forward strand.
TTCCTCTGCTGTCTTCCAAACACTTCCCAGCTCCCCCAACCACAAATTTTTACTTCTTCATCCTGGAATCTCAGACCTCTGCTTAGAATCATCCAGCACATCAATATCCAGGTGAAATCCAAATCAAGCTCCTCCATTTCCTGATGATTTGTTCAGAACTGATTTATCTCTCATCTGAATTCCTATTTTACTTCATCCAAGCTGGTCATATGAGCCTCATAGTAAAAGTCACAACATACTGCTTTTTGTAGCTGTTATAATGGGATTATCATTTTTTTTAAAGAGAGAGAGCATGTACAGGAGTGTGGGGGTGGTGGGGGCAGGAAGAGGGAGAGGAAAAATCTTAAGCAGGCTTGGTGCCTAGTGCAGAGTAAGAGGTTGAGCTCGATCTCATGACCCTGAGATCATGACCTGAGCCAAAATCAAGAGTTGGATGCTTAACTGACTGAGCCACCCAGGTGTCCCAGCAATGTCATATTTTTATATTCCTCACACTATTCCATAACCATTTGTTATTGAATAAATGAATGATTATAGCTACATTTGTTGAGTGTGTGCTATATGCCAGGCAGTGTGCTATGCCCTTTGTGTGTGTGTGTGTGTGTGTGTGTGTGTGTGTGTGCTATGCCCTTTATATGTATTTCCTTATGCAATCATCATGGCAGTTTTAAAAAAATGTGCTATGGGGCAGCCCGGGTGGCTCAGCGGTTTAGCACCGCCTTCAGCCCAGGACGTGATCCTGGAGACCTGGGATCGAGTCCCACGTCAGGCTCCCTGAATGGGGCCTGCTTCTCCCTCTGCCTATGTCTCTGCCTGTCTCTCTCTCTCTCTATGTGTGTGTGTCTCTCATGAATAAATAAATAAAATCTTTAAAAAAAATAAAAATAAAAAAATAAAAAACGTGCTATGATCCTCTAGTTATGTAGGGAGCTAAAGTTCAGATGACATAAGTAACTTTCCCAAGGTCAATTTTCCATAAAGTATAGCAACAATTTCAACCTAGGGATGTATGACTCCAAGACCTATGCCCTTTCTATTTTCCAGGAGAGATAACCTAGATTGAAAGTAAGCAAATAAAGCTAAAATCAAATACTGGGGACATTTACCGCCTCAGGTTTAGATGAGACGTTCAACAATGTTCCTAGCAGACAGATGACCTCAAGGCTGCTCTTTCTCTTACAAGGGAAGTTAGGTCCAGGAAGAGCAAAGGAGGGAGTCCAAATTTGAGGTCCATTAAATGTTGCAAAAAACGTTTCCTCCACTAGAGGACTCCCTCCCCCGAGGCAAAAAGTGCAGCTTCCAAGGGATCCAGCTATTGACAGCCTGTAAGGAGGGCGGCTTCACTCCACCTCCCTGAGGCTCAATCCATTTTGCCTAAATCCCTAGGTCCCTGCAGAGCCTGGCCAGCCTGTGAATCCCTAGGGCAGTGCCCTAAACTGAAGCAGTGGGAGGACAAGCCCCTCTCTCCAAGTTTTCACAGCCACATCCTGGGCTCCCTGGATTAGGGATGCTTTGGTGTAGGCCCTAGGTTCATCTGGGGGCTCCTTTCATAAACTCAGGATGTGTGGGGCAGGGGGCTGAATAGTAAACCTTCCTCCTTGGAGAAGCAGACTCAGTGTGAATAATCCAGCAGGGCACTCCCCAAATGCCAGCCTGGCCTGCTCCAGGCCCTGAGCCCTTGGCAAAGGATGGCAGTGAAAGTGGTCCGTAGACACCTCACTTTGCAGGCTCTGCCACCATGCCGCCCCTGTGGGTTTTGTTGAGAAGAGGAGTGGGGCATCCTCCGGAGAAGTAAAGCACCATTTTGGTTGAAAATAACTTGTAGAGAGGTGTGAACTACCTCTCTGGCTGTGGCTGCGCAGGCAAGGTGGCTGGGAACTCCCTCAACTTCACCTCGTCTCTCAAGCTGGGAGGAGACGGTTTCTGCAGTAACCCATTGGGGTTCCCGGGAGGGACTCTGGATGGGGTTGGAGGTGAGAACTCATTGGTGCATTTTAATCAATAGAAACGGCTTTGAAGTGACATTAAGTGAAAAGAAGCAAATTACTAAATCACAGCTAAGCTATTATTACAACTACATAAAAGATTACAGTAAAGGCTTAAGAGGGGTTTAGGGAGGTGGTACTAAGGCCTGATAATCCTCCCTCTCCTTTTCTAGATTTGTTGATTTAGTTAATTTATGTTTAAAACGTGAAGAAAAAAAGGTGAGTGTAAATTGAGTCATAAAACATTTCCAAACACTTCACTATGTCCTGAAAGAAGGTGTCAGAAACAGGACAGGTGGCTGGACCTGAGAGCTCTGGATGGAGCAGCTCTAGCTCAGAGCAGCCCAGAGAATGAACCCGGGGTTCGAGTCCCCGGCGGGGGCAGATGCGAACTTGGTTGGCCCTGAGTGGCCGTCCACTGTGTACTGTACCTACGTGAGGATATTTTTCTCTAACGTCCACCCCGCCCGCTCCAGCGTGCGACCTCGCCGAGCGCCCGCTTCGAAGGCGTCGTACTGGGTCCGGGAGGGAAGCCGGCGGCAAAGGGCAGGCCCGGCAGCCACCGGGTGAGGCGGCCGGGGCATTGTTTCAGCCCCTCGGGTGGGGTCGTGCAGGGGGAGGGGAGGTGCTGTGTCTTCGGGACCCGCCCCAGAGCCCTCCCAGGGGACTCGTGCATCAGCGCGTCTCAGCGCCGGGGCTTTGTGAAGGGCCGTGGGTCACCATGGAAACCCAAAGGCACGCGGAGGAGGGCGCGAGGGGGGTCGGCGGGTTCTCGGGCCTCACTCTCCTTCCCCTCTCGGACCCCGGCCCTGCAGCAGGGCCTGTCGGGAGTTGTAGTCCCAAGGCGGCGGCCGCGCGCGGCGGCGAAGATGCGGGGCGCCGCCTGTGCCCGCCTCCCCCTAACCTGCTAGCGCGAGGTGGGGAGCGCTGGAGAGGAGGCGTCGGGTCGGTGATTGGCCGAGGCCGCCTCCAGCCCCCACCCACGTCCCCTCCCCAGCTCCCGGCTTCCGACTCCAGCGCCGCGCGCTCCAAGGCGGCGATCGAGCGAGCGCGCGTGCAGCCGCCGCCGCCCTGAGCACCCGCAGCTCCCGCGCCGCGGCGAGACCGAGGAGAGACGGACCGACCGACGGACCCTCGCAGCCGCAGCATCCCGGAGGAGTGCGTGATGGCGGGGCGGGCGGTGGGCTCATTTTCCCCGGGCTGGGACATCCTTCTCACGGCCTCCGTTTCTCTGGGAGGCGCACAAAAGGGCAGGGATAGGGGTGCACCCAGGGACCCGGCCTCAGGGGACGCGGCGGGAGGTGTGGTTTGGGATTGGGGCGGCCATCGGGGCTAAACTGGGGTCGAGATCGGGCCCTCTTTGTACGCCCACAGAGCTCCGTGCAGTGCCTTGCTCATAGTAGGCGTTTCGAGCGTGCTCGTGGGATTGCAAAGAACTGGGGTGAGAAGACGGCTTGGTTGAAGGGCTTTCACTCTTAGCACACAGTAGGCGCCCAGCCTCGCTCGTCGAGGTGCACTGAATGGCTGGAAGCCTGGGCGGGGGCTTCTCTGGCTACGGGCCCGTCCTGCCCGAATCCCTGGATGGTCGCTGCCCGTGGCCCCCCGCTACCACCGGTGCACACACCCTGCGTCCATTTCGCCTCCGGGTTGGGATTTGCCCAGCCTGGACCGGACCCGACGGCCCGTTCCACCCGTCTGGCCAACGCGGCGGTGCCTAAGGACAATTCGCCTGCTGCCTCCGAGGCACCTGCCCGAACCACAAAGGCCGCCTGTGGCTGCCCGGCCCAGAGCGAGCGCCGAGCTGGGTGCCTTCGCCGGGTGCCTTCGCCGGGTGCCTTCGCTGGAGCCCAGTGCGGGAGCTCTCCCCGCAGCAGCGGTCTTGGCGGGCGACCGACATCGACGCCCCAGGCCGGGGAGGGGCAAGAGCCGGAGCCAGACAGAAGCTGGGACGGAGAGAGGCGGACGCCAGGCCTCAGTCTGAGCAAAGATGGGGAGATGGGAAAGCTGGGTGGGGACAGGTGGACCGAGTCCGGGGAGAGAGGCAAGTGGAGACCAGGGTTTGAGGAGCAAAGAGAGGGGGCGGGGGGCGGGCCTGAAGAGGGAGGGAAGGAGTGCGGTGCAGGTGGCGCGAGGCGGGGCGAGTCTGGGGCTGATGAAGAATGAGGATGGGATGGGAGGAGAGATGCTGGAGGGTGGAGACCGCCGGGGTTTGCGGAGGGTAGACGCCTGGGGGGAGGAGATCCGCGCGGGCAGGGGGAGGGTCCCTCTGGGGAGGGAGGTCTCCCGGGGGAGGGAGGAGGCGCGGGCGGCTGGGAGGCGAGTCCCGGGCCTGAAGACCCTAAGCTCCAGGCGTGCAGCCTGGCGGTCCAGGTGGCCAGCTGGGCGTGGCCCTTGGACAGGCGACAGACCCAGGATGGCGGATCCGAGACGGGGCTGAGCTGTCCCCACCAGGAGCTTTGTCTCCCGGCCTGACACAGCCCGTGGGGACTCGCTTCAGGTTTTGCGATAATCCGCAGCGCCGCAGGCACACCCTTTTCTTCTCGGGGCTGAAAGGCTTGGTCCAGTGGCAGATGCTGGCTGGGAGGCGGGATGGGGGACGTCTCCCGCCCGAGAGACCTGGAGAACAATAGCCGCCCCTGGTATCCTCCGGATCCCGCACTAGGCCCCCCCTCCCCCGAACTCAAGTGTGCAGTTTTCTGGTGCAGAAAATGCTCCCGTAGAAATCTCTGGGCAAGCCCTCGTCTTTGGGGGTTTATCTTGGAGCACCAACCCCTGCATTAATTCCCTGGTGTGAGTCGCGCGTCCCCCCAGACTGTGGGTCGGGCAGGAAGCCGCCGCCACCGGCTTTGATGCCTGCTGGCCTCCGCGTCGCCTCCTGCCTCCTGCTGTTGACCAGCAGCCCAGACGGCGTGGTGGCCCCGCGGCGACCTGGTGATTGCCTCCGTGCAGGGCGAGTTCCCTCGGGCGGTTGGCTTTGTCTGCTGAGGCCGGCCACGTCTAAGGTCTGCTGTTATTCACAGAGGGAGCAGTCAGGGTTGGTGGGGATTGCGGTGAAATCGGGAGAAGTGGTTTTGGAGATTGATTACCCGCCAAGGGTGCGGCTCCTGGCTTTTAGAGCCTGCAGCCAGGGGACCAAAGCTTCCCATTGCCAGTGACCACACCCAAACCAGTGTGTCCATCCTTTTGCATATTTTGCCCATATTGCCTGCTGACCTAAGATGGGGATGGCTCTGTGATAGGAGGTGGCTGCTTGCCCATGGGAAAGCAGATGAACAGAAATGGAAACACAAAACAAGGATTCAACACAGCTTTCCATGCACTCATAGTCTTGCTGGCGGTGTAAGCATCTTTCATGTCAGGCTGCAGCATCTTGACATGTGAAAGGACTGCCCAATCCTAAAATTCTGTTTTAGAGATTTCCCTTGATCATTGTTTAGCTTATATTAAAGGTGACTCTTAAGCATAGGGTTTATACTTTTAAATTGTCATTCATTTAATAAAAAGGTGGGAAGGGAGGGCAAGGCAGAAGCATTTTTATTCCAAGAGTGAAGGAAGCAAGGATAAAAGAGAGCATCATAGGGACTAATCATTGAGACTTATATTTGCCATTAAGTTAACTGACGAGCCTTTGGCTCTGTCGTGAAACCCCAGGATTTTCTTTCTTAACCAGGTTGATGCATAAGGCTGTGATGTCACTGTTGGCTCTTGTCCAGAACATTTGATAGTTGCCAACCTGAAGGCCTCCTATCTGGAGTATACTGAGCGGCCACAGGAAAACAGCAGTAGACTGTATCTTACTGCTTTTCAAGGATGGTGTTTTGAGGTGGTGCCTCTCAGAATTTACAAAACTGGTCTGAAAGGATTAGCTGGAATGTTGTTCACTGGATGTTTTAAGCTAAGCGAATAGACCTATCTATCTCTGGAGTAGATGAAAACCAGGAATCTCAATATTAGAAAACCTAAAATCTGACATGAAGGTTTTTTTCTTATGAAAAAGCTTCAGTAGGAAATGTGTTTTCACATCATTATCCCAAGGGAAAAGTTTCAGGAGGGAATGTTTTATTGGTTTATTCTTTTTGAAAGAATTTTATGGATTTGTTTAAGGGTATAATGCTACCAAGCGCTGTGTGAACATCCATACTAGTATTTTCCTCCTGGGGAGTCCAGAGATGAGGAATACCAGTATGATCAGCCCATTTCTAAAGGGAAGATGGAGAGAAAGCAGCATCCCCCTCCTATCTCCTATGAAAATGTCTGAGAGGGGGATCCCTGGGTAGCTCAGCGGTTTAGCACCTGCCTTCCGCCCAAGGTATGATCCTGGAGTCCTGGGATCAAGTCCCACATCAAGCTCCCTGCATGGAACCTGCTTCTCCCTCTGCCTGTGTCTCTGCCTCTCTCTCTCTCTTCCTGTGTTTCTCATGAATAAATAAATGTTTTTTAAAAAAAGAAAAGAAAAGAAAATGTCTGAGAGACGGGGCCCAGAAGGGAGAGGCAGCTGAGTCCCAGAATTCTGGGGTGCCATTCTTAATTCTCGTCTCCTTGACCTTGAGGACCTCAGCTAGGTATATACAAGGTGCTCATAGGCCATGAAGACCTAGCTATTTTCGGCATAGCCTCTCCCAGATGGAGATGTAAGCCACCATAGTTTCAATATGCTCAATGCACTGTGTATTTCCACCTGTGGGAACAGTTACACAGCAAGGCAAGAGTACACAATTGGTCAAAGTTAAGTTTGGAGACTTAGTGTACACACCTCTGTCCTCCAGCCATGCCTCTCTGGAAAATTTCCCTCTTTGGTAACAGCTCCTCTCATCCAGGATTCAGCATGATCCTGCATTAGCTCTAGGGAATTGTAGGCCAGTGGCCATCATAACTGAACACATCACTGAAGTCAATTAGGATTTAGATAATTACACAGAGCCAGAGAAGTTGGTATTACTAGAAAACAATATCTAAGACCCCAGGGTGTCTGGCTGGCTCAGTCAGTAGCACATGTGACTCTTGATCTCAGGGTGGTAAATTCAAGCCCTGCTTGGGGTATAGAGATTACTTAAAAAATCTAAGATCCTCTCTATCTTGCTGGTATAAAAATTAACCAAATTCTGATAGAATCTGATCCTGTCCTTTCTTATTTCCTGAGCTATAAGAAAATAATTTCAGAAAAGTCCTCTAAGACTTAGTTCACTGGATCCTGTAGGAGAACAATACAGAAAATCTTTGTCCTTGTGAAAACCTGTAGGAAGAAGTTGATGTAATATGAAATCAAATGAGAATAATAAGTAACATATTTGATTTCATTGCACTGCTAGTGAATAAATGAGAAATAATTTCAGGATCACTTTGCCTTAAAAATTTTTTTTTAAGGATTGATTTATTTCAGGGAGAGAGAGGGAGAGCCAGCTTGAGCATGAGTGGGGGGAGGGGCAGAGGGAAGGAATCTTCAAGTCAGCTCCCCACTGAGAGTGGAGTCCCAGTAAGTGGCTGACTCTCAGGACCCTGAGGTCATGACCTGAGCAGAAACCAAGAGTCAGACACTCAACTGACTGAGCCACCCAGGTGCCCTTGCCTTAAATTTTTTATATGAAGATGAAAGAAAGGTTCAAACACTAAGGTAGAAATCTTCAATGAAATTTGGTATTATTGTATAAAGTGGACACATTATATACTCTAACAAAAGAAATTCATGAAGGAATATTGTTTATAAAAAAAGGAATATTGTTTATGATGGCTTCTATTTCAGCCTTTGAAACTTGTTTAACTTAAATACACTTCACTGTAGAATCCTCTGAGCCCTCGGACCCTCCATTTTTTAAAAAAATATTTTATTTATTTATTTGAGAGAGAGAAAGTGTGAGCCAGAGTGGGCGAGGGGAAGGGCAAAGGGAGAGGGAGGAGCAGACTTCCTACTGAGTGCAGAGCCCCTAAGCAGGGCTCGACCCCAGGACCCTGAGATCATGGCCTGACCTGAAGTCAGGCAGTTAAGGGCCTGAGCCACCCAGGCGCTCCCCTTGTGCCCTCCTATCAGTCATAGCCTAGTTTGATGCTTGTTCTCGTGCGCCTGCCTGGACCCCCTCTTCCCAATCCAGACTCAAAGGCAGTGTTCCCAGGAGGGAGAGCCTGCACCTAAGCCAGAAAGCCAGGTGTCAGATCCCCACTCTGCTACTCTGCCTATCCTTAGTTGAATTACTTTTCTCTTGAGGACTCAGTTTTTTCATCTATACAATGTTTAAATAGTATTGAGAGTAGTGCCTGGCACCTAGTAAGTGCTCAACAAATGTTGGTTATCACTGTTGTCACAATCTCCCCCAGAATAGGCCCACAAAAACATTTTGATTCCCCATTTAATCTTTCTCTTTTTTTCTGATTTTCTTTTTTAAGTCATCTCTGTGCCCAATGTCAGGCTTAGCTCACAACCCTGAGATCAAGAGTTGCATGCTCTACTGACTGAGCCAGCCAGGTGCCCCCTTTTTTTGTGAATTTCTTTTCTTCATTTAATATTTAATTGCCAGGGGCCAGGGCAGGCTGCTGTGCAGTATCAACCGTGGGAACAGAAAAAACGATTAGGACCCCCTTTATGAACTCCCACCCTTGCAAATAGTAGGAATAGCTCTGTGCTGAGTCTGAGTCTCTTGAAGCACAGCTGTTGTCAGCAGCTGAGAACTTGTAGTTAAGAATGTTCCAGAAGTGCTCTGATACCAGCTTTGCCAAATCATCACCATGTGTGGAACTGGCCTGGCATCTCACCTGCTCCTATACCATCTAAAAGAACAACTAAACACCTGTAACTGGTGAGGTGCTGCTGCTCCGAGGTTGTTCTGATCTTGGTATGAGGAAGAGCGATCATGTTTGGTTGATGGCAGCTTGTTGGAAATAAAAATATCTCAGGTTTTTCAGCTAAGAAATGAACTTGGCACCACAGAATTATGTATTTAACAAACACTTTCAAAGCATTTACTCGGTGCTAGGGGTTGTTCTAGTTCCTATGAGTTAAGTACTGTTATTATCCCAAGTTTACAGTTGAAATAACAGAGGTATAGAAATGACCCAGTTAGATACATGGCAGAGCCAAGTTTCAAACCCAAGGAGTCTGTGTAGTCTGTATAAGTTGGGATTCTCCAGGGAAACAACCGATTAGGATTGGCTTATGTGATTGTGGAGTCTAGCAAATCTAATATGTATAGGGTAAGCCAACAGGCTGGAACTCTCAGCCAGGAGCTGATGTTGAGGTGTCTTTTTTTTTTTTTTTTTAAAGAGAGAGAGAAGGGGGGTGGGTCAGATGGAAAAAGAGAATCTTAAGTGTGCTCCATGGTCAGTACAAAGCCCACCATGGGGCTTGATCTCCTGACCCTGAGATCATGACCTGAGCTGAAATCAAGAGTCAGACAGTTAACCAACTGGGCCACCCAGGCACTCCTGATTGTTGAGGTCTTAAAGCAGAATTTTTTCTTCCTTGGGGAAACCTCAGTTTTTCTCTTAAGGCCTTTCAACTGATTGTATGAGGCCCACACATATTAGTAAGGAAAAGCTCCTTTAATTAAAGCCAACTGATTGTAGATGTTAACCTCATCTACAAAATACCTTCTCAGCAACATCTATAGGTGAGTGTTTGAATAACTAGGTATGATAGCCTAGCCAAGTTGACATAAAAAAAGGTACTATCACAGAGTCCATGCTTTGGAACACTACACCAAAGTAAGAACCTTCCCTGGTGGATGTAAAGTTGACAGTAAACTAAAGAATTTATCAATGGGCTAGTCCATTACAAAATGGTTCTCCTCACCTTGTTTCAAATTTTAGACCTCTTTTTTCATCCATGTAACTTCCAGGATGAAATACTGCTCAGAGTAAGTAAGCAGTCAATAATATTGAAAGAATACAGACTGGGTGGCTCAGTTGGTTAAGCAAGCATCTGTCTTCAGCTCAGGTCATGATTTCCGAGTTCTGGGATCAAGCCCCGCATGGGGCTCCCGCTCTGTGGGGAGTCTGCTTCTTCCTCTCCCTCTGCTGTTCTTCCTCTCTCTCAAATGAATAATTAAAAAATCTTAAAAAAATAATATTGAAAGAATGACTGAATGATTTCGATGATATTTTTCAGGATCTTCCAACCATTGAGACCTCTGGCTCCCCATTTAAATTTTAAAATCATTTGGCTCAAGTGCAGTTGAGGTTTTATGAATGACTAGATTCTCTGGGAAAAAGAAGAGTATCTGCGTTCTGCATTGAGTGCTGTCACTCCCCAACCCCAACACCTATCCATTTTCATTGGCTCAGCAAAAATTTTTGGGTCTGTTACTGCCGCAGCTCCTTGTGTCTCCCACACATCAGCAGTGCCCAGTACTCGGCCACACCATCTTCGTGTCATTTCCGTGTCCATTGACAGGCAGCCCCTTTGTTGATTTCAAATCCACCATGGGCTCACTCTAGTTTCTCAGGCTTTGGGTCTTTATTCTTCCAGCTTTTGTCTGGTCCTGTTCTTGCCTTTGTCTCTCTGCAGAGCATGCATGACCCACTATTGACAGAGAAGCTCTCTCCTTTCTCATTTTTATGGTTTCATTCAGATTTCTGTCTTTGTGGATTGATAGGTTCATTCTGTTATAAAATTCAAACACAGCCTCCCAATTTTTTCATTAAATGTTTTTTAAGGTCTGTTTCCAATGCATGTGAAGCTCGACTTTATTGAAGTTACTTGGATTGTTCTAAGCTTGCCCTATTGCCAAGTGTGTGGGCAATACATATGCATAAGATGGTGATTTTTGGAGGGTGGGGTAGGTGAGAGTGTATTTTTAAAATTTTTTTATTTTTAAATTCTTCAGTGAAATATAACAGAAATACAGAAAATATACAAATTATACGTGTATGGTTTAATGAATTTTTGCAAACTAAACATGTCCATGTAATCAACACCAGATGAAGAAATATATTAGCAGTACCCCCAAGTCTTCCCCTTACCCCCTTTTTTTAAAGAGTTTTTTTGTTTTTTGTTTCAGATTTTATTTATTTAAGAGAGAGAGAGACAGAGATAGGAGAGCATGAGTGGGGAGGAGAGGGAGAAGCAGGCTCACTATTGAGCAGCGAGCCTGACGTGGGGCTCCATCCCAGGATCCTGAGATCATGACCTGAGCCAAAGGCAGATGCTTTGCCAAATGAGCCACCCAGGCACCTCCCACACACACACACTTTTTAAAATAATCTCTACACTCACCATGAACCTCGAATTTACAACCCTGAGATCAAGAGTCGCACACACCACCCACCCAGGTGCCCCCTCACAGCCCCCCACCCCCCATAAGTCCCCTTCTAGTCACTCTTCCTCCTGCGTCACTAACCACCATCATGACTTCTTAAGAGTATAGATAAGCCATGCCTGTTTTTCAGCTTTTCACAGGTGGAATCATTATGGTGGATACTCTTTAATGAGTGGCTTCTTTTGCTCATTGCTCTTGGATTTCATTTGCTAATTTTCATTGCTTGCTCTTGGATTTCATTTGCTAATTTTCATTGCTTGCTCTTGGATTTCATTTGCTAATTTTCATTGCTATGTATCAGTCTATCCTATAAATGTACCATGTTTATTTATCCATTATGTTGCTTTTTTTTTTTTTTGAAGATTTTGTTTATTTATTAGAGACGGAAAGAGAGAACAAGCAGTGGGGAAGGATGAAGGGAGAGGGAGAAGCCGGCTCCCCCCTGAGCAGGAAGCCCAATGTGGGTCTTAATCCCAGGACCCCGAGAAAATTACCTGAGCCAAAGGCAGCCGCTTAACTGGCTAAGCCACCCAGGCACCCCTTCCCATTATATTGTTAATGGGTATTTGGGTGGTTTCCAGTTTGGGGTTATCATGAATAGTGCTATTGTGAATATTCTAGTACATATTTTGTTCGTAAACATGTGTGTTTCTGTTGGGTATATCCTTAGGAGTAGAATTGCTGGGTCAAGGGTTTGCATATGTTATTTTTTAGGAGACTGTGCCAAATAGCAAGATTAATGGTGATTTTAAAACATTTTTTTAAAGATTTTTTTTAAAAACACTTTGAGGGATGCACTGCTGTGATTAAACTATTTTTAGAAACCCGAGAGGCTGGCATAATGTCGTGGCTTGATCAGAGTTTGGTTTCCAATTCTTATTCTTCAGCAAAAAATAGAACTTGAAGCTGTGTCTCATTCCACAGTAGCTCAAGTGCACCTTTTTAAGCTAATGGTTGTGGTTCAGCCTTAGTCTTGCCACAGCAATTTCCTTACTCCTGTTCCTTAAGGAAAAGATGAGAATCAGATTATAATTGCAAAATGGGTCCAAAGATCATTCCGGAGATGTCTTATCAGCCTTGAACAAGATTAACAAGTATTTTTTCTTCTGATAACTATTTTGCATTTCTTATATCAAGTCAAATAGCAATTTTAAATTGTGTAATTTCGGTGGTTTAAGAAATCCCTTAAAATGTGGCGGCTTGGAATCACAGAGTTCAGACTTGTTATTTGGGAATTAGAATTATAGCATAGATCCTTTTTTTTTTTTTTTTTGCAGGTTTCTAAAAAGATTTAAAATGGACATGATTTTTACAACTGGATTATAATGGAAAAAAGCCTCTGCAACTACTGAAAAGCAGGATAGACGAGGCACAAAGATAGAGCGGTAGCCTTCAGATTGTGGATATAAGGCAAACCCATCTCACTGCTGGTTTTCATTGTTGGCAGAGAGATGGCAGCAGAAAACATGGCCCTTGTAGATCAAGGGCAGCAGTGTAGATGTGATGATGACAGGACGATGGCAATGAAACCTGGGCCACCCACAGAACATGAATTCCTAACTCTGCAGGTTTTTCCATAGAGGGGACTCATTCAGAGCCCCAGTTCTTCCTAAGAAAGACTTCTTTCTGTCACGTGGCCTGCCATGTTTGTCAAAGTCCTCATACAAGCAAGTGATCGAGATAAGATTTATCATTTCTTTAAAACCTGGGTTTACTGCTTGGACTCTGTATCCCTTAAAGCACTTAGATATAATGTAGGACTTAATTTGTACAACTAAAATGTATAATATTCCGGGGCGCCTGGGTGGCTCAGTCAGTTAGGTGTCTGTCTTTGGCTCAGGTCATGATCCCAGGGTCCTGGGATGGAGTCCCCACATTGGACTTTCTGCCCAGTGGGGAGCCTGCTTTTCCCTCTCCCTCTACCTGCCACTCCCTCTGCTTGTGCTCTCTCTTTCTGTGTGTCAAGTAAATAAATAAGTAAAATATTTAATAAAATGTATAATATTCCAATATTTAATCAATTACAAAGCACCTATAGACTGTTTCACTGATACAGCTAATGTAATGATTGCTTGTTCCATCAAGCCTTTGTCCATAATGCTCACATAATTTTTACAGAGCTGTAACTACAACATGCATATTATTTCATATTCTGTTTTCTCATTTGACATTAAAAAAAGATTTTTATGTCCCTACCTAATTTAGAAACATAAACTTTTATTTTATTTTATTTTAGAAACGTAAACTTTTAAATGGCTACCTACCATTCCATTAGAAGGTACACTGTTTATTTATTTATTTATTTATTTTAAAGATTTATTTATTCAGAGAGAGAGAGAGAGAGGCAGAGACAGAACCAGGCTCCAGGCAGGAAGCCAGATGTGGGACTCGATCCCGGGTCTCCAGGATCACACCCCGGGCTGCAGGCGGCGCTAAACCACTGCGCCACCAGGGTTGCCCTACACTGTTATATTTAAACATTTACTTATAGATGAATACTTAGAATGCATCCAATTCTTTTTTTTTTTTTTTAAGATTGTATTTATTTGAGAGAGATAGCAAGAGAGAGCACAAGTAGAGGGTTGGGGAGAGAGAGAACTAAGCTCCCCACTGAGCCAGGAGTCCTACACGAGGCTCCATCCCAGGACCCTGGGATCATGACCTGAGCTGAAAGCAGACACCCAACCAACTGAGCTACCCAGGTGCCCCTCTTTTCAATTATTTTAAATACTATTCACATCTTTGTGAAATCACATACTTGATTTTACCACCCAGCTGGTAATATGTTTTTGAGAATTGAGATTCCCTTAAAATGAGTTTTTGGTGTACAATTTTATCATAATACAATTTTAATCATAATAGCTGATAGTTTGCACATAAAGACAAATGCATAAATGTATGTTAATTCCTTGACTTACGGACCAACTTCACAAAGTTCCCTGTGGTTTTCTAATGAGTCTTGCAAGGTGGTCATCAAAGAATTTGTGTAAATGTAGGTATAAAATGGTCTGAGATGATTGGTCATCAAAAACAGGACTGCAGTAATAGTTGGAAGGCAGAGTACCCCAAGTAAAGTCAATTTTTATCAATTCTGTAAAACTGTACTATTTCTTAATAGCAAGTAGCACCCAAAGTTGGCCATTTAAAAGACATGAAATGGTCTCCAAATTGTGGAGGGATCACAAAGTTATCAGGAACACTCAGTAGTTAGTTAAGTTCTAAATATTTGGGAATAGAATGCAAGTCGCCAGGATGGATGTTGGAGCAGCCTGGCAAGTGAGAGGTTTAATAACCATGCAATAACTGGACTCGACTTGCACCGAGGTGTTATTAGAAATAAGCTTGAACATCCCATATTTCCTGAGTGCCTGTAAGGCACAGAGCAATTTCCTAGAGAGCTTGCTCATGGGAGAGAGGTGGATTTGAATTCTGACTCTGCTACTTTCTAGGGGTAAGAGACCTCGGGCAAAGTCAATCTCTCCAAGCCTTGATTTTCTTGTGATTCAAAAGAATGTTTGTGAGGAGGACTAGTGGCATACATGCATGGAGCCTGGTGGGTGCATGGTAAGCACTCAGTAAGCAGAGCTAATGGTGTTCTCTAGGTGCTAAGTTAGGTGCTTTGAGATCTGTAAAGATATGTAAAAATATGCTCAAAGGTATATGATTGTCAAATGAATGGGCTGGACAATATGATCGCTGGTGCAGAGGTAATAGAGATCACATAAGAGATTCGGTCAAAATGGTTTCGTTCCCTCTGTATGATGAGGAAATGTAGACTAGATGTTATCCCACCACTTTGATGTTCTGTGACAGTCATGCTGTGTCTCTGCTGGGAGTGTCACGATGTTTTACCAGTAGAAACCTGCAGACTGCAGTTGGCCACTACCTATCAAAATTAAAACTGCACACATCCTTTCACACAGCAATACCACCTCTACGAATTTATCCTAAAGATCTGCAAGCATATGTGCACAATGAAAAATACAAATGGCCATTATTGCAGCATTATTTAAACTAGCAAAAAATTAGACCAAACCTAAATTCCCATCATTCGAGAGCTAGTTCAGTACATTCTGATACATCTTTTTTTTTTTCTAAAGATTTTATCTATTCATGAGAGACACACAGAGAGAGAGGCAGAGACACAGACAGAGGGAGAAGCAGACTCCTCGCAGGGAGCCTGATGTGGGACTCAATCCTAGGACCCTGGGATCATGCCCTTAGCCAAAGGCAGACGCTCAACTGCTGAGCCCACCCAGGCATCCATTCTGATACATCTTGACCAAGAAATATTATGCAGCCATTAAAAAATAAGGCGGATGTTTCTGTTCTGATATATAACAACTTCCAATTTATATCGCAATGGAAAGAAAGAAAGGCAGAGCAATCTTTAAAGCGTGCTTTTTTGTGCAATACAAAATAGATAAACATATGCTTAAATATACATAAGACTGTCCATGCAAAGAAATACAGCAAAACCTATGAGGTGCTGATCTCTAGAGAAGACTATTTATATGACTTAAATGTTTGTCATGTATACATTTTACCCACTCACCAACAATAATAACACTAATTTGGCAGCCCTCACTGGCTCTGGCTCACCCTGTTAGGGACTCAAGAAAACTTGAGAAGGGTTTAATTCTTGGCACCATGCCCATGACTTCTGTTCTCAAATGGGCCCCCACTTGGAGGACCCCTCCAAAATAAGACACAAGCATGCAGAATAGGGGTTTTGAGCCACTGAAGAGACAAGAATGTGTAACCCATTCAAAAAAAGAAAGGTGCTGGGACCAGAAGTAAAGATGACCCATTCCTGTAATCAACAAGTAGAATTTCTAATATTTTTATTCAGGAAAATTTGGTGTAAATCTTAGGATACAGAAGATGAGAAGCACTAACTCGGCCTCACGAACCCCCCACCATAATGTGTGCAAGGGCTCATTCTTCCATCCCTTCCTTTATGGGACAGGTGCTGTTGAACTGCACTGGGCCAGGTGGCATCATAGGACATGAGAGCAAAGAACTTTCTACAAGCATTTTATCATTTCATAAAGGGAGCAACCTCCAGGACAGTTTAGCTTCCAGTGAGCTGTTACTAGTACAGAGAAAGTGTCTGGTGATTTTTGCCCTCTTTGGTTTCAGATGACAGGTTAAGGAACCCCCAAGTCATCTTGTAGAATTCTGCTTAATATTCTGCTTACTCATGGGCATGTTCTCTCTGTAAGGACCATGAAGACAGACTCTTCCTGTGTCCCTTGCCAGGATCCCCAACTCCTGGGGCTCATACCTTTGTGTAATCCTTTCCTGTGACTTGCGTTTAACCAATAGAAGATGGCAAAGGTGATGATGTCATTCCCACAACTATGTGATACAATATGCTGTCTTGCTAGCATACTTGCTGTGGAGACTCTCCTTGTTCACCTGACGAAGTAAGGGGCTGTGTTGGGGAAACCCACTTGGCAAGAAATTGGGTGCCCTCTCAGAGCAGAGAGTGGCCTTCAGCTGAAAGCCTATGACCAGAAGGAAATGAACTCTGTTAACAATCTGAGGGAGCTTGAGGCATGTCACCTGAGTGTCCTTTTATGCTCACACCAAGCCAGCCACCTGCATTGCCCTTGGCCTATCCCATGCCTTTGGTGCTCAGCTCTGGAAAGCCACATCCCCCTTTACGCCGTGTGGTACAGCTCTGACACAGGCTACAGATCGGCCTCCAGAAACTGGCTTCTGTGCCTTTGGTACCTTCCTTGGTTTACACTAGTTCAGTTTCAGCTGCTGATCAGAACAGGAGGAACATGTCTTGATCCCTGTATTCTAAATGCCCTCCTGGGAACCTGATTCTTGACTTGCAGACCAGCCTGGGATTTCCATTTTTCCCTATTACTGCTTCTTGAAGCTTGTCCTGTGGTCTTAGCCTGAAGCACCCTGATGCTTGTAGGAAATCTTTGAAGCCTAATTGACAGCTTTATTGAGGTGTTATTTACATACCATAAAGTTCACCCCTGGAAAGGATACGTGGTGGTTTTTGTGTATTCACAGAGTTATATACCTATCACTATGCTCTAATCTTAGAACATTTTCATCACCCCAGGAAGAAACCCCTTGCCCATCAGCAGTCACTCCCCTACTGCCTCCCCCCACCACTCCACCCCCAGCTCCTGACAACCACTAACCCACTTTCTACAGGCTTGTCTGTTCCAGATGTTTCATATGAATGGAATCATGTATAGAAAAAAGAAAAAAATCATGTATAGTCTTTAGTGACTGTTCTCATTTTTATTTTTATTTTTTTTAATTTTTATTTATTTATGATAGTTACACAGAGAGAGAGAGAGAGAGAGGCGCAGAGACACAGGCAGAGGGAGAAGCAGGCTCCATGCACCGGGAGCCCGACGTGGGATTCGATCCCGGGTCTCCAGGATCGCGCCCTGGGCCAAAGGCAGGCGCCAAACCGCTGCGCCACCCAGGGATCCCTGTTCTCATTTTTAAATCTTAAAAGAATGAATGTGGTGTCTACACTGTAATTCACAATATACCCTTTTTGTGTGTGTTGACATGAAGCTATCAAGAATTTTGGAAATTGGGGCATCCTGGGTGGCTCAGCAGTTTGGCACCTGCCTTCGTTCCAGGGTGTGATCCTGGAGATCCGAGATCAAGTCCCACATCGGGCTCCCTGCATGGAGCCTGCCTCTCCCTCTGCCTATGTCTCTGCTTCTCTCTCTGTCTCTCATGAATAAATAAATAAAATCTTTAACAAAAAACAACAAAAAAAAGAATTTTGGAAATTACATGCTGTTAAAATGTTTACCCCCACCAACGTGCTCCAGAAAGTGCTCCAGAGAGTTCCCAGGCTCATTCATGCCACACTCTTTGGGCCCTGATTTGAAAGAGCAGGCATAGGTAATTCTGGCAGCATCTAGCTCTTTCTGTCTAGAGCAGATAAAAATCCAAAAGTTGAATTATTTGAGTAGATGCTTAAAGGGGAAGATGATTAACATTGCCTGTGCCTCTGCCCCTAGCCAGGGGCATGCTAAGTACTGTGGGAAGAAGAGGGTGGAGGGAGGCCAGGCCTTCCAAATTGTGGATCTGCCTGAGTGACAGTCAGAATATAGCTAATGTCGCCCTGAGGCTGAGAGAATGATCAGGCCATAGGATACATCAAAGGCCTTTTCTTATAAGGTGTTAGGGCAGGATGTGGGGAAGAGAACTTTCAGGCACAAGGTTGGGTGTGAAGCTACAGGATGGGGCCTAGGAGGTAGAGGGGATGTGCCTGGCTGGTGTCAGAGGGAGGAGGTTTGGGCAGCAGGGGGAGGGGCAGACTGAAGGTTGTCAGGAGCAACTGAGCCCATCCCTACCCCCACACTTCTGTCCCTTCCGGGCTCTTCCCCTCTGGGGGGTCTGTGTGCTCAGGGGAGTGACAAAGAGGGGACCCAGAGATGGAAAATGAGGCCCTGTCTTTATCTGCCTGAGTTTACACAGACTGACCGTTCCCTGGGCTTCCAGACCACCCTCGACGATTCTTCTTTCCTAATGAAAACCAATGACAATGCAATGACAAGTTTGAAAATATATTATGCTTAGGGTGCTTGTGTTTAAGAAAACCGTGTGTAGAAATGCATGCTTTTTCTTCTCTTAAAGTTGTGTTAAAAATGTCTCGTTTCTCCTTTCTTCGATGGACCTTTTGTGCACATCCTTCCTTCATGCTCCAAATAGCCAATAAATAGCACAGAAAATGCCCTCTTTCCTCCCAGTTGTAGAATCCTTTGTTCTCAGCTAAGTTGTGTAAATAGGTTTGTGTTTTTCCTTTTAAGTTTATGGTGAGCTTGGAGTAATCCATGTATTTTCTTGTATAAGAATTTAAGGTAAGGGGACGCCTGGGTGGCTTAGCAGTTGAAGCATCTGCCTTTGGCTCAGGGCATAATCCCAGAGTCCCGGGATCGAGTCCCACATCAGGCCTCCTGCATGGAGCCTGCTTCTCTCTCGGCCTATGTCTCTGCCTCTCTCTCTCTGTCTCTCATGAATAAATAAATAAAATCTTTTTAAAAAAGAAAAGAATTTAAGGTAGGGGTGCCTGGCTGGCTCAGTTGGCAGAGAATGCGACTCTTGATCTCATTGTCGTGAGTTCAAGCCCCATGTCAAGCGTGAAGCCTACTTAAAAAAGAGAAAAAGAATTTATTTAAAGATTTTATTTATTTATTCATGAGAGACACAGAGAAAGAAGCAGACGGAGAAGCAGGCTCCTTGTGGGGAGCCCGATGCGGGATACAGGACTGGGGATCACGACCTGAGCCAAAGGCAGACACTAAACCACTGAGGCACCCAGGCACCCTAGAAAAAAAGAATTTAAAGTAATGAGTAATATGACCCATGTAAAAGACTCTATGGGGGAAGAGAACCTCAAGAGCCTAGAAAACATAGCTCAGGGCTCCCCTGTTTGTGTTTTTCAACTCTTAAGCAGTAGTGAACATTGACAAGGCTGTGTCCGGTAGGGGTCCAGTAGTTCACATGGAGATACATCTGTGATGCCCTGTTCTCTCCCCTCCAGCAGTCAAGGACAGTGAGGGACAGCTGGGGCAGGGGTGGGGGGCAGACACATAGGGTTGGCCAGACTGAAGGTAAATACCCTGTGACCAGTACAGCCCATATCGTGAGAGTACAGTGCAGAGGCAGGAAAGAGAATGGGAGTTAAGTCTGGGTGCTGATCTTGCCTTCCAGACTGGCTGATCCTCTGTGTGATGCCAGGCAAGCTGCCTAGCCTATCTGAGCCCTCTTGTCCTGAAGCCTTGCAGTGTGGCTTCTAGGATTTAGAAACAAAGCACATTTTGTAGAATGCAGGGCAACAGGACAAAGGATCAGTGACTTTGACTTGGCCTTAAAGCTCAGATAGGTTTTGCTCCAGTGAAAATGATGTAATTGCTTTCCCCTCCCCTGGCTTTATAAATAATGCATATTCACTGTGAAAATTTTAAACAATATTTAAGTGTAAATGAAATAAAGTAAAAGTCACCTGAAATCTCCCTACCTGGAGACAGCCACCGTTCACATTTTGGTGACCATCTTCATCACACACACATCCCTTCATCCATCCTGTTTTGCATTTTTCTCTTTCTAATTCTTGTTACAGAGACTTTCCCCTCTCTTTCCCACTGCTCTTCAACTAAATGCCACCTCCTCACGCTCTGGTAATCGGTATAAACAAACAGGCATGTTTTCACCCATATTTTGCATCCTACACATTATTGTGTATAAATAAGATAGAAGGATATTTTCTGTCCTTATATGTTTTATCAGAATAAGATCCTATTATGTCTGTGTGTGGATGACATGGAAAAGTATATTGGAGTACCATTTTGGTAAAACATATTCTCTACAACCTGTCTTTCTTATCACTGCAACTTAGAAGAAGTTTTATTGGTTTTTTTGGTAAGGATTATATTTTTAAGTAATCTCTCCACCCAACATGGAGCTTGAATTTACAACTCCAAGATCAAGAGTCACATGCTTTACTGACGGAGCCCACCAGGCACCCCTGGAAGAAGCTTTTAAAATTTATTTATTTATTTATTTATTTATTTATTTATTTATTTGAGAGCTCGCTGGGCAAGGGTGAGCTCCAGCAGGGGGAAGGACAGAAGGGGAGGGAGAGGGAAAAGCAGACTCTGCACTGGGCACAGAGCCCCACTGTGCCCACTCAGGGTTCAGGGGTTCAATCCTACAGCCCTGAGATCATGACCTGAGCAGAAACCAAGAGCCAAAACCAGGAGTCGAATGCTTAATCAACTGAGCCACCCAGGCACCTCACCCCTGGGAGAAGCTTTAAGGCAGATAGATCTGACTTTTAAAGAATTGCATGATATTCTATGGCATGGATAATGCAATATTGTGATATAATAAGAAATCTGTATTCGGTCTTCATCCCCAGTTCCTGGCATAGAGCTCCTAAAACCCTTGTAATTTCCCGAGTGACAGGGGTAAGAGGGGCATCTTGTTTCATTATAAGCCCCCTTCCCGAAACCTGAGTTATGCTAATGAGATGCTGATTGCCTTGGGAACCAGCCAGGTGATAAGAGGGCCCCCATCCCCGATCCCTCCTGGGATAGAAAAGGGCTGGAGATTTGAGTTAATCACCAATGGGCAGTTATTGAATCAATCATGTCTCCGTAATGGAACCTCCATAAAAACCCCAAAGAGAGGTGTTAGAAGAGCTTGCAGGTTGGTGAACACAGCAAAGTGCTGGGAGGGTGGTGCGCCTGGGGAGGGTATGGAAGCTTCTTGTCCCCTGTCCTTACTGGCCCCCATGCATCTCTTCCATTTGGATGTTCCTGACTTGTCTCCAGTAGTAATAAATAGTTTCCCTGAGCTTTGTGAACTGTTCTAACAAATTATCAGACTTGAGGAGGGGTTCACAGGAACCCCTGATTTATAGTCAGGTCGTCAGAATTACAGGTGACAACGTGGTCCTTGTGACTGGCATCTGCAGTGGGAGCAGTCTTGTGGGACTGAGCCCCAGCCAAGGGGGTCTGCACTAACTCCTGGTGGTCAGCATTGGAAGTGTTGTGGGTAGAGGAACAGTTTTCCTTTAGATAGTACCATTCCCTATTGATGGGCATTCGGTTTGTTTGCAGGATTTTGGTGGCGTTTTGTCCTACCCACGTTGCTGCTGTGGGTCTCTATACCCATCTCCTTCTTTCTCTTGCTTCTATTCCTATGCATAGAGTCCTGGGAGTGGAATTGCCAAGTCAGAGAGCTTTTTAAAATTTTAATAGAGAAATTCTCAGACTGTTCTCTAAAAGCATTGGCTAATTTTTTTTTTTTTTTTAGCATTGGATAATTCATGTATTCGTTAGCAACACCCTCACAACTATTCCCACACCCCCAGTCCTGCCAAAGGTCACATGTCACCCTGGAATTGTTGCCAGTTTGATGGATGTGGAATGACACCTCATTATGACTTTCATTTGCATCTTCTTGATCACTGGAGAGGTTGGACATCTTTTCATATGTTGTTGGTCCTTTCGACTTGCTCTTCTGTATAACACTTAGTGATATCCTGAGCCCATCTTTTTCTTGGCTGTATTTTTCCCATCAATTTATAGGAGTTCATAGCTGTCTTATGCACTGCATATGTTTTCTCAGGATATTTATTGTCTATTGACTTTTTCTATTTCTATGATACCATTTACTTTACCAAAATTTTTGATGTGTATAAAGACAGAAAAGTGACTCTTCTTTTATAGCTTCTGCATTTCCAGATTGAGTTAAAAGGGCTCCCCCATTCCTAAATTGTACACACTGTTTCCTGGGCTTGCTTCTAATATTTTTATTGCTTTATGTTTTACATTTAAAAAAATTCCAGATGGATTATGGATTTGAATATATGTTGTAAGGTAGGGAGCTGACTTAATTTTCCTCCAGACAAATCGCCAGTGATGTCAGCCCCATCTATTAAGTGAATCATTTCATCTCCACTGAATTGAAGTATCACTTTTGTTAGATTTAATTGAAATCTGCTACCAAGCACCTTATTCTGTTCCTTTCATCTATTTGTCTAGTCATATGCTGGCACCATAGATTTAATTATAGTAATTGCATATAGCATCTTTTAATATTCCTAGGACAGTCCTTTCCATAACCTATAGTATTCCTTTTCATAATTTTCTTGACTCTTCTCAATTCCATTATCATCTATTTCAAAATAAATGCATTAAGAACTCTAATAAGGGGATCCCTGGGTGGCCCAGCGGTTTGGCGCCTGCCTTTGGCCCAGGGCGTGATCCTGGAGACCCGGGATCGAATCCCACGTCGGGCTCCCGGTGCATGGAGCCTGCTTCTCCCTCTGCCTCTCTCTCTCTCTCTGTGACTATCATAAATAAATAAAAAATTAAAAAAAAAAAAAAGAACTCTAATAAGAATTGTATTACATTTATATATTAATTTTGGAAGAATTTTATATTAGCTTTTCCCATCTAGGAATATATTTGTTTCATTTGTTTAGATCCCATTTTATGTACTTTGAGTAGCTCTAGAAGAATCTGTGCCTTCCTTAACTCTGTGTGTGTGTGTGTGTGTGTGTGTGTGTGTGTGGCTGTATTGAGGAGTAATTTACATACAGTAAAATTCACCCACTTTATACAATTCACTGATCAATGGTTTATTTAGAGTTGTGCAATTTAATCATGCAATTTAATTTTAGAAAATTTCCATCACCCCAAAAAGAAAACTCAAGCCCATTTGCAGTCACTTGCATTCCCATCCCCAGTTCTGAGCAGCTGCTAAGCAGAATCTATCAAAATAGAGAAAATACTTTATATTTAGGTTTGCCTTTTCTGAACCCTTCTTAGTGTTTAACTCTTTTTTTTTTAAGATCTTATTTATTTATTCACGAGAGACACACAGAGAGGCAGAGACATAGGCAGAGGGAGAAGCCAGCTCCCTGCAAGGAGCCCTACGTGGGACTCGATCCCGGGACTCCAGGATCACACCTTGAGCCGATGGTGGCGCTAAACCGCTGAGCCACCCTGGCTGCCCAGTGTTTTACTTTTTATGCTTAAGTGTTTCACAGTGTTTTTTACTATTGTGAACACAACATTTTTTTCTGTTGCTATTTCTAACTGGTTGCTAGTGTGTAGAAAAAAAATTACAAATTTTATTACATTTATCTTATTATTTGTTACCTTTCCAATTTTTTTTAGGTTTTCTAGGTATACCACCATAACACAATTTGTCTCTTTTTCCTCCATGTTTTTATCCTAGGATTTAATTTTGTTATTCCATTTTTTAAGGAAATTGAAAATACTGTTTAATAATCATGGTCAGAAAAGTCATCCCTGCTTTATTTCTGATTATAATGACAATGACTTGCCATCAAAATGTAATTTATTGGCACTCTTGATGAACTGGTAGAGGCAGAGAAAGTCAAAAGAAGGTTGAAGGGGAAGTTATCTTTCCATTGATATTTATCTTTTAAGCCTAGAATGGAATATACACTTCCTTAATGATGGGCTGGAGCTGCACTGTGTAGTGCCTTACCCACTTAAAAATAAATAAAAATAAATTAAAATTTTAGTTCCTTAGTCATACTAGCTTTCTTTCTTTCTTTCTTTCTTTCTTTCTTTCTTTCTTTCTTTCTGTCTTTCTTTCTAAGATTTTATTTATTTATTCATGAGAGACACAGAGAGTGCAAGAGGCAGAGACACAGGCAGAGGGAGAAGCAGGCTCCATGCAGGGAGCCTGATGTGGGACTTGATCCCGGGTCTCCAGAATCACACCCTGGGCCGAAGTCAGGCACCAAAATGCTGAGCCACCAGGGATCCCCCACTAGCTATGTTTCAAGTGCTCAGTAGCCACACAGGGCTAGTGGCCACCTCATCTGACAGCTCAGCTCTAACACATGGTGGGCATACCCTGAACGTAGCCCACAAAGCCTAAAACATTTAATTTCTGGCCTTTCACAGGAAAAGTTTGGTGAACACTGGTTGTCTCCTCCCCTGAGTCATGTGCATATACCTTCCTTCCATTTTTCATGATGCCATTTGTGAGCTGATGCTTAATATTTTTCTTTAAATAGCTCACATTTTTGCTTAAATGTTTAAGTGAAACACTGTATTAACACCATAAATGGGAACATTTGCCGTAAATAGCTAGAAAAAGAAATACAATGAAAGCCGATGTTATTAAATTCCGGTAGCAAACTAGACTTTGCTCTTCCCTTTGTTAAAAAAAAAAAAAAAAAAAAAAAGGAAAGGAAATTCACAAGTGCTAGGTATTAGCTGATGCACACCCACCCACTGAGATGTTTTCCTTGATGTAATCAGAAGTATAAAAAGAGAGCTCATGAATCAGTGCTGTTTATGTCCTAAAGTCACCTGTCACATTTTCCTCAATTTTGGAACACTAAACTGAGGGAAGAGGAAATCAAGGAGCATGAATTTGGCTTAGGTGATGGCTAGAGTTGCAATGGCCCCACTAGAGGAGCAATATATTTTTTAAGGTTTTATTTTTAAGTAACCTCTATACTTATCATGGAATTCAAACTCCCAACCCCGAGATCAAGAGGTGCACATTCTTCCAACTGAGCTATCCAGGTGCCTCTAGAGGAGTAATGTTTAGACACCTTTTTTTTTTTTTTTTACCATTACCACTTAAGGGACAGACAAGACATATTTGCATTCTCTTTATTTTTTTTTAATTTTTTATTTATTTATGATAGTCACAGAGAGAGAGAGAGAGAGAGAGGCAGAGACACAGGCAGAGGGAGAAGCAGGCTCCATGCACTGGGAGCCCGACGTGGGATTCGATCCCGGGTCTCCAGGATCGCGCCCTGGGCCAAAGGCAGGCGCCAAACCGCTGCGCCACCCAGGGATCCCTGCATTCTCTTTATAGTATAGATTAGAACACTGTATATAAACTGATCATTGGACTATATTATTTTAACACCCCATAGAAATGTCATCACTAAGTAAAAATTTAGTGGTATTTCCTTAACCTTTTATTGATACTTGCTCTATATGAAACATGGCCATTGGAAAGCATTTTTTTAAAAAGTTTGTTATTCCTTTTTTTTTTTAAGACTTTATTTATTTATTCGTGAGAGACACAGAGAGAGAGAGGCAGAGAGACACAGGCAGAGAGAAAAGCAGGCTCCATGCAGGGAGCCCGACGTGGGACTGGATCCCCGGTCCCCAGGATCACACCCTGGGCTGCAGGCGGCGCTAAACCGCTGCGCCACCGGGGCTGCCCTGGAAAGCATTTCTGCACCTTCTGCAAAACTGCAGTCAAATATATCCATCATGTTTCTTACTCCTTAGAAAGTAGTCCAAGGAATTCCTTCTAGAATTATCTAGAGAGCAGACCTGCTTTCTCTAAAACATTCTGACCAATACTTTCTCTTAAATGTGCAGTTGGAGGGAGGAGAGCAGTGAATTATTTGGGATTCAGAAAGCTTTTCCTACTGGGTAAATCAGAGCCTCCCTTTTATCCAGCAATAGAAAGTTTTTCCTTCCCAAATCATCTTCTCTTCTGTTTGGACTGCCAGGAAGCTTAGCACTAAATGTAATTCCTATTAAGTTCTATCTCTTTTTTTTTTTTCTGATCTCCTTTTAGCAATTCTCTCTCTCTCTCTCTCTCTTTTTTTTTTTTTTTTTTTTGGTTAAAGATTTTACTTATTTATTCATGAGAGACAGAGAGAGAGAGAGAGAGAGGCAGAGACATAAGCAGGGGGAGAAGCAGGCTCCACGCAGGGACCCCAACGTGGGACTTGATCTGGGGTCTCTATCACGCCCTAGGCTGAAGGTGACGCTAAACTGCTGGGCCACTGGGGCTGCCCTAGCAATTCTCTTTTAAATGTGTTTTAGTTTTTTTTGGGGGGGGGGGGCGTTGATAAGTAGCCTCTATGCACTATGTGGGCTTGAACTCACAACCACAAGATCAAGTCGCATGCCCTATGGACTGAGCCAGCCAGGTACCCCTTTTATTTGTTTTTTGTTTGTTTTTAAGTCAGCTTTGTTGGGGTGCCATTTACAAACAATAAACACCACCCTTTTCAATGTACATTTCAAAGGGCTTGGACATGCTTATATACCTGAGTAATTCGGTGATAGGAGTGTGGGCACAGGTGATCAGAGGGGGGCAACTGGTGTCAGGAGAGTGTGCCAGCAGGTGGAGAGGCCTCAGACGTGGATGGGCAGGCCTCCACTCTCTGGAGAAGGTAATAGGCAACAACCAGGAAGGGTGTGCCAGCCTACTGGCAATGGGATAGTAGGCCCTTTACCAAACAGGGTGTGGGTGCAGGGAGTCGGGAACCTGATATGGAGTCTGGGGTCTGACCCTCAGCCACAGAAGGTTTGGAGCACAGTCAGGGCTTGTTCGGCGCCAGGTATCCCAACCTGAAGCTTCAGCATGGTGGACTCTAGTCTTGAGATTTGTTGGCCTTCAGGGTTATGTCCTTGGCCTGGGCTGGGGGTGGGGAGGAGGCTGCCAGGGACTGGGGACCAAGGGAATCGGGCCAGCTTTTCTGAAATGCAGAAAGGGAAAAAACGGTATTTATAAAAGTAATTGGTGTCTGTCATCAGTTCCAATGCCTCGCTTCTAGCAAAAGCAGGTGAACAAGAAAAAAAAGGAAATTCTGGCATTCAGGATGAATTAGGTGGGCAGACAACCATTTACTCCTGTCTACTTGTTTCAAGAGATGTAGACTTCATCCCTTTTGTTGGCAGTTACTCTGGCAGGTGCTCCCTGCCTAGCAAGGGCTCCAGGGAAGGGCTCATTACCTCTTTTTGTTTAAGTGAATGAAAGTATCTCCACATTTTCAGACCCAACTGCCCAGTAAAGCCTCTTGAACCTAATCAGTCAATTGTTCCATCTCTCCAACCATTCATTCCAGGAAAGCAGCAGCCAGATGGGCAGTGTTAAAGGGGATGTTCTCCTTTATGCAGCCATTTGAGAAGACACTGCCTTAACTGGGGCTATGGGCTCTCATCTGTGGAGCTATCACTTGCTCTCCTCATTGAAAATGATGCCCTTGTGGGGCACCTGGGTGGCTCAGTTGGTTAAGCATCTGCCTATGGCTCAGGTCATGATCCCAGGATTCTGGGATCGAGCCCCATGTTGGGCTCCCTGCTCAGTAGGGAGTCTGCTTCTCCCTCTGCCCCTCCCATACTCCCCCCTGCCCCGTTTGTGCTCTCTCTGTCTCAAATAAATAAATAAAATCTTAAAAAAATAAAGCAGAAGGATCTAATAGGCCATTATACGTACACATTGATAGTGGTTAGATAAATGTGCAAGAGATTTTGACTTGCTAGTGAGTTGCCTGCCCCAGCATAGACTTCCACAGAGTATTCTCTAGTGTACTCTGGTGCTCCTGCCTCCTTGACTTGGGTAATTGTCGACTCTACAGCTGGTTTATTATACAGATATTTTTACAATCAAATAGTGCAGAGAGATTGAGTCCTGCTGTAATTTGCAATTCCTTTCTCTGAAACAACTGCAGTTAATAGTTTAGTGAATCGGGGCACCTGAGTGGCTCAGTGGTTGAATGTCTACCTTTGGCTCAGGGTGTGATCCTGGAGTCCTGGGATCAAGTCCCACATCGGGCTCCCGGCATGGAGCTTGCTTCTCCCTCTGCCTATGTCTCTGCCTCTCTCTGTCTGTGTCTCTCATGAATAAATAAATAAAAATATTTAAAAAAATAAAAATACAATAAAAATAGTTTAGTGAATCATCTTCCCAGTGTTTTATGCAAAAAGTTCATTTATATGTAAGGGAGTTTTCATATATAAATGAAAGGTTTTTGTATAAGTGAGCTTTCATATTCATATATATTCAAACATATATGATATCTCATATATACAGAAGTAGATACACATACCATGGGGTACTATTCTGTAATCTGTTTTCTTTATTTAGGACTATATCGTGGATAACGTCCTGTCAATACTTGAAGATCTACATGATCCTTTTCAATAGCTGCATAGCCTTCTGTTGTGTTAATATGCCATTATTTATTTAAATAGTCCTCACATTGGCACACCTTAAGCTTGTTCTCAAAGTATTTGCTATTATAAACAATAATGCGACAAAATACCCTCATAATACATTTTTGTGCAATGGTCCAATTATTTCCTAGAAGAAATTCCTAGATGTAAAACCTACATTTTAAGTTTTTAAGGAAATTTTTAGATTTCCTTCTGGTAAGGCTTTATCAGTTTGAACTCCTATGAACAGTGTATTTGAGTGCTTGCTTTTCTCCTGCTGGGCATTGTTCTCTTTTTCTGTGTCATTAGGGTAGGTGAAAAATGTAATCTCATTGTTTTCATTTGCATTTCTTTGATTATTAAGAAAGACAAACATCTTTTCATTGTTTATTAGCTATTTATGTGTTCTTCATCCCTGCGGGTTGCCTGTTTATATCCGTTGCCTATTTTTTCTACTGGAGTACTTGTCTTTCTCTTAAGATTTATAAACACTCTTACATATTACAGATATTCATCCTAAGTTTTATGTTGCAAACATGTCATAACTGGTTTTTGTCTTTATTAAAAGTATTTTGCAGCGCCTTTGATATATTACAATTTTTCATTGTTACATAGTCATACCTGCATCGATCTTTTTTTTTTTTCTGGTTTCTGCTTTGGATTACACTTAAAAAGCCATAACCCATCCAAATTTACAAACATATATTTCTGTGTTTTCTTCTAGTAGTTTACACTTTGAATTTTTATGTAAAATGCATATCTGATGATGTTCCGTCTTTACTTGCCCTCTCAGCAAGCCTTATAGTCCATACTCTGAGCACATCCCACCAGCCCTTGAATGGTGTGGCTCCCTTCAGCTCATCACATACACCAGCCATCCTGAAGGCACCCAGCTAGACCATGCTGCTCTGCATTCTGTCTGGAATGTTCAGGTTTGGCTCCCCACCTTCACCCATTGCATGGTGAACTCATAAACAACCCTCAGACTCCTTTCAAGGGTCAGACTCCTCTTAGGGCACTTCCTCTGAGAAGAAGTCCTCTATCCCAGCCAATGCTAAGTGCTTCCCTCTACCCCCTTCCTTGTAGTGACATAACCCTTCTCTTAACTCATATTGAGATTTTTGTTTATGCATTTCTTTCCACTCCAAACTTGTGACTACTTTGGGGTTGGTTCCATTGTATCTGGCACTTAGTATAGTATTGTGTAGGTGCCAAGCCTGCTTCTGTGATCCAATGGGCATCTTAGCAAGCTCAATATGCTAACACTGTGGAAGCTCAGGGGGACCCATTAGAAGTATCCAGGTAATAGTGATATCTTAATGCAGGTAGATGATAGGGCCAGAGCTGAGGCAGTCGGTTCAGAGAAAAGAGAACAGAGATAAACCAATTTAGTAGGTAGAACAGATCATGCTTGAGTACAGTGTTTTGTCTGAAACATCTCCTGAATGTTCAACACATGAGGAAATCAGAATGTTAGCCCATTAGCACAGTCCAGACCTTTTGATCCTTGTATTATTTGGCATTTAGAATTAACCTCTACTCCTGTTCCTTTCCATGAAGCTGTGTGACCTTGGCTAGTCATTACCTCCAGTCATCGTCTGTCAAGTAGAGATGGCCCATCATCTCCAAGGGCAATTGTGAGGTTGTTTCAATTAAATGTCATGTGTTAAGAGCCTTCACAACCCCTGGCACTTACTGGCATTTAGTAGGTGTAGCTCACTGGTCCTGCCATCTCCATACCTTGGGTGACTGGGTCAGTTGTCATCTTCTGACTGATCTGAAGGGTTCCTAGAGAGAGAAGCTGAAATTGGCTTTCATCACTGGGTTTCCATAAACTGCAGGCATGCCCTGACAGCTGGGCTCCATCTGTCCACTCCAGCTCTCTGCTCTGCTCTGCTTGCCCATGCTTCTATTCTTATTGTCTTCCTCAGTCTGTTTTCCCTTTCCTCTAGAGAATCCACCAACATTCAGTCCTTTCTCAGCCCTGCCCCTTCCTTTTCTATTCCATCGGCACCACCAGTGTAACCCACTCCATCCTCATGCCTGGATTTTTTTTTTTAAGATTTTATTTATTTATTCATGAGACACAGAGAGAGAGAGAGAGAGAGGCAGAGACACAGCCAGAGGGAGAAGCAGGCTCCACGCAGGGAGCCTGACATGGGACTCGATTCCGGGTCTCCAGGATCACGCCCCGGGCCGAAGGCAGGCGCTAAACCGCTGGGCCACCCAGGGATCCCTGCCTGGATTACCATAGTCACCGTTCTCCCAGCCTCCACTCCACCTGTGCCAGGTAAAGAAGCAGGAAGATCAGAAAAGGGGACGAGCACCCCAAATCATGTGTCCATCCCCTGGCCAGACTCAGGATCCCTCTCTGGTGCTCCAGGTCATCCTGTACCCAGTGGATCTCATTCAGAAGTCTGGGCCTCTTGCTCTGTACTCCTAGACCTCATACCCTGACTCCCCAAGCTGCTTGCCCAGCCCAGTGTAGCCTCTTGGTCCTGAGGCAGTTCATCTGCTGACCACTCTTGACCTATACCTGCTTATTTTGCCTCTTTTTTTTTTTCAACCCAGACAACGCCAGCTTTGTTCCTTTGTACCAGACACACTCACAACCAGCATGGAACTCTCTGTGGAGAAGCCTTTCTTCCCATTGCTAACAGCCCATTGCTGTGGCTAATATTTTATACACACAGAGTGCTTTTACCCCACTATCGCTTTTGGCCAGTCCTCGCTTCCTTCAACGAGCATTTAATGAGCTTGTCTACGTGCCAAGCCCTTAGAAGGATAAAATGAAGCCTGAGATATGCTGTCAAGGAGCTCCAGTCTAGAATGGAGGAATTCCAACCCAGTTTCTTCATCCATAAAATGGGGATAATCACGTCTAACTGCCTCATAGGGGTGTTGTAAGATTTTTTGAAATTGTGAGTGAGCCTGACACATAAAGAGCTCTGTGGTGATAACATGGTGCTGGCTGTGTTGACACCCACTTTACAGCTGAGAAGATGGGCGTGGAACAGTTAGTCATGTGGCTAGAGGGCAAAGCCAAGTTCAGTGCACCTGCCCCCGTTCTACCCATCGCCCACTCCATTTCCTCCTCTTACCCCCTTGCACTCTTTGCTGCCTTGTGTACTCCTTTTTGCTGCTCTAAAATAAGCCACCGGAATATAGACACAGGCAGGCTAGTGGCCTCACTCCCCAGTTGAGGGAAGCTGATCATTTTCACCCCAGGCCAACCTTCAAGTCTCTTGAGAGTGCCTGCTTGGCTGCCAGTCCCAGCAGGCAGAGTGCTTTCCACATGTCTCTGGAAGGGTCACCCATGAGAACTTGTCCCCCACAGGAGGTGATGGAGTGCATAGTGTCCCCTCCCCCCGCCCTGCACCTTGCTGTCCATCTCCCCAAAGTTGGGTTCCATTAGGCAGGTATTGCTACATGCACTGGTGAGGTTTTGTTCTTCAGGCTCCAGAATTCCGGGTTAAGGTAAAAATACCTATTTGCCTTAGTGATGGGCGTGAGCCAGGTTCATAAGAAGTCAGCTGGCAGAAGCACAGGAAGGGGGATGTCATTGACCTGGCGGAAGTGTTCTGCATGGGAAGTCAATGGCAGGTAAAAGCACTGCATTTGGGAGGGAGAGATGGAAAACACATTTTCAGCACAAGATGAAGTATCCGGTACCTCTTTGAAGGAGTCTTACATCACTGGGGGGAAAAAGCCTGTGTCCTTCTGAAATCTATTTGTGTCAAAATAAGGAAGGAGATTGGTTTATCCTAAAGCACAGTCCTTTTAGGAAACTTTCCAGGAGGTGGCAGGATGATGGCAAGATTTCCTGAAAGGAAGAGATGGATCTTTCCATCTTATTTCATTTTTTTCCAAATAGGATAAAGCTATTTATGTGGTTTTAAATTACTGTAGTTATTTTTTTTCATTATAAAATCAATATAATATTATATAGAAAAATTTAAAATTAGAGAAGTAAAATCTCCTATAATCCCATCAACACAGATCTTGTTATTCTCACCTGGTCTGTTTTTGTGTGCAACATTTTTACATAATTGTAGTAACATGTGGCGTGTCATTTTCATATATTGACATGCAGCTTTTTAAAAAATTTTCAAATGTTTTATGAGATACATACAGAAGAGTGCAGAAAATATGTCTAATTTAAAGAGTAATTTAAAGCAAACACCTGTGTAATTCCCACCCTTTCCAAGTAAGAAACTTGAATATTTTCAGCTCTCAAGAAGCTTCTCACCGTGTGCCTCTTCCCAAACACAGCCCCTCCCTGACCCCCCAGAGCTAGCCAACCACCCTGAATATTCTGATCATTGTTTCTTGGGTTTTTTCCTTCTATGACTATATATGCCTACACACTGTAGTTCAGTTTTTGCCTGGTTTTGAATGTTATGGGGACCTGGGCTATATTTACTATTTTGTGCCTTACTCTTTCCTTCAATTACTGTTTGTGAGTTGATATATATGGCTGTAGTTAGTTCATACTAATTTTTAGTTTAAAAGAGAAAAAGTAGAATTTTTATGTATTTCCACTCAGTATTTATCCCAAATCTGGACTTTATCAGGTAGCCCAGGGTTTGAGACACTTTTATTTTATTTTGATTTATTTTTTTTAAGATTTTATTTTATTATTATTATTTTTTAATTTTTATTTATTTATGATAGTCACACAGAGAGAGAGAGAGAGAGAGAGGCAGAGACATAGGCAGAGGGAGAAGCAGGCTCCATGCACCGGGAGCCCGACGTGGGATTCGATCCTGGATCTCCAGGATCCCGCCCTGAGCCAAAGGCAGGCGCTAAACCACTGCACCACCCAGGGATCCCTAAAGATTTTATTTATTTGTTCATGAGAGACCAGAGAGAGAGGCAGAGACACAGGCAGAGGGAGAAGCAGGCTCCATGCAGGGAGCCCGACGTGGGACTCGATCCAGATCCCAGGGCTCCAGGATCACGCCCTGGGCTGCAGGCGGCGCTAAACCGCTAAGCCACCCAGGCTGCCCCCCTTGGTTTTATTTTTAAGTAATCTGTACCTAATATGGGACTCGGACTTAACAACCCTGAGATCAAGAGTCTCGTGCTCTATGACTGAGCCTGCCAGGCACTCCTGGGACACTTCAGTAGTTAGGAAAATGCGTTCCTTCCCCTTGTTTGTGACTTTTTCCCACCCCATGCCCGAGAGTGGGGGGTCTCAGACCAGGAAGAGTTGTTGTCCTCCTCCCTCTTTCTGGCAGTGGGCGCCAGCCCCTCCGCCCTCTGGCTGGGGTTCTAGGAAGAAGCCGGTGTGGGCCGCTGGAGGCCCTTGCACCGCAGCTGCTAGCCTTCCAAGAGAGCTGATGGAATTATTTCTGGGGTCTGGAGACAGCTGGCGAGAGCCTGGAAAGCACAGCAGGGCTGAGGAATCTGCCAGAAGGTCTGCCTGGGGAAGGGCTACGATGGTGGCGGTGACGACTGGCCACAAAAGCCTGGTATTTTCTGGCCAAGGCCTCGGTCAGGAGGCAGAGATTCTTGTCCCCAGTGTCTGTACACCTCGCTGCCCATCTTCCAGGGCCCTAGAGCAGCTGGGTTCAGGGAAGGAGATTTTCTGTTTTTTTGCTGGTACTCGGTCTCCCTCAACCTCAGACGTTAAGCCCCCTGACCTCATTGAGCAAACACTTGAAAGGAGATGCAAAGACTGCACCCATGGGCAGTGATGCCCACCGAGGCACATGTGGGTGTCACCATGCAGGCCAGCCTCTTCTGTCCCAGTGCCACACACGCTTGTATGTGCTGTCAGCTTCGCCTTCCCACAACTGTCCGGTTTCTCTCATGGCTAATCTCAAACAAGTGTTCTGCAGCTCCATTTCTTACCACCCTCTTGGGCTAATCCCTTGGAATTTCACTTTCGCCCTATGCGCCCTGGTGGTGCTGGTGTGTGAAGTCTGACCTGTGCTGGGCCAGGCCAGGCCAGATGAAGCCGTGGAATGAAGACTTCTTACTCGATCTTAGCCTGAGGACTCAGCCCACTTGTCCTTGTTTAAGCTTCTCCAAGAAGAAGCTCTTGTTCTCCACATTCATGTCCATCCCATGGACATATCGGGTCATCTTTGCCTGCCTGTCCTCTTAGCATGACTGGTGCTGGGCTCTTATGGCTTATGACTACCGGATGAAAGGTCCAGTGTGTCTCAGAGGGGAACATAACATCGGCCACAGCCTGTGGAGCCTCTGCTGTCCATGTGCTACACTTTGGCGTGATCGGCCCTCCTTTCTGCCTCCAGGTCCCCTAGGAGACACCTGAGCCCCACATGATTCTACCTCCAGAATCTCTCAAAACATTTTGCATGAAACTCCTACGTGACCCAAAACAGGCCGACCTCGCAGACCAGCCCCCAATACTGAGACTCCCCTGGCTGGAGAGGCTCAGGTTTCTGGGTGGGTGATTGGGGATGGTGCAGCTGGTTTTGGACAGGTTGAGTGTATGTGCCTGTGGAACATTCCAGTGGAATGGTCCATGGCATTTGGATGTTAAATGCCTCACACTCTCATTATTCACATAGAATAGGTTCCAGATTCCTGTTTACCCTGGAAAGTGGCAGGGTACTAGGTGTTGAAGAAGTCAGCCATAAGGCAGGTAAGGTGTGATCATGGATGTGGATCATGGATCATGGAGAGGAGGTGGTGCGGCGGAAACAGCTATGAGCTTGTCTTTTTTATTTTTACTTGTTGCCTAATTGCTATTTTCTTTAGTTCATACAAATTGACTAGGGAAGTGGTTATGTCTGAGGCTGGGAGTGGGGTGGAACAAAAGAGGTGCAGGGATGTCAAGGGTAATGTCAATGGTGTGAGTTCACAGGTATTTTGTCATTTTTCCTTATACCTGCTCCCATGGATGTTATAAATACCATTTTAAATTAACTCAAGAGTTGGTAAAGCCAATTAAGAATTATAAAATTATACTTCCTGTAATATTAGTTAAGAATTGTTTGGTGCTTTACTGTTTGTTTAGAAAGGCGGTTCACTTTATCAAAAAATTAAATGTATTAACTTAAAGCCTTAGCTGTTTCCCACTCATCTCAAACTTTCCTTTTTGGTTGTTGTGTTCTAGCCAAACTTTTATTTTTTCTCATTTTTCATCTCAAAGAGAATCCCTTTTAGGATCATCCCAGGACACTATACTCACACGCACCCCCATCTCCCCGCCCCCCAATCTTTGCTAGGGTCGGCGTTCCCGTTCTTCTGTTTCTCTTTTCTATGTGCTGATCAGAAGGAGAAAAACAGCTGCATATTTTTGTTTTCTTTTCCTAACCACCGCCATATATATTGCCTTTTGATCCTTTGGCACATTTTATCTGCTTGGAGCAAAGGAAAAGCCACATCATTCAGTGTGTCCCCAGCGACCAGAACTGGCTTCCCTTACCCTTCCCGTTAGCACCCCATTTGCTGTTAGGGTTGGCTTACATGCTGTAGGTCCTTCAAGTCACAGGGCAGTTGTGTAGCTCTTGCTGTGCACGTGCCTTGATATATCACAGTGACTGATTGTAAAATCACACGTTCTTCTGTGGGTTGGACCAAAAGAGGAAATGTAAGTCTTAAACCAATGCCTATTAAAAAGGAAATACACACCATATACACCATAGACACCAGTTCCTATCAAGTTAGTTTAAGGTCTTTATGCAGGAAGGGTCCCCTCTGCATCATTCTGGCCCCACGAGGCTTTGTTGAGCTCCAGAGTCCCCCGGGCATCCTCCAGCTGAGCTGCTGGCAGGAGGCAGCTGTGCAGGACAGACTGTGCAGGCTCTCCGTGTCTCACACCTCCGTCTGCAGGCACAGGGGAGCTGGGGAAGGTGATGACAGAAGCAGGCGATTGCAAGACACAGTGTTGGGGTTGGCATTTCCTTGGCAGGACCGCACTGCGTGCCTTCGAGGAGCATGGGGCTGTGTGCATTTCATGAACGGGAAGCAGCAGCTGCTATAACCTTGGCTGCCCACTCGGCAAGATGCCCCCCTGTGCGGTTCTGCATTGGAACGGCTCACAGCAGTAAGAAGCAGGAGGGTGGGCGGTCGGGACATTTCCTTTATCTGGCAAGACAGTTATTAGACAGCAAATAGCAGTAATTGTCACTGTTTTAAACATAAAGAGCCTTTCGTAGGAAGACTGCACTATATACAGTGCTGTTTCCCCAGCTTGCAAATCACCTTGGCTCTCACCCAGCATGGGTTCAGGAACATAAGGAATTCATGCCACAGAATTAGAAAATTAGGGAATACAAGCTGCGTACAGTTGGATAAATCTTGGCATGTGAAAGATATCCACCATCTTGCTGTGGAAGGCATCATTGCTTCCCCAAATAAATTGTAGAATTCTTAAGATCTGCACATTTGCAGTGCACCGGCCAGTACCCTGCTGTCGTGGACTGCTTCCCTTCTGTTCAAGGTCACTGTTGGTAAAGTCCAGGGACTGAAGGGAAAGTCAGGGTAGACTCGGTGAATCCCTGCAGCCCTAGAATTCCACAGTTCTGATTTATTCCTTCTAATACCATTAAACTATCTGGCATGTTTCCATTTCTGACTGGGAGGACAGCCATGTGATTTGAATTCTTTCATGTGCAGAGACGAAATAGCTGGGTGATCAAAGTTTTTGGTTAGACAAGTGGGAATGTGGGATACAGCCGGAAGTCCTTAAAGGAGGTGACATTTATTTTAAGGCACAATTGTCACTTAATGATGATTTGATTGTAATGTTTATTTCTGTCTAATATAATATCTTAGCTCTCGCTGCTATAATAAAAATACCATAGGGATACCTGGTTGGTTCAACAGTCGAGCATCTGCCTTCGGCTCAGAGCGTGTTCCCAGGGTCTTGGGATCAAGTTCCGCATCGGGCTCCCTGTGAGGAGCCTGCTTCTCCCTCTTTCTGTGTCTCTGCCTATCTCTGTGTCTCTTCTGAATAAATAAATAAATAAATAAATAAATAAATAAATAAATAAATAAATAAAACTATAGACCGGGGGACTTAAACAATGGAAAATGACTCCTCGCAGCTCCGGAGTCTGAGAAGTCCCAAGATCAAGGTGTCCGCCAATTCATTTCCTGGTGAGGACTCTCCTCCTGGCTTGCAGATGACTACCTTTTCTCTGTATCCTCACATGAGATGGGGGCACCAAGGGGAGGGTGGAGAGATAGAGGGGGGGGAGGAATGGGGGAGTGTGAAACAGATCTCCTGTTTCTTCCTGTAAGGGCACTAATCCCACTTAGGAAGATTCCTCCCCCCCGCCCCCCGCATGACCTAATTCCAGTTCCAAATACTATCACACTAGGATTGGGGCTTCAACATATGAATTTTGGCAGTGATACAAATGTTAGTCCACAGGCTGTACAGTAAACCAGTAGGCCAGATATTGGCTCTGTCTACACGGTAACTGTTTGAAATAAATGAGTAATTTGAAGTATCATGAATTAGTAAAAGTGATACCAATCGTGACCACTGAGAAGAATGGTTTCTAAATATAGAGGGAAAGACAGTCATAGCCAGTGGCATTTGCGGAGCTTAAGAGCATGTATTTCAACAATTGTGCTCAAATCTTTTCCCTTCAAAGGGACTCTCCTAAGAGGGCCAGGTATCTTCCCCACTCACCCACCCCCTCACCCCATTATGTTCACAAACTCGTATGTACACAGACAGAAGGCTTCCTGCAGAAAAAGATGCCAGGAATATCTTTTCTTCGTTTAGTTTAGCAAAGACTAGCAGGAAAAGCTGGAGGAATGTGGTACTAATGAGGTTACTGGGGGAGGTGAGAAGCATAATGAATGTCAACCCTCGGTGGTGAGGGGGGACTAGGTGGGATGAGACATCTTGGCCACCCAGACAATTTGGAAATCTAGAAAAGAGATACTGGGTCCCAAGACCCTCTCACCATCACCAAACAGCTCTTCTCACTCATTCACAGGTCTGGTCTCTGGTACTCCATGAGAGACACCCAGTTTAAGCCAATACCTGGTAATTTAGTTTTCAGGCTTTCAGGCAAGAAATGTCCCCCTTACCCATTTAGTCACTTCGTAACATAGTCTGGGGCTTTGTCGCCCACTAGACCAAAACTCTAGAGAGCAAGGGCTGTGTGTCATCTTCAGGGTTGTCTCAATGCTTAATGCTGAAGAGAGTGAGGTTACAGAGTATTTAGTGCACACAAATGTTCATTCTATTTATTTGTTTTTTAAAAATTTTATTTATTCATAGAGCCAGAGAGAGGCAGAGACATAGGCAGAAGGAGAAGCAGGCTCCCTGCAGTGAGCCTGATACAGGACTCAATCCCAGGACGCCAGGATCATGACCTGAGTCAAAGGCAGATGCTCAACCACTGAGTTACCTAGATGCCCCACAAATGTTTATTTTAAACAGATATTCTCCAAAACCATCACGAGCAAGGAGGGAGTATATTAAGCAGCCTTACTATGATATTATCCAAACACACCAGCATAGTCTTGCATGTTCTGAGGACTTAGTCACCTCAAAAGGCTGAAGGCCTACAGGCAGTTTTGATGACAGCAGCCCCTAGTCTGAAGCTGGACATCTGCCAGAGGGTGGGAGTGGAGCTCACAGCATTCACTTACGTGGCTCCACCAGGCGGCTTGAGATCCATCCAGGTTCTGGGTCACACCCCCAACATGTTGGCATTATGGCTCCAGGCCAGTACTGTAGGCTCTTGTATTAGTCTGCTCAGGCTACCATAACAAAATACCACAGACTGGGGGGTGGGGTGTTCAAAATACCATAGACTGGTAGGGTGGCTTATACAACAAAATTTATTTTCTCACATCCTGAGCCTGGAAGTCTGACACAAGAGTGTCAATGCGGTAGGTTTCCGGTGAGAACTCTCCTGGCTGATAGATAGCTCCTTTCTTACAAGGCCTTTTTCTCAGTGCTTTGGCAAAGACCATAGCAATGGTAGGTGGGGGAGGGAGCCCTCTGTACTAATCCTTAGATCAGGGCCCCACCCTATGACCTCATTTAACCTTAAAACCTTCTTTAGAGGGGACGCCTGGGTGGCTCAGTGGTTGAGCATCTGCCTTCAGCTCAGGTCATAATCCTGGGGGCCTGTGAAGAATGTAAAAATCACCTGTAACCCTTCTACCTAGAACTAAGTCTCAACCTTTCCTTTAACTCAGACAGACCTGAATATGAACCCGATCCTTCTTCCAGAATTGTGTGACCTTTACTTTGCAATACTTCTGTTTCCTCCTCTTAAAAAGGGGACTAAGGTTCTGGCCTTGTTCCTACTTGTCAGAGTTGCTGTGTAGTTGAACACATGTGAAGTGCCAGGCACGGGGTGATGGCTTACTAAGAGCGATTGCTCTCATTTCTAATTGAAGAAGACACCCTTGCCTTTTGATACCAGCCACAAAGCTCAGACAGGAATCCCCAGTAATTCATTATCACATCACCCTCCCAGGTCCCCCACCCTCCAGGTGTGGACTCTGGAGCATGTATTCTAGATTAATAAGCAAATCAATATTCTCTGTAACAGTGTTACAACAGTAACAAACAATAAGCAGTTTCCCAGCATAAGTATTCCTATTTTCCCTCTTGCCCTAAAGCAGCTTTAAAAGTAAGGATTAAGGACGCCTGGGTGGCTCAGTGGTTAAGCATCTGCTTTTGGCTCAGGGCGTGATCCCAGGATCCTGGGATCAAATCCCGCATCAGGCTCCCCACAGGGAGCCTACTTCTCCCTCTGCCTATGTCTCTGCCTCTCTGTGTCTCTCATGAATGAATAAATAAATAAAATCTTTTTTTAAAAAAAGATGAGAATTATAGATTTGCACAGGGGCTTAGGGGAGTGTCTTTTGGGCCACTCCTACTACCACCACCACTTCCCTCTCCTAGTGCAAACTGAGAAGTCGCATCTCTCCTTTCATGGTCACACTTGGCCTCGGCTTCGTAATGAGAGAGAGGGAGATTGCATCTGTCAGATGTTCCGGGCTTCCTTTGACCAGGGTGGTTGTGTCCCTCACCTGAGTGCAAACTCATTTCCTAATTACATCTTAAATGAAAACTCCAGTTTTCAGATTTTAGGACAAAAAGATCAAATCTACTCAGCTTTATCTCGGCTTTATTATTTTTATTTTATTTATTTATTCATGAGAGACACACACAGAGAGAGGCAGAGGCACAGGCAGAGGGAGAAGCAGGCTCCACGCAGGGAACCCAACGTGGGACTCGATCCCGGGTCTCCAGGATCACGCCCTGGGCTGAAGGCGGCGCTAAACCGCTGAGCCACCTGGGCTGCCCTATCCCAGCTTTAGACAATAAGCTTGTGGCTAGGACTGTCCCATCTTCCCATCTCTCCAGCCTGACTACTCCCCGCCACTTCTTTGCCTAGTACCTTTCTCACTAGGGGAAGGGCCACTTCTCCCCAGAGGTTGGACCCATACCTGGTGGGGAGCAGATGTTCTTGGGTAATAGCTGTTGCTGTGCAAGGGAACAGAACTTGTTCCCCAGCAGCAGCCCCACAAAGGGCCGGCCTCTCCTAACAGTAGGAGAGCCTTGTGGTTGAACCTAAATAGGCACAGCAAACTTTCGGGGTGTGGAGATTCCACGCACTCCAGTATGGTCAGGTTGACAAAAACAAACTGCTTAACCAAGTGTGTCCAGGAGAGCGGGCTAAGATCTCCAGAGAGCTGACCTATCTCCTTACAGAGGGTATTCTTTCAACGGGGTCTAAGGCCTTTTCATCCTGGGACACAGCCTCCTCCCAACTTAGCAAGTGGCAGGCAACAAAATGACAAGAATAAGAGGAAATCCATTGCTTTCTTTGTTCTGTCCACAGTAATTGCTGTATTGGAATAGGGATAAAAGCTGAGCATTGTCCTGGACATAGAGTTGCCAGATATCCCAGAAAATAAATATGGAATGAACTACCACTCATTGCTTTAACCCATTCGATTGTGTTGGGATTCAACAAGTGGATGAGCCCATTCATTCGTTTACTGGTTTTGAATATCCTATACAGGAGGCTGGGGCTGAAGAGGGAGCAGAAACAATGATCACTGATAATGCTCTTGACTTTGAGAACCTTAGTTCAGAGGTGCAGATAGATTCCAGGGTCATGAAGTCTGGGAAGGGCCAGAGAGCCAGGGAAGGCTTCTCAGAAAGGGGGACAATCAAATTAGGTCCTGAAGAATGAGAAGTTTACCAAGGAGAAAAGTGGGCTTCATCCATGCCTAGGGAGACCCTACAATGGTGAAGTCTCCTTCCCCCTGGTCAGACTGTGTCCCATCTTTTCTAAGTCTAAATGAAAATCATTTCTGTTCAGATACTTAAGGGTCAGAAGGGTTGCTGATCCAATCGGAGTGTGCTTCCTGGATGGGAATCTGATTATCAGCTCACCATCATGGTAACTGTCTGAGCACCGACCCCTTTCCCTGTGTCCACTCTGCTTCACATCTCGGGCCCCACAGTGGCTCCACCACATCTCCCCATTCTGCTCACATCCTCTTGTTCTTCACTGCTCCCAGGAGCTCCCCTCCCCCAGCTGTTCAGAGCAGAGAGACAACAGATTCCTGGGTATTCCCACCTCTTCTGCATCTTCACAGATCTCCTTCCTACAAGCCTTGACCTTAACCTCTCTTGGGTCTGTTTCCTCTTCTGTGGATGGGCATAATATCTTCCTCACAGGTTTGCTAGAAGGATCAAATAAAATAAACCATGTAAGTTGACAGGGATCTGGCTTCCATTAATGATGGCCATCATTTTTCCACTCTGCAAGAACTTATATCACAAGTAATCCCTTGTCTTCGTATATCTTTAAT
The DNA here is from genome assembly GCF_003254725.2 of Canis lupus dingo. NCBI lineage: Eukaryota > Metazoa > Chordata > Mammalia > Carnivora > Canidae > Canis > Canis lupus. The sequence continues at coordinate 20,936,989 of NC_064259.1, forward strand.
CTCTCCTTTGACTCTCCTAGCTGTTTGAAAAATCTTAGATCTGTCCTAAATTGATATCTTCCTTCAGGCATGCTGTCCTCAGCCCATTTTATGGCTTCCTTTACTCACAAAGATCTTAACAAGTTTCCACAAACTTGCCTTCAACCACCATTTATCAAAGACTTGCTCCCCTCCAAAGCAGTGGTCAAGATCTCTCTGTAGTCCTTATCCCCCTCCATGGCATGGGCATATTTAATGCTAAGGGAAGGGAGCTCCAAGAGGAAAAGAATGGTTAGTGGTCAAATGTGGCCACTCAGTGTATAATCCATTTTGAGTTGATTTTTTGTATAAGATCTGAGATTTAAATCAAGTTTATTTTTTGCCTATGGATACCCAACATCATTTGCTAAAAACACTATCTTCATTGAATTCTTTTATTGCACCTTTACCAAAAATCAGTTGACCATACTTACGTGGGCTATTTCTGTTCCACTGATTTTGTGTTATCCCTCTATCCATACCACCCAGTTTTGATTACTGTAGCTATTTAATAATATTTAATAAGTCTTGAAATCAGGTAGACTAATTCCTCCTTCTTTATCTTTTTTGTCAAAATTATTTTAGCTTTGTCATTTCACATAAACTTTGACAATAAGCTAGCCTCTATCTACAAAAGATTTTTGCTGAGACAGAAACTGCGTTAAACGTATATATCAATTTTTCAATTGACATCTTTACTATGCTGGGTGTTTCTATCCATGAATATAGTATGTTTCTCCACTCACTTAGATCTTTGATTTCTTTCATCAACATTTTGTGGGTTTTAGCATATAAATCCTGTATATGTTTTCTTAGATTTATGCCTAAGCATTTCGATTCTTTTGCATGTACATGTGTTCATTGCTAGTATATAGAGAACTAACTTTCTGTATGTTGGTCTTGTATCTTGCATTCTTGCTGAATTCACTTATTTGTTTAGGAGATTTTTTTTTTCTTTATTTATTTATGATAGTCACACAGAGAGAGAGAGAGAGGCAGAGACACAGGCAGAGGGAGAAGCAGGCTCCATGAACCGGGAACCCGACGTGGGATTCGATCCCGGGTCTTCAGGGTCGCGCCCTGGGCCAAAGGCAGGCGCCAAACCACTGCGCCACCCAGGGATCCCAGATTTTTTTTTTTTTTTTGAAGATTTGTTTGGAATTTAAAAAAAAAAAAGATTCTTTGGGATTTTCTCCACAGACCATCATGTCATCTACAAATAGAGGTGGTTTTATTTTTTCCTTTTTGATCTATATGCCTTTTATTTCATTTTTTTAGACTTTATTATTTATTTATTCATGAGAGATACACACACAGAGAGAGAGGCAGAGACACAGGCAGAGGGAGTAGCAGGCTCTATGCAGGGAGCCCGACAAGGGACTCAGTCCCGGGTCTCCAGGGTCACACCCTGGGCCAAAGGCAGTGTTAAACCACTGAGCCACCTGGGCTGCCCTTCATTTCATTTTTTAATAGCTGGCTAGAACTCCCTTTGTTGAACAGCAATGAAAATAGTGGACATCCTTGCCTTATTCCCAGTTGTACAGGGGAAAGCACTGAGTCTTTTAAGCTTAAGTCTGATGTTAGCTATACGTTTTTCGTAGATGTTCTTTATTAAGTTGAGAAAGTTAACTTTTATTCCTACTTTTCCAAGAGCTTTTGTCATGAATAGATGTTGAATTTTGTCAAATGCTTTTTCTGCATCAAATGATATGATTATGTGATGCTTCTTCTTTAGCCTTTTAACATGGTGGATTACATTGATTATTGAACCAACATTGCATCCCTGAAATAAATCCCCTTTGCATGCTGTAGAATTCTTTTTATGTATTGCTGAATTCTACTTGCTAATATTTTGTTAAGAATTTCTGTATCTATACTCATGAGGGATATTATTCTATAGTTTTCTTTTTTTGTTACTGTCTTTGGCTTTGGTATCAGAGTAATAAAATGAGTTTCATAAAATGAGTTGGGAACGTTTCCTTCTCCTTTCCTTTCTGCAAGAGATTGGCATTAATTCTTTAAGCATATGGTAAAATTCTCTAGCTTTTAAAAATAGTGGTTCTGGGGGACCCAATCTGGAGCAAATAAAGCTGAATCTCTGGGGATGGAGCTTGAGTGAAGGTGCTTATCCAAAGCTCTGCAGATGAGCTTATTTACTGTACAGCCAGCTGTGGAGCTTTGGTGTGGTATTGGCCTTGAGGCAAGCATGGGAGGGCTAGCTGAAACAGAATCTATCTGAAGAATGACATAAATTAAGCAACAGGGTGGCTTAGGGAATTTGGCTCTCTGAGACATGCCCCAGGAGCCTGTGATATCTTTGGGAGCATATGGTTTAATGGGGACATTGGTCATATAAGGCATCTGGGTTTAACTTGGCTGTTTAGAAGCCGTGAGTTCCTTACTTGCAATTTCAGTTTCTTGGTAAAATGCCACTCCTCAGAATGTTTTGGGAATGAAACCACACAGTAGATATTAAAATGCTTTCAGGCCTACCCAACATTTCAGAAAGGTAGACATTGATGTTTCTTTGAGCCCCAGAATCATCCTTACTGCCACTGTGTCATGATTCCCAGTAAGTCCCACTATGAGGTCAGTGGAAGGTTTGTGACTCCAGCTGGTTGTAGGACCAGTGTTCTCAGGCTGTGGAGAAACTTCCTTTTCTTCCCTGCTCACTTACTCTGCCCATGGAGTTTGCACTCTGATAGGAACAAGTGGGACCTTGGTTACAGTGGAAAAGGACTTTGACGTTAACTGGTGCCCTTCTTCTCACCTTCCATAGGAACATGCTTGCCAATTCAGGCAGCGTGAGGATTCTCATCAAGGGAGGCAAGGTGGTGAACGATGATTGCACCCACGAGGCTGATGTCTACATTGAGAATGGCATCATCCAGCAGGTGGGCCGTGAGCTGATGATCCCCGGAGGGGCCAAGGTGATTGATGCCACTGGGAAGCTGGTGATCCCTGGAGGCATTGACACCAGCACCCACTTCCATCAGACCTTCATGAATGCTACGTGTGTGGATGACTTCTACCATGGGACCAAGGTAAGGCTCCTGTTTGCTGAAAATGCCTTCCCTTTGGCTTCTTCTGTTTGTGGGGCTGCTCCAGAGTAGGCCCATGTGAACAGGATGCCCTCACTGTTTGCTGAAAGAAGGGTACTCTCATGGGGCCATGGTGGCAACTGACATAGGAAATTCCAGGCTGGATGTCATAGATCCCCATGACTACTGAAAAGGAGGTACATAGTAGGCCAGTCTTATAGATCATATCACTTACCTATGTACTGAGGCCAGACACTGATTTATGTTTACATTTCTGTGTCATATAATGCAGACCTACCTAGAAGAAGAGAATTAGCTGGTGTTTGTTATTGTGCATGTACATGATGGGGAGTGAGGTATTGATCCGATGGACTCCTTTGTGTATGATAAACTAAACCCATTCCCTAAAGATTGTGACAAATAGATATGCCTCTTCTAGATTATTTTAGTGGCAGTAATTATGAAACAGACATAGCTAGCTATCTTGTATTATCTCTTCTAGCTTCTTCATTATTTTTAAAAACAGGTGAATAAACGCTCTCCTTCCAGAGGGAGTTGCAATGGACAATATTTATAATTGTTGAGCTGGGCCTGAGGTGCTGGACCTTCCTGAATGCAAAATACAAAAATTCAGGCCTGTGAAATGAATGAATTAGGAGGATATTACAATTTGCAAAAAGAATTGCATGTGGGTTCTTTTAGCCTTTTTTTGTGTTCCAGAACCTCTGTCATCACTGTCATCCCTCCCGTTATAATTATCTGTCACATGTCAGCCTCTCCATGAACACCAGACCCTGGGCTCCTTAAGGTTTGACAGCCTGGCACTGACCAGAGGAACCAGAGTAGCGACCCAGTAAATGTTTGTTGAATGAAGAAGTGAATGGTGCTTATCTATGTGGGTCTCTGGACCCAGCTATGCTTCAGTCACCTATGAGGATTTTTTTTTTTTAAGATTTTATTTATTTATTTGAGGGGATCTCTGGGTGGCTCAGCGGTTTGGCACCTGCCTTAGGCCCAGGGTGTGACCCTGGATCGGGTCCTGCGTCGGGCTCCCTGTGTGGAGCCTGCTTCTCCTCTGTCTTTTTCTCTGCCTCTCTCTCTCTATCTGTGTCTCTCATGAATAAATAAACAAAATCCTTGAAAAAAAAAAGATTTTATTTATTTATTTGAGAGAGAGAGAGAGAACAAGCTGGGGGGGATGCAAGAGGGAAAGGGACAAGCAGACTCCCTGCCAAGCAGGAAGCCCAATGTGGAGCTCGATCCCAGGATCCCAAGATCATGACCCGAGCCAAAGTCAGACATTCAACTGACTGAGCCACCCAGGCACCCCGGAAGGTTTTCTTAAATGCAGAATTGAGTCAGAATTTCAGGATTTCAAGTCCCTGACCCTGGAGGCAGCCCCTTACACTGTGTGACTTCCAAAGGACTTGGAAGGGGTCCCCACTAGCTACTGGCCCAAGGGCTACAATCAGTCCTCTCTCCTATTTTGGCCCGCAGCCTCAGATCCCCAATGGCCCTGCACCCTAAAATCCTACCTCTGTTCTACAAGGGGTTCTCAGGGAGCCTTTTCCCATGCTCCAGTGTCTCCCCCTAGTATCCACTTTCCTAGAGGTTCAGATGCCCCCACTAGGCAGTGACTGACATGGCTCTCCAAACCCATCCCTGAGGAGCCTGGCTGGGGCAGACAGAGGCTGACCTTGGGGCCACAATTCGAGGCAGTTCTGCCCACCTCAGGCAGTTGGCCCTGTAGGTCTCCCTGAAGATATGCTCCCTTTCCAGTCCAGGAGCAACAGAGTGGACCCCCACAAAGCTGGGCTGTGAGGAGTCACAGTAGCCATGGTCTAGCCTGTTCTGAGGCAAGAATGCTCCCAAGACTAATACTTTAGCATCTGGGACCGAATCTTCCTACTCTGGTGAGCTCAGAGAAGAGAGGCCATAGGCAGAGCCTCCCTACTTTCTCTTCTGAAAATTCCTCCAGGACTTGTGGGTAATGCTTCACTGATGAAATAGGGAGCCCCACTCCATAACCTTGCTGGGTCCTCTTGCAGTGTACACTAGTGGCAGGACCTTTCTGGAGCGAGTGAGCTGAGCATATCTCATTCCCAATCCCCATGTACTGGAGCCAGGCCAGGCCAGGCCTGTTTGGTTTGTGGTCATTGTTGTTGCTATTTTTGTTGAAGCATAGCATAAATACTAAGAAGTGCACAAATTGTAAGTATATAGAACTGTCACAACTGAACACACCCTTGTAATCAGTACCCAAATCAAGAAACCAGACATTGCCTGCATCAAAGTCCCTCCTGAACCCCCTCCCAGTCATTATTCATTACCGAGGGTAACTACTATCCTGACTTCTAATATCATAGTTTAAAAAAAAAAAAAAAGCTTAATTGAAATTCACACACCATACAATTGACCCATTTAAAGTGTAGAAGTTAATGGTTTTTAGTTTTTGGTGTACTCCTCATAGATTGGTGCTATTTTATATAAATGAAATTAAGTAGTTTGTACCTTCACATTATCTTCCTTATATCAACATTATTTTTGTGAAATTCGTTCATGTTGTACTTTATTCACTTTTACTGCTTTGTAGTTTGACATACCACACGGTACTTATCAATGGGTATTTAGGTGGTTGCCAGTTATACTGTTGCTATGGATGTTCTTATACATCTTTGAGCAAATGTATGCACACAGTTCTGCTGGGCACATTCCTGGGAGTGGAATTGCTGGGTTGTAGGGTGCACATGTGCTCAGATTTAGGAGATGCCAAAAATTGTTTTCCACACTGGTTGTAACAATGTCTACTCCCAGCAGCAATGTAAAAGAGGCCATAGTATTTACCATCAACATAACTGTGATTACCCCCTCAGATCCCTGCTGGGGTCTATTCTGTAGTATGCTCAGGCCTTGCACCCAAAATTGTAGCTTTCTGGCTCCTACCCCCACCAAGGAGATCTTTAGTCCAAGGTTGGATGCCACACTGTCACCATGCTGTCTACCAGCCTCTCAGAGGGCAGGCTGGCCTTCTTTGTCTTATTTTTCACATTGTCATCTGCCAGGACCTCATTATCCAGGAGTGACAGCTTTTCCCCTGAGAGTCTTTAGCTCTTTATAGCCAGTGAAAAACTCAGCACACGCATCTTTGTGCAAGGTGGTGGGTAACTCTTGATCTTTTCCGGGCTTCTCATCCACGGGAGCAGCTGCCTCTAGAAAACACATAAAAGCCCTTATGTGATTTAAGGCCCCCCAGTCCATGTCAGGCCCTAGTTGTGGAGTGTTTAAAGGCCCACAGATCCTAAAGCCACCCTGGCTACCCATGTCACCTAAATCAACCTTTTGTTCTCTCTCCATCCCCTAAGCAATATTGAATATTGACATCCTTCTGCACCAGCCCTCATGTTGAGCATCTGTCTCCTAACACAGCCCCTGACTCAATTTCCCCTGGATCCCATCCATAGACCCTGCCCCACGTTCTGTCTCAGCCTCCCAAGAGCTGATTTCCTGTCCTGGTACTCCCACCCCTGCTCTCCCGCCTTCCCCTTCCCCTTGGTGATCCTACAGCTGGGTACTTGGGCTTCCTCTTTCCTCAGGGGGTTGACGATCCCCGGAGAGAGAAAATGCTCTCCTATTGCAGCGTTGCTCTGGGGGACATGTCGATTTAATTATTCACACGGTCTGTGGCACTCGTTCAGAGGCGGTGCTCCCTGGTACACCGACACTGACCTACTTTGTACATTCTAAGGAAGATAGCAGTTGATTCGCTCTAAGCATCTGGGTTTATAATAGAATAATAATCCTAAGGAAAGGCTCACGAGTGATTAGCCTAGAGAGAAAGAGAGATCAAGTTGCATCTTTTTGTTCTTGCCCAAAGGATCTGCGGGGCCTTGAACTCTGCACCCCCTAAGCTATGTCGTGCCTGTCAGTTTGGCGGTGGCAGCCAGGGCTGGGAAAACAAAACAGTTGAAAGCCTGGCTTTTCCGAGAGCATCTGGGTCTCCATTGTACTGGGTCTAAAGGGATTTCTCTAGTACTTTAACAAATGCTTTGCCTGCTTTCAGAGGCCGTGGCAGGCTCTGCCTGGCTCCCCTGGCTCTGCCTCCAGTGCTTATGATCCTCCTCCCCACCTCCTCCCACCCTCCCAACCTGCAGGCCCTGCCCTCCCCAGGCCCAGAATCTGGGTTTCCTGGAAGCAAAGCGCCAAGACCACATGCTAGTTAATCATGCAGACCCCATTGAAGAAGGAGGTTATCTCCCGTGGGGAGGCAGGGGGCAGAGGGAGGAGAGAGAACAAGTGATACCAACTGTGTTTCTCAAGGTCCAGGATTTCAGATGGGTCATGAGGTCTTTTATTATTATTCTGCTTAACTTACTCATAAATTATATTTATTCTCTTGTGTAAAGCTAATGTTACATAATAAAGAACGTTAATGCAGGCTCTTGAGCTCCACCCCACCAATGGCTCTCCACTGTGGGGTGAGAATAACAGAATCAGGCTTTTTAACCTAAAGGCACAGCCCCTTCACTAAGATGTTGATAGAGGGGGCAGGCATGGGCAATGGGGAAAAACCTCCCAGGTGCCTTTTCTGCTTCCCGCTCCTCCAAAAACATTAAGAACGACTGGCTAGGCAAGTGGTTTTCAACCCTTGGAAACAAGTTACATCAGAGCGACTTGGGGAATTTTTTTTATGACACCAGTATGCAGGCCCCAGGCCAGATCACTGAAATCTGTGTCTCTAGGTCTGCCTCTTTCCCATCAGTATTTTTTTTTTAAGATTTATTTATTTATTTTAGAGAGAGAGGGAGCAAGCGGGGGCAGAGGCAGAGGGAGGAGAGAGAGAGAATCCCAACCAGACTTCCGGCTGAGCACGGAGCCAGACACAGGGCTTGATCCCACGATCCTGAGATCATGACCTGAGCTGAAACCAAGAACTGGATGCTCAATCGACTGAGCATCCCAGGTGCCCCTCCATCAGTATTTTATCTAAAGCATCCGTGATGTCTAACATCGGCAGGTGGATTAATAAGGAACTTTCTCCATTCTTGAATAGCACATTGTCCTGGCTGTTAGTCCTACCGGTCTGACCCGCACCTTGTGTGTCAGGCTGACACTGGAATCCCCTTTGAAAGCTTGGGCCTGCTTTGCCTTGCCCTTGCCAGTCTTATTTATTTGCTTCTCTCCTATTCACATTCCAGGGTCAGATCAATGGGCTCCCAAATCCCAGCCTGGGTCCAAGTGCCTTTGAACTTCCTAGATTTCCCTGGCCCCATGTTCTCCCCTCCTTTCTATATCCCATTGACATCACCAGAGAGTGAGAAGCTGGCCATGGTAGAGATGTCATCAAATGGAAGTCCAGCTGGGTCTCTCCCTCTTCTTTGAGGGCTCAGAGATTCTCTCTCATCTGTGCCAGGGCCATCTGGTCACAGAGACAACCTCCCATTAACTCAAAATCAGCATCAGCAGGACATCTATTCTTCCCTTCAAGGAAGCCAAATCCAAGAAGAGTGCTTGGCCAACATGAGATCAGCCAAGGGGCTGTTCAGTGGCATAGGTTTGGATAGCCTGCCTCATCCTACCCCCAGTGGAGGGTCCTGACCCTCCCTCCCCTTCTCTCACTACAGAGGACTGGGCCCTATCTGGCAGAGTCCTGAGATATGACAGGCTAGGATGTCATCTGGCTAGGATGTGTCCAACTTCCTTACCAAGGAGCCCATTTATCCATCCAGCAGACTGTTTTTCTACTTTGCCTTCTACTTTGCTGTTTTGGAATTAAACCTTTAAATGCTGCTCACTTCCTTTTTTTCTTTTTTCTTTTTTTTAACTCTGGTACTCTCCATTTCTGTTTAATTCTGGCCAAAATGTCTTTCCAGTCTTTTAGCTCTGCAGTAGCACTTCTTGCTTATCAGGACCCAGACTCCTATGGTCTTGCTTTTTTTTTTAAGTAGGCTCCCTGAAGATCAGGTCATCAGGTCCTGAGATTATAGCCTGAGCCGAGACCAAGAGTCCAATGCTTAACTGACTGAGCCACCCAGATGCCCCTATGGTCTTGCTTATTTAATTGATGTTCCCAAGTTCACTTGGATCCTCATTGCTGCCAAAAGCTGTAAGGGACCTTAGAAATCTAGTTCCACCCTCCCATTGATGGAAAAATCAATGAGTTGCCCCCAAGTGCCAGAGGTAACTAGACCACAATGCAGGTTTCTCAGTCTGAGGGTCTTTTTCCCATGTCACTCGGGGGCTCTTCTGAAACCCCAGAGCAAGGTAGTCACCCCTTTTCACCTCGCTTTTGGCGAGCTGCACACGGGGTTTCCTTGACATGATGGCTCTAATTTTGCCTGGACCAGATGAAGTCATCCCAGAACTGACGTGTATTGGGCAGACAGCAGAGTGAGCTCTTGCCTGCCTGAAATGGTGGCTTTTGAAATCACCACTTGTCCCTGGAGGAATAACATCCTTCTTAGATGCTGACAGTTTTTTGCCATTTACAAATGGGTGTTGTGAGGATTAAATGAGGACGCATGAGAAACACTTCCCACTGTGCCCGGCACAGAGTTACATATGATAAATGTCAGTTCCCAGGTGGTGACTACCTGCATCCACCCTAGGCCTGGCGTAGACTCTGTCTCCAGTCTCTCAGATCCAGCTTTGCAAAGAAAGTGCCCTACTGGGCAGCCCCGGTGGCACAGCGGTTTCAAGGGCATGATCCTGGAGACCCGGGATCGAGTCCCACATCGGGCTCTTTGCGTGGAGCCTGCTTTTCCCTCTGCCTGTGTCTCTGCCTCTGTGTGTGTGTGTGTGTATGTGTGTGTGTGTGTGTGTGTCGTGGATAAATAAATAAAATCTTTAAAAAAAAAAAAAAGAAATTGTCCTACTGTCCATCTAGAGCCCGTGCTGCCTGTGTCCTTGGATTTGCCAGCAGGCCACACTGACGAGTCTTCTCTCAGAATCCACTCTCCTCCCAGCTGGTTTTCCTGGGCCAGCTGCCACCACACCATGCCTGATCTTCCTGCAGTCCTGTGGCCCTCTGGTGCGGCTGTGCTGGTTGGGATCAGCACAGCAGGGCTCGTCTTCCTTTTCTGAATCCGCACAGTCTCAAAGAAGATCTCCATGAGTGCCTCATGAAGTGGCTTCCCCCTCTAAGCCACCTGGAGGTCATCCCTTCTCCTGCCTCTCCCAGCGGGACCTGGCACCCATGCAGGGTTGCATTAGTTTTCTATTGCTTCATAACAAATTAAAACAATGCCCACTTACTAGCTCACAGTTCTGTAGGTCGGAAGTCCAAGCACAATGTAACTGGGTTCTCTGCTCAGGGTCTCAAAAGGATACAATCAAGTTGTCGCCTGGCCTGCTGCTTTCTCCGGGCATTCAGAGTCCTCTGCCCAGCTCATGTGCTTGTAGCAGAATTCAGTTGCTTGCAGCTTGGGGGCTGAGGTCCCCAATTCCCTACTGGCTATCAGCTGAGGGCCCATCTCAGCAACTCAAGCCTGGCACCGTTCCTTGCCCTGTGCACCCCTTCGTCTTCAAAGCCAGCAACAGAGACTCTATCACTTTGAATCCCTTTTCTATCAAATCCCTCTGACTTAGAATCTCTTTTGCCAGAAAGAACCCTGCCCCTTTAAGAACTCACCTGATTAGCCTCAGGTCCCCCCCCCCCCCCCCCAGCATCTCCCTTTCTTAAAGTCAGCTGTACCATGGGACGCCTGGGTGGCTCAGCTGTTGAGCATCTGTCTTTGGCCCAGGACGTGATCCCGGTATTCCGGGATCGAGTCCCGCATTGGGCTCCCTGTGAGGAGCCTGCTTCTCTCTCTGTCTCTCGTGAATAAATAAATAAAATCTTAAAAAGAAAAAGTCAGCTGTACCATATAACACATGGGTAATGGTGTCTCATCTTATTCACCGGGCCCCTTCCATACTCATGGGAGGGGCCTGTACAGGGCATGTTTCACTGGGAGTCATTTGCCTACCGTGGTGGTGGGGGAATCACATGCAAAACCATGGCCATCCTATAGGCATTTTGCCCTGGCCCATCTCCACTCCACTGATTTTGCTTCAACTACTTAAATCTCTTTTTTTTTTTTTTAAGATTTTTTTTTTTAATGTATTCATGAGAGACACAGAGAGGCAGAGACATAGGCAGAGGGAAAAGCAGGCTCCCTCTGGGGAGCCCGATGCAGGACTTGATCCCAGGACCCCAGTATCATGACCTGAGCTGAAGGCAGACACTCAACCACTGAGCCACCCAGGTGTCCCACTACTTAAATCTTTTTAAGGTTCCACATTTACATTTTTTTAAAGATTTTATTTATTTATTCATGATAGATATATATGTAAATAGAGGCAGAGACACAAGCAGAGGGAGAAGCATGCATACAGGGAGCCCGACGTGGGACTCAATCCCAGGTCTCCAGGATCACACCCTGGGCCAAAGGCAGGCGCTAAACCGCTGCACCACCCAGGGATCCCCCCACATTTACATTTTTTAAATCAGAAAATCACCTGGCCCCCCTTCACTTCACAGTCCTCTGTGCCTCATGTCATGTTTCTGCTGAAGAACCTGCCACGGCTCCCTATTGTCTAAGATGTCAAGTTTAGATTTCTGGGCCTTCACCCTGGGCAGCTCTCCATCTGATCTTGCCTCTCCCTCCAGTCTTCATTAGCAGCACATTCCCATATGTCGGCCAGGGGTTTTTTCTCTTCCTGTGAACATCCCATGCTCCCCACTGCCGTCCCTTCCCACTGTCCAGGGAACCCTTCGAGGCCTACCAAGCCTATGTCACATTTTTCTTCCACCTAATTCAGATCCAGGATCCCACTTTCTCCTCCCTGGCTGACATAATTTGTCTTCTTGGGGTTTTCAAATTGTTTCCTGCATAGTTTTGTCCTCCAGTTAAATCGAAGAGTATTTGAGGGACAGAGACCACAATTTATATTTAACCCATGACCCACCATAGAGCTACATAGCTTGAAACATAGAATAGATGTTCAAGAAACATCTTTTGTATGGATGTCAGCACAGTGTGGTACTAATAAGCACAAATTGGAGTAGACCATTGGAATCTGATTTTCAGCTCCATATTTACTGGCTGTATGATTTGGACAAATTAATCTCTCTCTGTTTCTCAATTTCCTTCTCTGGGAAATGGAGAATATAATATTATTTTATGTGTGTTAGTCGAGTTGCTCTTTGTAAAGAACTTAAAATAATACTTGGTGCTTACCAAGCATTATATGGGGCTCCATTAAATCAATCACTCAATCACCCAGTCGTTCTAATCGAGGACCAACACCTGGAAAATCTGTACAGCTTTCTCATGAGCTACATATTAAACTGTTAGGCATCCAATAGGAACTAAAAAGTTGGATTCTGTTTCTACTGTTAGTTTAACTATGTGTGTTTTAGATTTCAAATGGAGTCTAATAGTAACAGTGATGAATTCTAGATGATTTTCTCTCTTCTTTCTCTTAAAAGCAGAAATAACCTGTCATAAACCCTGCAGGCATCAGGAGCTATAAAAGATGCCCTGCTTCAAATCAGTTACCTTGCTTAACAAAACCTTGCCAGCAAATTTCATTCTATATCTACATTAATTGGCCAGGCAAAATGTAGGCCAGGTTGACCCTACTTAGAACAAGTGTAAGAGGAGGTCTATTGTTTCTTATAAATTTTACATCTGGTATTGGAAAAAAATCTCCTGTGGTGACCAAGCAGTTCCTCAATTTCTAGAATAGGGTTTCCAAAGAATTTATCTATACAGAGATTATTGCATTTCAAAACCTTTGGTTCCAGAATAGAAATAAATGCTCCCTCTGTGATCCCAAACATGCTGGAAACCTTTCATACCTCATACAAGAAGTTCTGCTTTTATATTCTCATCCTTTGGGATTTAAAAAAAGAAAATAGAGAAGAAAAATACATCATGTGCTGTCTGTATATTTCAGTGATACATATAGTACGTGAAGGATGTATTTTTCTTCCTTTTCTTTCTTCTTTTTCTTGTCTTAAAGCTTGCATATTTTTTAATAGTTTGAAATATTTGAACATAGCTTTATGGAAAGCCTCAAAAATCTTAACTGAAGTATCTCTTTTCCCAAACCTTGCTGTAGTTGCCTCTGATGTGAGGTGGTCATCGGATTACATTGCATGTAAGGTGCAGGTCTTAGAATGATGCACTGACTGGCAGGTAGAAATGTGTGTAGATCTTTTCCCCTGATGATTTCAGCCTCATCATTCCCTCAAGTGATCAGTGCAGCCAAGCACATTTATTTCTCCTTCTGATCCTTATTTATTTCTTGTTAATTAAAAATTAGGAGCTGTAATGATCCTTAATTAGTGACTATATGAAGATAAAACTATGGACCAACTATAGTAAGAACTTTCTCACTGATCACTTTTTCTCTCTCATACTCCCCTTCATACACTTTCACATTCTCACACTCACACATGCTCAGTCACACACACATTTTTTTTTTTAAGATTTTATTTGCTTATTCATGAAAGACATACACATAGAGGAACAGACACAGGCAGAGGGAGAAGCAGGCTCCATGCAGGGAACCCGACGTGGGACTCGATCCTGGGTCTCCAGGATAAGGCCCTGGGCCGAAGGCAGCACTAAACCGCTGAGCCACCCGGGCTGCCCCTCACACACAATTTTAGAGCTGGAAATACCGTTAAAGATTAATGAATCCAACCCCTAATGCATAAATAATAACTTTCATGTTTAGATTTAAACTCTCCACAGTATTTTCAATTAATATTTAGAAATAAAATTAGGGGCGCCTGGGTGGCTCAGTCGGTTAAGCATCTGCCTTTGGCTCAGGTCATGATCCCAGGGTCTCGGGATTGAGCCCTGCATTGGCTTCCCTGCTCAGCGGGGTGCCTGCTTCTCTCTCTCCCTCTACCTCTCCCCTCCGTGTTCGTGCATGCACACTCTTTTTCTGTCTCAAATAAATAAATCTTTTAAAAAATAGATAATATATATTGTGAACTCTATTTTGGAGAGGAATCTGAATAGAATGAAGAAGATCATGATTAGATAACCTAGGAAACCACCTTTTTTTGTTTTAATCCATGTGGGTTTTTTTTTTTTTTTTTCAACAAATTGACATAAAATAAGACATTTTAAAAAGTGTATAGTTTGAGGGACGCCTGGCTGGCTCAGTCAGTGATCTCAGGGTTGTAAGTTCTAGGCCCATGTTGGGTATAGAGATTACTTAAATAAAATCTTGGGGCACCTGGATGGCTCAGTGGTTGAACGTCTGCCTTTGGCTCAGGTTGTGATCCCAGGGTCCTGTGATAAAATAAAATCTTTAAAAAATAAAATAGGGATCCCTGGATGGCTCAGTGGTTTGGCGTCTGCCTTCAGCTCAGAGCGTGATCCTGGAGTCCTGGGATCAAGTCCCGCATCAGGCTCCGTGCATAAAGCCTGCTTCTCCCTCTGCCTGTGTCTCTGCTTCTGTGTGTGTGTGTGTCTCTCATGAATAAATAAATAAAAGCTTAAAAATTTTTCCTTAAATAAAATTTTAAAATGCATAGTTTGTATACACTGTAAAGCCATCACCATTAATATCATAAACATAAACATATTAATAATAAATAAACATATTCATCACCCCAAAGGTTTATTTGTGTCCCTGTAATCCTTTCTCTGCCCTTAATGACCACTGATCTATTTTCTATCACATAGATTAATTTGCATTTTCTCACATTTTTATATAAATGGAATAATCCAGTAATTATCCAAATAATCCAGGAATTATCCAAAGAATAATTATCCAAAGAATAATTCCTATTTTGGCCTGGTTTCTTCCACTCAGCATTATTAAGTTTTCGGTTCTTATAGATAAAACTACTATGAACATTTGGGTACAAGTGTTTGTGCAGACGTGTGCTTATTTCCCTTACTTAATCACCTAGCAATAGAGTGTCTAGGTCATACAGTAGATGTATATTTAACTTTTTAAGAAATTGTCAAACTGGTTTCCAAAGTGGTTGCAATGTTTTGTATCCTTTCGGTTTCCACATCTTTGCCGTTACTTGTTATGATCAGTCTTTTTATTTTTTATTATTTTTTAAGATTTAAAATCTTATTAAAGATTATTATTTAAAATAATGCTGGGAGCCTGATGCAGGACTCGATTCCAAGACTCCAGCATCACAACCTGAGCTGAAGGCAGACTCTCAACCACTGAGCCACCCAGGTGCCCCCAGTCTTTTTAATTTTAGCCATTCTAACAGGTGTGTAGTGGTACCTTGTGTTTTTTTTCCCACTAGATTACTGGTTTATTATAAAAGGATATAACTCAGGAACAACCAGATGGAAGAGATGCATAGGGTGAGGTGGGGCATGAGACCTGGAGCCTCCATGCCCTCTCCAGATGCACCACTGTCCCCACATGTCCATGTGTTCACCAACATGGAAGTTCTCCATTGTGAGGTGTTTCTTTAAAGATATTATTATTTATTTATTTATTTATTTATTTATTTATTTGAGAGAGAGTGAGAGCAAGAGAGATTGCAGAGGCAGAGGGAAAAGCATACTCCCAGCTGAGCAGGGAGCTTGAGACTTGGTACTCCATCCCAGATCCCTGGGATCATGACCTGAGCCAAAGGCTTAACCAACTAAGCCACCCAGGCGCCCCTCTATGATCCATTTTAAGTTAGTTTTTGTGTATGGTGTATGGTAGAGGTTGAGGTTCAGTTTTT
This sequence comes from Canis lupus dingo, assembly GCF_003254725.2. NCBI lineage: Eukaryota > Metazoa > Chordata > Mammalia > Carnivora > Canidae > Canis > Canis lupus. The sequence continues at coordinate 20,952,754 of NC_064259.1, forward strand.
TGTGTTGACTGTCCAGTTGTTCCAACACCATTTGTTGACAAGATTATCCCTTGTCATAAAGCAGTTGACTATGTATGGATCTATTTCTGGACTTACTTTTCTAGTCTTTTGATCTATTTGTCTGTCTTTACACCAATACAACCCTGTCTTGATTTTTATATCTTTACGATAAGACTTGAATGCAGATAGTGTAAGTCCTCCAACTTTGTTCTGCTTTTTTTCTTCTTTTAAAGATTTTATTTATTTATTTCCTTGGGGTAAAGGCACAAGCGGTGGGAAGGGGCAGAGGGGAAGGAGAAAGAGCATCTTAAGCCGACTCCGTGCTAAGGACAGAGCCCAAAGTGTGGCTAGATCTCACAACCCTGAGGTCATGACCCGAGCCAAAATCAAAAGTCAGACGTTCAACCAAGTGAGTCACCCAGGTGCCCCTGTTCTTCTTTTTCAAAGTTGTCTTGGTTGTTTCATCTTTGGGAGCAAACTTTTTTAGTGCAGGCTATAAACCAAAAACTTAAGAGAACAGTAAACTGAGTGCTAATGCACTCAGTTTGGTATTTGGTTAATACCAAATACTTGATAAACATCCTCTGCCCTTAGCATGGTCCCTTTCTGTTAGCTAAAAGCTAAGACTTTTCTTTACGTTTTTCTCAAGTTATTTGGAGGGGGGGAAAAGCTATGACTGTGTGTGTGTGTGTGAGAGTGTGTGTGTGTGTGTGTGTGTGTATAGTGTGTGTTAAAAGAAATGTTACTGGGTATTGGGGGTCCAGGTGAGGGCCTTGAGGATGTTGTCCTCATGACACTGGGCTACATACCGATGGAGATCTAGTATCTTCAAGTGACTTGGATCTTACCCTACAGTAAGCTGTAATGACATCATGGGGAAGAGCCCATTTTGCTCCCTCTCTGCCTTAGTCAGTGGCAAATACGGGGAGGCTGGGGAGGACTGAGGGAACTAGAGGAAGATAAAAGTTTTGTGGACTGGGGCACCTGCATGACTCAATGTTTGAGCGTTTGCTTTTGGCTCAGGTCATGATCCTGGGGTCCCAGGATTGAGTCCCGCGTCAGGTTTCCCACAGGGAGCCTGCTTCTCCCTCTGCCTATGTCTCTGCCTCTCTCTCTCATGAGCAAATAAAAAAATCTATAAAAAACAAAAGTTTTGTGGACTGAAATTCTAACCACTGAGCCATTGCCACCCTTTCCTTGTCCCTCTGCCCTGTTTCCATTCTTTTTGGTATCCCTTGTTACTGCCAGGCTTGGGCTGTAGCTTCTCTTTTCTGGGTTGATGGCCTGAGTCACTTGCTTGGTTTAAGATACTCTAGAACTCACATTTGGGAAAGCATACTAGCTCCAAATCTCTATGCCCTAGGCTTAATGGCCCATCAAAGAGTATATTTTCCCTGCTGTGTGGAAAATACAGGGTTCAGAATGAAGCATGGTGGGCCTCTGATGGACTGTGGGATCCCAGGCCCCGGGGTGGCTCCTGGCGGCGCATGGCTCTCCACTGATGAGCTTCCGTCCCCTGCCCTCCTACAAGAGGGACGTGTCGAGCTGTCCAGGCCCATTTGTCAGAGTACCTGTTATATCCAATATTCACTTATTTTGATCTTTAAAGCCCCCTCTCCCCCACCTCAGACAGGTCTTGTTATTATCTCAGTATCCTTTCTTCCCAGGTGAGGAAGCGGAGTCTCAGAAAGTGAAATATTTGCCATGCTTATCAGTGCAGGGACAGGTGTGCCTGCCTCCCAGTCTTGACTCCAGCCCCATTCCTGAGCACCATGTATCCAGGGAGGCCCCAGGGCAGCCTCCCTCAGCAGTTTGATGGTATTGTTATCCTTAGCTTTGGGACCAGATTGAGGACTCGCCCACGTCAGGGTAGACGTGGGGCAGGAGAGCAAGTTGGGTTACGTGTGGTTGATTTGTGGATGGTGGATAAAGCCCTCCTCTCTGGCATCCGTGGGCAGCCTGGACTTTTAATAAATATGGTCGCGCCCTGCTTGCCTGTAAACTTTCCTGCTTTGGGATTAGAAGGGGCTTTGCTAAGCAGGAGGATGACAAAGGGCCTCTCTGTGCAGCTCTATTTTAGAATGGTTTCCCCAGGCCCCTTGGCTTCTTAGAAGCTGGCAGCCACGTTCTCTCCACCACATAACTCCCTTTGAGGATCATCTCCAGTCTCCATGGTAACTGCATGTCGGGAGACAGCCTGCTCTGTACTGTGGCTTTGTATTAGACACAATGAATTTAAATTGGATGCTCGGCAGTGAAGATAATCATTCTGGATTAGAGAGAAGCCCGGAGCTCCTCATTTCATAATTTTGGATGTTGGCACAATTCTCAGAGTTAGCCCTGTAATTCAAGCTCAAGCCACACCTACCCCTCTGTTCCTAAACTGCAGTTAGGTCCAATTTCACTTGGGCTTTTCTCCATCTTTTCACAGAGGAATCTTGGGGCCAGGGAGCCCCCTCAGTCAGGCTAGGGCTATCCTGAGCTCTAGGAGGGACAGCATAATGTAAAGGAAACGTGGGGGCTCTAGAATCAGATGGACCCTCATTCAGTCTGGCTGTGCGATTTCCTCTGAGTCTGCTTTCTTATCTATAAAAGGAGTTGAGTAACCTCTACCCTATAGAATCATATTTTTTAAAGTCTTTATTGTGCTAAAATATAACATAAAATTTGCCGTTTTAACCATTTTTAAGTGTGTAAGTCGGTGACATTAAGTACATACACAATGTTATCGCTGTAATAATCCATCTCCAGGGGCACCTGTGGGGCTCAGTCGATTAAACATCTGCCTTCTGCTCAGATCATGATCCGAGAGTTCTGGGATCGAGCCTTGAGTCGGGCTCTGCACTCAGCCGGGACTCTGCTTTCTCACTTTGCTTCTGTCCCTCCCCATGCTCATTCTCTCTCTCAAATAAATAAAATCTTTAAAAAAAATCTTTTTAAAGATTTTATTTATTTATTTTGAGAGACAGAGAGAGAGAGAGAGGCAGAGACACAGGCAGAGGGAGAAGCAGGTTCCACGCAGGGAGCCCGACATGGGACTCGATCCTGGGTCTCCAGGATCACGCCCTGGGCCGAAGGCAGGCACCAAACCACTGAGCCACCCGGGCTGCCCTTTAAAAAGATTAAAAAAAAAATCCATCCCCAGAATTTTTTCATCTTCACTAGCTGAAACTCTGTACCCATTAATATGACCTCATTCCCCTTTACCCCCCAACCCCTGGCAACCACCATTCCACTTTCTGGCACTGTGACCTTGACTACCCTAGGTACTTCATCTATGTGGATTCATACAGTATTTGTTCACTTGTGACTGGCTTATTTCATTTAGCATAACATTCTCCACTTTCAATTGCATTGTAACATGGGTACGAATTTCCTATTTTTTAAGACTAGGTGACATTCATATATATCACAATTTATTTCTCTATCTACGCATCCCTCGACCCTTGGGTTGCTTCTACTTTTTGGCTTTTAGGAATAATGCTGCTATGGGCACATATATCTGTCTGAGTCCTTGCTTTCAATTGCAGGCTCATCTTAAGGATCAAATAAGATAATAATGTTAAGAGCACAGCACGTAGTAGGTGATCAGTAAATATTATTCTCTCTCCTGAAAGTGAGCTCAGCCCAGGAGGTAACTGCCACAGGAGCCTGCTGGCTTCGGCAAGAGTGATGTCACTTTGTACTGAGCAAGCTGCTTCTGTATCCCTGCAACACGCCCATCTGCCATGTCTGGGAATTAACACAATTCATTTCATGGTTTAAAGGAAATGTCTTAACCATGAAAATGTGCATCATCTCATGCATGCTTTTACATTCTCCCTCCAGTTGGTATCCACGTATTCCTAGTTCCGGAAGCCAGAAAATGTTAGGGCTGATGTATATACTTCCTTATCAGTTGTCTATTTTAAGTATTCCCTCTAGGAAACCCTGAGGCATGGTGAGATCACCCCAGGCTATGAGGTTTTGGGCTTAGTTACTGTTTTATAGGTATCAGATGTGTTCTTAGCATTTACAGAAGAGTATGTGATTTGGAGTAAAAATACCTAGTTCCCAGTCTTGGCCCAGCTCTAAGAAACTAAGGTATAAAAACCTCTGTGGCAAGAGGTGGTTGTGAAGACTTTTTTTTTTTTTCTAAGATTTTATTTATTTATTCATGAGAGACAGACACACACACAGAGGCAGAGACATAGGCAGAGGGAGAAGCAGGCTCCCTGTGGGGATCCCAATGCGGGACTCAATCCCAGGATCCTGGAATCACAACCTGAGCCACCCAGGTGCCCCTGTTGTGAAGACTTGTTGAGGGAAGTACTTTGCTGTGCAGCTGACCCTCTCCTGGAGCACATCCTGCATTGAGGGAGGAAGGGACCAAGTCCTTGGGCAGGGGTGCAGCTCTCTGGGAGATTCTCTCTGGGTCTAGTTTCATCCAAAGGCCCTCTAATAGGGGTGACTCTCTGCTGCCTTGGGTACCTCCAGGGGTGAGAATCCCAGAGCTCAGGAACTGTCCTTCCCTGCACATGGTTCTGGTGCTGGGTTCTGCTGCCAGCACTGCTGCATGAGCAGCACCCCCTCCCCACCGAGAGAATCAGCACCCCCTTTATACTTAGGAATTTGAGACAGAAGGGGAAGGAGGAGAAAAGCTGTTGCCAGCCTCCTGACCTGTGCATGACCCACCTGCTCCTTGCAAAGGGGGGGGGAGGGAGGCCTGCTCTTTATTGCTGAGGCTGAAGGGAGGCGGGGAGATGAGGACTTCACACGGAACCTCAGACCCTCTGGCCCTTCGCCTAGCGCTCCCGCTGGTGGTGGTGCTATGCGCGCCCCGAGTCTACCTGTTGAGCCAGCGCCAGACAGGCTTACGTCAGGGCTTCCTGAGCAGATGTTTGCTCACTGTCCCTGAGACCCCCCAAACTGCCCTGGTTTGTTCGCTTCTGGGGAGGGGGCATTCAGGCCTCCCAGGGTTGGGATGGGGGTGGCATTTAGCCTTTAGGGCAGCTCCCATCCTCTAGAAGCCAGTGAGCCGGGGAGTTTCTTGCCCTGGTAGGAGGGCTGGCTTCTCCCATAATCTCCGGCCAGCCTGGTCTTCCTCCCACCTCTTGGCTATCCTTCCCAGAGTTCTTCCTCATCTTATCTTGTCTCAATCCTCTGTGTGCAGCTCAGAGCCCTATCCCAGGTCACCTCCTACTCACCTTGCCTCCCCAGGTGACCTGTTACCCATGATTCCCTCCGTTAGAGCTACAGCTCAGACACCTCAGTGTGCCTCCCCCAAACTCAGCACGTCCACCACAACCCTTCTTCCCGCTCAGCGATCCCTCCCCCCAGGAATGGCACCCCCATCCTCTCAGGCCAGAGCTGGCTCGCCCAAGGCCACGGGCGATACAGGAAGAACTCGGATCTGGGTCTGCCAGGCTGCAGAGTCCCAGCTTCTCCCACTGGGAGATATTGTCCCCCCACACTGCTAACAAACAGAAAAATGCAAATGTCACTCTAAGCTCCAGCCAAACTCTGGGCCAGCCCTGAGATGCCTCCCCCTTTATTGGCATGCTGGATCTCTGCCTGGACCCTTCATCAGCCGTCCCTGCCCTCTGGACTCCCCACTCCCTCAGCTCTCCCGGGCTGCTTCCTCTGCACGCCCTCTGCCAGCTTCCTGAGCCCAGCCCTCTCTAGCTGATTCTGCATGCAACTCCCGTAGGAGTGTGGGCTTAGTGCCACACTTCTAATTTTTCCAAACCTTGCCCCTGGGAATTTGACTCCATTTCCTGTTTTGCTAAGAGGTCTGGAACCAAGGGTCCGGGCACCCTCTGATCATCTCCTCCTTTCTTGATTCTTCACCCCTCTTGAATGGATGGGAAGAGGGGTCCCTCCCAGCCTGAGAGATATGAAGATCAACCCTCAGTTGCCTCATGGGAACAACGGGGACAGTAATGTACCTATTTCACAGGGTCGTTGTAGCAGTTCAAGGGGCACAGAGCACAGGCTCAGTGGGTGTTGGTTATCATTAATCACACTCATCTCCATTTGGATGGCCCCCGATCAGCTCTCTTAGCACGAACAAAAACTCCTTTCCCTCTCCTCCCTTCTCAGCCACGCAAGCATGAAACCTCCCTCATTATTTACACCACCTTCCCTTCCAGCATCAAACCTGGCTGCTGCTGCTTCTCCTGAGAAACAGCTTTCACACTTGTCCCTCCCATCCCTGGCCCCAAATGCAGGGCCGTCACAGTGCAGCTGGCACTCCAGAGCCAGGGTATCGGAAGTCAGCCTTCACATTCTTCCTCTGCTCCGGAGCCTGCTGTGACTACCGACTAGTCCAGGGAGGGGGGTGAGGCCCCACGTCCCCTCTGGAACTGTGCCCCTCCATCAGGACCACCATCTCCGTAGCACACAAGTTGCAAACCTTTGCCAACCAGATGCAATCCGTGTTCAGTAAGGTCCTCAGAGTTTGGTCCTAATTAGACCTGCCTCAGCCCAAACTAAACAGATCTGCTGTGCTCCTGACTTTGCCCACACTGTCCTGCCCACCTGCCAGCTCTTAAGCTGCCTATCCAGTATGTCCTTCTCTTCCTTTGGCCTTTTTTAAGATTTTATCTATTTATCTGAGAGGGCATGAGCTCATGAGCAGGGGGAGGGGTAGAGGGAGAGAGAGAAGCAGGCTCCCTGCTGAGCGGGAGCCCACCCAGGACCCCTGAGATCATAGCCTGAGCCAAAGGCAGATACTTAACCGATCAAGCCACCCAGGCACCCCAAGAGGAACGTCACTTTTGATGCCTTATACTCTCATAGTACGTTGAAGTCATTTCTATTACAAATGAACCTTTTTCTTGTCCTGTTTGCCAATCACTCTCAGTACCTAAGATGTTTGTATTTCTTGCTTCTTCTGGAGAGCATCTGGTACATGTAGTAGAGGGCACATGGTGTGTACATTAATGCTACCTACAGACTATACGTATTGCCAATAAACACTACTATTTATTGGGCTCCTACTATGTGCAGGCACTGTGCTAAGTGCTTTACATGCATTATTATCTCATGTAGTTAGAGTAACGCCATGGGTATATATTATTATCCTCATCTTACAAATGAGGAAATGGAGCTCAAAGATTAAACAACTTGCCCACGTTCTTACAAGTAAGTGATGGAGTTAGAATTTAAATCTGGATCTGCCTGCCCTAAGGTCTGATTCTTGTCACTATACTATTTTGCCTCTAAATATAACATTACTATGCTTGCAAATGGCGGGCAGGGTAAGTTGAGGAAAATGTCCTTTTCCCAAAATATATTGTGGACTGAAGGTTGCCTGTTTTCCTCTGCAGAAAATTTAAAAAATCGGGGTGCCTGGGTGGCTCAGTAGGTTGAGCGTCTGCCTTCAGCTCAGGTCATGGTTCCGAGATCTTGGGATGAGTTCTGAGTTGGGCTGCCTGCTCGGCAGGGAGTCTGCTGCTCCCTCTCCCTCTTCCTGCCCCTCCCCCTGCTTGTGCTCTCTCCCTCTTTTTCTCTCTCTGTCAAATAGATGGATAAAATCTTTAAAAAGAAAAAGAGAGGGCAGCCCGGGTGGCTCAGCGGTTTAGCGCCGCCTTCAGCCCAGGGCCTGATCCTGGAGACCCAGGATCGAGTCCCATGTCGGGCTCCCTGCATGGAGCCTGCTTCTCCCTCTGCCTGTGTCTCTGTCTCTCTCTCTCTCTCTGTGCCTCTCATGAATAAATAAATAAAATAGTTTAAAAAAGAAAGGGAGAGAAAGAAAGAAAATTCAAAGAATGCAGTGTGTTTTAGCTATGTTGGTAATGCTAAGAGTAAGAGCATGGTGAGGTCAGACGGGCGACCAGGCCTCCAGATGATATGGGAGAGGCCATGGACTCAGAAGGTAAGAGTGGAAAGTAAAAGGAAGTTTGGGAGTGCAATTAATTGCAAATATACAATTTAGAGAAAGCCAGTCAGCTGCATGATGAGCTCAATAGGCTGTAAATTTTGGGTCAAGAAAAGACTTGAGAGCTGTCTGTATAGCCACAGGGACAGAAAGGGTGGCCCCAGGGAGCTGATCACACAGCAGTGGGATACCCTGCAGAAATATTAGGGGTGATTTTTAAATTTTTTGTTTGTTTTGTTTTTGTTCTTGTTTTCCTCAGAGAAAGGAGGCAATTGATAGACAGGAATGGGAGTGACTCCAAAGGAGGCTGGAGCAGTGGTCTGCACTCAACTTGCCTGGAAGGGAATTGTCAGAGAGTCAGTGTCCTGAGCCCCCAGTGTGAGCTTTCTGAATTGGTGGTGAAGTTCAGTGTAAGCCTGTTAAGAGCCAGATCACCCTCGATTAGGCAAGTGTAGCCAGTCAATAAAAATGTGGGACTCCTTGTTAAAAAATTATGAAGAATTTTAACATGATGACAGCAAAACATTAAATCCCAAGCAGGAGAGCCTCTCTACATGCAGGGAACTGGGGGACCCCACAGACCAGGTGCCCAAAAAGCTGCCTATGGCTGGTGAACTTGTGTTTCAGGATGAGAAAGATACTGACCGAGTGCCAGGCATGGCTCTAAGCACCATACATATGTCATCCTATTTGATGAAATGCTCAGGTCCTTGTTTTGGTAAGTTTCTCAAGTCCCAAGACACCGTGGTGCTTCAGAGCTGGCTCTCCAGAGGGCCTTTAAGAAGCCAACAGATCCTTGATGGTGAAGGAAGTTATTCGGAGCAAGAGAGAAACCACCGAGCTAGTGATTTTTTTTTCTCTTGTACTTTGGGAGATTGTGAATAAAAGATAGAAGATAATTTTAATGTGCAAAGCAAAAGAACTAGTTCAGCAATTCCAAGAGAAGCAGATCTAGCTGAACCAGTGTTGCCTTTCCCAGCTGCATTAGAAAATGTGGAAATGTTTGCATCGCGCTCACTAGTCTACAAAACACATCCAAATACTTGTTATTTGATTCTCAGTGCTAGAGCATTCCATTCTTAAAGATTGAGTTGCCCCTGGTTGATAGGCCTAGGTAGTAGCAGATCCTGCTTTTTTATTCCCATCACCTCCCCCAACACAAACCCCCTTGTTTATGCCCTGTAGGAAAATATGCTCCAGGAAGCCCCTCCCTCTTCCCCAGTGAGAAACCCCACAGATTCCCTCTGGCTCAAGTGCCTTCTCAATAGCAGAGCACGAAGTTTGTGCCTTGACCTGTTGTTCCACCTTGGAACAAGCTGCTGCTTTGGGGGAAGGGTTGCAGGGCAGGGGCAAGGGATGAAGAGTGTGGAATTGGAAGATTTTTAAAAACCATTGCTACTGGGAACCCAGCAAAATGTGATTCAAGCTGCAGCAAGGCAGAAGATGGTAAGTGATTCTCCAGAGAGCCTTGTCTTGACAGAGGCAGGAAGGGCCAATACACTGTTCTCTCCAACACTGTGATGTCAGCAAATAAATCATATTTTTCTGAAATTTCTTTCCAACTTTCTGAGCATGGCCCTGGTCCCTATGGAGACCCTGTGTGCCCCGCAGTGGTCTGAACTTCTAAAGCATGAAGGTGACATTTCTATCAGGTGTAGGTTGAGTTTCAATACAAGTTCTGCCCAAGTTTATGCCTGGAAAGTGGATTACCAATAAGTATATTGGGTTGTATTAGGAAGCAAGTGGAGGTGACGTTACTGGGCATCAAATAAATCCAGATTCACCCAGCAGAAGATCACAAATGTCAAAAACAAATCATGGTAACCCTTTGAAATACTCAAGTTATGTTTCATCTCCTGCCAAATGTGTATAATAATGCTGTGTCTGTTGATTAAACAGATGGTCCCAATGTCCATTTATCCACTATTAAGTTATCCACTATTAACTCTGTAGTTAACTCCTGGGCTCATGTAGTAAGAGTTGGAGGTGTGCATGCACCACTAAGCTACACATCCACTTCCTGGCAACTTCTACCTCCATATGGGGACTGTACACATATGAGCAGGAATACTCAAGCACCATGTGTGGTGGTAAATAAATGTCCATGAACTCAGAGCTAAACACCTACGTGGAAGAGCATTCATATAATTAATTAATTAATTAATTAATTAAATGAATGAAATAGATCTTAAAGATATTGAGTTTTTTAAAAAAGCAAGTTGCAGGGATCCCTGGGTGGTGCAGCGGTTTAGCGCCTGCCTTTGGCCCAGGGTGCGATCCTGGAGACCCGGGATCAAATCCCACGTCAGGCTCCCGGTGCATGGAGCCTGCTTCTCTCTTTGCCTGTGTCTCTGCCTCTCTCTCTCTGTGTGACTATCATAAATAAATAAAAATTAAAAAAAAAAAAAGCAAGTTGCAAAAAAGTATGGACAGTAGGATACCGTTTGTGTAGATTTTTTAAATTAACAAGACAAACCATAGTAAAAGCATAAAAATATAGATTTATATATTTTTAAGGCAATTTATATGTCAACCTCTGGGGAGGGGGATAGAGAACAGGACGGAGGGCTTTGGTTGGATTGCTTGTATTTCTTTTTTTTTTTTTTAAGATTTTTATTTATTTGAGAGAGAGTGCACATAAGTAGGCAGAGCAGCAGGCAGAGGGAGAGGGAGAAGCAGGCTCTCCACTGAGCAGAGAGCCAGATGTGGGGCTCCATCCCAGGACGCCAAAAGCAGACACTCAACCAACTGAGCCACCCAGGTGCCCCCCCCTTTTTTTTTAATGTTTTTTTTTTAAAAAACAGCGAAAAATGTTAAATCTGTTATGTTTGACTAGTGAGTTCATGCTATGTGTTGTAGTATTTTCTATAATTTTACTGTATGGTTGAAATATTTCATAATTTTCAGAAGAAAGTATTTTGAACACATAAGCATGGTTAACTAAATTTTTTTAAGGATTTATTATTTGTTTTGAGAGAGAGAACATGTGGGGGGCTGCAAGGAGGGGCAGAAGGACAGAGAGAGAGAGAGAGACACTCTCAAGCAGACTCCCCACTGAGTGGGGAGCCCAATGGGGCTTGACCCCAGGACCCTGAGATCATGATCCGAGCTGAAACCAAGAGTCAGACACATAACCAACTAAGCCACCCAGGCGCCCCACGTGGTTAACTAAATTTTAAATAATTTTTAGCTTTTTCTCAATTTCTGTTTAAAATAGATATTATAAATAATGTCTATTAAATAGATTTTGGAAAACTAGAGAAACTAAATAACTCAGATTCTCATCACTCAAAACAGTCCTTGTTAATGTTTTGGTATATTTCCTCCCATGTTTTTCCTTGTGTGGGTGCCTGTGTGTTTAAACATACTTCTCAGCATCTTGGGCACACATATTGAATCCTGCCTTTTTCGCTCATTATAGTATCACCCTTTTTCCATGTTATGACTTAGACTCCATGAACATCATTTCTGTTGACTTCCATTAAACATTGTCCACAGCTTGCTTAACCAACACCATTTTTGCATAAAACCAGGAACGTTCAGCAGTCACGCAGTCCCATACTTGTAAACATAATCCTTTTGAAAGCCTCAGGAACAGGATTGGGTCATGCTCTCTGTTGATTTCTACAAGGCTGTTTCTGTGTGGGATGACAGTAAAAAGGTCTGTCACATCTGTGATATCACACTCCAAGGAAGACAGAGCTTGTCGGCATTCATCCCGTGGGTTGGAACTGTATATATTTTAAAAGCCAGCTCTGGGGATGCCTGGATGGCTCAGCGGTTGAGCATCTGCCTTTGGCTCGGGGAGTGATCCCGAGATTCTGGGATCAAGTCCCGCACCGGGCTCCCCACATGGAACCTGCTTCTCACTCTGCCTCTATCTCTGCCTCTCTTTGTGTTTCTCATGAATAAATAAATAAAATCTTAAAAAAAAAAAAAAAGCCAGCTCTGTTTATATCTTGCCTGAGAGGCAACAAGTCCTCGTACATACTTGTACATCCAGCATTTGGTCTGGGCTCCTGAATCTTTGCTGATCCTGTTAAACTTGTGCTTTGAGGCCTGAGGTAATAGCAGATATAATTAGTCCAGATATTTATGTGGCTCTTCCCAGCTTACAGGTGCTCTCACATCCATTGCTACCAGATCTTCTCTGGGCCCCCAGGAGGTGAGGTGTAGAGTGAGCACACAGTTGGCCCTGGGTTCCAGCCAATAAGTGAGAAAGTCAGCACCACCATCCAGTGACACCTACCAGAACTCTTCAGTTACTGTCCTTAGGCTCAGGCAAGAGGGGTCGTGTCTACCCAGAGCCCACTGTCCTCTTCTAGACTCAGGGTCCCTGGACTTTCTTAGTAAATGGTCCTGAGCACTTCCAGGTCCTATGCAAGCTTGAATCTCTTCTGCTGGGAACCAGACTACCTGTGTGTGCATGCCTGGGTCCAAGGGTAGCATTTTGCAGGGAGTGAGCAGATCTTAGACCTGCAGGCTGCAGGATGAACCCAAGATCAGGGATGTGGGCAGGGGGCAGCTGCAAAGGCTGAAGGTTAACATCCCATATAATGTAGCTCAGAGCTGCAGACTCCAAGAGCTCTAAATTCAGGCCTGGCCTTCTCGGCCATATATTTGTTAGAGTAGTAGGAGGATAGAATGTATTCTGTTTGACAGTTAGCTTGATCTGTAACTTTTAACCACTTAGAGATTCAGCATAGGGACCTCCTTTTCTCCTCTTGCTCTGGGACCCACAGATCTTAAGAACAGTATCAGCTCTCTGATTATCCTGTTTCCAGCTGTTTCCAGGTCCCTCTTTTTCTATCCAAGGCTAGAGACCTACTGAGTGGGATGTAGAGGAAGACAATCTAGAACCAGTAAAACAAGTGTATAAAATATAAACAATTTAGTGTATGAAATATCAATATCTGATACCCCCTGTGTCTACATGTAAAGGCAAGAAATGCATTTCAGGGAAGAATAGAGTACAACCACCTGCTGTAAGGATGAATCAGCCCGGCACATCCAGCCAGATCACAAATAGAAACCAGCGAGTAAAGCTACAATCTGCTGCTCTTCCTCTTCTCATTTCCCTGCACCCCCTATCCCATTTCCCTCGCTGTGTACCGCAGAACCACCGCCCTCTGTTGGTGGCTTTAAGCCATGCAAGAAGTCGGACTCCTGCCCTCCCGACATGGCCCAGCCAACATCAGCGTGGGAAATCCATGCTGCAAGAGTTTTCATTTTAATTCTTTGACCACTAAATTAACGTTTTTCAGTTCCCCAACCCCCAGCAGTGTTTCTGATTTGTGATTTAGGATTTGACTGTGACTGGAGAAGCATGAAATCATTAAGAAAATTTCACTGTCCCGTTTTCTTCCTCTACAGAAAACAGAGATAAACAGCCAAAGTCTGGATAATTAAATGCACACATAAGGACAGACTTCACTCAGTCCACTTTATTAAAGACATTTCACTTGATTTTCCCAACTAACCAGCCAGGGAACTAATTTAGGTAAAGCTTAGAGAGGTTAAGTAACTATTATAATAGCTATTATAGGTAAAGCATCTCAGAGACGTTAAGTAATGTGGCTGAGGCTATCCAGCTGGGAGGTGGTGAACGAGGACTCAAACTTAGGCTGATCCAAATTACTGTCAGGACCCAAATAGAAGGATGGGTTTTGTCTAAACTTCTACTCATTGGAAAAAAAAGAGTCACCCTCTATCAGAGCATACAGAAAGTAGCAGAGCCCTCTCTTGATTATTCTGTTTTGATGAAGTTTTGTTTGGGAACAACATTAGCCAGGAATAGTCTTTGGTCAATGCTCATTCTGGAAGTTTGTGCAGGTCAGCCGACCAAATTGGTTGTTAAAAAAGTATGCATGGGCGAGGTGAATCTTTAATACAGATTTAGTAATTATTGGGATCCCTGGGTGGCGCAGCGGTTTGGCGCCTGCCTTTGGCCCAGGGCGCGATCCTGGAAACCCGGGATCGATTCCCACGTCGGGCTCCCGGTGCATGGAGCCTGCTTCTCTCTGCCTGTGTCTCTGCCTCTCTTTCTCTCTCTGTGACTATCATAAATAAATAAAAAAATTTAAAAAAATATTAAAAAAAAAAGATTTAGTAATTATTCCTGGAGCTATGCTTTTTTTTTTTTTATCACAAATGAGGCTTCTTAATGATTTCTTTTTAAGTGGTATCTTGTGGAGATTGTGAATAGGGTAATTTTTCATTGATAAATCATACAGGGACCTAAAAAGTACTCGATCTCAAACAAGATAAATGGAAATGAACTCAACGTGCTTGGAAAAACTGAAGACAAAGAACTCCCATGCAGAAGGTGCACATGAAAACTTGGAATAAAATCGTTTCATGAAATATGAGTGAATAAAACAAAATGATATATCCAAATTAACATTTTATATTAGGATTTAAATACATCTGGATAACTAAATAATTATAAATAGACATTTTGTTACCTCAAACATTTGGTTGTGTTGTCTCTATATTCACATTGGCTAAAATCATTGGGTGTGGGAGGAGGGGAGTCTGGAAAAGAAAGGCTGGCCTCAGGCTGGGGTAACACACTAAGTGTTTTTTCCAAAGCACCGAGCTAGAACCCATGACAAGGAAGAAGTGGGTTTGTGCTGGATCCACAGTGGTGATAAAGGTTACTGGCTCCTGTATGTCCAGCTCCTTACAATTTCCCAAGCATTGCTGCACTGGAGACTCACAGCCTCTTGCTTGATAGGGTCTGTGGTTGTCCTGAATGTCCATCCAAGGGCTCTGTGTGTCTTTGCATTGGTGACTTGGCTGTGGGAAGGGATGTAATGAGACTGCTTTTCCCGTCTCCTGCAGGCAGCACTAGTTGGAGGCACCACCATGGTCATCGGCCACGTCCTGCCTGATAAGGAAACCTCCCTCGTGGATGCCTATGAGAAGTGCCGGGGTCTGGCGGACCCCAAGGTCTGCTGTGACTATGCCCTGCACGTGGGGATCACCTGGTGGGCACCCAAGGTAATGGTGCTGGGTGGAATCCCAAAAGAAGAATGAATGTTCTTTTTAGAACAGGCAGAGGGACCATTTGGTCAGAGTCAGCTAGGGTGGGGTGCTCTCCCACAGGTGTGGGACCCGCACCACCACCATCCCAACTCCCCCAAATGCCAAGAGAAAAAACACATGGTTCCGCAAGAGGACCAGAAGGCTCATTCTGCTTAATTTAAAGGGCCAGTTTTCCAGCAGACACAGAGGGCCTAAGACCAGAGGTGTGGAGAGCGCTGAGTCCTTGCTCAGACCACAGCAGCAACTCTTTTAAGCATTTGACAGAATACTTTATGGTGAGCGCTGCTGACTCCTAAAGTGGCTGCTGCTGAATAGTGGGCTTGGCAAGAGTCAGGCTCATTGTCATGCTGGAAGTGACAGCTTGGTCCTGAGGGCTCAGAACAGAACAGAAGGTCCCATACTGACTGGTTATTGCTGCCTGGTACAAATGGACTGGGCTACTTCTTTCCTGGGGGGCCCAGCTCCTGCTCTGAGAGCCGTGAGGCTGCTCCTGGCACATGCTGAGGCTGGCTCCCACTGAGCCGTTTCTCGCTTCAGCCTCTGTGGCCCTCTGGCTTTCCTGTCCTTCCACTGCTCCAGGCCTCAGGGCCAGAGTCCAGTCCCCTCTCCCCGATTCCCACTTCTTTGCTCTTCCCCAAAACAGATAGACGAGCGTTTAGATTTTGTTTCACTTCTGGACTTTTACTGCTTGTTATCCCAGGGAAGCAGCCTGGATGCTCATTCTTTTATCAATTCCGTGTTAATCACCATGTGCCGGTACTCCGTGGGTGCCCTAGAATCAGAAAAATAAATAAGCACTGGGGCACCTGGCTGGCCCAGTCAATAGAGCGTGTGGCTCTTGATCTCAGGATCCTGAGTTCATACCCCGCTTTGCGCATAACATCGTCTACTTTTAAAAAAACAAAAAACAAAAACAACAAGCATTAAGACATTTTACAAAGTTCTTCAGCTCTAGAGACTGGTCTACAGGGCCTGACTCCCTTCTCAGATGGTAATTAAAAGCCTCAGGTACTACTGCCCTTGGGTTTTAGCTGTGAGTGTGGGGCTCACCCAGTCTCCTCTGTTATTTCTCACCTGGTCCTTCTGAAAAGCTCGGACCCCTCCAAGCCTCACACCATGAAGACCTCCCTCCTGGTATTGGGTAAAGGCACAGACCACCCTAAATGTCAGTCAGCCCTTATCTCAGGTGAGGGTTTTGTTTATTTTGGACACCCTCCTGGGTGGATGACCCTACCTGGAGCCTCTCTATTCCCTCCACCTGGAGTTGGCCTGGAATAGAGCATCCATTCCAGTTCTCAGCCACACTGAAGCCAGGCCAGCCATCCTTAGGTCCCCAGAGGTTATGGGGACTTCCACGCATCTAGAATTTCAAATTCTTTTTTTTGTTATTATCAAATAATTTCTTTCTAACTGAAGATTTTAAAAATAGAAAAGAAGCCCATCATCTGGTCACTCCAACACAACCACTATTGTTTTAGCTTATTTCCTTCCAGTCTTTTCTTCATATGTGCTTTTTTACATAGTAACTCTTTTACTCAATGTGAGCATTTTTGGTTTGGCTGCATGGTCTTCATGACCATCAGTGTGGTGGCTACCTAATGTCCTATCAACGAAATAAACCTCAATTTATATTCCTATTGTCAGACCAATGTTGCTTCCAGTTTTTTCCTAATGTAGGTAACGTTGGGATGAAACTCCTTATTCATGTAGCTTTGATCATATTCCTAAATTAGATTTTCCCCAGAGTCTCAGGATTGGGTTTCTTTGTTTGTTTTAATTTTACTTTTAGGCAATCTCCAAGCCCGACCTGGGGCTCGAACCCACAACCCCAAGATCAAGAAGAGTTGCACGCTCCACTGACTGAGCCAGCCAGGCGCCTTGGGTCTCAGGATTTTTAGCATTATTCTACTGAATTGTGCATATTTATTAAGGGGGCAGAGGGCACAAGCCCTGAGAGTAAAAAGGTGTTAGTGCATTTATGAATAAGGCTAACTTGGAGTCAGAAACATAGGACAAGCCTACGGAATAGCAGAAACATTCCTGGACAGTAACAATAAAGTTCCTGTATGTGTGTCATACTTGACAATTTTCAAAGTACTTCTGCATCTGCTTGCTCACATGACCTCACAGCAGCCTGTGGGGTGGGTGAAAAGTGAGATGATACTGTGAGGTTGCTGGTGGTCATATGGCCCACATCTCCATCCTGAGCCAGCATCTGCCAGCCAGCCTCTTGAACATCTGTACTCACGTGGCATTGCCTTTGCATTTTGCTCTCCAGGTGAAAGCAGAAATGGAGACACTGGTAAGGGAGAAGGGTGTCAACTCCTTCCAGATGTTCATGACCTACAAAGACTTGTATATGCTTCGGGACAGCGAGCTGTATCAAGTGTTGCATGCTTGCAAGGACATTGGAGCGATCCCCCGAGTCCATGCTGAGAATGGGGAGCTCGTGGCCGAGGCAAGGCAATAGAGAATAGAGAATATGGGGGAGGGGGTGCTGGGGTGCCAATACAGATAACTGGGTCTGGGTCGGGGGGAGATTCCTGACCACCCATCACCCATCTCACAATTTTGTTCAGACAAAATAAGTTATAAAAGAAAGTGCAAGATGTTGACAACCCCACAGATGACAAATCTTAATCAGAAAATCCAAACTTGTCTACTATCTGTAAAAAAACAACAACAAAAAAAACTCTTCACAGTACAAAATGGTTTTTAAGTCTTAGATAATGTCTTAGTTCTAATATGATATTTAAATTCCATTATAGCAAAAGAATTTGAAGCACCTCTAAGAAATATTTTAAGGAGATTTGACATCAGAATAAATGAGAGTCAGCTCTCTGCTTTCCTGTTACCATCCGCCCTCCAGAAGAGCTGGGATATTATTAGCGGTCTACTCACTGATAGATGAGTCCCTTTGTGCTCCTGGATCTTAAATAGGATACTTGGAAAAGGATACTTGGAAAGGAAAGCCACATCATCTAGATGTGGCTGGAAGCTAGAGACTTGACTAGACTTCAGTGGGGCAGTTCTGACTTTCAGTCCGATCGTCTTTCATGTCCCAAACTTGCTGGTTAGATACAGAACTGTAATTTTAAGAGGAAAAAATATATTCCATCCTTATGGAGGTGAGACCTAGGAGAGTCTTACTGCCCCCTTACTGCAAGGGAGCCCTGTACTGATTCTGCCCTCTTTGGGAGATGAATACTACAGAGGTGAGAAAAGTAGCAAGTCTATTGCAATGGGCTCTGTCCAACATATTTGAGAGTCCCTGGGGTTTGTGATTTTCTTGTATCATTCAATTTTCTGTCTTTTATTCAGGGTGCCAAGGAAGCGCTAGATTTGGGTATCACGGGCCCAGAAGGAATCGAAATCAGCCGCCCAGAGGAGGTGAGGAAAACTTTCTGTGCCTTTTGTCAGCTTCTTTCCTATGGGTTCATAGAATCTTTCTTTTTTTTAAATTTATTTATTTATTCATGAGAGACACACAGAGAGAGAGGCAGAGATATAGACAGAGAGAGAAGCAGGCTCCCTGCAGGGAACCTGATGTGGGACTCAATCCAGACTCCAGGATCATGCCCTGAGCCAAAGGCAGATGCTCAACCACTGAGCCACCCAGACATCCCTGGATTCATAGAATCTTTTTTTTCTAAGATTTTATTTATTTACTCATGAGAGCACACAGAGAGAAGCAGAGACATAGGCAGACAGAGAAGCAGGCTCCCTGTGGGGAGCCCGATGTAGGACTCGATCCCAGGACCCTGGGATCATGCCCTGAGCCAAAGGCCTTGGGCTTCCTTGGGAATGACATTTGGGGGGAAACCAGACCCATCTGATTTGATTCTGATTTCAGGGATCTGAGGGAGACAATGTGAGCACAGCAGGGGCTGCTTTCCCCAAAATTGAATGGGCAGTGGGGAGACAGAGTGAAAGGACCTTCATGAGTTTTTTTTTTTTAAAGATTTTATTTATTTATTCATGAGAGAGAGAGAGAGAGAGAGGCAGAGACATAGGCAGAGGGAGAAGCAGGCTCCATGCAGGGAGCCTGATGTGGGACTCAATCCCGAGTCCCCAGGATCACGCCCTGCGTTAAAAGCGGTGCTAAACCACTGAGCCACCCGGGCTGCCCGGACCTTCATGTTTTAAAAGAAATTCCAGGCTATAAGCCAGTGAGTGAGTCAACGTTTTTGGAATGAGATCCTTTTGAGCATCTGAGGAAAACTTCAGATGCTTCCCACCAACAACCAGAGGCACACAGGTGTCCATGCTCCCTGCCCCTTATTACCCCATGACCCACGGCAATGGTAATGAAAAGCCCCACCATCCTTCTGCCCTGTGGTTTTGTCCTTGTGCAGTTTTGCAGGGCATCCACCCACATCCCCCATAGCCCCCCCGCTAAAGAATTCTGCTCTGGCGGGATCACATTGGACAAATAGTGCCTTCTTGTCCTGTGACCCTATTCAGATATCCTCTGCCATTCGTGAGGAGAAAGCTATTTCCCATTTCTTCAAAGCCTTCCGTGCAGAATGCTGGCTGGATGTTCACGAGGCACAAGGATCCAGAGACAGGACGTGATGGCACTGCCATCAGTCGGGCAAGGCCCTGAGTGTGCCTGTGAGAACAGGAGTGGGCGGTGGTCACAGGACTGGGCTTTGTTCACTTATAGGAGGGCAAGAGCAAGGCTTTGACTGTAGGGTATTAATAGCATGAGCCATCACTGACATCATCTGCTGGTTAAAGTCTCCACGCCGGGGGAGATTTTGCTCTCCAGAGGACACTCGGCAATGCCTAGTGACGTTTTTGGTTGTCCCACCTGGGGATGGTACTGCTGGCATCTAGTGGGTAGAGGTGAGGGATGCTGCTTGAGGATCCCAGGATGCCCAGAGAGCCCCTACCTCCAAGAATTACTGGACTCAGAATGTTTATAGTGCTGAGGTTCAGAAACCCTGGTCTAGGCTAATTTCCAGCCTGATATTAGGATTGTTCTTTGCTACCGCGCTGTGTGGCTGTGGAGACAATACACCAGAAAGCATGGAGAGATGGGACTCTAGATTTCCCTTTGCTTTTGTTTCCTTGCCTTTTATTTAAGGCCCGAGTAGCATCCCAAAAGGATATGCTGGGGATACTAAGTTCTCGGATTCCCTCAGGGCGAGCAGAGTGCTTGGAGCTTGGTGCTCCTGTGATGCAGCCTCTATGGGTGCTGTTGACCCTTCCAACTCTGTGTTCGATGTACCAACACTTTCGACAAAGTGGGCTCCCGAGCAGATGTGGGCTTGCTTGGAAGAAATGGTGAGGCTTGTTTTCTTCCTGTCCTTTGTTTCTAACAGCTGGAAGCTGAAGCCACTCACCGAGTCATCACCATTGCAAACAGGGTAAGTAGACCCCACCTGCCCCTGAACCTGTTCTCGACTCTGGGTTCAGAAACCAGAATCTTCTGTCTACACAGTGGAGTCCCATTCTGTCCTGGCTGCCAACATCATCCCTGACTCGCAGGACCCCAAAACTGCTTGCTGGGTGAATGCTGCTGTTCCCATAGACCTGGCGGAGGTCCTTGCTGTCTGCTCTCTCTTCCACCCCCTTGAGCTTGCTGAGTCTGGCTTCACTGCTCAAGTGGAAGTGGTTCCCACGGGAGGAGGATGGGTTTGGAGGCCACAGAGCCTCCCTGCAACCAAACTCTGTCTTCTGTAGAGGAATTTGGTAGATGTTTGCTTTGAGAACTGAGATTTAAGCCTCTGCCTCTGGACCACTTAGAAGTTTTCCTTGGTATCGCTCAGGGTCAGGGGGTGCAGATGCAGTGTGGTGGTGGGAAATGAGCAAGAGATGTGAGGGCTTCACCAAATATAAGCTCTCCACGTATGCAGGTCACTCAACCACTCTGATAGACTCTTTTGTTGTCTGAAATTGGTATAGTAATAACACTTCTCACGGATGGTTGTGAGGATCAAAGGAGGCAGAGAAGGAAAGGCACTTTATAAACAGCAGAGCACTAGACCAAGGTTATTTCTCCTTCTAAATGATCATTAAAGAGTTCAATTTGCTCAGATAATCTGAACTGTCGCCTCTAGAACACGGGTTTTCTCAGTGTGGTGCCTGGACTGGGAGCATCGACATTTGTTAGAAGTTTAAGAATGCAAATTCTCAGGCCCTCGCAGACCTATTGAATCAGGAATGTGGGAATGATGCCCAGCCATCAGTTTTAAATAGCCCACCCCCGATTCTAGTGGGCACTCCTGCTCAGAGAACCTCTCTTCTGAAAAGACATGGACTGCCCCTGAAGGATGTAAGCCTCAGGGGTGGTGTTAGGAACACCAGAGAAAACACAAGAGGTTGGAGGTCCAGCGGATCTCAGAATTAGTAAAGTTGTGCCAAGCACATGACATGTTGGGCCTTTTCCTAGGCTCTCTGTCCTCTCATTTTGATAAGTAGAGAAGGCATCACAATAACATTTGGGAAAATTTTCCGATTAGCAATCTACAAGTCTGGGCACTGGACAAGGACGTTGTTTTACTGGCATGATAGTAGTTATGATATCAGTTACTTCCTGATGGAAACTTGCCCCAGAATAAAGAAAGATCTGAACAACAGAAGGCCAGATTCCTGGGTTTTGGGTTTTTTTTTTTTTTTTTTTTTAAGATTTTATTTATTCTTTCATGAGAGACAGAGAGAGAGAGGCAGAGACCTAGGCAGAGGGAGAAAAAGGCTCCCTGTGGGGAGCCTGATACAGGACTCGATCCCAGGACCCCAGGATCACGTCCTAAACCAAAGGCAGATGCTCACCCACTGAGCCCCCCAGGCACTCCCAGCTTCCTGTTTTTTAGTTCAAACATATGCCCAGAGAAGTGAAGAGAGGAGAAGCTCATCGATACTACAATCCAGGTGTCTACTTGCAAGACCAATCCTGTCTGACTCAGACTCCGAACCCTGAACCTCCTGTATTTCGTTTCTTCTCCAGGGTGCATTCTATCTACTGATAAAGCAGCCCTCATACAGTATAATCCTCGACTGTCTCTAGGTCATCACACTCATGAACGAAAATAGGCCCTTGTATTAAGTTATCAATCATCTTGATTTGGGCTGGTAGAGGATGGGAGGTTCAGCCCTCAACATCTTGCCCTGGCATTGCCCCTGGGCTCTGGTGCTGGGTGCTGCCTGCCTCCTCCTCGCTTCACGCGGTCTGGGCTCGGGCTGCCCCGCATTCCCGAGAGTGGGGGCTGAGAGACGCAGGGGTTGGCACTGGGGCCAGGATTGGTTTGCCCAGGGCTGGGCTAGTGCCTAGCCGGTTCCTGGGGTTGATGCACTCTCTTCCCACTGGGTTTTCCTTTAGACTCACTGCCCGATCTACCTGGTCAACGTGTCCAGCATCTCGGCCGGCGATGTTATCGCAGCTGCTAAGATGCAAGGTGAGTCCTGGGGCTGGAATGGACAGTGCGCGTGCATGGTGGGGTCGCAGCCCTATGGGGCCCACCAGCCCGGTGTCCGCCCTGTTCTCCACTGTCACCCTCAGAAGCCTTCTGCCCTAACCCGACCTCCGTGTTCAGAACCAGTGTTTCCTCTGCACGCTTGTCTGCCTAACAGCTTTACAGGCGTGTCTGTCACCTCTCCTGGGTCTGGTAAAATTTTCCAAGTTTTCAGGCAACTTGTTCATTGCTATCTTTTTGGCCTCTTGGGTTTTACTAGTGGTTGCCTTGGTAACCAACATAAAATACTGGACCAGTTCCAATGGGCCTTTCAAGGGGTGCCTGAGAAGGCCCTGGAGAAATAACAGGTAGGAGCCCAACCTCCCTCACAGCCACCTGGCTCCATGTCCGAGCCCCAGGGCACCTGTGGGTCATGGCCTGGCTCAGGGTGCCAGTGAGGTCCTGGTAACAGGAGAAACAAAGTCATGGTCACAGACCTGGGGATATAAATCAGAGCAAGGGCTTCCAGCCTTCTGGCAGTATGGCCTCGAGATCTGGCCCCTCACCTCTCCCCTAGGGGCAGCCCCTTGTGTGTCTCACCTGCACCGGTGCCTCTCCCTCCTCCTGTCCGTGCCCTACAGCCCCAGTGCTCCAGCCAAAGGGAGCTCCTCCAAGCGCCCCTCCTCGGCACCCCTGCCCTTCTGTCCTCCTTGTCTGGAGCCAGCAGTAGCCATGTGGAGTGCCCTGGCCTCGAACCCCTCTGTGTTCTCAAACGTCTGCGTGAGCGTGGGCAAGTCCCTCCCTCCCCCTGACTTCGGCTCCTCCACCTGTGGCCAGTCAGACCAGTGAGCTCTCAGTTCAGTGGCTTCCCAGTTATGGTCTGACCTTCCTTCTTCCAGGGAAGGTTGTGCTGGCTGAGACCACCACTGCGCATGCCACACTGACGGGCTTACACTACTACCACCAGGACTGGTCCCACGCGGCGGCCTATGTCACGGTGCCTCCCCTGAGACTGGACACCAACACCTCAACCTACCTCATGAGCCTGCTGGCCAAGTAAGGCACCCCGGCAGAATGCTGGGGCCCCCGGAGCACATCGCTGACTCGTAATATGTGCCTCCCCGGGGATTGATAGATCTTCAAGGTGATGTCGTAGAGGCCCCAGATCTGACCTGGGGTTGATTCCCTTGTGCCCGTGGAAAGACTTAGCTCCGGTTCCCTTCTCCAGAGCCTGTCAGCTAATTGCCATCCCATGGGGCTTCTCTGACCACTTGAGTTGGAGTGAGAGCTTCTGAAGTGTAAGAGTCAAGAGCTTATCAGTGTGAACAGTGCCGATTCGGAATTTCAAAGGACATTGCTTCCTTACCCTGAAGACCCTTGCAGGGCTATAGGTTGTGGCCTCTGACGTGTCCTGGAATATAGGTGGACCTTTCTATCTCTGGGTTCACCTCTGCCTCCTCTCGTTGCTTCGCGTGCGGTTTCTCTCCTGTGTGTTCCTCCCTTCTTTCTTTCCTCTTTACTCTTTTCCTTCTGCCCTCTCTCCCGCTTTCCCTTCATCCTTCCTTCCAGATCTCCTTTTCTCCAGCCCCCTCTCTTTTTAACACTACTTTTCCCCATCTGATCCAAATAGAAAAGGCACAGATTTAACAAACAGTCTGAATGAATAGCTTTTGTTCTGTTCCCAAACTGCTTGCAGTTTCTTTATTTCCTTTAATGACATTTTGGGTGGAATCCATTGCTTTCTCTCCCTTCTGGTCATTAAAGTCCAGTCTAGTTTAAACATCAGCGTCCTCCCTTCCCCATGCCCAATTCAGGGCCGGGGGATTCTTCTCCACACCCAAGCATCATGCAGGGCACAGGCCCAGTGTGGGCTCTCTTGTGCCTTCCTTACACCATCCCCAGCTCCAGGAGATAGATTTCAGCTTGACCTCTTCCTTCCTTACCTTCTAGCTTCCAGAACCAGCAGCATCCCCATAAACAAAGATCCTGGAAGGCAGCTCAAGCCTGACTGCCTTCTGGAGTGTCTGGGCCCCAGTGAAAGCTCTCACAGCTTTGCCATTGTCTATGGTGGGAGGGCAGGTTGTCCCCACCCCACTGGCTCTCCTTGCCCAGAGCCCCAGGGCCAGTCCACCAGTCCACCTCTCAGACAGATGCCCACTGCCATCACCTCTGTTCTCCATGGGTGAACCTATTGAGATGTGCCCTCCTTAACTGCTAGGAAAGAGTAGGGAAGCCCACGCAAACCACAAAAAAGAAGAAGGAAGGAAAGATTACAGGGCTATCCATTCTGCAACATTTCAGTCTCCCTGCCTGTCTTCTGCTTCCATACCCCTGGGGATGGTGATTGACCTCTCTCTCCTAGGATGATGAGGAGAATGATTGAGAGAAGTGGCCAGCCCCAACTAAAGGGGACTGTCTTTAGATAACCAGGCACTTACTCTATCCATGCATGTCCTTACGTTTCCATCCTGGTTGCCACCAACTGGAGAATCCCCACCAGACATCCTGCTGTGTTAACACCTTAAAGTGGGGTGTGGGGCGCAGTCAATCAGGTCTCAGAGGGAGGAGGCCCCTGGAGGGGCAGTGTATGTGCAGCACAGTGCCGTGATTATTTCCCCTCCCACAGTATTGCTGTGACACTGAGCAGCAGCGGCCCTTACAGACTGAAATGAATTAGGGAGTATGAGAGAGGAAAAATGTCAGGTCAGCTCTTACTTATAAAAATGTTTCTCAGGGGCATCTGGGCGGTCCAGTCGCTGAAGCATCCGTCTCTTGATCGCAGCTCAGGTCTTGATCTCAGAGTTGTGAGTTCAAGCCCCACGTTGGACTCCTTGCTGGGTGCGGGGTCTACTTTAAAAAAAAAAAAAAAAAAGCTTCTCATTGGGAAAAACCAGCCTCCTTATCATCATTATCAACATAACAAAAACAAACAAGTGTCAAGAGCCCACTGTAATACTTTGGGCTCAGTTCCAAGGTCAAAGAATTTTTTGAAACCACTCTGCTTGCCACAGGCAATTCCATGGAAAGAACAGAAGGGTGGTAAAGGCCTCCACCTACCCAAATTCAAATAGGCTGGGGGTGGGGGGAGTATTATTAATTGAATGATTTAAGTTTTTATATCTAGCCTATTTTTAGTTTAAATTATGTAAATAAATTCACTCAAGTTGAATTGTAATTTCATGTGAGCTATTATGAGAAGAGTTTGAATTCCTTTTTAAAATCAGTGCATATTGTGAAAGTGTGCAATTTTATAGAATTTGGAGCATTGTTTAACATTTACATTATTTACAGGAATTTATGGTCACTATCATTTTGTCTTTAGGACGCATTGTTGGTGATAATTGATATTACACAAAATACTTGATAGAAAACCCAGACACCAATTACCATATTCTTGTAAGAAAATGTGTGCTGCTTCATCATGATCTACCTTCAGATATGATTTCTTATATATCAGATCAGGGTAAAAAGCACAATCTACAGATGTAAGAGTTTATCCTTTACTTAAAATCTAGTTTCTTTTTCCTTTCTTGTTTTCTTTTTTAATTGAAGTCTAGTTGACCCACGATGTGACATTAGTTTTAGGCGTGCAACAATGATTTGACAGCTCTATGGGTTATGCTAGGCTCACCAGTGTAGCTCCTATCTGTCACCATACAACACTACTGCGGTGCCATTGACAGTATTCCCTATCTGTGCCTTTCATCCCAGTGACTTACTCAGGCAGTGACTGGAAACCGGTACTGCCCCCTCCCCTTCACCCATTTTGCCTATCCCTCCACCCCCTCCCTCTTGGCAACCATCAGTTTGTTCTCTGTGTAAAAAATCTAATTTATTAGAGGGGCCAGAAGTTTTTTCATCTGAATATGTAAAATGTTAAAGTACTTAAGAAAGCCGGTCATGTTTTAAACTTTAAAGAGTATGGTTTGGTGTGTCCTATCTCCTAGATTCAGGGCAGCATTAGGTGACCTCTAAAGCCCTTCTGGAAAGGGCGCCTGGGTGGCTCAGCCATTAGGTGTCTGCCTTCAGCTCAGGTGGTGATCTCATGCTCCTGGGATTGAACCCCACATCAGGTTCCCAGCTAGCGGGGAGTATGCTTCTCCTTCTCCTTCTGCGCCTCCTCCCCCCACTCATGCTTGCACTCTCACTCTCAAACAAACAAATAAAAAATCTTAAAAAAAAAAATTCCTTTTGGAATGTGACCACATTCATTCACACCTAACCCAAGGGCACCTAGGAGTCTTTTTTGAAGGTGGCTGCTCAGTAAGACTTGGTTAAAGAATTGGAGCTGAGGTCCCTAATACTCAGCCCATGACTCTTAAAGGCACATCTTCCAATCTAAAACCTTCCTCGGGGGATCCCTGGGTGGCGCAGCGGTTTGGCGCCTGCCTTTGGCCCAGGGCGCGATTCTGGAGACCCGGGATCGAATCCCACATCGGGCTCCCGGTGCATGGAGCCTGCTTCTCCCTCTGCCTGTGTCTCTGCCTCTCTCTCTCTCTGTAACTATCATAAATAAATAAAAATTAAAAAAAAAATTAAAAAAAATAAAAAATAAAAAAAAAAATAAAACCTTCCTCGGGCTTCTGGAGGACCTCTGAGAAGAAGGTGAAACTCTGTTGGGTTCTGCAGGCCCAGGGTATGTGGGCATCCCTGGGGCACCCTAGAGCAAACCCTCTACTCTGTGGAGAGTCCCTCCTGCAATCTTTGAGAAGGCCCAGAGCAGCATCTTTGGCTAATGAGGACATCAGCCCATGCTACAGGGAGAGCTAAGTCATCTCACTGTGGATTTGGCCAAGGACATCAGTCATTTGGCACCATTTGTGACTGACGAGCCCTGCCAGGCCCCCAGTAATCAGCCCAATGTGCAGCCTGACCCTGAATCGTCTGAGGGCTTGACAAATATGCCTGGTCACCAACTCAGTGAATGCCTTCTGCTCCCAAATTCCCCTTCTGATGTGGGCAGCTTGGATGGCCCGCAGGCATTCCCAAGGCTTTAGCACCTCCTACAAATAGATTAGACTCTTAGGGCTCCTGCTGTGTAGTCCCAGCAATCGTCCCCCTCTCCCACATGACCCCATGCTGCAGCCTGGACCCTCTGTGCCCTCCAACAGTGTTCTCTCCTGACGTTGCCCCAGCCTGGGCAACGTGGACATCCTTCCCCCTCTGCCCCTCCCCACCTCTGAGTCCTCAGTCTACAGAGATCTCTGAACAAGGCCAAGTTCTCTGCCGTCTCATGCATGGTCTCACCCTCCTGAGTCTCTGCCCTAAGTTCCTAGCTAGCCTAGAACACCCGGAGAGCTGAAGCCACCCGCAACCTTGCACAGACACCAGCCTCAGTGACCGCCTGATGGTCATGGTGGGCAGGGGTGATGAACTAGTTGACTTGAATGTCATGACTGGTTTATGAAGACAGACTTCTGTCTTGGCCCTGCTTTCCCCTTCTGCCAGTAGAACTCCACATCCAAGAAAGGCTATGACTGCAAGTTATTTAGCAAAGCATTGAAAAATATTAGGAAAGAAAATCCCCATAATTCCATATTGAGAAATTAAATTATTAATATTTTGATATATTTCCTTCTGGTTCTATGTGTGTACTATATGTTATTATAATAACTGGGTTCATCTCTTTTTTTCATATAGCAGTGTATCCTGTTTGCCTGTATCAGTAAAAATTCTTTTAAAACATCTTTTTTAACAGCTAAATAACATTTCGAAAACATTGAACCTGTAAATGTTTTGCCCAGCACATGCTTATCACCAACAGGGACTGGTAGGGGTTGAGGAAGATGAGGGGAAGTTGGTATGGGGGCTTATGGCTATAAACCCCCCCTCAATGATCAAAATTCTAAGTTCAATTTTTCTCTGCCCTCCGTCTTAACCCTTAAAAGTTGACATCCCAAAGGCTGACGCTGGCAGTTGGTGTCACACTCAGCCCATATGCCCATTCTGCAGATGAGCCAACTGAGGTTCACACAGATGAAATAACTTGTCAGGGGTCATACTTTAGAGATCAGCTTTGCCTGGATCCCAAGAGAAGGCTTTTCTGCTGCATCTGTCCCCACTCTTTGGAACCCTGGCCTCCCTCCCTTACTAGTCACATCCTTCTCTCTATCCAGTGATACTCTGAACATTGTGGCATCAGATCACCGGCCTTTCACTACGAAGCAGAAAGCTATGGGCAAGGAGGACTTCACCAAGATTCCGCATGGAGTGAGTGGCGTGCAGGACCGCATGAGCGTCATCTGGGAGAGAGGAGTGGTACGTTCTAGGGACCCCTCTCTGCTCAAGTCCTAGCAAGAGTTTTCACTCTTTGGAAGCCTGCATCAATGGCTCCTTGTTTCACTTAAAAACAAAACCAAAAAGGTCATTTTTCCCCCCAGTCAGAAAGGTAGTACGGCCTACTATAGAAATTTGGAAAGTATGGAAAAATATTAGGAAAGAAAATCCCCATAATTCCATATTGAGAAATTAAATTATTAATATTTTGATATATTTCCTTCAGGTTCTATGTGTATACTATATGTTATTATAATAACTGGGCTCATCTTTTTTTTTTTTTCATATAGCAGTATATCCTGAGTGTTTGCCTGTATCAGTAAAAATTCTTTTAAAACATCTTTTTTACCAGCCTAATAACATTTCCTCCAATGGTAGTACCACATTTGTTCATCCTTCCCTGATGTTTGGAACTTTTAGCTGTTTTAAATTTTTGCACTTACAAATACTGCTGCAGAGAATTTCTTTGTTCATGAGTAAATATATATATGTCAGCATTCTAATTATTTCTTTAGGACAGATTCCTAGAAGCAGATTTCTGAGCCAAAGGATATGAACATTTTTAAGGTTCTTTATATATTTTGTCTAATTGCTTTTCAAAAAAGATAAGGACTAGGACTTCATTTGAATACCACCTGTTCTCCCCATGAAGAATAAGTATTTTTGGTCTTGACCTATCACAGATTAGACACAGCAAAGTATGAACCTAAGGAGAATTTGAAGTCCTGAAGACTAAGCCACCAGCTCACGGGGGCCCATGAGTAGCTGAGGAGTCCCCCTTGAGGGATGTCCATGGTGCTCTCACTGGTAGGTGAGGCAGTAAGATGTTTTTCAAGAGAACAAAATATATGTTCCTTTGTGGATGGAGGGAGGCTCCTGACCCATCCATAGGGGGCACATAAGTAGAGCTTTTTGTACAAACAGGAGGTAAATTTCCACCAGGTAGACAGCCTTATGCAAAGTGCCCACTCACCACTGTTGCTTGATGAAGGAGTAAGGAGTGAGCAAGCCTGGGAACCAAGCCAACCAGGTTGGCTTATCTGAGATGGTCCCCACATCATTGTCCTTCTCGGCACCATTGTTCTGATCAACTGAAAGGCCACAGGCCAGAGTCAAGGGTGACCAAGGGTTTGAGGCACACATAGGGTTTGGTTGACTTGACACTTTTGCAATGCTTCAGGTTGGAGGAAAGATGGATGAGAACCGTTTTGTGGCTGTTACCAGTTCCAATGCAGCGAAGATTCTCAACCTGTATCCCCGCAAAGGCCGCATCATCCCTGGAGCTGATGCTGACGTGGTGGTGTGGGATCCAGAAGCCACAAAGTAAAACCTGCTGCTTGTTTCCAGGGCTAGAGGGATATGGGGTATTTAAGGAACTTATCTTACAAAACTCCACAAGCTTATCATCTTTGCATTGCATCTAGCATAGAGAAGTATGACCCTGAGGTGTGGTTCAGTTCAACAAATATTTGAAGGCCTGCATGGTCTGGGCAGCGCAGAGTCTACTTGAAAGTCTCTCTCCTTTTGTCCCTCCTGCCTGAGCTTTCTCCTTCTCTCTCAAAAATAAATAAATCTAAATAAACAGGCAAATAAACACTAGAGTTTAGCCCAGTTGATTAATTTCCTGGGGCTGCCCTAGCCCTACCACAGACTGGGGGGCTTATACAGCAGAAATGGATTTTCTCACAGTTCTGGAGGCTAGAAGTCCAAGATCAAGGCATCAGCAGGGCTCACCAGGGCTGGTTTCATCTGAGGCCTCTCTCCTTGGGTTGTCAATGGCTGTCTTTCCCCTCCATCTTCACATGGTCTTTCCTCTATGAGTGTCCATGTCTGGTGTCTCAGTTTCCTCTTCTTATAAAGACATCAGTCAGATTGGATTAGGGTCCACCCTATGACCTCATTTTACTTAAATTAGCTCTTTAAAAACCCTATCTCTAAATGCAGGCACATTCAGAGACTGGGGGTGTATAAATTTGGGAGATGATAACAATTCAGTCGGCAACAACCAGTTTTTAGGGATTATTCCTTCCCACAGAGCATCCTCCCTTCCCACTAAACATCACCCCTTGTCACTGAGCATCATCCCATCCCACTGAGCATCTCCTCTTCCCACTGAGATGAATTATCTTTACCTCTTCTCAGAGCTTTCTCTCCCACCACTCCCTTTCCGCCAGGACCATCTCAGCCAGCACCCAGGTACAGGGAGGAGACTTCAACCTGTATGAGAACATGCGCTGCCATGGCGTACCACTGGTCACCATCAGCCGGGGGCGAGTCGTGTACGAGAATGGTGTCTTCATGTGTGCGGAGGGCACTGGCAAGTTCTACCCCCTGAGGTCCTTCCCAGATACTGTCTACAAGAAGCTAGTCCAGAGAGAAAAGGTAAGAGGAGGAAAGGGGAAGAAGGTATATGGAAAGAAGTTAAAACCCCCTGTTGGGGAATTCTAGAATGGCTATTTTAAATCTCAAAGATGTTCTCTGTTTTTCCCACTGCATCCTATTGCCTGGAATGGCTACCTTGGGAATAATCGGAAGAACAGAAAGGGGTACCTATAACAGTAAAATGTCGTGAGAACCGTTGCTAATTCCCCTGCAGCTAGGGGAATACCACGAGATGCTCAGAGATGTCCCCAAAGTCTACTCTCTAGGAGGACTCTTGGCAGCCCTCTGATAGGATTCCTGGCTTGGCCTGGGTTATCATATTTGCCCTGGAGTTTCTCTTTCCCTGAAACCTCCCTTTTCCCTGTGACTGTAGTAAGGTGGGTGGGATTTACCACGTCTGTAATAGTGCATATTTTAGGGGTCCCACCCAGTCCTTGGATTCCATAAACACCTGTTCACTAAATCTTTGGGCTTCATCTCATCCCCAGGGCTTCTGTCCTCTGAGTAGACAAGTCACCCAAAAGAAGACTGTCTGTTCCCTCATTGCTTGGGAATTGATGGTCCAGCCTTATCACTGAGAGCTGTCCCGGAGAATCAGGCCTGAGTTCTTGCTGACAACTCCAGGTGCTGGGAACTGCAGCCCTGGCCTCTGGGTGGATGTCCCAGATCATCAGCAAAGAGCAAATCTGATACAGGGACAGCATCATGCTGTTTCCCTTCCCCTTCTTTGTGGCAAAAGGCAATATTCTAGAAGTGTTCTTCTATCACCGAGAGCCCCGCAACCCGTGCCTCACTGGTCCAGCAGCTCTCTTGCCTAGGCTCTGGGATGCTGTGGTTGGAATCATGGCACACTTAAGAGATGTCAATCCTTTTTTTTTTTTTTTTTTTTAATTTCCTCATTCATCTTCTCCTGTGTTCTATTCTTCTGTTCCTTTTGTCCAGTCCCTCCCAATCCTCTGTACACAGCACCTACTCACTATGTGTTCTGAAAGTAGTTCAGCAAAGTTTCTGGTAAGCTGCCCAGCTCAGCCTCATCAGTCAGCCACTTGTCTGTGCAGGGATGAGACTCAGTAAAATGGGGTGTGTGTTTTTTGGCCAGAGGCCCGAAGTAGCAGCTGGTGGGGGCACCCTTTCTAGATTCTTCCAGGTCACCTCCCCACCCCCACCTCACCCCCCATATCATAGTCACTGTCCCAGACCAGCATCAGCTTCCTACTCTTAGGTGCTGTGTTCTCTACTCACCATCAGCTCTGACTTCCGGCAGGGACCAGAAATATAAAGGACCCTGACCGAAAAAGACTCAGTTGCCATGTTGCTGAGCTCTAGAAATCTGCTCAATAGTATCCCAAGAATAGGCCTTTTAAGAGCTGCCTGTGGCTTGGCACACTTACCATGAAATGATTACATGACCTCTTGTCTTCAGCCAAACTCTTGGTTCTCTAGTCTTTATGCAAAGGCCAGACTTCCTGACTCAGTCCCTCAGGCCTCCCCTCCTTGTTCCCATTCTTGTTCCTTCCTGGAACCACCCAAAGGCTTTCAGGAGCAGCTGCTTCAGCCTGTGCCTTACCAGCTGTTCTCTGAACACCCACTACTCTGGCTGGCCTGTAAGGCCCCAGTCCTGGAAGGAAGATTCCACCAGGTGGGATGGGAGGCTAGCACAGGCCTTCCTGCTCTCCTCAGACCTCTAACCAAGACCTTGTTTCACCCTGAGTGTGGTCCTCCATAGAGCCCCACTGTACAAGTTCACTGACAAAAACCACAGCTTTCACAAATACAGTCCAGCTTTCCTGGGCTGGAAGGGGGGATGTGTGTTGGGACAAGGGGAATGCTAGGGCCGGGTACTACCAGTTTTAATTCCCCATCTTTGACTATCAAATATAATTTTTTTAAGTTTTATTTACTTCAGTAATCTCTACACCCCACATGGGAGTCAAACTCACAACCCCAAGATTAAGAGTCACATGCTCCTCTGACCAAGCCAGCCAGGACTCCTAATTTTCAGATCCAATTTTAAGTAGCCAGACAAACAAGAGTTCTGGGTTCCTGAAGGCACAAGAGGGAAGCGTGAACCAGTCTGTGACCACTGAGTCACTCTTGATTCGTTGGCTTAGGAGCCCTTGAGGTCCTACCATTGCCTGGTTCATTCCCAGTCTTGATGAAGTGAGGGCATGTAAGCCTGATATTTGAGATGTAATGCTCTAA
Organism: Canis lupus dingo; assembly: GCF_003254725.2. Lineage (NCBI taxonomy): Eukaryota > Metazoa > Chordata > Mammalia > Carnivora > Canidae > Canis > Canis lupus. Next base: position 20,985,919 of record NC_064259.1, read on the forward strand.
AGTGTAAGAGTAAGCAGGGCATGTTAACACCAAAAGATCAATTCTGCTGGCTTTCCCTGTGTGACAGCCCAGAGTGCTCAGAATGACGTAAAGACCCTTCTCTCCCGAAGACCAAATCTGCTGTGGGGGAGCAGACTTGGGTTACCTGAAAAAAAAAAAAAAAACACACATGACTTCAGTTATCAGTGTTTAATTCAAAACTCGGGGTCTGTTGCAAGATGAATGGGGCCATCTCCAGTCTACTCCCTGGATGTGGACAATGGCGGGTGGCCTCAGCCAGCTTCTGGAGGGGGTACTGGCAGGAGCAGTAAGAGTGAGGCATTCATACACCTGAACATCTGGCAAAGTGTGGCTGTCATTTTAAAAACCAAACTGGAAAATAACATTTGTTGGTTAGGATGTGGAGAAACTGGAACCCTGAATCATTGCCAGCGGGAATGTAAAATGGTGCAGCCACTTTGGAAAACAGTTGGGCAGTTCCCCAAAAGCTATATATTAGGGTTACCAAATGAGCCAGCAGTTCTACTCTTGGGTATGTCCTCAAGGGAAATACAAATATATGTCTACACAAAAGCCTGTACATAATGTTCATAGCAGCATTATTCATAGAGGCCAAGAAGTAGATACAACTCAAATGTCTCTCTGCTGTTGAATGGATAAGCAGAATGAGGCATATTCATATGGTAGAAGATTATTCAGGCAGAAAAGGAAATGGAGTTCTTACAGATACTACATGCTGCATACCTGAGCCTGAGAAAAAGATGCTAAGTGAAAGAATCAAGTCACAAAAGATCACCAATTTTATGACTCCATTTATATGAAATGTCCGGAAGCAAGAAAGCCCATAGACAGAAAATCCATCAGTGGTTACTCAGGACTAGAGGGTGGGGGAATGGGTGTGAGGTTGCTTCTGGGTGATGAAAATGTTTGTGAATGAGATGGTAGAGGTGGTGGCTCAGTGTTGTGAATATACACCACTGAAACACCACTAAATTGTATACTTTATTAATTTTTTTTTTCAGGAAGAGTGAGAGAGTGCAAGTGGGGGGAGGGCAATCTTAAGCAGACTCAGTGCTGAGCACAGAGCTCTCTGTGGAGTCGATCTCATGACCCCAAGATCATGACCTGAGCCTAAATCAAGAGTCCAATGTTTAACTGACTGAGCCACCCAGGCGCCCCTGAATTGTATACTTTAAAATAGCAAGTTTCATGGTACGTGAATTCTATTGCAATTAAAAAAAAAAAAAAAAAAGAATATCTGATGACAGTTTTGTGGTCCTTCCAAAACAGACATTTTAGTCAAGAAATAAGGTCAACAGAGAGCAGAGGAGGTATTTTAAGCCCTTCTTCTTTTTTTAATTTTTATTTATTTATTTTATTTATTTTTTATTTTAAGCCCTTCTAAAAGCCAGCCTCATAAAAGTGTGAGGTGGATACCAATTCACAGCACCACTCCTCAGGGCCAGCCACCGTGGAAGAGCAGTAGCTCCAGGACTGATGTAAATCCAACCCAGAGGGTCTTTATCTCAAGCACTTATTACAATGACAATATAAGGTTCCCAGGAAAAAAACCTGTTGAGTTGTTGTTCTGTCACAGTCTTTATGTAAAAGAATGTATATAAGCAGAAAAAGAAAGCTAACAAAACTCATTTTCCAGAAACTGTGTATGATCAACCCCTAGAGAGCATGGGCCTCGGGGAAGAAAGTATCTCTGGTAGAGTGTTGGGTGTGCACCTAGTAGTGAGGGGGCTGCCAGAAACTGTGGCCTGCCAGGGTCACCAGCCAGCCTGTGCCAACCTATCACCCCCCAGGACCCCAGCCGCCAAAGCAAGGATGCCAAAGTGCAGCCCGGTAAAGGCCAAAATAGTTCAGACCAAAAGGGTTGAGCTAAAAGATAGATCTGTTGTTGGAGAAGATAAAGGAATTTGTAGGCTGAAGATCCTTCAAGAAATTCCCCATGTGTATTGTTTCAGCAAGATTTTCAGTAAACAGCAAGCAGCAAGGAGGTTGAGGTGATGTCCCTGACAAGTGCCTGGGGTGTAGATCATCTACACTGCTCCTTCAGATCTTATGTGCATGCTCAAACTCACTTTGAGTCCTCCTGGAAGTAGCACCTTTTAACACGAGAAAGCACATGTCAGTGACCTCTGCCATAATTAGAGCTGCTGATCCTTTATGTCACTTGCCATGCGCCAGAACAGTTCTAAGAGCTTTATGTTTATTAATTCATTTGATCTCATAACAGTTCTAGATGTAATATTAATAGGTACTATTATTATCCTAAGGAAACAGGCACAGAGAAATTAGATAACTTGCATAAGGTCACAGAGCTTCCAAGTATAAGCAGAGCTGGGATTGGAACCCAAACTATCTGGATGCAGAACATAGGCTCAACTTTATTGCCTTTGTGAGTACAGAATTAACTAGTATTGCCATTGGGGGATTCTCATCTTCAAATCAGCTATATTTTCCTTGTATCCCCACAAAGTTGTCAGATCACAGCAAAAGGCATGGCCTCTTGGGAGCCTGGCCAGTGAGGGGATAGCATTGCTCAGAAATCTGCCTGCTGCCTTGGAAAGGATTCCACTAATATTGAGGGGGAGCCATCAGGGGCCTCCATATGCATGCACACACACCTGGATTAGGAGTTAAAAGAATCCTCTGCAGGGCACCTGGGTGGCTCAGTGGTTGAGTGGTTGAGCGCCTGCCTTCAGCTCAGGTCGTGATCCCGGGACTCTAGGATCAAATCCAGCATCGAGCTCCCCACAGGGAGCCTGCTTCTCCCTCTGCCTATGTCCCTGCCTCTCTCTGTGTGTCTCTCATGAATAAATAAATAAAATCTTTAAAGAAAAAAAAAAAAAAGAATCCTCCACTCCCTGAGCTCCAGATGTAAGAAACTTTTGTCACATATAGTCATCTGGGTCCTGAGAAGAGTGGCAGCAGCCAACCTCCTGTCATCCATCCAGGAGGCTCTGGTGCCCGGGCTCTGATGGCGTCATCTTTTCCCATTTTCTCCTTCATCCTTCACTAGACCTTAAAGGTTAAGGGAGTGGACCGCACTCCCTACCTGGGGGATGTAGCTATCGTCGTGCATCCTGGGAAGAAAGAGATGGGAACACCGCTCGCCGACACCCCTACCCGGCCTGTCACCCGACACGGGGGCATGAGGGATCTTCATGAATCCAGCTTCAGCCTCTCTGGTAAGATCAGGGGCCGCTCTGATTGCCACCTGCGTCTCTGCCCCAGAGGGGTAGCCAGAGCAGAGCCCCGCCCAGGCAGAGGGACTTCCGCAGCTCTTCCTCTGCATCTTCTCCCTCTCTCTCCTATCCCACATTTGGAGATGAGTGCTGGGTCCCACGTTAGAGACACACAAATATTAGGAGGGGCAAGAGGGCTCTCCCGGTCCCTGGGCACCAGCCACTCCAAGAGGCCATGGCTTGTCTGGTATTCTCCCCCTGTTTCTAAGTCCTGATATTTTTTTCCCTTGAAACATGTTGAGGGCTCTGTACACAGTGGGTGGCCCCAGGGGTGATCAGAGCTCAGAAGGGTTAACACTCTGTGCTACATGGGACTGCGCCCCGTTGTAGTCTCTGTGTCCCCATCCCTGCTCCTCACCAGCCTCTGAGAGAGGGGATTCCCTTACTCCCTTTCCTCCCTCATCTCAACCCCATGTTTGACCCTCCAGCACCTTCTCTTTTTGCCAGCAATTTTAATATGGGTAATACCATATATAATAATGTATGGGGTGTGTCTGTGCTCTGGGACTTTATTTATCCCAGGTGCCCTGCAGTAGTGAAAGGCGGTGGTCATGGCCACAAACACGGTAGCCCTCCTGGAGCACAAGCAGAAGCTGTAAGGTGGCCTGGTCCTGCAGGCAGCTTTGATGGATCCACTCGAAAGGGGCAAGGTTGGGTCTCTGTGAACACGTTGAGCGGCCTTCAGAACAAGACCAGACGGAGGCCTGTCATCCCTCTACAAGAGCCACACTGGGACCTGAACAGTAAAAGAAGCAAGATCCAAATCCTTCCACACAGCGCATATTGACTACTGGCTTACACAAGCTGTCCTAACACAAGAGGCCGAGGGGTACCAAGGGAGCAGGTCTGTCCACTGAGCTCCCTCTGTGCCCCCCCAATGTGCTGGGGGCAGCCTGGGTCAAAAGACACATGCTTCCTGTTTTGAGGACCTTGTAGTCTGTGGGGAGGAGTCCTCTCCACCACTCTCTCCATCCTCAGAGCCAATCTCATTGCCAAGATTACTCTTCCCCCACCCTGAAAGCCACTGCCACTCCTACTAGCGACAAGACCCATGTGTTGGGAGTCAGAAAGGAATCCGTGGTTGGAGTGTCAGTGGGCACTCAGGCCTTGCCACTCCAGGAGGGGTCGGTTCCCATGCCTGCCTGGGCATGGTCCCTCCTGCCGCAGCCAATCCCATGGGAAGCCACGAGGCCCTCAGAGCTGTGGGCTCTCTGGCTGGTGGCTTCTGTTCTTGCCACATCTCAGCGCAGGACTTCTCTCAAATTCAGCAAAATCAGGCATCCTCCCACCTTTCTTCCACCCCACCTTGTCTGTTCTGGATGGGCTGGACTGAAGAATATTCCATTAACTCTCTGGGACACCAAGCCTCCTAAGTCTTGAGATTTCAAGATGCTGGGCCTATGAGGTGTGGTTCTTTGGTTTTTCAGAACAATGGAGGAACAATGCCCAGCCTTCTCCGTCTCTTGCTCACTGAGGCATGCATACAAAGGCCCACATGCTAATGGACTGATTCATGGTCTCTGCACCACAGGAGACCACATGTCCAGGCTTGGGAGCAGCAGAGGTGGCAGCGTAGGGCAGTGAATGGCAGAGGCCCTGAATCAGAAAGACCTGGGTTCAAATCCAGTTCTACCACTTACACACTCTGTAACCCTGGGCAAGTCACTTAACTTCCCTGAGCCTCGGTTTCCTCATCTGTAAAACTGGGATGGAGTTAGGAGGATTCGGCTAGATCACACCCACACAGGGCTTACCAGCTTCCACCAGGAGATGGTGACGGCGCGGTTATCACCCAGTGAGCAGCCGGGCTCACCCTCTGCTTCCTTCCCTGCAGGTTCTCAAATTGATGACCATGTTCCAAAGCGAGCTTCGGCTCGGATCCTCGCTCCCCCCGGAGGCAGGTCAAGCGGCATTTGGTAAAGGCACTGACCAGCCCCCGCAAGTGAGGACGCACCGCCGCCACCAGCCCGCACACCCTCCGGCCACTGCTGCAGGGGGCGGGAGAGGCTGGGCCGGGCAGCGCACCACCTGAGGGGGCCACGGGACCGGGGAGCAGCTCCCCATGTCTGCCACGTGATTCACTGTGCTTCGAGCCAACCCTAACAGGCACTTTGAGATGTGTTCCTGCCGCCGCAGTCCTTTCCTGCCTTGACCTCGGCAGGCTCTTGGGGAGCCCAGGAAACCCACACTATGCACAGAGCCCAATGCATAGAGCCCGGCCCAGCCCCTCCTCCTACAGCCGCCTCCATGTGCTGGCTTTGGGAAAGCCCAGACTTTAGTGCCCTGCCCCCTGGCTGACCGCCAGCTGTCCGGAGCACTTTAGCAGATGCGCGTTGGAGGGAAAGGCCCCCTCCCTCTAAGGAGGCTCTGTGGTCACTTTTCCCCAGTCAGACAGGTGTCGGCTTCCCAGCCGCGCCCAGCGTGTCCCGTGTTTCCCAACGTGGCCCTGGCCCCTGTGTGGGTGCGGTTGGGACACTCTGCACCCTTCGCCAGCTTCTTCCTCCTCCCACCCCACCCCCTGGGAGTCACAGGCCCCGAGGGGCTAGCCGGGCGGGGCACGGGGCTGGTGCCAGGCGCGTGTACATGATTTTGTTTTGCACGTTTGGTTTGCGCAGTGGTTTGGTTTGACTTGTTTGTGCATCCTGTGAAGAATAACGGTGCTTCGTGTCACTAGCATAGCATAGAAACAGGAGTAGATGTGGATCTTAAGAGACGCTGCACTCGACACCGACCAGACAGCCGAGGGCACAGACCAGGAGCAGGGCGAGGTGCTGGCCTCACGGGCCCCTCTCCTCCCCACCTGGAGGCTTCCAGGCCGCCGCAGCCCCATCCCAGGCCCTCCTCCTGTCCCTGCCCCTCCTGGTTAGTTTCCTGCATTCCTAGGGGATGCCCAGTACGCCAACCCTGGGGGCCTCTGGGGAGCCTTTCCCATATCTGGCTCTGACCACTTCCAGCACTAACACCCCCAAACACCCAGCTTCCTGGAAACTCCCCCCACTGGACAGAGGCCCTGCTGCTCCTCCTGTGTGATTGGCAAGAGGCCTCATGCCTGCTAAGAGAGGGGGAGCGGAACTAGGGAGTGAGTGGGCTAGAGGCGGGGGAGGGAGGCCAGGCCTGGGCAGACCCAGCTGGAGAGCCCACATTGCTGCACAGGTACTGTGGCCCCTGTGGTCAGCACCTCACCTGTACCTGCTTCTCCCACGTCCAGTTGGGCTCTCCCTGCCTCAGAAGCTCCAGGAGGTTTCCATGGAAACACTAGAGGCTGGGTGATCTCCGTCCACCCTGAGTGAACTGGGAAGCAACTCGACCGCCTGCTCTTCTTAAGCCTTGCCCCCACCCCCGCGACCTCCCCATCACAGGAGTGATTTCATGTTGCACATTTGCTTTGCGCACCCGGGGCTTGTGCCAGGGCTCTTGGGCTAGTGGTCACACCCTGCACATTTCTTCAGTGCTTTACATATTTTCAAAGCGCTTCCATACACGAGCCCTCAACTGCTCCACATGACAGAGCATTCGTTGTTCTCCCCATTTCACAGACGAGGCCCAGAAAGAGTAGGCCTTCTGACCCCAGAAGTGCCCGTGATGACCCTTAAAGAGCGTGGCTGTCTACCCTAGCTGTGGAAAGGAAGAGTGGGGTGACGTCTCTTGCAGATCCCACCTGAGAATTTAACCCTCCAGAAGACTTACACCCTTGGTAGGTGTTCTGCTTTGTTTCGCACAGGTAGATAGATTTTTCTTATAAACAAGCTAATGCATATTCACTGTCTGAGCCAGAACTAGTTAAATAGTGGGGGCCTTGCCATGTGATTTCAGCTGCCTCCACATCCTCACTTCCCCCTCCATGCTCATCCTCCTCACTTAGGAGCTGAAAGGACAGAGATAGTACCCCAGGGAGCAAGGGAAGAAAGACACTCATGGAGGGGGGCAGCCACAGGGACAGTAGGTAGGGCTCTGGGCCTGGGAAACCGTGACATGATACAACGCACATCATCCTCTTCATCCCAGCCCTCTGCTGGGTCATGGGCCTTGGGCAGATGCCAAAGAGCTGAGCAGTGGTGGTAGCCAGTGGGCAGAGCATCCCTGCTTGGGCTAGGAAAGCTTTACCTTCTCTGAGTGCCTCCACCCGAGAGATGCATGGTCCATGGGATGGCTCTGGGAGACCACATCTTGGAGTGGTCCGCCCTAGGCCTTCCCCTCCATCTCACCTTCCCCCACCCCTACCCTCACCCCCGATCCTTACATAGTCCCCACCCTTGCCCAGGAGCTTCTAGATGAAAATCAGAAGGAGGTTCAAGGGACCCAATGAACGGTCAGCCCCCACTCCCCACTCCTTGCCCCTGTGCAGAACTCCAGCCAGCTCCATCAGCAGCCCCACTGCTCCTGGCTGGAACAAAAAGGGTCTCTGGTTGCACTGAATGCAGCTCTCAAATTGGTCTTGTACTTGCTGAATAAATACTGTTGTTCTTGCCTTAGCTGCTCTCTAGGTTTGTGGGACTAAGTTACCAGAAAATTGTGCTACCGTGTGTGTGTGTGTGTGTGTGCGCGTGTGTAGTGCTAGGAGTCCACAGCAGGTCTGTCAAGCCAATGCCGTGATGAGGGCTTTTCCAGTACTGACCCAGAAATCACAGAACCACGCGAAAACCCAAACCCCCTCCAGCTGCCCAGGCGGCAGGCACAGCCTGGGGTCGGGATGGAGCCTCCGGCACCCAAGTGACTTCTCACTCCTCTGTAAACGTCATGGTGCTAAGATTGTGTCAACCCAAGACGACACATGGTCCTGTGCTCTGGCCACCTGTTTGAGGCAAAGACAAAACAGCCCGGCACATTGTGTTCTGGTGCAGGTTTGTATTAAACTGTAGCTACTTCTCACTTGGTCTCAGTGGTATTTCTTCAGAGAAAGGGGAGTTTGGCAGGGGATGTCCTCCACGGTGGCAGGGGCAAAGCTTCTCGTGCTAAGAAAACTCAGCTTCGGTTCTTCACTCATGTTGTGGGGCAGGTAGCCTCTCACTGGGAGGCCTGAGCGGAGTCTGCAGAGAAGAGCAGCTGGGAGGTGGGAGCCTCAGTACCCAACACTTGGTGCTCAGTCCTCCTCCTAGTGGGAACAAAACCAAGACTTATGGTGCTAGATTCCCAGGGCAAGGTTGCTGAGTGAAGTAAAACAGGGATAATTGGGGGAAGTATTACATACAAAAGGTGGGGAAACTAGGCTTAACCCATTTACCCTTTGTTGCCTTTTCTTGGCTACCACTTTGGAAACCCATAGCCCCCTCTTTACATGGTGGCACTCTTGGCCGATGGAGCTACAGCCTCATAAGATCACAGGACAGAAGGCTGTACCAAGGCCAGCGTGTCTCTGAAGGACCTTCAGGCTGTTCTCTGGTTCTCCAGAACCCCACCTTTTGGATTGGTCTACTGTACCTTCCAACCCATTCCACCTGCACCAAGACTCCTACCTTCTCTCTAGATCTCAGCCAGATGTTGGAAGGGATTACTGTATCAAAGTCTTCCACATCGAAGAGTGAAATCGTTGCTTCCATACAATAGGGCCACTTGTATTTATTAGCCCCCCGAAGACAAAACCCTAGTAAGGGAATTTAAGGCAGTGAATGAAATAGTTGACAGCAAAGGAATTTGCCCACCTTTCACCAAATAAACAACTCAGCAAATAAGGCCACAACTGAGAGAAACACTTGGGGTGTTGCTGCTGGGGCAAAGCACTTGGCTGTAATGCAATGAGTTGCCTGGACCAACTCTGGTGGGTTTGCTGTTATTTTTTAAGATTTTATTTATTCATGAGAGACACATAGGCAGAGGGAGAAGAAGACTCATGCAGGAAGCCCTTTGCAGGACTCAATCCTGGACCCCAGGATCACGCCCTGAGCCGAAGGCAGACGCTCAGCCACTGAGCCACCCAGGCATCCCTCTGATGGGGTTTCTGAACCACGTGGAAACACTATTACCTGGCCTGTGAAGGATGCCAACTCCTTAGGATGGGATTGGGCCAAAGTGTCTGTGTTACCCTGATTTCCCATAACGGGAGAGCATACCAGAATTTGACTAACTGCCAAAAATCCATTGTTTTAAATGTTTGGATGAAAAATTATATGGCTATATGTTTGGCGGGCCATGTGCATGGTATTGGGTGGTTTGGAGAGAAAAAAATAAAATACCCAGAAACACACAGCACGCCTTTGTGTGTATGTAATTGGAAAATAAATGACCACAGACTTGAACCTAAGGTAATCTGTGAAGATCGTTTATAAGATTACCCGCATTCTGGAAAACCTCTCCAGCCAGTGACAGGGCAAACTTCACCCTCCATCTCTCTATCCGAATTACAGGAGGACTTTTTTACAAGGGTATAACCTAACACTAATAATTGCCTTGTAGTCAGTGGTGACGAAAGAGTCTCATGACACCCCAGGTATGAAGAAGAAACTTCATGATACACAGACAGGGTAGACCTTATAGTGCTAGGTTAATAAAAGACTATTTGATATGTCTCTGATAACACATTTGAAAGGGTTTTAGAGCTTTCCCACTAAAACCTTAAAGGATCTAACATCCTTTTTTTTTTTTTAATGCAACAAATTTTATTTAGCATAGTCAGTCCCAACATTCAGCACAAAAAGTTTACAGAGGATAGAAAGTTCATTAACAAAAGCCAGTCTTGACCAAAAGAAAACAGAAAATATAGTATCGATTCAAAATATTTTACACTTGAATGATAAACTGCAATAACTTATTCTGGGCACCTACTGATAAGAGAAAGAGAAGAAAAGAATGCTTTAAGAAGAGCCCAATCTCAGGCTGATATCAGAGAATTCAGTAGAGGTCACTGAGACCGGCAGTCTTTCTTGCTTTTTGCATTAGTGCCTTCAGCTGGAACTGTTTACGGGACAGACAACGCACATGCTTCAGGAAGACATCCAGATCTATTACTCCCCGCCTCAAGGCTTCTCCCAGGTAAAAGATAGTGTCTTCAATAGCATTTTCCTCTGCATACAGATTTAGGATGTTTGTATAGTGGGGCTGTGGGAATGATAACTTCATCAATAACATTGTTTTCAGACTGATTTTCCATTTTCTCCAGAGCAGAACTGAGTTCATCCTTCTTTCTCAAAAGTTCTATGTTTTTATCGACCTCAGCCACTTCTTGATCTAAACGGGTAACCAGGGATCCCTGGGTGGCGCAGCGGTTTGGCGCCTGCCTTTGGCCCAGGGCACGATCCTGGAGACCTGGGATCGAGTCCCACGTCGGGCTCCCGGTGCATGGAGCCTGCTTCTCCCTATGTCTCTGCCTCCCTCTCTCTCTCTCTCTCTCTCTCTCTCTCTGTGTGTGACTATCATAAATAAATAAAAATTTAAAAAAAATAAAAATAAACGGGTAACCATCTCTTCCAGTTTCTGATGACCTTTTTTTCAGGTCTTCCTCTGTTCATTTCAAGGCATTGAGCTCTGCCTGGGCATGATCCATTTCCTCTTTCATCCACCATCTCAGCTTGTCACTGACCGCTGAGATGACAGAGGCTCAGATGGTGTCCTCGCTGATGGTGCGGTCTCTACTGGGGCCGACAGTGGCCACAGGAGGCTGGGAAGGGTACTGAGAACTTGTTGTGGCAGGATACTGACCACCAGGTGGGTAAGGACAGCCTGGATAACCACTGGGTTTGGGAGGATATCCAGATGGATATGCAGAGATTCCACTTGGCATGCTTGGCATATAGGAAGTATTTGGTGGCCCTGTTGCCTGGTACAGTGGATAAGATGCCAAAATAGTGGGACGAGAGAAGACTGGGGGTTCATCTCCAAACACCACAATCATGACCTGAATAAGCCCCAACAAGTCTGACTGAGGATGTTTCCACTCATGTAGATAAGGAAGATATATCTTCCCATTTGCATCAACATGCTTTCCCATTTTATTTTTTTAAGATTTTATTTATTTATTCATGAGACAGAGAGAGAGAGAGAGAGAAAGGCAGAGAGGCAGAGACACAAGCAGAGGGAGAAGCAGGCTCCATGTAGGGAGCCTGATTCTGGACTCGATCATGGGACTCCAGAACCATGCCCTAGGCCAAAGGCAGGCGCCAAACCGCTGAGCCACCCAGGGATCCCCTGTTTTCCCGTTTTAATAGTCATTGAACTAATAGGCTTAATGAAACAGATAAGGGGATCATATGGGTATGTGTCCAGCAGCCAGAGGCATATTGGAATATATATATTACCTTTATAAGGCATTGTTCCAGCGAGGTTCATGAGTTCCCTGGAACTGCCATCATTAGAAACATGAATCCAATACAGGTTTGAGATCTTTGTATAAAGTAATAACATTGACAGTTTCACATACAGTTAGGTCTCTGTATTTGTACTTGGATGCCATCTTCTTGAGCTGGCTCTCTGACACCGCCATGGCGGCCACCTCACGACTCCCGTCCCCCAGGATCTAACATTCTGTTGAGACTCGATGCTGTTGAGACTTGATAGTGTCTTACAATGGAAGCCGAATTCTTCATTTCTTCCCCTGGTATATTCACAAGACACACATTTATACCTGCAGGGATCTTGTCCTGGCTGTCCCAGAACCGTTCTGGGTTAAGTCTCGTGGTCCAGAATAATTATGCATAGTGCCCCCTTTCATATATGTCATGATTGGGGCAGTAAATTATATGGCCACCTCATGCATGCTTATATATTCCTTAGGCCATTCATATGCCTGTCCAGGAGTTTAAAAGTTTTCTACCAATAAAAGTTGAGGGGCAGGGCGTCATGGGAGGTGGGGAAAAAGGGTCCTTCTGCAGGGGGTAGGGATAACGGTTTCCTGTGACAATCCCTGAGCCTTCACAGTGTGGGAAGTTTCATGAAGTCTCAGTGGGGCTATGGATACAGCAGAGTGGTGAAGGTCTAGGGCACTTTCCTAAGTGTTTCAGTTTAGCTTATAGACATTATTCATTAAAAATTGTAAGTCTACCAACTCTTATCATGTGAGGGGACTTTATCATTTTAAGAGGACTTTGGTCCCATTGATCCACTTAATTGAACACTTTATAACATTTCTAACTACATTTGAAATTCTATTTCCTTTTTTTTTTTAAGATTTTATTTATTTAATCATGAGAGAGACACAGAGACACAGGCAGAGGGAGAATCAGGCTCCCTGCAGGGAGCCTGATGTGGGACTTGATCCCGGAACCCCAGGACCACGCCCTGAGCCAAAGGCAACCAGGCATCCCTCTATTTCCTTTTTAAGAAACTTTCCTGAGGGCACCCCAGGTGGCTCAGCAGTTTAGCGCCGCCTTCAGCCCAGGGTATGATCCTGGAGACACGGGTCCCACATCTGGCTCCCTGCGTGGAAACTGCTTCTCCCTCTGCCTCTCTCTGTGTGTGTCTCTCATGAATAAATAAATAAAATCTTAAGAAAAAAAAAAAAAAGAAACTTTCCTGAGTGCTAAATACTTATTGTCAATCTAACCAATTAGACCCATAAATACAGTGAACTTAGAGGTTTTGCTGCTAAACATAGATTTCATCTCAAAGCCTAAGTCTTAAGGTACATATTTTAAATTAGTTATGAGGTGCTCACTTCAACAGGCCCACATTATTTTTTATGAGTACACAAAACACCGAATACATACAGATTCTCTCAACACAAAATTGTTGATACTATGGTTTGGATTCATTAAAATCTTTATTTTCTCAATTCTATCCTTGTGGCAAGTCTAAGTTCCCACTGAGCTTTTTGGATGGGAGTCTTGGCATCTACAGGATGTGAGGAGGCCTGCTTCCTCGCTCCACTCAAGTGGCTCAGAGTTCCAAAATTATGTACCAGATTTTCACTTTGCCTCTATCTGGTCCATCTACACCAACCACATAGTTATTAGTGCAAGATTTATACGTAGATTCCAGCCAAATGAATTTCCTGCCTCCTTTTAAATTTTTTTGAATACATTAGAGCCTTTGTATTTTAAGGCTTCCTTAAATTTTAACTTAACAAATTCTGTCCTTCTATAGCTTTCTTTTAAAAATAGACTTTATTTTTTAGAACAGTTTTTGATTTACAGAAAAATGGAAAAGATAACACAGTGAGTTCCTGCATACCCTAACATGCAGCTTTCCCTATTATTAACATCTTATATTAGTGTGGCACTTTTTAAAAAAGATTTTATTTATTTATTTGACAGAGAGAGATCACAAGCAGGGGGAGCAGTAGGCAGAGGGAAAGGGAGAAGTAGGCTCCCTGCTCAGTGGGGAGCCCAGTGCGGGCTCCATCCCAGGACCTGGAATCATGACCTGAGCCCAAGGCAGACACTTAACTGACTAAGCCACCCAGACACCCCAATGTGGCACTTTTGTCACAATAAATGAGCCAATATTGATACATTCTCATTAACTAAAACCCGTACTTTATTCAGATTTCCTTAGTTTCTATCTGATGTCCTTATTCTGTTTCAGAATCCCATCTAGGACACAACCCTGTCTCCTTTTGGCTGTGACGATTTCTCAGACTTTCTTTTTGATGATCTCAACAGTTTTGAGGAATATTGGTCAGGTGTTTTGTAGAAGGCTCCTCCATTAAAATTGGTCTGCTGTTTTTCTCAAATAAGTGGTCAGGCTGGTGTTATGGGTTTTTTTGGGGAGGACTACAGAAATAAACGTGTGTTTTTTATCACATCATATCGATGGCAATACTGTTGGCATGATTTATCGCTATTGATGTTGACCTTGACCACCAGAGTAAAGTCTGGCATCACCTTTTAAATTCACACTGTTCCCTTTTAAGACTTCCAAGCTTCTCTTTTTACAAAATGCAAATTTCTTAAGCAACAAAATACATATAGCATACTATGTATTGTACTAAATTTTGTAGGCATTTGCTAAATGATTCTCCTAGCTATGACTTCTTTTTTATTCGGTGTCAGTTGTAAAATCTTATTTGATTATGGGAGATCAAGAAGATATTGGTGTCTTAGAATGGTACACATTAACATTCACATTAAACACAGGCTCTTCAGGGTTTAAGTTATAAAGTCTTTAATTTGATTATGGGAGATCAAGAAGATACTGGTGTCTTAGAATGGTACACATTAACATTCACATTAAACACAGGCTCTTCAGGGTTTATATGAACTCCTGACTCCTGTGTCAAAATGTAGACATTTACACCCATACAAACGCATGCGTGTATGCTCATGCACATGCGCACAAGCACACTATTTTTATTTTCACTATATAATCCCAACTTCATCAGGCCTTTGGATAAATACAAGTATCCGTTACCTCAATGCTATGTGAATTCAAACTTCCAAAATCCAGTTAGAAATTCTGGGACACTAAGCAGATAAAGTTAAGCTAATTTGGGGGAAACATACATATTTTTAAAGGTGGGGTGAGGGTGAGGGGCAGACAAAGAGGAGAGAAAAAAATCAAGCAGATTCCTCCCTGAGCATGGAGCCTGACTTGGGGTTTGAACTCATGACCCTGAGATCATGACCTGGGCCAAAATGAAGAGTCAGATGCTTAACCAACTGAGCCACCCAGACTCCCCAATATATATTATTCTTTTAATGCTATGCAGGAAGTTAAGTTGAAGCTTTTCTGTGGATTTACATAATTTTGGATTATCTGAATTTTAGTGAATGAATTGATAAAAGACACATTTTTCCAGTTGTAGCACATTTCAGTCTCAATATCTTTCACTACTATCAAAACTCTGTGCCTTTCATCATATTTATAAAAAATGCTTTAGCTATTTCATTTTACTACAGAAATTCAAATTCATGTTGAAATCAGTTATGCCATATTCAAAATTCCTGATTTCACATCCTAGATTCTCATCTGGGCATGGGAGATGGGGTGGGAGAGGCAAAATTACATTTAAAAAACCGAACTCATTGAATTTCCCAGCTGAAACCATTATATAGTATATTTTATCTTTTGAATTTGAGAGGCAGTTAATCCTAAATTCCCAAATTTGAAACAGCATTTTAAAACAGCAATAAGAATTACAAATGATTCTCTTACCAACAAAGGGACTGGAGATCACTGGGTCAACTACCAACTTTGTACAAGTCTTTGCCTTTTAATTATTCTTTGCCCCATGACCTGTTCTTATCAGGAACTTGTCTTTTTGAGTTTAAGACTATGCTGAAAATTTGGCTTAAAAATATCTTAATTGGGTGGGGGGGATGGGTAACTGGGTGATGGGCATTAAGGAGGGCATATGATGTGATGAGCACTGAGTGTTATACTCAACTAATGAATTGTTGGAAACTACATCCGGGGGCGCCTGGGTGGCTCAGCTGTTAAGCATCTGCCTTTGGCTCAGGTCATGATCCTGGGGTCCTGGGATTGAGCACCACATCAGGCTCTCTGCTCAGCAAGGAGTCTGCTTCTCCCTCTCCCTCTGCCCCTTCTCCTCTACACTAAGTTCTGACTCTCTTGCTTTCTCTCTCTCAAACAAATAATAAAATCTTTAAAAAAAAAACTACATCTGAAACTAATGAAGTATTATATGTTGACTGATTGAATTTAAATTTTTAAAATCTTGATTTTCATAATTTTTAGCTTTATGCAATTGCACACTCATTGTCATACTGCCTTTCTGGCTCGAATCACACAAATGCATTGAATATTTTCTTGGAAATGCAAATTCTTCACATTTTTACTATTAGAAGTTAATGATCATTTTTGAGACCCTGAGATTTCTGAACATTATTTTTCTTTCCATAGACCGACAACATGTTATATGAATTACAGCCCTCAAAGGCCCTTTGGGAGGAAACAGATTCTTCACCTGTAAATTAAAGATTGCCTCAAAATGGAAAACACTTGCTTATATTGATGCATATTTAAATTTCACTGGCTACTCAGTGCATCTCATTTTATTAGAATTCTTTGGTTTAAACTATCCTCTGAAGCTTTGCAGTCCCCTTATCTTGAGGGGAATTGGTCCCTTTTGATCAATTCCAAAAGTCACCAAGTTTCAAGGCACTGGGGCAATCCTTTTCAGTAAACTAGACTCTAGTTAGTCTCTGATCCCTTTACTGCTGTGGGAGCAGAAGTCTCTGGGGAACAATGTCTTTGAGGAGGACCCAAGGAAAAGGAGACATCAGTGGCAGGACATCTAAAGCCTCATTATATGAGAGAATCCTGATGTTCACAGAAGGAGAGATCTGGAAGCTCCACCAAGGGTGTTTGAGGACAAAGCACCACTTGTGGGGGTTGCTGAGAATTATTCACTCACTTTTCCAATGGCCAGGCTTTTAGAGTTAAACTTTTCCCACTGTGGGCTGATGGACAATCAAGGCCTGTCTCTTATCTAAGTGGTGAGGGCATAAGCATGTGCCTTGGAAGCACTTTATAGTTTTTACTTGATGTCCATAACATGGTTTTGTAATTTCTCCCAGGTATCTGGGTGGGAAGCTATGAAAGGATTTGGCCTTTCTTAATTTTAACTCACTGTTTCATCTGACATCACAGTCAGAAGAATGAAATGAAATTGTAGTTTTGTATAATTCTGCCGTACCCGTTCAGCAGAGTTTTTAAACAAATTGGACAGGTTGGGGTTTATAATGGTTTAACATGATCTGATCAGGGCTAGGGCTCCCTTCCAAACCGTTGAGCTGAAGTAACCCATTAAGGCAGTCTAGCTCAGTGGTTGGTTCTCAACCAGGGGCAATTTTGTCCCCCAGGACAGCCCACGATTAAGAATTGTCCAACCCTGGGGTCTTTGGGTGGCTCAGTCAATTAAGGGCCTGCCTTTGGTTCAGATCCTGATCCTGGGGTCCTGGGATTGAGCCCCATGTCTGGGGCTCCCTCTGCCTGCTGCTCCCTCTGCTTGTGCTCTTTCTCTCTCTCTCTCACTCTCTTTCTGTTAAATACATACATAAAATCTTAAAAAAAAAAAAAAAAAAAAAAGAATTGTCTAACCCAGAATATCAATAGCACCAAGCTTAAAAAACCCTGTTCTGGGATCCCTGGGTGGCGCAGCGGTTTGGCGCCTGCCTTTGGCCCAGGGCACGATCCTGGAGACCCGGGATCGAATCCCACATCAGGCTCCCGATGCATGGAGCCTGCTTCTCCCTCTGCCTATGTCTCTGCCTCTCTCTCTCTCTCTGTGACTATCATAAATAAATAAAAAAATTAAAAAAAAAAACCCTGTTCTAGCCTAAAGGTGATAACAGGCATTCAGTCATTTTTAAAAATCATGTGGGAAATTTTTAAGAAAAGGGGAGTGTAGCTTCATTTATGATATTTACCTTATATGGCAGATCTTTTTTTAAAGATTTTATTTACTTATTCAAAAGAGAGAGCATGAGAGACAGAACACAAGCAAGGGGTAGCATGAGAGAACACAAGCAGGGAGAGGCAGAGGGAGAAGCAGACTCCTTGCTGAGCAAGGAGCCTGATGCGGGGCTCAATCTCAAAACCCTGAGATCATGATCTGAGCCAAAGGCAGATGCTTAACAGACTGAGCCACCCAGGCACCCCATGGTAAGCTTTTTAACTAAAAACACCCCAGGAGTGGAGCTTAACTATACAGCATCCCGAGGCAGCAGAGGAGAGGTAAGAAAGATGCCTAGACAGTAAGACCTCAATGGGTCTTACCATGTGTATGCCCGGGCCTCATCTAGCAACTGCCTGCCACCCTCTGTCCATGTTGTGCCAGATCCTGCCATGACTACATTAAAATGTTGCAGGAAATAAGAGACAGGTACAAATTTGAAAATTAGGTTTTGTCATTTACTGAGACTCTGCACCCAAGAAGGAAGTTAGTTAAGCACTTACCAAGTAACAGTGCAATGACTATCATACCTCAATTCCTTAACAATCAAAGGTATAGGCTTTCTTTGATCCATGGGTATAAACTAAGACCCTCTCCAGGAATTGCCTTATGACCAGTAAAGGAAGGAGACTTCTTAAAACCCAGGAAGGGGAAAGAAGATCTCATGATACTCAATTGTAGAAGGGAAGGTAGATATTATGGTTACAGTCAAGATTGGAAAAGCCTATTTGAAGGAGTGACAAAATATACATCTGTAAAGGGTCACAGTGCTCATACCTTTAAGAGTGTACTTTTTTTTCTTAAATAAAATGCTTTACTTTGAGTGTAACAGGTTTACAATAAAGAGCATGGCAGTGTCCCGTGCTGCATGTAAAGAGCCTAGAAGTTGCCACTCCATCCTAACTTAACCAGGTAAAAAGCTGAACAGACTAAAAAGGCAACAACACTTCTTGGAGGACAGAGGGCAAACTGCTGCCCCCAAGATTGGAGAGAGAGATGGATAAAGTTGGAAGAATCCCACTTCATGATTTTATTTTTTTATACTGGAATTGTAATGTTATTTTTAATTTTTAAAAATTTGAATATAATTGATACATAATTTTTTCCACTTTCTTATTTTATTTTATTTTTTTAAAGATTCATTTATTTATGATAGACGTAGAGAGAGAGAGAGAGAGAGAGAGGCAGAGACACAGGGAGAGGGAGAAGCAGGCTCCATGCCGGGAGCCTGACGTGGGACTCTATCCTGGGACTCCAGGATCTCCCCCTGGGCCAAAGGCAGGCGCTAAACCGCTGAGCCACCCAGGGATCCCCCACTTCCTGATTTTAAAAGCTACTACTAAGCTAACTGCTGATTACCAGAGGGGAGGTAGGTGGGAGTATGTATGAAATAGGTAAAGGGGATTAAAGAGCACACTTTACCGTGATGAGCACTGAGTAATGCATACACGTGTTAAATCACTATATTGTTCACCTGAAACTAATATGATACTGTACACTAATTATACCAGAATTTAAAAACAATTTTTTTCAAGGAAAAACTACTATGAAGCAACAGAAATCAAGACAGTACTATGCAGGGGACACCTGGCTAGCTTGGTTGGTGGACCATGCAGCTCTTGTTCCTGGGGTTGTGACTTCAGGCCACACACTGGATGTAGAGATTACTCAAAATAAAATTAAAAAAAAAAAAAAAAGATAGTACTAAGCAGTACTGGCATAAGAATAAACATACAAACCAAATGAGTAGAATATTGAGAGTCCATTAAGAAAAAGAAAACCAGTGCTAATGGTCACTTGATTTTTGACGAGGATGCCAAGATGATTTAATGGAGGAAAAGTGTGTTTTCAACAAATGGTGCTTGGACAACTGGAAATCCACATGTAAAAGAATGTAATTGGATTTACCTCAGACCAAATGTAAAAATTTACAAAATGGATCAAAGACTTCAATGTGAGAGCTAGAATGATAAAACTCTTGGGAAAAAAAATAAAGGAATAAATCTGCATGAACTTGGATTTGCCAATGAATTCATAGCTATGACACTAAAAGGCAAGAGTAACAAAAAAATAGATATATTTGAGTTCATCAAAATTAAAACTGTTTGTGTTTCAAAAGGACACTATCAAGAAAGTGAAATAACAACACAGGGAAAATACTTACAAATCATATATCTGATAAAAAAAACATATCTGGAATACATAAAGAACCCTTTGTAACTCAACAATAAAAAGCGAAGTAACTCAATTTAAAAATGGGCAAAAGATCAGAATAGATGTTTTTCCAAAGAAGATCTACAAATGGCAAATAAGCACATGAAAAGAAACTCAACATCATTAATCATTAGGAAGATGCGAATCAAAACCACAATGAGACTTCACGTCACTCCCACTAGGATGGCTAGAATCAGAGTCAGATAAGTGCTGACACGGATGTATAAAACACTGGAATCCTCACACACTGCTGGTGGGAATATAAAACGGTGCAGCCACTTTGGAAAACTGTGGCAGTTCCTCAAAAAGTTAAACAGAGGGCAGCCCCGGTGGCACAGAGGTTTAGCGCCGCCTGCAGCCTAGGGCGTGATCCTGGAGACCCTGGATCAAGTCCCACGTCAGGCTCTTTGCATGGTGTCTGCTTCTCCCTCTGCCTGTGTCTCTGCCTCTCTCTCTCTCTGTGTGTCTCTCTGAATAAATAAATAAAAAATCTTAAAAAAAAAAGTTAAACAGTTACCATATGATCCAGCAATTCCACTCCTGTGATGAACATGATGAAACATTTTGTAATGCCAGAAAGTAAGGAAGTGTGCAAAAATGAATTAGGGCATATGATCCAATAATCCTGCTTCTGTGTATATTTCCAAAAGAAGTAAAAGAAAGATCTTGAGGATATATTACACTCTCATGTTCATCAAGCATTATTCACAGTCGCCAAAAGGTAAAAGCAACCCAACTGTCCATTGACAGATGAAGGGATTAACAAAATGTGAATATGTGTATATAGTAGAATACTATGCAGCTTTAAAAATGAAGAAAAACAATTAATTAATAATATTAATAATTATTAATTAATAATTATTAATTAATTAATGGAAGGAAAGAAATTCTATCAAATGCTATAACCTGGATGAGCCTTGAGAATGTTATGTCAAGTGGAATAAGCCAGTCACAAAATGACAAGTATGATCCCACATATTATATGAGGTATCTAAATAGTTAAACTCATAGAAAGAGAAGTAGAATGGTAGGTACCAGGGGCTGAAGAATGAGTAAAAGGAGAAAGGTTTAATGGGAATAAAGTTTCAGCTCGGTGAGATGACAAAGTTCTAGAGAACTATTTAACAACAATGTAAATATACTTAACCCTACTGAACTGTGCACTTAAACATAGTTAAGATGGTAAATTTTATGGTATGTCTTTTACTACAATAAAAACAAGAAAATTCATTATAAGAATTGACCATTTTCTAGGCCACAAAGCAGATTCAAAAAATTCCAAAGCATCAATATTGCACGAATCTTGTTCTCTGTCCACATTGCAATTAAATTAGAAATAAACTACAATATCAATAAACCCAGATGTTTAGGAACCGCTGTAAGGTGCTGAATAATTTATCCATTAAAGAGAAAAGTACAAGTAAGTTATGTTTATGCAAAATATAAGTGTTTTAGTATGAAATATTAAAATTGTGGTATTCAGCTAAAGTGGTATATAGAATTAAATTCATGATCTTATATACTTTTAAAACAAAACAAGAAATTTAAAGGCAATGAGTAGATAAATGGTTGAACATGGCAGATTAACAAAATCTACCCCTCTCAAATCCTCACTAAAATGGCATTCAGAAGAGGTGTTAAGCTATAGAGAAAATGAGACAGAAAATAACATGACAGCAAATGAAAGCTATCAACAGAAGTGTGGAGAAATGGTAGCTAACACTGCAAGGTAAGGGAAGCTGAAATTTCTGCCTAGGTGGGGACCACCAATTCACATTCCAGAACCCAGGAAAGAATCCAGAGTAAAGGCTCTAAGGATCTCCAAAGGCCAAGGACTGGAAGCAAGAAGATTGGCTAAAGTCATCTACAAGGAGCAATTAGACCCATAGATTCTCCAGCCTCAATGAGAAACTGTCCCACTCCCTTCCAGGCTGCCCAAGGGAGAGCACAAAGTTAAGTGGATTTAGTGCAGGGGAAAGTTCTGCCTAGTGAGATCAGCTTCCCCCAGCCTCTCCTTTCCAGGTGGCCTCCTATAGCCAGTGTAGAAGATTGTATACCCCCAGGCAAGGAATCTGACGATTATTCTGGGCAAGCTGGTTGGCCAAGGAGAAAATAACGAAATTCTGATATCTGGAGGGGCCTGCAATGATTTGGCCAATTTGTATACAATTCTGTGGTGAAACACCCCAGCCAACATGCCCCATCTATGAGCTCAAACCTTCCAGTCAGCCTGTTTATGTCTTAGTCTTGAAGATGAGGAAAACCCCTCAAAAGAGAAACAGTATACAAAATAAGAACAAATTGTCTCAGAGGAAAATGAGATGAATCAAGGAGTAAATGAAAATGTCCAAGACAAACAACCCTCCCAGAGAGTACAGACTTAAAAAAAAAAAAAAAAAAAGACCAGAAAAAAAAATTGGAAAGACAAGATTAGATGATCAATCTAACACTAGTTCCAGAACTAAGAGTACAGAAAAATGGAAGAAAGGAGTTTATTGAAGAAATAATAGAAGAAATTTTCCAGATTTTCTGAAAGATGAGTTTCCAGATTGAAGAGACATCATCATGACATTTCTAAACAATGAGAGTAATGCTTTGAGAGCTAGCAAGAGAAGGAAACACTAGCTGCATATGAAGTATTAGAAATTGGATATCACCTAATTTATCAGCCAAACTATTAGGAGATGGAAGATCATGGAGCATGTTTTCTACATTCTGAGGGAAAATAATTTCCATCCTAGGGTTCTATAGCCAAACAATCTGTCAACCAAGTGTTAATGAAAAGTCATTTTCAGACATGCAAGTTTGAAAAGACTGACTTTCCTTGTAATCTTTCTTGGGAATGTCTGTGATGGTGTGTCCCAACATAAGAAACTAATAATAAAAAAATGGAAAAATATGGGATGAAGGAAATAGCAGATTCTGCATAGGTAATGGGATAAAGAATGGTCGTAGAAGAACCCCTCGAGGGATCCCTGGGTGGCGCAGCGGTTTGGTGCCTGCCTTTGGCCCAGGGCGCGATCCTGGAGACCCGGGATCGAATCCCACGTCGGGCTCCCGGTGCATGGAGCCTGCTTCTCCCTCTGCCTATGTCTCTGCCTCTCTCTCTCTCTCTCTCTCTCTCTCTCTCTCTCTCATAAATAAATAAAAATTAAAAAAAAAGAAGAACCTCTCGAAGGCAGATGTGCAGCAGCCGAGAGAACAACTGGTCCAGTTGGAACAGTCCAGAGAAAATCCTGATAGAAGAAAAGCCATTTGCTCCCATATTTGCTCTTTGGTTACCATGTGCTCTAAATACTTAGCTGGAAGTGGTTCTTGGAAATGACCAGAGGGCATTGCTCTCACTCTTGATAAAAGAGAACTGAAGAAGAGAGGATTTGCAAGAAGAATTCATCATGGATTCTCAGTTTGGAGATTTCTACCACCATCCCTGACTGATCATCCAGCCCAGTGATAGAGAAGTGCCTTCACCAGGTGTGCATGACACTCCTCGAAAGTTCTATTTGTTCAATAGTACCTCCTTAATTAAAACCAAGTTCTGGGGCGCCTGGATAGCTCAGTCAATTAAGCGTCTGCCTTTGGCTCAGGTCATGATCTCGGGGTCCTGGGATTGAGCCCCATATGTTGGACTCCCTGATCAATGGGGAGTCTGCTCCTCCCTCTCCCCCATACTCTCTCTCTCAAAAAAAATTAAATTAAAAAACAAAGTTTTGTCTCTCTGGAACATGTGCCCCTTTCCCCTAGCTCTTCCTTCTGGAAGTTCACAGAACAATAGCCATTTCATTCATGGAAGATCTCTTCCAATATTTGCACATTTTTGTGGGCTTCTCCCTGCCACCCTACGCATGTAAGTGTTCTCAAACGTCAGCATGTGCCAGAATCACCTGGAGGCTTTATTCAAACACAGTTTACCAGGCTTCATCCCCAGAGTTTCTGACTCAGTATGTCTGCTGTGGGGCCTGAGAGTGCGTTTCTAACAAGTTTTTAGGTGTGCTGAGAACCACTGCTAGACAAACAGCTCCCATTCCCTCAGCTGTTATCCCATGACAGTTTTTCCAAGCCGCTGACCATCATCTTAAAAGTGTAGCACAAAGCCTCCACAATGGAGGTTATGATGCTTCTCATAAGCCAATGATTTCCAGCCTGGGGAGGAAAGGAGCAAGGAATAACTGAAAGGCAAAGGGTGGTGGGCAAGTGAATCTCTAAGCAATGACCTCCTTTGGAGGACAAGTGCTTCAGTTCCTAGACAGCCAAAGCGACAGCTGTAAACTGAAAATGCCAAGAAAGTATATCTTCATCTGCCCCTCTCCACTGCTAGACTGGCTACTTTCGACCCTCTCTCTGCCTTGTTTGGCCTTTTCTGGCTCCCTAAAATCCTGGGTCCTCGGGATGGCCCTTGATCGCCGCAGTAGTACCCATAAAAGCCTCCAGGTGGCGCTTTAAGCTCATCAGTGGCTGCTTTTTCCTCTTAAAGGAGCCAAGCTGATCTAACCTAGGAGAATAGGTAAGACCCTAAAAGGGCAGACAGATCCAGGTTACCATGGCCTCCATCCCAGGCCCCAGAGCAGCTGGGGATCAGGTCAGTCTTGAGTGTGAGTGAGGGGCCATAGTAGCCCTTCTACCAGGAGAATCCCCAGGGCCAATCCCAGGTTTACATTAAGGTCACCAGATTTAGCAAATAAAAATATAGGATGTTCAATTAAATTTGAATTTCAGATAACAGACAATTTGTAGGTTTTCATTCATGTAGATGTGTCTCAGGTAGTGTGTGTGGCTTATTTATACTAAAAAAGTAATTGTTGTTTAACTGAAATTCAAATTTAACCAGGCATCTTGCATTTATCTGGCAACTCTAGTTTAGGTTTGCTTACCATATCCTACCTTTCACATCATGAATGCTTATGGAATATGTGCCAGGCATGTATGTGCTAGATACTACAAAAAGGAAGCAAGTGTGGCTCTTGCATTTATAGATTAGCTTAGGTAAAAGACATATTGACAAATAATTATAGTACAGAAAGTGTAGGAAGCGAAAGGAATGGAAGAAGTTCAGATTTTGGAGTTGGCTTTAGGTTAAAACCATGCTTCTGATGTTCACTAGCTGTGTAATCTTAGGCAAGTTCATTAATCTCTGGGCCTCAGTTGTTTATCGTGAAAATGGGAATGATACCAACCTCAGGAGGTGATCAGGGAGGTTCTAGAAAATTAATCCAATGAATCCCAGCCTTGATCACCCATCTGATTGTCATGGTGGGCATTTTCCACAAAAAGCAGGGTAACGTCTTGCAATCTAAGCCACTGGTGTAGAGTTGTTGTTCATTCTGGGTATAATACATCATTAATGTTCACAGGAGGTTTGTCTTAAGACCTTTGCAAATTCTACATTTGCATATTGGCTCCTATTTATTTATTTATTTATTTAGGCTTCTATATAGTTTAATAGGTTATAACTGAGGGAGGAATCAAGTGACCTCTTGACCCTAGTGAAAGTTTAGTTATTACTCATAGTTACCATTTATTTGGGTAAATATTTTACTGTGTGTGCGTCATTGCTAGGTATTTTTCATATACTATCTCATTTAACGATCACAACAATAGATGAGAAAAACCAAGGCTCAGGGTCACATAGCCAGAAAGTATCAGCCCTAATGCTTATGCAACTCTCCTAGGGTAGAGGGCTAGAGTCACTCTCTAGATAAGGACTCATTTGTTTATTGTCATGTGATTAGAACTCATCCCTCAGCAAACTTTGATATTTACAGTTGTAAATTTTAAAACCATGTCAAGGATTTCCTACATGTGAGGATCAATCCTATTTGAGAGCCTGTTCCACTTTTAGCGAGTTTCAAATAAATAATGAACACTGTTGGTAACACTTACCAGCACCATAGCTCCCTGCCTGCACCTCACCACCAGGCAGAGCAGCCCTGCATGTTCCTACCCAACATCTAGCCCCCCATCAGTTAGAGTTAATCCATTCACCTAGATTCCTGCCACTACTTGCCTTCCCAGTCACCTTGGAAAGAGTGCCGAAAGGTCAGATTGTTTGGCTGTTTTTCATTTTGTGTTAGGTGCTAAGAATACAAAGCTAAATAAAATGTGGTCTTTGAGTGTGAGGATCTTAGGTGGTGAAAGAAGTGAACAAGCATGGTAATACAAGGTGATAGGGGACCGTGATGAAGAATGTGCCTGGTACCAAGGAGAACATGTCAGCTCTCCCAGGGGAGGTCCATGATAGTGTTCCAGAGGACATGACACTAAAGCCGGTCCCAGAGGACATGACACGAAAGCTGGTCTGGGAGAATGAGTAGGACTTTGCCTAATAAAGAGAAAGGAGGGACTCCAAACAGGATGAACCTCATAACATGGGCTTGGCCACAAAGCAGAACTGCTTGCCCAGTTAACTGCAAGTTGTTGCTTTTTGTGGCTGACATATATGGCAAGAGGTGATGAGGCTGGGGGGCATAAGAGAAGAGGGAGGTGAAGTGAAAGTGGCTGGTAAAGGCCAGATTATAATGCAGCTTGTCCACCATGTGAAAGACCCTGAACTTCATCCTTTTATCCTCACCAGTGTTTCTTAAACTTTCTACTAAAGTACAGGCATGAAAGTATCTTGAGTTCAAACTCTCTTTAAAAGTCTTATCTTTTAAAATCATGTGATTCTTGCATTGTCCTTCATCATATGTCTGTTTGTCTTCATATTTTAAAATGTTTTCCTGAACCTCCAAATAAAAATTACGCTCAAGGAAGATGTGACCATTCTATAGCTGCTCCCCTCTGTACTCCCTACATGAATCCTCCATGGCCAGAGGTTGCTTCAGCCAGTTTGAGAAGGGCAGCCATAGGGATTTAAGCAGAGAAGGTATGTGATAAAATTTATCTTCTAGAAAGAGCCGTTTAACAGTGGTGTTAAGGATGGGTCAGAGATGGGAGAGGTTGGAAGCAGAGACACCAGGTGGGAGGCTTTGCAATAACCCAGGAAAGAGACAGTAAAATTGATGGAGATAAAGAAGGGTCATATCTGAAAGACATTTAGAAGTGGAGTTGATAGGATTGGAAAATTGTTCTGGTATAAGGAGTTGGGGAGAAATGTAGGATAAGATCATCCTCAGGTTTCTCTTAGTGATGCCATCAACAATGATAGGGAATATAGGAAGGGTGGGTTTGGTGGGGGAAGGGTAAATAAGTTTAATTTAAGCCCACTGAATTTGAGGTGCCTATGGAATAGAGAGTTGGAGATATCTAGAAGGCAATTACATATACAGGTCTAATAAGTAGGCGAGCTGCTTGGGCTGAAAATACAGCCTCAGAAGTCACAAGAATAGATGAGACCACTGGGGAGTATGTATAGAAGAAGGAGAGGGAAAAAATGAGATGGGAACCCAGGGAATCATCAATGTCTAAGGGCAGATTTAGGAAGCAAGGGAGAATGGAAAAAGGAACATCAAAAAGTCAGGAGGACCCATGCTTCCCTGGTGAATGGCCAATTCCAGGGGTGGGGCAGGAAAGGTACAAGATGAGCCTGGAACATCTTGTGTCAGAAAGCAAGCAAATGTTCAAAGAATGATGAAAACAAATCCAAAGGGCACAAGAGCCAACTTGGAATTTCTTCCACTGGCCAAGTCTGTGACAAATTGGGTATCAAAACAAATAATCATAGGAAAAGATTATAACCTACTGGGGGGAAAGATCCACGTCAAAGCTAATGTAAGTAAGTGGGTCTGAGCCCTAAATCAGGAACTGGCAACATGTGCCCAGCTGAATTTCAGAATTGCTATGAACTAGTAACTGATGTTTGCCATCTGTTTTTCTCCAAATTTTTAAAAAAGATTCTATTTATTTATCCCTGAGACACAGAGAGAGAGAGAGAGAGACAGAGAGAGAGAGAGAGGCAGAGACATAGGCAGAGGGAGAGAGAAGCAGGCTCCATGTAGGGAGCCCGACGCAGGACTTGATTCCGGACTCCAGGATCACGCCCTGGGCTGAAGGCAGACGCTCAACCGCTGAGCCACCCAAGAGTCCCTCTCCAAAATTTTTGAGATGATAATGTTCATAGCAATAATCCCAGGCTTGTGCCACTAGTGTATGCTGAGTGTACATGAGGCACACAGTGGGTTTCCTTACTTTGCAAGGTCTTCAGATCAAGACAATTGATACTTAAGGAGCTATACTCAAGGAACTGAACCTGAGGAGCCATACTCACACAGGGACTAATTTAGCTGATGGGATCCTGGACTTCAAGATGGTACTATCATGGAATGGGATTTGGGGACGAGGGGGAAGGGATGAATGTATTCCACATCGAGTGGGATGTGGATTGTTGTCATCAGAGGGTAGGGTGTGGCAGATTATATTTTCCAAAGATGACTTCAACAGTGTCTCCCATCCACGTTCTCTTATTATATGACTTGGACATTCTTCCCATTGAGAGATGAGGTCTATGCTCCCTCCCCTTGATCTTAAATAGACTTCTTGATTTTTTCCAAAACAAAGGGATATGTCAAAAGTGATATCTGAGACTAGGTTATAAAAAGGGATGCATTGTTTCTCTTATTCACTATCATATTCATCCTTGAAAACTTTACCGTATAAGGAGTCCAACTGCCCTGAAGCCACCATGTAGTGAGAAGGCTAGCTCTGAGACAACAGGAACAAAGAGGGTTGTCTAGCTGGCCTCCTGCTGTTTAAGCTCCTGTCACCATCTGACTGCACTTGCAGGAGAAACCCTCAGCCAGAACCACTCAGCTGAGCTCTTTTAGAATCTCCATCCTACAGAAACGGAGATGATGAAATGGTTACCATTTTAAACCACTAAGTTGGAGTGATTTGTTCTGTAGCAATAGATAACTGGCATATAGTAAAGTGTTAACATGGAGAATCTGGGTGAAGGGCATGCAGGAACTCTTTGTACAGTGATCCTCTACCCCATGTGTGGCAAGCAGGTGGGGCTTCAAGGACATAATCTCTTCTCAGGATTACTCAGAGCAGTCTACATCACCCAGGTCTACACCTACAACCATGCAGCTGAGCTGGAACTTCAGAGTGGGGAAGCAAAATAAACTGAACCTGAAATTTTCCCCTTATCTTTATAGCATGCAGACACCCGGCAGATACAGTTAGGAACCACTTCCATTCTCTAACCCTGTGGCTAGAAAAAGTATAGCCTGGGTTTTCACTCTCCTAACTCCTTGATTTATCCTGGGAATTATTCTCTACAAGGAGCCCTCTCCTTTCTGAGAGTTACCTTGGATAGGAGGAGAAGGTGTTGACTCAGCACCTGCTGTGTCCCTCTCTTTTCTTATTCTATTTGTGATGGGCTGCCTTCTCCTTCTCCCCCAAGAAAATGGGCTCAGTTGGAGTCCTCTGACACTAATAGTCTTGGGATGGAATCTCTTGGAGCTAAACAGGGAGACTAGGAAAAGAATGAATTCTTACTTCTGAGTCATTCAAAGAGAATGCAGCATCTCTAGTATGTCAACAAGCCCAGCAGAATCCAGTGATGTTCACCTAGAAGGCTCAGTCCAAGCTGGGTCAGCAGATGATAGAATGGTAAGGTGTGAAGAGCTTGCACTGATTATAGAGAGTGACAGTAGGTCAGTACGCAGTGAGGAAATTTACTCTAGTAGGTACATCTGGGATAGTGTAGAAGAGAGACTAGATATAGTCGAGGATTCAGGAAATACAGAATGCCAGAGTCTCAGATAATAAATGACTAGAATTTTGGCATTAGGATGGAGAGCTAAGGGAGTGATAAAGTTATAATCATAGCAGTAGTATTAAAGATTAAATATGTGCAAAGATCATAGAGAAAATGCTGATTGGGACTCTGAGGCAGCTAGGTCAGAGAAAGTGAGAAAGAATAAAATCATTTTTTTTTCTATTTACCTTTTTACCTTTTGGCCCCCTTCACCCATTTCTTTGGAGTCAAAGAAAGTCTTGAAGAATCTTTGAAGAAAATCCTTGCCTTACTTGATTTGATCACAGCAACACTTACTGGAACCCTACTATGTGTCACATTCTGTACTAGATACTGAGGGGAGCTGATGAATAAGAGAATTCCTGTCCATAAGGGGCACACACAGCCTGATTGGAGAGCCCCACATGTAAGTCAAAGACAATACTTTAGGATGTGTGTAATAAAAGCGGTATGTTCAAGGTGGGTACAGAGGTGACCTCAGACATCTGTAGGAGTGAGGGCTGAGGGAGGGAGAGCCATAAATCATCTGCGGGAAGGGAACCAAGCTGATGAAATCACAAAGAGGGTGACGGTAGTGGAGCCCTGGGTAGAGCACTAAAGGACAAAGACAGCAGGTGTGGACAGGGAGAAGAGGGATCTAGAAGAACTGGGGAGATCCACTGGACAGGGAGAAGAGGAATCTAGAAGAACTGGGGAGAGCCATAAAAGCAGTCTTGCCGTAGGGAATTTGGAAACACCAGTGAACAATATCGAAGAAGGACTAGTTATGAGGAAGTAGAATCTCAACCGACTAATGGGCAAGATGAAGAAACAAGAATTGCTTACAAATACACTGGCAGAGAGACAAAAGGGTTGATTAAAAAAAACTCAAGTGATATGTATATAGAGGATTTTGTCAGCTCGATTTAGGGGTAAAGGTATGGACCTTCTGGTAGGAGACGAAAAGGTATGTTTAACACAGGTAGGGAAAAAATTGAAGCTGGAAATAGGAAGAACCGGCTGTGATTAAAAACCATAAACCGCGAGGAGATGTTCAGCCTTCGTTCTCTCGGGTTGCCGAAAAAGAAGAAATAAGCTCCAGTTTCTCCTTTGCGGTAGCGGTGAGGCAGATGGGAATCCGTCATCTGGCTACTACGGAATCAGGTGTAAATGGTTGTTCCTTCTGAGCTTAGTTAGACGCGGTGGAGGAATTGTTACCCTGTTGCTAAGGGGAGAGGAAGGGGCTGTTCCCGGTTGCCATGGTGACAAGGTGAGAGCGTTCCCTCGGTACCACCATAAATTTATGAGGCGGTCTCGTCTCCTTGTTGCTACGGCAACGCAGAGGGACTGTTCCCGTCGCCCCCCGCGACCCCTCCCCCGCCGCCGTCGCTAAGACAAGGTGGAGGTTGGGGCTGTCCTTCCCTCGCCGCCCGGTTGCCTTGGAGACGGCGGGTGCCTGGCCCCGCCCCACTCGGACTGACAGCGCTGGCCGCATCGCGCCTGCGCAGTGCTCTCTTCCCCCGCAGTCCCTGTGCGTTGAAGCCGGAGACCGCGGCGGCCTCGGCTAGGACCCTTCGCCCCGGAGCCGCCGGCCGCAGCCGCAGCCGCAGCCGCAGCGCCCCCGCCGCCTGTCGCCCGCCCCGCCGCCTCCACCGGAGCAGCCTCGCGCACTGTGAGTCCAGGCCGAGGCGACCGACGCCGTGGGGCTGAGTCAGCGGGAGGCCCGGGCCCGGGCTGGGGGAGGGGAACCGGGCTGCCCCCCTCGCCTCCCCACCCGCGCCGCCGCCCCCCAACCTCGCCTCACCCCCGCCGCCTCCCCCGCTCCGTCGCTGTCTGCTGGGGTCCCCGCGGCGGCCGGCAGGCCTTGGAGCCACTCCCCCTCCCTGCCCTCCCTCCGGACCCACCTCGGGGCCCTTCCCCACTAGATGTGGCGCCGCCGCACCTCCACCCCGGGCCGATCCCCCCGCATCGCCCCAAGCTGCCTCCGGGCCGCCCTCGTCGCTTCTCCGTACTCCTCCCGGGCCTGACACCTCCGGCGGCTCTGGTTTTCCCCAGTGATATGCCAGAAAAGGAGTGACAAGGGAGAGGGCGAGGGCAGACTTGGGGGAGGGGGGGCATCGGCCTGCCCAAACCTCGGGGCCTCGGGTTCCTTACCCACATGCTTCTGCCCTGGCTGGTGTGAGGAAGCAGGTCTGGACAGTTCTGACTGGCTGCTAAGAGCTTGTGGGGCTTTCAGAATAGATTTTGCTGAGAAGGACTCAGCCGCATGATGATCAGCTACTGTTTAGTGAACACCCGCTAGTGCACGGTGGCCTTCCAGTGGGCTGGGCTATTGCCTTGGCTGGTGCCAGGAGAGGGACTAGAGGTAGTGGAGGGCGGGCGGGGAGGGGGAAGGTTGCAGTGGGGAGCTGAAGTTCCTGTGCTTCCGGTGTGTTGTTGTGAATAAGCATCTTGCAGAACTCTGCAAGTGTGCCTTTTATTTTTATTTTTTTGCAGTACAACCCCGGTATAATGTGAGACCTGATATCATTCATAGCAAGTGCTTACACTGTTTCTGTGTTGAGGGGTTGTGGCCAGGACTTAATCTCTGGTACCTGTAAATTCCATGTAGTAACCAACTGGTGACAGTGAGATTTAACAGAACATGTGCAGAGTAGAGAAAAAGAACCCAGGTTTTTCCCTGGTATAGGTCTGCGGCCTATACCCTCAGCCTCCTGCAGCTGTGAGTCTTTGTGGTGGCTGTCAACTGATAGGGGTTCTAGCATATTTGGACAAGTCCCTGGGTTATGTTTACTACCAATCCACCTGCCCACCCTGCATTCTCTTATCTTGGAGGATCCCAGATTGTTTTCATTTTCCAGCAGAAATTAAGCTGAAGTCAGAGTTGGTGCCCGCAGCCAGAAGCTCTCTTAATAAACGTGCCTCAACTCGAGGACTCCTAACTACTATGCATGTACCTCACTGCCAACTTCCTTTGATCCTTTTTTTTTTCTCTTGGCTTCCAGATTCCAGTGTACTGTTAGCAAATATGTGTAAATATCAGCCAGTTAAACCCTACAAAAGGCTTTGTATTTTTTTTACTCCAGGCTGCCAAAGGAGTAGACAGTTTGTTCCTAAAAATCATGATGAAGGATCCACTAAATTTGCAGTTTGGGGGATTGCAAACAGTGAGGAATAATGATTTTGCTCCTTGACTTTGCTCAATCATGGCCTATTGGCAGCCTTCTCAGAGCCACTCCCCACCCCCATGCCCATCAGATTAGTTTACAGTAGCAAAGACGGCTGTCGCCCTAGTTTTAAACATAGAGATGAAGTACAGGAGAACTACAGCCCCCATGCAGCAGTGCAGTTTCTTCTGTTTCAAATGCCAGTCTGGGGTTTGGCGGGATGCACCTGCCTGTGGGACGATGGGAGCTGTGGGGCGTTACAGTTACATTCCTTCTGTGTGGTCCTCTGTGTTGCATAGCTCACCGAAATACCCGGGCAGGGCAGGAGCAGACAGCTGTGCCGGAGAGCTGCTCCTCCTGGGTTGAGTGTATTTTGGGAATCAGCAATATTACTGGGGTGGAGGGTTGTGAATTAAGAAGCAAGAAAATGTGTCAAGGCTAGATAGATGAAGAGGGTGTGAGTAAAATGTTCCCTTTCCAGTTTGCTCTGGGACGGAACATTTTCAGAGCATCACAGTGGTTTTTATATGGGTTAATTTGCCTTTGAAATCCATACCAGTGTTTTATGAGGTAATGATGGAATGCTTTTTAAATGGCTACTGTTGGGAAACACACTAATACCTGTGTCTTGCACATTGCCTATACAGTTGTTGCTGAATATAATTGTTAAGAACAGAGAGAGGGACGATTTGAATGAAGTTAGACCTAAATCTATGTAATCTATGTTGTGGTTTTGTAGCATTATATTCCATTTATTCTAAGACACACCAGCAATTTAGCAACAGTTTTTAGTAAAACAATTTAATACCAAATCAAAATATATACGTTGATTCTAAGGCACATCCTAATCTCAGGAACAGTAAAATAGCCAGGAAGTGGCAAGACTTGAAGGAGGGATTTGTGTGTTTTAGAACTGAGAAAGGGAAAAAAAACTGAGAAAGGGTGATATATATGATATTTCTGGGTGTGTGATGTCATCACTGACTTACCTTCCTGAGAGTGCATGCATAGTGAGGACAGATTTCTTCCAAGTCCTCCCCCCAAGCCAGCCCACTTTATGGGGTTATGTGTATAAGATGATCAACTGCCATTAGCCACAGTAGTTGGCTATTGAACAGAGGAAAGTTCCTATGTGGGAATCCAACCCAAGACCTTATTATAGTACCTTCCAGAAGCTGAGCCAACTAGCTGGCAGCAAATGACTTATGAGCTATACGTGAATTTGGCTGAGTAACATCTTTCAGGAGCTAAACAGAAAAATACTATTTTTTCAAGCAGAATGAATCTTCCCTGATTTGTTTACAGACATATTTGTAAAGATCCTAAAGCACATGCCCACCCCAACTTCTATGATATTAGTTGAGGGAGCTTCAGATGATATAGCTCAATGTTCTCATTTTCAGATTTTAGCATGAGACACCAAGAGTTAAGTGATTTGCCTAAAGTCACTCAACTAATGTAGAAAGTATGTGAAAACTACGTAAACTATGTACACCATACAAATGAATGTTGGTGGTTATTAGTGGCTGAATCAGGATTAGAACCCAGATTTTTAGACTAGAGCTAGTCTACGATACTACATTGTCCCATCCCTCATGTTTCATATTCCAGAGGGTTTTAATAAAAATAATTTAGTAGTCTGTAATTAGTCCTGTAGACAAGGATTTGTTTTATGTTGGAGATTTTGCAGAGCTAGGTCAAATCCAATGTCACACTGTCTAATTAAATATTTATTCTTGCTACCTTAAAAATAATAATTTTGCCTCGCACACTCTCTGAATTGAGGAAGGTTTTCCTTTCAAAACTTTGCATCATCTGATACAAAGCAAATGTGAAGGTGGGTGCCTATCGTCCTCTCCATTTGGCATCTGTGAGGCTGCTGCCTCCTGGGAGGCAGGGGACAGAGAACTGAGAGGGGCCAAGAGGAGCAATAAACTGGATTATCTTCCAGCTCCCAGACTGGAACCTTCTGTAGTTCCCAGAAGCCCCAGGGAGATTTCTGATCCCTCTCCTGGAGAAAGTGAGACAGTCTGGCCTCTGGAAGCAGACAGACCTGAGTTCAAATGCTGGTCCTATCACCTCCTGGCCATGTGGCCTCAGTGGGGGTGGGATGGGGGGTGGGGCTGTGGAACCTCTGCATGTCAGTTGCTTCCCCACAAGCCTGGGATGATAACCATCTGTTTTGCAGGGTGATCATGAGGGTTAAATGAAAGAAAGTATATAGTGTGCCTGCTTAATAAGACATAGCAATCACTATTTTTATTGCTAGGGTATAACATTAAAAAAATGGCACACTTTTTTTTCATGACTGAAGTCCATCTTCAACCGTCAATTCAAGTAGCCCTCATCTCCCAGCAGCACTTATATCATGTTTGACGTGCACAGAGAGAAGAGTTGTCCCATGAAGACCTGGTACTTGCAGTGTTATTCCAACTGCCTAAATAGGACTATATGAAATGCCCCTTTGTATCCATGTATTCAGCTGACCTGGTTATCTGAAAGACTAGCAGGGCAGGAGCACTTGCCTAGGAAAGCACAGACTTGGTGTGTTTGTATGTGTCATGGGGGCAGTCAGTCCTCCATTTGGGGAGGCCAGTCTGGAAAGCGAGTTTAATTTGAAATGAAAAAGCTTCTGAGCTGTTCCTTGTGACTAAAGCTCCTATGGCCTTTACTCACTTTCTTTACTGTTAGAGGTGTAGCTCTTATCTGTGACCTTGCTTGCATCAGTTTCTGCCTTTGTCCAGGAGATCTGGAGGACCAGGGAAAGGAGCTATCCATCCTAGGAAAGAAATCTCCCTATCTCCCTAAAAAAAAAAAAAAAAAAAAGGAAATTAAAAAATTAAAAAAAGAAACCTCCTTTCTAGTGAGGAGAGGTAAAGGGAGATCATTTTGGATGGCAGCATTTCCAGGTGGGGTCAAGGCAGAGACTACCAAGTAATCCAGGAGCCAGGGCAAGCTGTTCAGATAGAACACAAATGAACTTAAATTCCTGTAAATTTCATTTGGGAATAAAATACCCAGATACAGGCATCTAAAACCTGAAAAGATAAACACAGTAGGTTTTACTTTTTGGGAGTAGAATCTAGGTGTGGAGGAGGGAAGGGGAGACCCAAAGGGGAAATTTTACTTTATATGCTTCTGAATGTGAATTGTTATAAGAAGCATGTGTGTTTTTGTCATTTTACATAGACCAGCAGAGTTAGTGGTGGCTGTTTTTCAGCGAGTACGTTTTGATAAAAGAAGCCATTGCTTTCACTTAGAGCCTTCAGAGCACGAGGCAAATAGGGTTAGACGCCTTTGCTCCAGCAGGCTAACCCCATTCGCACCAAGCCAGCCTCATAAGCAAGGGCACAAAACTCCAAAGTGACTGCTTCCCTGGCAGCCCAGGATTGCCTCATTGACCTGCTACCTCCCCACTTCTTCCTCCTGTTTTCCTTCCCTTCTTAAGAACAGTCCCCTCCTCTTGCCTGATTGAAGTCATCATTACTATTCCAATATGCTAATTGCATTTTCAACTGTGGATAAAATGCCATCTGAATAGATGACCTTTATGAAAAACCCACACCCCTTACTTTACAGCAAGAAGGCTTAACATTTAAAGGACCCCCACCTTAAGTGCTGACACACTCTGTAGCACCAGCTGTGTTCTAGATCAACCTGGCCGATAGAGTACATCTTTCACACAGCGATTTATTAACTGCTTCTCCTAGAAGTTTCTGATAAACTCTGACAAAATAATTACATATTATTGAGCTTTAATCTCATGAGTTGGTCAGTTGTGTTTCCTAGCCTGATGTCCTATTTATTATAGAAAGAAGACACACCTAGCATTTGGACACGTGCTTCGGCTTGTTTAACCAGGAGTGAGGGTTATGTTGAGTAATCCACATTCCATCACCTAAACTTCCCTTTGGCCAAGAGTACAAATTTGTGACAGTTGGCCAAGGTTGGCGAGGAATCCTGTTGCCAAGGATGGTTTTTCCTCTGTGTTGAGTTGACCAGCCAACACTGGCCTAAGCCCTATATCCTTCTCACTAGCATTGTGGCCTCCCAGCTTTGTTAAACAGTCATGATCGAACACTAGCATTTGAGCTCTGGATGCTTCATTTGCCTGAAGTAAATAGCACTTGACCTTGACCTATCTAAGATGTTTCAATTCCAAGTAAAATTATTTTCTTTTCCTGAAACTATTTCCTATATATGGGAGATACATACCACTATGTGTTATGTTTAAAATAACTGAGCAAGAAGCATTGCTTCAAAGCTAACCAGTAATTTTGACAATGTATGTCAGAAGCCTTAAAAGGACACACATCCTTAGATCAGAAATTGTCATTCTAAGAATATTTAGAAAATCAAGAGTATATATAAAAATACTGTACAGGGATTTTTATTGATATAAGATTATTAATAATATCAAACAGTTAAAACAACCAAAGGATCAACAATTAGGGTTTGGTCAGGTTTACCCAGATAAAATACTGCACCTGTGTGTGCACACACACAGTCTATATGTACATTAAAAATCTGCTAGAAGACTATTTGTTGATACTAGAAACTTTTCATATAATGAGCGAAAAACCGATGCAAAATAGTATGTCAAGAATTATACCATTTTTTATAAAGAAAAATGTGGGAAAAGTACCAGAAGAGCATATGCCAAACCATAAGTGATCATCTTGAAGTAATGGGATTATAAATGAATGGGGTTTTTTGGTAGTGCTCTTCACTATTTTCCCAATTTTTCTGTGTTAAGCAATTATAACTTTTATTATAAAACTTTTTAAAAAGATTTTTATTTATTTGTTTGAGAGAGAGAGAGCGTGCACACAAGGGGGCAGATGTAGGGGGAGGGACAGAGGATGAGGGAGAAAAAGGAAACCTGAGGGGGCTTGATGAGCCAAAGGCAGATGCTTAACTGACTGAACCACCCAGGAGCCCCTATTATAAAACTTTTAAACCAGTGGTTTATGGATTCCAGGTAGTAGAGTTATCTCTAAGGAAAATCACAGAATATTTAATTTATTTATTATTATTTTTCACTGTTGTCATGATTAGCGAAAAACACTTCTTGAAGCTGTTTCTTTAGATACTACTTTATCTCTTCTTTGGCAGAGAACATGCTTGGAGTATTATTGTGTGGGTGTGTAACTTTAAAACATGGCCTAGAAATGCCCAAATCCATCATCTAGAGAAGTAATCTCTCTTGACTCAAATGAGATGTAAAAAAAATTATGAAAAGAAAGTATCTTAAGATAGTCTTCTTTGCCTCTTACATTTTGCTGTTTAAATTTATCAGAAGGTTTCAGTAAAACCCTGTATAGCAGGGTTTACTGTTTTGAGTGGGCTTTCTTCCCCTGTGTCTATTCAGACTTTCTGGATTCCCAGTTCCCCCGTGTCTTGGGGATCTTATGTGAGGCTTGCTCTCATGTTTTGGTGGTTGTATACCTATATGAAGACTGTGCTCAAGCCTGCTACAGGCTCCTTGCTCTCTTTGCCTTGGCCGTATTCTGTTTAGCCGTCAGCTCAGAGGTCCTTTTTCTTCCAAGGACAGAGAAGGTTGGGTGCCTGCTGGTAGCCACCTGATGGGCAGAAGCCCTCTGCAGGGACATGCTGGCAGGGCCCTCTTTGCTACACCAGG
The DNA here is from genome assembly GCF_003254725.2 of Canis lupus dingo. Taxonomy (NCBI): domain Eukaryota; kingdom Metazoa; phylum Chordata; class Mammalia; order Carnivora; family Canidae; genus Canis; species Canis lupus. The sequence continues at coordinate 21,024,158 of NC_064259.1, forward strand.
TTCACAGAACTGGCTGTGAAGGGAGAGGTGGCCCAGCAGCTGTCCTCTCGCTTCATCTTTCCCATCCACACACCCATCGTATTGTACACTGCCTCCGTGGCCCAGCCCAGAGGACCGATTCCTGCCCTCCACCAGTGGTGGTGTCTGCTCATGTCAGAGCACTGGGGATCCAGGTTTTAGAGTTGGGGGCCACGTGGCCTGTCACACCACTCAGCCTGGGCTTCCAGAAATGTTTGCTGAGCAGAATCTGCCTCTTCTTCCAGATGATTCCGACTACCCAAACACTTGTCCCAGATGGAGACAAGTGGAAGCCTTCCTAGCCACCTGGGATTATTAGTGAGCAAGTCTTTGGGTATGGCTAGCTGAAGACGCTCCCCACTTGGTGAGAGTGATTGTCAGAGAGGCATTCATCACGCCTTGAGGGTGTGGTTGTCCTGGTCACCTTGTCATTTAAATGGGATTTCCTGATTGGTAGGAAATGAAATCTTAGCTGCTCTGAGTCAGCAAGATCATAGTTGAACTAACGTGTGGTGTGCCATGTGAAAGGGGCAGGCCTTGGACCACTGGATGAAATTAAATATCTCCTCCCATGTGAGGAGTGTTTCACTGAAGGCTTATCTCCCCTGGTGTAATATGCGCTGTGTAGCCAGACTTTTCTGCAGCACCAGACTCTTGGCAGACAGCCGCCACCCCCACCCCCTTCCCTGCGGATTATTGCCACTTATCAGGGACTCTGATTTAGTCTCTGATTTGTTCTGATTTTAGATGGGTAGAGTTCACAGCTGAAAGCTCTCAGTTTGGGCATCCTATTAACACCTTTAAGTGACAGGACCACTGCTAAGTACAGAGATGTGTTATGCTGGCCCCAAAATAGCAAGGTGCAGTGTTTTGAGACTTGATAAGACTTGTATTCCCCAGAAAGTACAGTTTCCAGGTTTATAGGTTATTCATATAAATTCATATGTTGTCTTCTCAAGGCTTTATTCTAAGTATTCTCTGAACAAATACTCCCCCAGGTCCTCTCTGTTTTGTATTCTTAGTCACTATGGGATTTAAAAGAAATGAGATTTAACCCCTGTCTCCACGAGGAGATCGTAGTCTGGTTTGGAAGATAAGATGCATGTGTGGAATGACTGGTATATTTGACAACATCAGATGTCAGCAACATATCTGTGGTGCCTTGTTGTTGTACAATGTGGTCTTTGTCCTTAAGGAACTTGGCTAATATTCTGCTGAGAGGTGGACAAAAATGATACAAGTCACTACAATACAAGGAGATGGGAACTCCCTCAGTGATGGGAAGGGCTGCTTTGGCAATCCAGAAGGAAGAGTGACCCTGAGCCTGTGAGAACTGGGAGGGCTTCAGAGAGGGAGATGCACTGGGGCTGGCTGAGTAGGCAGATGCAGGACCTGTTCACCAGAGGACAGATGAGTAAGACAGTTCAGGTAAAAGAAATGAAAGAACAGTGCATTGTGTGTCATTAGTGCTATAGAGGCTAACTAAATTCAACAAGGATTCTGAGAGGAAAATAATCATTTTGAACTGGAGTAGTTATAAAAGACTCTGTAAAGGAAGCAGAGTCTGAGCCTGCCCTGAAGGTAAGCAGGCTTTCAGGAATCAGGACAGCAGAGAGGACTTTCCAAGAGGCAAGGCGTCTGCCAAAGAATGACCAGGAGTGAGTGTGATGGGGACCATAAGCAGGTCACCCTTACCATATTTATGGTGTGGCAGTTTGGGACAATGTTGGTGACGTTAGCCAGAAGTTAGGAAGTTGAAGAGACAGTTTGGAGAGAAGCTTTATTTCAGACGTGGAGAACTAGAGGTGACAACTGGAGGCCTCCCAAGTGGAGCCTAGAACCAGAAGCCAAGGGTGAGGCTGGGATGGAACTATAGATGTGAGAGTCAGTGACACAGGAGGGATGGCTTCCCTGAAAGGGGCTCTCTCCAGAGGTCTGGGGTACAGAGCACGAAGACCAGTGCTCCAGATAATAGGCTTCAAGAATTGTCCACTATTAGGAGAAAGGCAAAGAGATGTGGGGAAGTTATGATGGTTCAGCAGCAAGGGAAGAGAAAAGAGAAGATGTCAAGAAGAGAGCTTCAGTGCTGCTGGCTTATCTAGACTCAAGGATCTATCCAGAAAAAAAATCATGATGATTGCTGAGGGTGTCTAGTAAAACACTAGAGATGGAAGCCAGGTTGGGTAGTGTGAAAGAGGGAATTGAGTAAAGAAAAAACTGAGGCAATGGATGGTCACCAGAAAGCAGCAACAGGAAAATGGAGAAAAGTCATACCAGAAGAAGCAGCAAGATCAATTTTTTTATTATTGTAATTCTCTTCTTTATCAGCAATTGTATGTAAAAATTTAATGAGTGTGTGCTTTTTGTTTATATAATTTTTATGTATTAAAATGTGCTTCGGGATCCCTGGGTGGCACAGCGGTTTGGCGCCTGCCTTTGGCCCAGGGCGTGATCCTGGAGACCCGGGATCGAATCCCACATCGGGCTCCCGGTGCATGGAGCCTGCTTCTCCCTCTGCCTGTGTCTCTGCCCCTCTCTCTCTCTCTGACTATCATAAATAAATAAAAATTAAAAAAATAAAAAATAAAAAAATAAAATGTGCTTCATTTGCAGATTTCTCTGTTTCAGCATAATCCATGTATTTGTCACTTCAAATATACCATTTCAGTACACACTTATCTTGATGAGCACTGAGTAATCACATGGAATTGTTGAATCACTATATTGTACACCTGAAACTAATATAACACTTTATGTTAACTACACTGGAATTAAAGTTAAAAAATAAATAATTAAAATTAAAAAAACAAATATCCCATTCCTTCTGTGGTGTTCCATTATATTGATAGCAAAATATGCTAAACCACCAATCTATTATTGGGCAATTGGGGTATTTCCAACATTTTACAAATTGTAAGTATAAATATTTCTGCTCTGAACATCACCGTACAAGTCACTATTATTCTTTTGTGGGTTATTTCTTCAGAGTATATCCCATAAAGTGGAATTACAGAGGCGAAGAGTACAAACAATGCTGGATTTTGTTTTGTTTTGTTTTGTTTTGTTTTTCCCATTTGGCCCTCTCCCCCTCCCCTCTCCCTCTGGCAACCACCAGTTTGTTCTCTGTATTTGTAGGTCTTTTCTTGCAGGGTTTTTAAATTGAGATATAATTGACTCATAACATTCTATTGGTTTCCAGTGTACAACATAGTGATTTGATATTTGTATGTATTGTGAAATGATCGCCACAATAAGTCCAGTTAACATCCATCACCACACATATAGTTACAAATTGTTTTTTGTTGTGATGAGAACTTTTAAGATTTGTTCTCTTAGCAACTTTCAAATATACAATGCAGTAGATGACAGAGTTACCACACTGTACATTATATCACCAGGACTGACTTCTTTTGTACTTTCTGACCTTCACTCATTTCTCCCACTCTCCATTCCCCATCTCTGGCACCCATCAGTCTGTTCTCTGTATCCATGAATTTGGTGTTTTTAGATTCCACACAGAAGTCTTTGTCTTTCTCTGTCTGACATATTTCATTTGGCATAATGCCCTCAAGTTCCATCCATGTTGTTGCAAATGGCAGGATCTCCTTTTTTATGAATGAGTAATATTTGATTCTATATATTATCACATTTTCTTTATGCATTCATCCATCAGTGAATATTTAGGTTGCTTCTGTGTTGTTGTTGCATTTATACTAGTCTTATTATGCATTGTTCTTCATGGTGATCCAGCTAACTTACAATTAGAATAAGAGTTTGCCATTGACTTAGAATGATTCCTGATAATAAGGAGATCTGAACATGTGTAATGGTAAAAGGGAGAAGGAATTATTTGAGGAAAATAATTAGGATGCAAGAGAGAAAGGGAGAAAACGGGGGAAGATCTTGTGGACACCACAGTAGGGATCACTTTACAGAGGAGGCAAGGGCTGCCTTTGAGACTGGTAGGAGGAGAGAGTATGGCTCTTTCTACTCATGACTTGCAGGGGGAAGCCCAGGGGAGGTGACTGGAGTTCCTTCTAAGAAAAGACTTTTTTCTCAGTGAAATGGAGCCAAGCCCACATGCTGAGGTAGGGGATAAGGTCTTGAAGGTCTGAATTAACTGCTGTAAAAAATGAGCCTGAGCATATGAGAGATGAATAAATGTCTTGTTCAGGGCCAAGGGCTGACTTGGACCCAGGGATTCCTAACGGGCGGAAGAAGTCTCTGAGTCTCTAGCCTGGGGAAGCAGCAGAGTGGCAAGCAGCAAGGGCCGGGGGCATATTCGGGAAGGTTTCTGAGGAGGCAGGATTTAAGATGGCATTGAAGCAGCTGGCCCTAAGGTCAGAGGCGGAGGGAAGTGCTACAAATCTAAGAGAAATGCTGGTTGTCAGCAGAAGGAGGGGCAGAGTAATTACAGGTTCAAGTGAGAACAGAAAGCAGGTTTAGAGTATGAGAGATAAGTAGTAAGGAGGTTATTGACAGAAGATTTAAGTTTTAAAATTTGGAAGAGACTGCTTTTACTTTTAATTATTTACCTTTGTGTAATGTTTGCAGTGTTTTTGTGTGGGCATGTATTACTAGTAACATTTCTGAAAATATTTATTTATTTGAAAGAGAGAGAGCAAGAGTGAGCGGGGATGGGTCAGAGAGAGAGAGAGAGAGAGACTGTCCAGCAGACTCTGCACTGAGCAGGGAGCCTGATGCAGGTATCAGTCCCATGACCCTTTAATCATGACCTGAGCCAAAACCAAGAGTTGGACACTTTGCTGACTGAGCCACTCAATGACTGCTTCAGTAACTTTTTTTTTTTTTAACTAATTTAAAATCTCAGGAGTAGAGCTGTGCCTTCAGGGTATGGTTGGACTACTCTGAGATTGATGAAGGAGAAATGAAGATGGAGGAGGATCCCAGGGTCTGACTTGATAAGTGTTAAAACTGTGAGGTGTCTCTGCTTGTCAGTCAGGAGCTCCTGTGGTCACAGCTCGTCACTACTGAATGGCACTCAGCCACCAGCATGTAAACACCAACATGTCAGTAGTGTTTCAGACCTGAGGACATCAACCTTCCCTAGGCCTGGCAGCATTTTCAGTGTGATGTTGTGTGTGTAGTTCTGGCTGTTTCCAACCCTCTGACCAGGTGCCCTACAGAGCCCTTCCTGTCTGGCCTCTGTCAGTGAGGGCCCTTCCTTTAGGCAGATCCAGCCCCTTGCCAGGAACACAGTTTTGTGAATGGTGTGTGGCTTCCATGTCATCTTCACAGACCCCCCCCCCACCCCGGTTGCTTTCTGCAGTATACAAACCGTACATCTGTATACAGCAGCCCTGTTTCTCTTCTTGCCTGTTTTGAAAAAGACCCTTCTCTCCTGACCCCTCTTTTTCTCATATTCTCCTGGATTGTCCACTTTGACCCTGACCCTGACTGACACCCATAACTGCAGCCTGTATTTTACTTGCCAGATTCACATTACCTTCAGGCTGCACAACCTAGCCATTTACACAGCTCACCGCACACAGCAGTCACAGGGGCTGATGGCAGGGAACTGAGCAAGGAGGGAACACACGTGGAAAGTCAGGTGCTGGCAGCAACCCAGGGAGGTGGAAAAGCAGGGGGATGTGGGGGGGGGGGGCAGTGCTCTGTACTCTTTCCAGGGCCTTCAGCTAAGACTCAACTTTGCCTGGCCATTTTGTAAATGCTGTTTTGTTAAAGCCAGGACGGAGCAGGAGTATGGCTCCCTGCCAGTCCCCACCAGAAAGGGACCAACAGCTTGCCGTGTAGGCCTCAAGCCAGGTGGGGTAGGAATGAGTGTGCATGTAGAATTTAATGGGCTCTTTGTAAACACAGCCTCCTGCCGACCCTCTTTTCTCTTTTCTCCTAGGCAGCCTAGTTGAGAATAATTAGTCCTTGGCCTATAATTATTAAATGAAAAGGAAGAGGACAACTGATCAGCTGCAGTACATGAGAAAGCCTTGAACCTAGAGTTAGGACACCTGGGTTTAGAGTTATGTGACCTCGAGCAAATCACATTTCTCCTGATCTCATTTCCTTTTCTGTAAAATGAGAGGTCTTTGCATATGCTGTTCCATCTCCCCTGGAACATTCTTTCCTGGCCTTTTTGGGCTAACTCTCCTTAATCTCACATGTCTGGGCCTAAGTGTCACTCCCTAAGGGAAGTGTTTTCCTGACCTCCACCCCAGCTCCACTACAAGCTGGGGCCCCCATGCAGGCTTTTTCAAATTGTGGATCCCAAACTAATTGGTTGTGACATCAGTTTATTGGGTTGTAACCAGAATTTTGTAAATGAATAAGCCAGAAAATGTCAGACTGCATTGTTCATAGTAAGAGCAAGAATTGTTATTAACCATGTCTATATGCATATATATATTTCTTGGATTATAATATAAAATGTCTTTTTTTACTAAAACGTTGAAAGCCATTGCTTTCAAAGCTCTCTAGTCTTGTATTTTTCCTCTACAGCATTTAATGTGATTATAATTATAGAGTTATTTGTATGATTATTATATTACTGTTTGTTCATTTCACTCGACAACAAGCTCTATGAGTCAAGGACCAAGACTGACTTACTCATTCCCATCAGACCCAGAAATAGTTGAGACTCAACAAGTAATCACTGAATGAGTGGCTTTCTGAGGTGTGTTTTGTGGCCAGCAGTTCTTAGTTTTACATAGTCATTCCTAGGAGTGAGTAGACAGTGACCAGAATGATAAACTAACAAACCCTCGCGTTCATCCCTAATGGACAAGAGGATCGGAAAGAGCAGGTCTCCGAGTGCTCCTCTCTAGGTTGGGAGTGAACTGGAAACCAAGAAGGCTCAAACCAGCTCCTCTCAGCGGGAAATAAGTAGCAGATATCACTACCATCACTCTCTTCAATATGACCTCACTTGGGCAGAGTTAACTTTCCAGTAAGGTAAAGACAGAGACATTTAGGGAGCAAAACCCACCACATAATTTGTGCTTACATAAAAAGAAAATTGACTGGTCTAGCACTTCCTCTCCCAAGGGTGCATTTCTGGCTCTCCTGGGTGTGGGGTGACCGGACCCTGACCTAGGAGTCCAGTAGGTTCCAAGGGTAGGCTTCAGAAATCCTTTTCTCCCTGCAGCTCCTCTACCCTGCCCACCAACGCTTCCAGAGAACTGATCTACTTCCCAGGGCATCTTTCTGAAGCTAGCCAGTCTAACAGCAGGTAGACTGTGCTTTTCCTGATGCAACAGCCTCTGATTGTATCCCAAAGAGCTTCCAATGGCCAGGAAGCCTCCATTAGCAAGACCCAGCCAGGCACCGCTCTGCTCAGAGCTGTTCTGAGACATGCTAAAGGTCATAACTCAAGAGGACTTGTGATTCTTGAGGGTGCTAGGAACCCAGTGATAACACAGTCCCTGTGAGGAGTATTTAAGAGGCTCCAATTTGCCCCTTTATCTTTAAAGCTTATCATTGGAACTCAGATGGTCCTGCCATCCTCTAGCTGTTTTGTGAAAATTATATTACTTGCTGCCTAGAACAGATGATCTCTTTTGGTTGAGGACTGGGGATAGGGGGTGGGGGCAAGGGAATAACTAGTTGTTTTAGAACTCCCAGAACTGTTAGCTGAAACATCTTAATGTAGACATTGCATTCAGCTTGATTTTCTGGAAGTGGCAGCCCCTTCTAACTGCCTCTCCAAAGAGGCTGCCTGTCAGCTTCTCTCAGAAGCTTTCCCAGGTATCTGAGCTGCAGTTGGGTTGCTGAAGGCAGGAAGCCAGCTAAGAGAAACAACTAAGAAGCCTCTCACCCCCTGTCCCTTCCCCATAGGGATGCAGGGGCTTGGACAGGCATCTCTCTATGACTGCTGGCTCACCAGCTATTTCTCTGGAGGACGCTTTCAGGAATTTTTTTTTTAATTTTTATTTATTTATGATAGTCACACACACACACAGAGAGAGAGAGAGAGAGAGAGGCAGAGACACAGGCAGAGGGAGAAGCAGGCTTCATGCACCGGGAGCCCGACGTGGGATTCGATCCCGGGCCTCCAGGATCACGCCCTGAGCCAAAGGCAGGCGCTAAACTGCTGCGCCACCCAGGGATCCCCGCTTTCAGGAATTTTAGATTGCTTGTCCTACTCTCACTCTCATAATCCATACATTCTCATTTGTATTTATGCATTAGCTTTTCCATTAATGAAAATAATTCTTGAAAATCACTATTAACTTGCCCTTATATTCAGAGAAACTTCTAAGAGTAATGTGTATTTAATTCATAATTTTAGTGTACAGTAGTCATCAAAAATGCCTTTTTTGAATAGCAAGTATAAGTCAAAATTGCCTTTAAAAGTATTTTAAAATTAAAGCATTACGGGGGCACCTGAGTAGCTCAGTTGGCTGAGCATCCAACTCTTAATCTTAGCTCAGGTCTTGATCTCAGGGTCGTGTTTCAAGCCCCATGTTGGGCTCATGCTGGGTGTGGAGCCTACTTTTTTTTTTTTTAATTAAAGCATTACAGAAACACATTAAGAGAAAGTAGACATCTTCCATGACCTTGTCCCCAAAGATAATCACTACCGCTGTCTTGTTGAATATTCCAACTTTTTTTCTACACACATATTATTTCTTCTTAAAAACATGGGATCTTGCTATTTTTCATATACCAGAAAATTGGAAAAAATAGGAAAGAGCAATTGAAACTGAAAGCCATTTATAATTCTTCTACTCAGGGATCCCTGGGTGGTTCAGCAGTTTGGCGCCTACCTTCAGCCCAGGGTGTGATCCTGGAGACCCAGGATCGAGTCCCATGTCGGGCTCCCTGCATGGAGCCTGCTTCTCCCTCTGCCTGTATCTCTGCCTCTCTCTATCTCTCTGTGTCTCATGAGTAAATAAAAAAAATATTTTTTAAAATAATAATTCTTCCACTCAGATGGCAGTGGCATCACGGGGTGGCTTAGGCACTGCTGTTCTCCCAAAGCCACCCTGGGGAAACCTACAACCCCAATGTAAAGATGTACTGATTCTGCAAAGGCAGCTTTAAGACCCTCTTCTAGCTCTCCCTTCCCACCAGACCACCAGCCCTAAGCCACCCGCTACAGCCACCCGCTTTGGTGCTGTCACTAAAGTGACCGTATCATTGCCTTTTCTCCCAGTTTTTAACTAAATTAGAATCCTGTCCATTTGCAGTTTTTCTAGCAGTAATTTTTAAATCCCAGTGCAGGACACACATGTAAAGCACTTCCCATTGCTTCAGATAGCATTACATTTGCTTTTGACCCTGTAACACTGTTTCTAAGACACTGACATAACATGTTGGGGAACTTTGTTTTGAACTCTCCCCTGGAAGACACCCTCACGTGCTAGTAGGGAAGTGGAAACATAGGGGCAATGACTAGTTTTTTATCAAGATAAATCTCTGGCTTAGCTCAACTTACTTACAGGTGTCTAAATGCCCCTATATCACTGGCTGAACTGCCTGCATTTGCTGAAACTTCTGGAAAGAAGTAGAAGGGACACATCTAGGTCCTGAATTCTTCCTTTGCCAGCCGGGATATCAGCTGCTTAGTACCATTTAGATTGATGTACTTCAGCCCTGAGACAGGTTGTTTAGACATGTGCCATTGAAACTCTTTTCCTCCCTTGGGGAAAGATCTTGGCCTTCCCTCAGTGAATCAGAATCCCACCTGTGCCATCCTTCCAGTTCATGACATGTTCTACAATATTCTCGTTCTCAATTCTCTTCTGTACATCTCATTTCTCCATATACAAACACAGGCAAGGAGAGTTCTGACTGTGGGTCTGAGTGGTGAAGCCATTCTCATAGAAGGAAGTTGGCAGAAGTAGACTCTGGAGGCCCACTCCACCACCTCAGGTTTGGCCAGGACCAGTGCCAAGACCACTGAGCAATCAACATAACCCAGAGAAACCTCCACCAGTGAGAGAAAAGAGGGACTCACAGCTTAGAATGCAGGTGAGGGCAGATAGGATCAGCCTGTGGAACAAGTTCTTAAGGCTGCTGCAACAAATTTCCATGAACTTAGTGGCTTAGAACAGCTCAAATGTGTTGTATAGTTCTGGAGGTCAGAAGTCCAAAATCAGTGTCAGTGGCGTAGTGGGCTGAATGGTAGCTCCCAAAAAGTCCTACTCTCCAGAACCTGTGAATGTTACCTTATATGATAAAAGAATGAATATCACCTTCTATGACAGAAGGTGTGATTAAAGATCTTGAAAGGAGTACTTTATCCTGGATTATCTGGGTGGGCCCTAAATGCAATCACATGTATCCTTATAAGAGGAAGGCAGAAGAAGTTTTGAGAGAGAAGAGGAGAAGATGGTGTGACTAGAGGCAGAGATTGGAATGATGTGGTCACAAGCCAAGGAATGCCTGGAGCCACCAGAAATTAGAAGAGGCAAAAACAAATTTCCCCCAAGAGCCTTTGGAGGGACTGCAGCATTACTGACACCTTGATTTTGGACTTCTGGCCTCCAGAACAGTGAGAAAATCCATTTCTGTTGCTTTCAGCCACTCAGTTTGTGGTAATTTTTACAGAAGCTATAGGAAACTACTATGGTAGGCTAAAATCAAGGTGTGGGGCAGTCCAGGTGGCTCAGCGGTTTAGCGCCACCTTCAGCCCAGGGCGTGATCCTGGATGAAGTCCCACGTCAGGCTCCCTGCATGGAGCCTGCTTCTCCCTCTGCCTGTGTCTCTGCCTCTCTCTCTCTGTCTCTCTCTCTCTCTCTCTCTGTCTCTCATGAATAAATAAAATCTTTTAAAAAATAATTAAAATCAAGGTGTGTTCTGTCTGGAGGCTCTAGGAGAAAATTTATTTCCTCGCCTTTTCCAGCTTCTAGAAGCTGCCTGCACATCTTGGCTTGTGGCCCTGCATCCCTCTGACCTCCACTGCCATCATCACATCTTCTCTCTACCCTTCCCACTCCCCTGTTATAAAGACCCTTTTTTATTTTATTAGGCCCACCTATAATCCAAAATAATCTCCCCATCACAAAACCCTTAACTTAATTACATCTGCAAAGCGCTTTTGCCACTTAAGGTAACCTCTTCCCAGGTTCTAGAGTTTAGGACATGGACATCTTTGAGGGCCTACCACAGTCTACATAATCCTAAAGGGTGTGAATAGGAATGGTGGATCTATTCACCACATCCCCATGTGTTCAAATTGGATGAACTCATTCAAGTGAGAAAGTATCCAAGGAAAGCTTCTTTGAGCAGAGGTAAGAAATATGGAATGCATCACCCCCCCATAGTTTCTTCTAGGCAGAAATCGTAAAAGGGCTGAGGTCAACTGTAGGAAAAAGAAGGGGGTATGGGGGATCCCTGGGTGGCTCAGCGGTTTGGTGCCTGCCTTTGGCCCAAGGCGTGATCCTGGAGTCCCAGGATCGATTCCCACATCAGGCTCCCTGCATGGAGCCTGCTTCTCCCTCTGCCTGTGTCTCTGCCTCTCTGTGTGTCTCTCATGAATGAATAAATAAAATCTTTTTTTCTTTTTTAAAGATTTATTTATTTATTTATTTATTTATTTATTTATTTATTCAGAGAGAGCGAAGAGAGAGGCAGAGACACAGGCAGAGAGAGAAGCAGGCTCCATGCAGGAAGCTGGATGTGGGACTCGATCCTGGGTCTCTAGGATCACACCCCGGGCTGCAGGCGGCGCTAAACTGCTGTGCCACCGGGGCTACCCGAATAAATAAAATCTTTAAAAAAAGAAAAAGAAGGGGGGTATGGATGTGAGCTAGGCAATATGAATTTCTCCCTTTAAGCTCTCAAGGTGATGATGTGTGTGTTGGGGAGTGGTCTTCTATAGCACCCACCTTTGGTGCTTAGCAGGCAGACTAAGCTGAATGGGTTTATAGGGTATTTCATGTAGCCATCAGCTTGTGGAGACACAGCACCCTGAAAATGAGCCAAAGAATGAGTCACAAGAAGTGTACATGGTACTTGGATTAGAAGTAATGGGGCAAGGTCATTGTAGTGGGAGAGTTACAGGGCATGTGAGAAATATATGGGTCTGTCATAAAAGATGGAAGCATTTCATGCAGGGTGTTGGTCAGAAGGGAGAGTGAGATGAAGAGCCACTGTTTGGAACATGTCTCCATCCACAGGCAAGAATTCAGGAGAGAACAGTTCAGCAGTTATTCTTGAAGGCTGATGGAGTGACTTGAGGCAGTTTGAATCTACATCAAGACCATCACGAGCAGAGCTGCATTCTGCTTCTGCCTCTCTCTAGCTCTGAGAAAGAATACTTTCTTCCTAAGTAAATAAAACTTCCTACTTGGAAAGGATGAGAAGGCATTAATTATTAATGTTCATTTTCATATTTACAGATGAAAGGCATGCCAACTTCAAAGAAGTAGAGTTGGGACTGAGGAAGAGAATTAATTCTCAGCATTAAAATTATCTACTAGGGATCCCTGGGTGGCGCAGTGGTTTGGTGCCTGCCTTTGGCCCAGGGCGCGATCTGGGAGACCCTGGATCGAGTCCCATGTCGGGCTCCTGGTGCATGGAGCCTGTTTCTCCTTCTGCCTGTGTCTCTGCCCCCCACCCCCTGTGTGACTATCATAAATAAATAAAAATTAAAAAAAAAAATAAAATAAAATTATCTACTAGAAAACACTTGTGACTATTTTGAAAGTTTTTCATGATTGAACATAAAGTTGGAGAATTTTTTAAAAGATTTTATTTATTTATTCATGAGAGACTCAGAGAGAGAGGCAGAGACACAGGCAGAGGGAGAAGCAGGCTCTCTACAGGGAGCCCGATGTGGTACTTGATCCCAGGACCCCGGGATCATGCCCTGAGCTGAAGGCAGACACTCAACCACTGAGCCACCCAGGCATCCCAAGTTAGAGAATTTTTTAAAAAAATTTGACAACCAATTAAGAGACCAAGGGAGAATCTCTTAAGATAGAAATGTTTGTGTTCCTAACCACTCAAACTCATTTCTAGGACAAGGCATTAGACAGAGGTGCCCTGCATACTTGCAAAACATGATGAGAAGTTATGGTGAATGCCTTGGAACCTTGCCAAATAATTAGTAGCTTAAGTCTGCTTCAGCTCCTCTTTTTATAACTCAGAGGTCTGAGACTCCAATTAATGAATTTCACTTTAGAAAACAGTAGCCTGTTGATTACTTGCTCTAGTTTAGAACATAAAGCTCAAGGCAGGGGACAAAAAGAGCCCATCATCCCAGAGCATCTCTCTGTAATCAACCCTACTCCCACCTTGTGGGCAGGTGGGCCAGCTGGAGGCTGGATTCTAATGACTGAGGCCATTGTTATGTGGTGTGTCTTTTGGCCCACTGGTCTGAGCAGCTACAGTGATGGGGCAGCAGTGTCTTTCATAGGACCTTTCAAGCATCCTGACTTGATGGAAAGGGAGGCTTCTCCTGGATGATTCTTTAATGCAAGGACTTCCAGTGTCTCAGCATTCTGGGATGCTGTGAGGTAATATATGTCCCAGTCTCTAGCTCTTTCTAAAACTTTGTATATGTGATCTTCAAGAAAGGACATTGTGTACATTAAGCTTCTTTTTAAATGTTGGCAAAAGAAACCAATTAGCTAAGTGGACATTAATAGCTGTGACCCTTCACTGAAATTTTTTTCAGCATCCATATAGAAGTCAGCATATTTACATTTGTTTCCAAAGTTGCTTCATTCCATCACACCATTCTAGAATCCAACGAGAAAAAAGACTGAAGCTTTTGGAGATGAGGGTAAACTGCAGTGTAAAAATTTATGCTTTTCCATGACTCAGCTTAATGCTGGTCAGGCCACTGATAGTTCACAGTGACAAAGCAGTGCTGCCTCAGAACTGGTAAATGGAAAAATCTTGCATGTGTTGTCTAGAGCAGAGTGGTCTCTAGTGTTGTCCTGCCACTGACCCATAAGGAAAGCCTATGAAAAATGCAGGCTTCTGAGCCATAGCCCACACCTGTCTCTCTCAGGGGATGGACTCAAGAATTTGCATCAGTAATAGACCAGTCAGATGATTCCTCTGCACTGTAAAATTGTAAAGCAGAGAACCTCTGCTTTAGAGCACTGTAAAGAGCACTGTAAAGCAGAGAACCTCTGCTTTAGAGAGTTTTCCTTCTTGAGGCATGGGGGTCAATCTTGGTTTTCAGGGCTACAAAGCCAAATGTGACCCTGGCACTCCTTAGCAGAATAACCCTACTCTTTTTTTTCCATCTCGTTGGACCTAGGGAAGAGTTGTGCTCTAGCTCAGCACCACCACATACGGTGAAGTCTCAGGTTTATTATTCATTCTTGCTGTGTGCCAGGCAGACAGCTTCACCTCTTTAACTTTTTTTTTTATAAACAATTCTGTAATTACAGCATCCTTGTCTCCCAAACTGACACAGAAGTGAAGCCTTGAAATGCAACTATCTTTGTCTTTTTCATTGTTTGATGGCATTTGAAAGCTTTTCTTAACACCCTTAGAAGAAAAACCTATGTGGAATTTCTGATGGCTGTTTTGCAGCACATCAAGAAACATCCACTAAGCTCAAGAGCCCCTGGGCAGCCCCTGCTTGGTTGTGGTCAAGGAGCTGGGCTATGAGCTGGGCACTGTGTAGGATGCTTTTCATACATCACCTAGATTAATGAGAAAAGTGATCCAGGGTCTGCATAATTCAATGGAAAAGGCAGTAATATCATGAACAAAATGAGAGGAAACAGGTTTGAATTCTGTTCTCAGCTTCAGTTTTGACTCAACATGGTAGGAGTACCCCTAGTGCCTCTGCTTATCCTACTATAAAATGAGGTTATTACCAGTTCCCATTGTCCAATCATGGAGTTAGCATTGGGAATACTTTGAACTCTCAAATGAAAGAGGATATAAAACTACAAAGTGAAGAGTTGGTGTAGGAGAAGATGCTACAAGACTAAGAATGAGATGGCTAAGTGAAAGAACAATATAAGGATATAAGGATCTTCTACTCTGCTACTGTGGGGACTTTCTGGGCCTCCAGTTGTCTTCCTTGCCTTATGAGGGATGAGGTGAATACACACTCATGGAGGGAAAGGCAGTCTAGTGTAGTGGGTAAGAACAAAGACTTTGGGGATATCAACCTACTGAATCACAATCTCAAGGTAGGGGATGGAGCAGCTACAGTTTTAAGAAATTCCCGAGGCAATCCTGATGCACACCAAAGTCTGAGAGACAACATGTCCTCACCAGACCACTGGCGGTCTCCAAAGAAACTGTGTATTTCCAACTTCTCTTATATGTTCAGGCTGTCCAGACACCCTGAACCACTTTTTATCTATCACAAGCATTTTTTTCTTGGCTTTGCTTACTACTAAATGAACTCCAACTCCTCCTTCAAGGCCCCAATTATAAATCACCTTTTGTCCAAAACTTTCCCTAACCTTTTCAAAGAAATTAACTATTCCTGAATACAAAAGAGTAGGCAACCATCAAGGAGAATGAGGTGAATCTCTGTACACTGCATAGAAAAGTAACCATGGTATTTTTAGAGGAAAAAAAATCACAATATTTTAATAATATTTTATTTAAACAATAGAATAAATATGTATGTTTATGGTTTGGATATGTATATTAAAAGATCTGAAGAGGGATCCCTGGGTGGCTCAGTGGTTTAGCGCCTGCCTTCAGCCCAGGGTGTGATCCTTGAGTCCCGGATCGAGTCCCACATCAGGCTCCCTGCATGAGGCCTGCTTTTTCCTCTGCCTGTGTCTCTGCCTCTCTCTCTCTGTGCGTCTGTCATGAATAAATAAATAAAATCTTAAAAAAAAAGACAAAAGT
This sequence comes from Canis lupus dingo, assembly GCF_003254725.2. Lineage (NCBI taxonomy): Eukaryota > Metazoa > Chordata > Mammalia > Carnivora > Canidae > Canis > Canis lupus. The sequence goes on from NC_064259.1 coordinate 21,039,935, forward strand.
CTGAAGAATACATATACTTGGTATCAGGAAGCTCTACTTTTAAATTTTGTACCCATCCATGTTATTTGAGTTTGAATATCACTTCTTTAATGTTTCAAATTCAATAACAATTGAAGTAATTACCAAGAGAATAATTGCTCAAATAATTACTAGGGAAGAATTGATTGATGTTATAGCTCTTGTATATGACATTATCATTGTGTGTGTCTTTCTCCATAGGTTAGCTGTGAGGTCCTTGATAGTAGGGGACTCATCTGCCTATCACCAGTGCCCAGCACTGTCCCTGCTACTCAATGCAGGCATGGTGCATACTTACTGAATTTAAGAGATCTAAAAACAGAATCTAGGGAAGCTTAGTTGATCAACCTCAGAGATGGTCAAGTCTGCAGCTGAGGCTCAGCCTATCAGTTGGCATGTCTAGTCCTAGTAGAAGGACAATAGCAAAATGGAAGTGATAATGGTGGTTGAACCAATACTGCCTACAGCCTTGATCACTATAAATATAAAGAGCTTGACAGTGGTGGTAGGGAGAAGAGGACTTTGGACATGGTAATTGGCTACAAAAGGTCTGTGGGTCACTGCTATTCACTTCATTAAAAGTCACTACTCCATAGTTATGATCCATGTCCGCTAGTTCCAAAGCAACCTCTACTGTTTTTTAAAACAATAAAACTCCCCATTCACCCTGTAGAACTTACAGAAGTAAAAGAAATGGGTTAATTTTTACACATTGTCCTCAGTATCTCCTTTCTACCTCTGTCCCTTCAGAATCCTGCAATAATGAGATTGCCTAAACAATCTCCCTGGGAGGCCTTGGCAACTTCTAGGCGTCCACTCCCTGTCTTATACTTCTAGATCAGATTCTTAAACTTTAAATTAGGCCAAATGTAGACAGGTAACAACTGTGTCCATATTTTCTCCATTCCACCAGAATTAGTGGGCATTCTTCCCTTCCCTCCCTCATTGAAACAACTCACTATCATAAGCCATGCTGGTCTTTAACCTTGACCTTCTTAGGCTATACTTGTGAGAATTGGTTCCTCATCCTTCACTACCACCACCATCCCACACACATCCTTCCTTTCTGCCAACTTCCTATGAGAAAGTGGATATGAGTAATTGTTTAATCTCAATATTTTGAGAAATCAAAAACCTATTCCTCCTATAATTAAGGGAGAATAAATGAGATATGTTTGTATTTATTACATTTGTATCTAAAGTTATAGAAATTTATTTTTTAAAAAAGATTTTATTTATTTATTCATGAGAGACACACGCAGAGAGAGAGAGAGGCAGAGACACAGGCAGAGGGAGAAGAAGGCTCCATGCAGGGAGCCCGACTCAGAACTTGATCCTGGGTCTCTAGGATCAGGCCCTGGGCTGAAGGCAGTGCTAAACCACTGAGCCACCCGGGCTGCACAGTAATTCACTTTTATCAAAAAATATGATTTTAAGGTCATGTAGGGGAAACGGGACACTATTTTCACAAAGTAATATTTTCAGATTCTTTTTTTTTAATGTGAACCTTTTCTATGAGTTGGGGATGGGTTGTTTGAGGGAAAAAGAGGACAGGTCATCTCACAGACATTAAGCACCTATTTTGAACCATGCTTTGGAACTGAAAATACAAATATGAGACGCTGCCTCTGCCACTGAATTTATGTTAATACATTCTGCTGTAATTACTCAGTGCATGTGGGTGTGAGTCCCTGGCTAGTGAGATGGCCAAGTTGAGGACCAGCTGGTGAGCCCTCTGCTCCCTTCTCAGCCTTACTAACTCTATTTGCTGAATTTAGAAGATAAGGCAGTTCCTGTCCTTTATCCTACTTCTCTAGGCCCAGCTTGGTCCTGGCCACTAGTCAGGTTCATAAGTTCATGTCTAGCAGGAAAGCCAGGACTATAATGGACATCTTGAGAACCATGCTCTTATGACTAGGAGATGGGCTTCCCCCAAAAGACAGAGACTTATTGGGAGCATTGACTTTAAGGAACCCTCCCAGGATACCCCCAGGATTTGGCTGGAGCCCTAATCTTTGTGGGTGGGAGCTGTCCAACATTTCAGCATACTTTGGCATCTGCCCACTTTGAAAGAAATATAATAATGATCTGGCTGTTTGGCTGTTTTATTGTGTACCTGTTCTAAAGGAACTGACACGGTTCAGGATCTAGCCTTTCAGATATTTTTTTAAGATTTTATTTTTAAGTTATCTCTACACTCAACGTGGGGCTCAAACTTACAATCCCAAGATCAAGAGTCTCACGCTCCACCACGCTCCACCAACTGAGCCAGCCAGACCCTCTCAGGTCTTTAGATATATTTTTTAATTCTTTTTTAAAAAGAATAAAATAAAAATATTTTATTTATTTATTTGACAGAGAACAAGAGAGCACAAGCAGGGGGAGCGGTAGAGGGAAAGGCAGCTCTCCACTGAGCCTGATGTAGGGCTTAAACCCAGGACCCTGGGATCATGACCTGAGCTGAAGGCAGATGCTTAGCAGACTGAGCCACCCACGTGCCCCTAGATGTGATACTTTAATGATCAGTTCTCCTTAAGATCACTGATCCCTGAAAAAAAAAAAAAAAACGCGCATTTTGCTCAGGCATATTTCTACCAGAAAGTGAATTTAATATAGGAAGGAATATACTTCTTTCCTGTCATGGTGACTTGACAATCAGAAAGGTAATCAAAGCTTGCTTTGTGAACATGAAATCAGAACAAGTAGAATTGGAAAATGTTAAGAAATGATGTATCATCCACACTATGGTCAAGCTTGATTAATTCTCCTCTCTCCACTAGAAGACACGCTGTCCTAGTGATCAGAATACCAATGTTAACTAAACAGAGTGCCACTTTATTGGACAATGTTAAAATTGCACTAAAATAGTTTTACTTTCTTTTTTCTTTTTTTTTTTTTTTTTTTTTTAAGATTTTATTTAGGGCAGCCCGGGTGGTTCAGCAGTTTAGCGCCACCTTCAGTCCAGGCCGTGATCCTGGAGACCTGGTATCAAGTCTCACATCAGTCTTCCTGCGTTGACGCAGAGAGAGAGAGAGAGAGCCAGAGACCCAGGCGGAGGGACTAGCAGACTCCCTGCCAGAAGCCCGATGCAGGACTCAATCCCTGGACCCTGGGATCACTCCCTGAGCTGAAGGCAGACGCTCAACCGCTGAGCCACCAGGCATCCCTCTTAAATAAAAAAATAAAAATAAAAATAAAAAGATTTTTATTTATTTATTTATTTGTGAGAGAGGGAGAAAGCAAGTAGGGGGAGGGGAAGAGGGAGAAGCAGGCTCCCCACGGAGCAGGGAGCCTGACATGGGGCTCAACCCCAGGACCCCAAGATCATGACCCGAGCCAAAGGCAGCCACTTAACCAACTGAGCCACCCAGGCACCCCTAGTTTTACTTTCTAGCCATCATTTTTTCTAGATTCCATAATAACCAACCCTGATGTTTATAATTGCCTTTACAACCAGATTCTACAGCATGCCATATGACAGTTTTTCCAACTTTGTATTTTATCTTTGCATTGATAAAGGTACTGCCTGGTGACATCTTAAGAGAGACATAAGGAAAGATATTAATCTTTTTACAATATCTCCAAGTCACACTATTCCTCTTGATAAGTATCCTATCTATAGCATGTAAATACTTGCTAGCAAGGATCAGCAGACATTTTTTGTGCAAGGGCCAAATAGTAAATATTTTACACTTTGCAAACCATACAATCTCAGTCAAAATTACTCAACTCTGCTGTTGTAATATGAAAGCAGCCATAGATAATAATCAGTGAATGAACATCGCTGCATTCCAGTGAAACTTTACTTAAAAAGAATGAGGGGGCTCTAACTCGTGATTGCTGATCCCTGCTTATTAGTCACAATCACAGAGCAGGCTGTTTCTTGTCCTTTCTTGACTTGCTTTGGTCCTCTTTTGTCATTAATATGATGCTTAAGTCTTCAAAAGTTGTTTGTTTCACTCTCCCTAAGAGGACCAGGAATCTTTAGAGAAATGGCTTCTTGGGATCCCTGGGTGGCGCAGCGGTTTGGCGCCTGCCTTTGGCCCAGGGCGCGATCCTGGAGACCCAGGATTGAGTCCCACGTCGGGCTCCCGGTGCATGGAGCCTGCTTCTCCCTCTGCCTGTGTCTCTGCCTCTCTCTCTCTCTCTCTCTGTGTGACTATCAGAAAGAAAGAAAGAAAGAAAGAAAGAAAGAAAGAAAGAAAGAAAGAAAGAAAGAAAGAAAGAAGAAAAAGAAAGAAAGAAAGAAAGAAAGAAAGAAAGAAAGAAAGAAAGAAAGAAAGAAAGAAAGAAAGAAAGAAGAAAGAAATGGCTTCTTTCAAGTCTGAGGCAGAGAAAGTACAAGTTGAGCCTGGAACATCTTATAGCCTGCTTCTCCCTCTGCCTGTGTCTCTGCCTCTCTCTCTCTCTCTCTCTGTGTGACTATCAGAAAGAAAGAAAGAAAGAAAGAAAGAAAGAAAGAAAGAAAGAAAGAAAGAAAGAAAGAAAGAAAGAAAGAAAGAAAGAAAGAAAGAAAGAAAGAAAGAAAGAAAGAAAGAAAGAAAGAAAGAAAGAAAGAAGAAAGAAATGGCTTCTTTCAAGTCTGAGGCAGAGAAAGTACAAGTTGAGCCTGGAACATCTTATACCTCCAGAAAGTAAAGAACTTCAAGAATGATGAGAATGTGTGAAAAATACATGGGAAACGGCTCCCAATGATCAATACCAGGACAATTTGAGCTTCAAAACAAATGAGAGTAATGTATTATAACCCATTGAATAAAATAATCTGAGTTTTTACTGATTGAAAGAAATAAATGAAAAAATTAATGGGGTAGGAAGGGAAAGCTCTTCCTTAATGATAGGATTAGGAGAAAAAAGTGTTTCTCAAACAGGTTAGAGAGTAATCAGAGCCACTTGGGCAGGGGTGCCGGGTGGTGGCTCAGTTGGCTAAGCAGTTAAGTGTCTGCCTTTGACTCAGGTCATGATCCCAGGGTCCTGGGATTGAGCCCCACATCAGGCCTCCTGCTCACTGGGAAACCTGCTTCTCCCTCTCCCTTTGCCTGCAGCTCCCCCTGCTTGTGTTCTCTCTCTCTCTCTCTCTGCCAAATAAATAATAAATAAAATCTTAAAAAAAAAATTTGGTGAGCTTTTCCACATATCTGCATCTTTTTTAAGAGGGGTGTGTGTGTGTGTGTGTGTGTGTGTGTGTGTACATGTATCTGTGTATGTTAGAAAAGCTCCCCTGGAGACACTGCTAGGCCTTCCCTGTTTGGGGACCACTGATATGTGGGCCACTGAAGATAATGAAAAGACAGCAGATGGGAGTGTTGTATCTTGAGCCTGCTTGGCCCAATCATTCCTGCTTCTCACCTCTATTCCTTCTATTTTCCTTATCTGTGTTTGGTCCTCTTGGAACTTAGTGGATCTAAAAGGAGGAGCTCCTGCCTCTAGGGTCTTTGGGCAGCCATAAGAAACAGACAAGACATTAAAGGACAGGAGTTTCCTTAACTAGCAGAGACTGCCCCCTGCAGTGTTTCCTTTTTAAGCTCTTGAAAGGAATAGCAAAATACCTGGAGGAAAAGTATCTAATGAAGAATTAATTCTTACTTTCCAGGGAATTTTCAGGAGATAAAAGACAAGCCTGTTAACAGACAAATTAAAGTCAAGTTACAAAGTGAGCATTTAAAACAGTCTTACTCTATTTTGAACAAGTGTAAATATGTAGGACCAAAGATCTATAATATGTAATATGTGATCCCTGGCTTCGAGGCATGTATCTGCTTGGGAATATGTTGGGGAAAAAAATTAAATGACAATTTAAAGAATTGGTAACTTAAATATTGTGCAGCAGGCTACATATATACTTAATCACCAAATGAACTATGTACACTCCTAAAATTCACTTAATATAGAGGAGTAAGAGATTGCCAAGGGCCAGAGAGGGCATACAAAACAGTAATAGAATCAGCATCTAATGGAAGAGACCTGAAGAGGTCACCGAAAAACAGAAGCTCACCTAGTTCAGTGTTCAGGCTGGTTCTTGACATTACTAGAACATCCCCATTGGGTGTTGCTCAGCTTAAAAACTTGCCATGATGGGACCTCACCCCTTCCTAGAATAGGCTTGCTGCCTTTAACTAGGCATGCTAGGAAGTTTTTCTTCAGTGGATCAAAATATGTCTTTCTGTACCTTCAACATTTTGATCATAGTTTTACCCCTTGTGCCACAGAGAAGTCTAATTCTTACTTTTCCACTGTTAGCCCTTTAAGTAATTAAGGATAGTTCTCGGGTCACATTGAATTTTTCTTCCATCTCTAAGCTAAACCCCCAGTTTCTCCAGCAGATCCTCTCAGGACCTAGTAGGAGTATATTCATTACATTCACCATCATGATCACTTCGTTATTCTAGAAGTATGCTGCCCATAAACTGAATTCAGTATTCCAAGGGGGAATATTATCACCCTCCTCATCCTAGAAGGACTTTATAATCCATTATCAGGCTTCAAACCAGTTCTAACCAACTGTGTTACTTTGGGCAGGTTACTTAATCTCTCTGAGCCCCAGTTCTGTTCTGCTAACATTTGAAAGCATATCATGGGCTGGGCACCATACTAAACATTGAGGATGCAAAGATTTAATGCCAGCCCTCAAAAAGCTCATAGAAAAGTAGAAGAAATAAATGTAGTAAGTACTGTCTGCATAAGCTATATGCCCACACAGTATTACAGAAATACTTAGAAGGCCAACCTAACCCAGCCCAGTAGAAAGAGGTAGGAATTAAGGAAAACTTTCCAGGTGAGTTGACACTTGAGATGAATCTTGAGATTAGGTGGCATTTTTCAGATAAAGATTAGTGTCAAGGAAGTGCAGGCGTTTCCAAAGAAGAAAAGTATGAATAAAAATCTCCCAAGTTTTGGTGCCTGGGTGGCTCACTGATTGAGCATCTGCATTTGGCTCAGCTCTGGGATCGAGTCCTTCGTCAGGCTTCCTGCAGGGAACCTGCTTCTCCCTCTGCCTATGTCTCTGCTTCTCTGTGTGTCTCTCATGAATGGATAAATAAAATCTTCAAAAAAAAAATCTCTCAAGTTTGAGTCTGCTGGTATGGTGTCTTATAGCTGGAACATGAGGTTGGAAGGGGGTGAGGCAATGGGAAGTGAGGCTGGAAAGGCAGGCGGGTGCCAGTCACAGGAAGTTTAATGAGGGGCAGTGGAAGACACTGAAACAGGGGTTGGTTTATCAGTAGTCTGTAAAGAAGTAGACATAAAGCCTGTAAAATGGTGCCAGTGAGACCTCCCCAAGTTGTGAAGAGCAGATGAGATCAATAAAATGCACAGGAGGGGCAGGTGCATGCCAGGGGCTCAGTCAGTGGTGGCCCCTTCCCCAGCCTCTGTCAGCTCCACAAAGATAACTCATGTGAAGCTCCTATCCATCTAAAAGCCTTCTGTACTTTGCATACTCCATTGCAAATCCTTATGTCTTCTGCCACATGTCTTCCTTCCATTTGGTTTTTAAGATCCAAGTGCAGAACCTCATGTGTATTTCTTTTGAATGGTTTAGCCTCTTGCCACAACCTATCACAGCAGTTTGGGATCCTGACTCCATCAGCCAGCCATTTTTCCAACCTACTAATCTTTCTACCAATCCTCAGTTATTGATTCATAAAAATAAAGGTTTCACAAGACCTTAATTTTTGAGATGCAAGTAACACATTTCCATTCATTTATATGGATGGCTGATTTTACACATAAGTGTGTGTGTCTGCATCATATCCAAATAATAAAACATGTACTTCACAGTATCAGACAAATGTTCACCAGAAGTATACTGTGACCAAAGCACAGGTACAGGGCTGTGGAGGCCTATCGTGTTCCTGTTATGCCATGACCAGAGGAGGCAGGAGGAGGAATGGAAAAAGGAACGAGGGAAGAAGAAAGAGGAGGGAGAAGAGTGAAAGATTTTAAAGCAGTGAGGGAAGAGAGGAAGGACAAAGTATAAAGATGAAGTACAAAGAAAAATACCTTACCCTTTGTTGTACTTTGTAATGTATGAAGTGCTTTCAGATAGGTTATCTTAATTGATTCTGCAAAGAAGCTTATGAGAAAGCAAAAAATGAGAGACAGAGGGGAGATGGGAAGCAAGGCCCACAGTGGAGAGGAGAGATGAGCTGAGAAGAGCTCAGAGCCCCTCATGGCCTCCTGGGCATCCCAGAGGATGTGCCCTGCCTGGTGAGAAGCTAGCGCAGACCTTTTAAAACCAGACAAACTAGCATGAAGGTATTGAACCACCACTTCAAAGAAGTCTGAACCGCCCAGACGAAAAGCAACAGAAACCTTTAAGTGGTTATTTTGGCAACTTTTGTCAAGAACTTTTGACTGCCTGACCACAGCTTTCCTCCATACTTTTCTCCCGTTTTTTAAAAATATTTTTAATTTTTTTCCTTGTCACAAAAGCCATATACGTTCATTGTAAAATAATTTAGGAAGTCCAGATAAACCTGAAGAAGAAAATAAAAATCCCCTATGACCTTACTGTCAGGTAAAAACCACAATGGTTATTTTCTTTTAAGATTTTATATATTTATGGGGGGGGAGGGGAGAGAGAGAGAGAAGCAGGCTCCCTGCCTACCAGGGAGCCAGACGAGACTCAATCCCAGGACTCTGGGATCATGACCTGAGCCAAAGGCAGATGCTTAACGGACTGAGCCACCCAGGCGCTGCACAATGGTTGTTTTAGAACATATCCTCACATTATTCTTCTAAGCCTATTGGTATATTTCTGCTCCATAAAACTGCCCACTTAATATATTGTAAACATCTTTCCATGTTTTTATCAGTTGGGATGTGTTTTGATACAAGTAAACTCGGAGGACAACTAGCACTGTTGATTAACAGCACAAACCCCAATCCAAACTAACAGTGGCTTAAACAAATAATAGGGGCATTTTTCTCACATGACAGGAGTCTGAAAGTGGAGATACAGGCTGGTAGAATGGCTCAAGGACATCATCAAGGACACTCCACCTCCTTAGCCTGTCGAGTGTTACCTCATGTTTCAACGTGGCTGAGCTGTAAGAGAAGCTGGGAAGCAAATATTTCATGTTTCTCATCCCTCTGTTGGACAAGAGTGCAGGGAATAGTTGCTGAGTTAGCCAGCCAGCGGTGCCAGAGTCATTACATATTCTCCTGCAGCATGCTCTCTTAAGCAGCTACGTAGTTTAGACGATGATTTATTTAACTGTTCATTATTGTTGATCATTTCGGATGTTCCCAGTTTTTCATTATAAATATGCTTATATCTAAAGTTTTACATGTACCCATAATTACTGCTTTAGTACAAAAGTCCTAGAAGTTGAAATAAGGTCAAAGAATATACAAAATGTAAAGGCTTTTAATATCTTTTTTTGGGGGGGGGGATCCCTGGGTGGCGCAGCGGTTTAGTGCCTGCCTTTGGCCCAGGGCGCGATCCTGGAGACCCGGGATCGAATCCCACGTCGGGCTCCCGGTGCATGGAGCCTGCTTCTCCCTCTGCCGGTGCATGGAGCCTGCTTCTCCCTCTGCCTATGTCTCTGCCTCTCTCTCTCTGTGTGTGACTATCATAAAAAAATATATATATATCTTTTTTTTTAAATGAAATTGCCCTCCAGAAAGACTACTAAATTACACTCTTACCACCCGTGTCTAAAAGAGTACATTTCCCTGGACTCTCAACAATGAGTTTCTGTTTGTTTGTTCATCATCAAGCTATTATCCTATGACCATTGTGTGGATTTAACTTTGAGCTAGCTCTGACCAGATTCTGAAGTGCCCAGCAGCCTATGGGGGCCCAGAGCAGGGACCCTGAGAGCTTTAGCCAGCTCCCCATCCTCCATTGCTGCCTGGACATGTGGGTTTGTAAGGTGTCCTGTGCTCCCAGGCTTCCATTGCAGGCCCTCATCTTGATAGGCATTGCCAGGCATTGTCTCTGGTGAGCATATACCTCACTCATCTGTCTCTTTTTTGAACGTCCTTTCTGCTACTATGAAGTCATCATCTGGTCCCATCTTAGTCCTAAGTCAACACCATCCTGGCTTACTTGGAATTGAGGTGCACCTGGTATCTGGCCTCTTTTTAAACAGCCCTCCTATATCCTCACACGTCACTCTTACTTGATGTACCTCAAGTAGGGTAGCCTCACAGGCCTACTTCATAATCTGGAACTGAGAGAAGGTTGAGAATACAGTATCAGTAGGTTCAGGATGCATATTCATCATATTAAGCTGCTTTTGTGACAAGCCGCAACTTTCTAGGGAGGTGGTCAAAAGAGTAAATTATCTGAGACATCATTACCCTTTGAAACAGTTTTTGACTAGTCAGCAGTTGGCTACTATGAACAGTCCTACTCATTAAACAAGGAGCTATCCATGTATGAGAGAAGAATCGTCTGGCTTGATCATCTCTGTACAGAGTAGATGCTTCAATATTCATGTGTATAGACATATGTTCACATGTGGATAAATGACCAAATGATGAATCCAAGCAACCCTCATGCTCAGTGCAGGAACATCTCAGTACCACACTATGACTCCTCTAAAATAAAAAAAAAGAAAATGCCAGAATTCTGGTTCCAGAAAGGAAATGATAAGGATTCTGTTTTGGTGGTCCTAGGACCTTACCGTGACCTTTGGAGAGGTGACAGCTAAAATGTGAGAAGCACTATCTGAAGGAAACAAAGTTATCTGAGAGCCTTCCATATAGGGCACAGTTCAGAGCTACTGTCAGTTATTACCACCACAAGAGAAAAGAAAGGAAAAGAAACTAAAATTTATGAAGCACCCATTATTACAAATCCAGCTAAAGCCAGGATCATGATACCCGGCCCAGTCACTGCTAAAGGCCCCTCCCTTTTCCTGATTACAGAATGCTGCCTCATAAGATACCTACTACTATATAGATCCCACTCACAACTTACTCTATCTAATAGTAGAAAAGTCTCTAATCTCCTCTCCCTACCAAATTCCATTGTTACTGGCTCTATGTCAAAGACTTAAAAATTCTGTCAGAATTGCATTACCAACCTCTCACCGATAGCTCTAACTATAAAGGTTCTGTGTGAGTGCCCCACGTAGGTTAGCCTCAATCTTCATGATAAGGCAGCAACATAACTACGTAAAAATCATTGGTAAACTTAAACATTATTCCTATTTCATGCCAGCCATTTACACTTATTCCATGAATTGTCTGTTTGGAGCATTGTGTTTTGGGTGCCCATAAGCCATACACATAGTGATGTCCAAAAGGCATTTCTATTTCATAAGAAGAAACCAAGGCCTAGAGACGCCAACCTTTGCCCAGAGCCCAGAAGATTATGAAAGGCAAGTCTTTTGACGTATACATGCTGCCTGACTACATGTGGCTAAACATGCCAATATATTTCTTAGAAAATACACCATAAGGCTACCTAGTTTGGTGGTGCAGTTAAAGTGTGCTTTCTTAATTCTCTATTTCTCCCACTTTTGCAGAATCTTAGGAAACCCTAAGTCATTTTCCCTTTCTTAACCTCTTTCCCCAAAGTATGAGGCAAAAATATGAGGGGCACATATATTAGGTAATATCTAGCTTTCTCTTGGTTCCCTGGTGATATGCATTTTCTCTCATTGTTACCAAACTTCCACTTTTTCCAAATCAAAATACATTTTAGCATAAGTGCAGTATAGCAACAAAATTTTCTTTCATTTTATAATTTCCTTAAGTGAATCTTCAAAACCTTCATATAAGGACATAGTCTAATATCTCATGCTCAGAATAAATTACATGGAATATCAGGCATTTACTAAAAAAGTAACTATGTCTGGGGCCAGGAAAAATGCATTCCAGGACCCTAGATCTTCAGTAAAGGTGTGAATAGTGAGAATTTACTATCAAAAGTCTCCAGATGTTTGTTAAACCACATGGATGACTTATGGGTTCCTCAAACTTTACAGCCCAAACAGTTCACAGACAAATACTTTTATGTGGGTAATAAATGTAGAAATAATATTCTCCTTCAATAGTAAAGCAATGCTTTTTAAAAGAACAAAAAAAAAGTTTTTTATTAGATCAACACATTTTTTTAGATCAACATATTTTAAAAAATAATAATATTCCATGTTGGTGACAGTGTGTTGAAATGAGCTCTCAAGCTTCTGGAAGAAAAATCAAAGGTAACCATCTTTTTGGAAAGCTGTTAGGCTTTAAAAGATGTCACTCCTCTTGACATAGTAATTCCCTCCCCACAGGATAGTATTACCTTTAGACAAAACTAGATTGTTCACAGATATGAATTCTAGCCCTATCTCAATATCAGAAATGTTCACCTACTGAAGATTGATTTAATAAAGCATGGAATATTATGCCCCATTAATGATGACGTTTTGTAATACCCTTCGGTATTCTTCACAGTATCCGTGTATGGTCTCACTTCATCCTCAAACCTGCTCCTCTGTACTTCTCTTCATCCTTCCAGTGCTGCAGCAAGAAACTGTGGGGTTCTCCTTGACCTCTCTCTTTCACATCCCACAGCTGGCCTGCAGCAGTTTGTCAGTTCCACCTTCAGTAAGATTTGCCCTACTTTCCAGGCCTCTTGTAAAGCATGAACTGAAAAGGTTTGAGGAGAAAAGAAAGCAATCCTGATTTCCCTTGAGTGGCTAGGGTTTTAGTTCTTAAATCGAGGCTCAGTTTTTCTCCTTCTTGAATTATCTAACGATCTCTTTTTCCTACCACAGAAACCATTCACCTCATTGAAAACATGATATCTAGAAATAGGGTAGCAGGATTCAAAGTATTACCACAATGAATAGAAAAATCTGTAAGGGAGAAAATAATAAGATTTCACTAGTGGTAAGCCTACTTACTGAGAAATGTGGTGTATTTTTAGTGAACTACAAATCTGTACACCGTGAAGGGCCATCAGATATAAAGGAGGCCCTAGAACCAAGTGTGCAGAAACCTCCACTAGCCTAGATGCTGGGCTGTTGCCCTTAGGACAGGTGAGTAGGCTTTGCCACAGGAGAAGAGACACGGCAGTAGACTGTTGATGTCTGATGATTCCCATGAGGTTGAGTCATAACACCAAAGGTTTGTCGAGACCTCACATGTACAAATAGGTAGAGAAGGTTATGATAATTAGGTAAGCCCAGAGTGGGAAGATGTTGAAGGGCTAATTTAATCCACAAAAAGGCCTCTTCATGTTTAGATTCCTAAGGAAGAGAACTGCATACTGAGAACTTGGTTATAAATGTGATGATTTAGAAATGTTGGAAAGTTGTGACTGGCCTATAGTCTGTCGAAAGTATAGAATTTACCTCCTTGGAATAAATCATGTCCTGGGTAATGAACTTTACTTTAGCCAAATTGTAACTTCTCTTTGAAAACATTGTGCCCTTTCTGAAAGAAGACAGGAATCAGTAGATCCCTGGAATCAGTCTTAGAGTTTAGGTGTCTTTAGAGCACAACACAAGGTCATCCACATAAACAATCATGTGGAACTTTAAGGTCCTTGAGTTTGTGGTTGAGGATCTGTGAAAAGTAGGTGCTACCTCAGAAAATCTTTAGAGCATAACAGTCCAGGTATATTGTTGATTTTTCCAGAAGAAGGCAAGCAAATGTTGACTCTTTTGGTCTAAAGGAACACTAAAGAAAGCAGAACATTTATCTGCAACTGTAATATATACAGCTTTGTGAGGCACTAAAGATAAAAGAGTATTTGGTTCTGGGGGCACCTGGGGGCTCAGTCGGTTAAGCATCCCACTCTTGATTTCAGCTCAGGTCATGATCTCAGGGTCCTGGGATTGAGCCTACATCAGGCTCTGCACTCAGCATAGAGTCTTCTTGTCCCTCTCCCTCTGCTCCTCCCTCCACACACACACTCTCTCTGTCTCTCTCTGTGTGTGTCTCTCTCACAAATAAATAAAATCTTTAAAAAGAGAGTATTTGGTTCTGGTCAGGGAATAACTATTCTGTTTATGGCCCAGTAAATCCATATCCTCACCCACTGAGTTTTTTGACTGAAGCATAGGAGTGTTACAAGAACTGCTCAAGGCCTGATGAGTCCTTTCTGTATTATGCTTTTAACTATTTTAGTCCTCCTTTAACTTTAAGAAGGTATTGTGCAAGTTTGGGTAGAACTTCAGACAGGCCATTCTGGACCTTAATGGATTCAGCCCCAATAATCCTGCAAACAATTGAATGTTTGAAACTTTGTCCCCTTTTTGTTCTAAAGCACTCTCAACTTTGTTCATATCGAAGGTTCCCCAAATTGACCACTATAATGCTAAATTATCCTTGATAAAGTTGTGCTATAATGAAATAAGTTCACAAATTTGGGTTACAGAATGCATGTAAGAAGCAAGAAATTGGCCTACAGGGGCAGACTTGGCTTTAGATCGAGCAAACCCATAGTTTGGGAAACAATCAGTCCAAAGAGTTTGCTTGTACACCTGTGTCTCAGACTCTCCCTCGAACCTAATGCCCGAGCCTCCCAGCTACAAATCCCAACCAGCTTTGTGGTTCCAGAGGACAGAAAAACAGAGAGAGAACTCTCCCAGAGCCAGACCTTCATAGACAAAGCAAGAAAAGACTGATGAAAGTTCTCATAGGGTTTTTTGTAATCACCAAAAACTGGAAACACCCAGATATCCTTCAATGGGTGAATGGATAAACTGTGGTAATCCATATTTGTACCATTGCTTGGAAAATACTACTCAGCAGCAAAAAGGACTCTTAATCCATGCAGCAACTTGGATAGAACCCAAAGGCATCATGCTGAGGGGGAGAAAAACTCATCTCAAAAGATTACTATATAATTCTATTTATACAGCATTCTTAAAATTATAGCAATAGAAAACAGATCTGTGCTTGCCAGGGTTTGGAGTTGGGGACAAAGTGTGGCAACAGAGAGGCCACACAGGGGAGTTTCCCTGAAGTTATAGAACAATTTTGCATCCTAGTAGGGTTGTAATTACATGAATCTACACATGTGGTGAAATTTCACAGACTGTACACCAAAAAAAAAAAAAAAAAAGCGCACATAAAAACTGATTAAATGATGGGGGAATCCCTGGGTGGCTCAGCGGTTTAGCGCCTGCCTTTGGCCCAGGACATGATCTTGGAGTCCCGGGATCAAGTCCCACATCAGGCTCCCTGCATGGAGCCTGCTTCTCCCTCTGCCTGTGTCTCTGCCTCTCTCTCTGTGTCTCTCATGAATAAATAAATAAAATCTTTTTTAAAAATCCAAATAACATCTGTAGCTTAGTTAATAATGTACCAATGTCAACTTCCCAGCCTTCACAATTATTATGTAAGATGTTATTGGGGAAGCTGGATATGGATACATGGGAATTCTTTGTCCTATTTTGCAATTGTGAGTCTAAAATTATTTCAAAATAGTTTCCAAAAATTTACAGGGCACTGATTTCTGCAAACAGCACTTGGGGATCTCTTCAGTTTTTACTGAGAAAATTATATAAAATAAAGCCTCAAAAATTATAAATTTAATGCAGTTTCTAATCACTGTAATTTCATTTACTGTAATTTTGATTGGGAAATTACACTCAGTTTTTTAACTATAGTATTGTTATAAATATTTTTGTATTGTTACAAATATATTATATCCAGGAGGGGGAAAAAATCCCTTGCTGGGTTTCCCCCAGGATTAAATACCCCTCTAAACCTCTTTACAGAGCTCCTGGTGTGTAACTTCTGTCTACCTTTTTAACCTTATCTCCTGCTCCCAGCATGCATTCTGGGGTGAGCTATTTGTAATTTTCTCTCTCTTCCCAGTCCATTCTTCTCTCCTCTTAACTCTCTGTTTGATTACCTTCTCCTTCAAGACCCACATCAAACTATGCTTCCTCTACAAAGCCTTCCCTGGCCCAGGAAGCAGGATTGCTCCAACAGCATGCCTTCCTTCGTGTGGGTTGTAGCATAATGTAAAGCCCTTTGGTTATTTGTTCACTGGCCTAGCTCGGACCCCGGTCCGTGAACACCCAGAGCTGGTCCCATTCCTTCCTATAGGCCCTGCACCTGGGTTTAGTGCTAGAACATACACTCCATAAATGGCGATAAGCAAGTGAGTGAATCAGAGGCTCTGGAAAGTCCTTAGTAATAAATTTTGTGCATTCCATCCTGCCTCAATAGAGTGCTTTTCAACAAGATTTTCAACGAAACTAAAGATCAAAGAGGGTTCTGAATTAGCTACAGTTAAACGGAATGGCAAATGAATACTTAAAATATTTTCCAAACGTTCAATTCGGTTAAGATTTTATTATTATATTTAAAATTTTTACCATTCTTTCTTTTCATTCATGACACAGTGTTGTAAGAAGCTTTAGAAAGACCGTGAGGGGGGCAGCCCTGGTGGTGCAGCGGTTTAGCGCCGCCTGCAGCCCAGGGCATGATCCTGGAGACCCTGGATCGAGTCTCATGTCGGGCTCTCTGCATGGGCCCTGCTTCTCCCTCTGCCTGTGTCTCTGCCTCTTTCTCTCTTTCTGCATCTCTATGAATAAATAAATATTGAAAAAAAAAAAAGAAAAGAAAAAGACCGCGAGGAACAAAAAAAGAAAGACCGCGAGGTTGTGCTTGTGAGCCTCCTTGGACAGCTACCATCTAGGACTTAAGAACAGGATATGGTTTCTGAAGGAGGATGGGCAGGTTGGCAAAGATGAAGAGCACAAGTCTATGTTAAATCTTATATATACCATTTCCAGCTTTCACTAAGAGCAGCACAGTGTCCCCGCCTTGCAGGCAAGTCACTTGCTACTCCACCCCACTTGCCGTGGCAGCAGACACAAATGCCCTGGATGACAGACTCCTGATTTTCCCGCTCAGCATCCTCATGGGCAAATAACCTGGGACTCCGTAACTGTCTTCAGGTGTAACTTCTGTTTCCAGCTTCCAGCAAGATGACACAGACTTTCGTCATGTCTTCTTGCACAATCTAATGACCATTTCTCCATCAGAGGTCTGGAAACTTCATTAAACAGGGCAGATAACCCTTCCTTGAAACCAGTCCCACCCTTGGCTCCTGACACATCACCTATGTCTCCTATCTCCTCTCTTGATCACATCCCCTAAGATTACTCTAAGATTCAATCACTGGTCTTCGGCCCATTTTAAAAAAATAAAAGTAACAACAAACTTACTTCTCACGGCTCTAATTTCCCATTTTCTCTTCACTTCTTTTTGATATCGTGTCATCTTTAAAGGCCCAAGTTAGGTGCCACCCTCCCCCAGAAATCATCTGACTGAGCCCACACTCATCCTTTGCACTCTCTTGGAGCATTTAACAGCCAAATGTACTTTCACAGTTGAGCATTTCATATGTTTTGGCTTGTGGGATCTCTTATTGTTTTATGAATTACTCTTACTTTTTCAGTCAAACAAAGGCTCCTTAAGGACAAGATCCTTGTCTTTAAATGATCCTGTGCCCTTATGGTGCCTCACAGTGTTTAGCACCATATGTCAGCAGGCTGTAAATCCTTGGTGACTGAAACTAAGACAGTGTTGCTGGGGCATGTGGAAGGCTCAGTGGTTGAGTGTCTGCCTTTGGATCAGGCCATGGTCCTGGAGTCCTGGGATCGAGTCCCACATTGGGTTCCCCACAGGGAGCCTGCTTCTCTCTCCGCCTTTGTCTCTGCCTCTCTTTCTATGTCTCTCATGAATAAATAAATAAAATCTTTAAAAAGACAGTGTTGCAGTAGCTTGGAAAAAGAAACACAAAGAAGAAATTTCTTTTCCCTTCTTTCAATACTCAGGGGCCCAAATCAGAGCAAGGTGTCGCACACTGGGGCTGTGCAAGATCAAATAGCTTTTCCTGCCAGTGTGGTGGCATAGTCAGAGCATAGGCTTTAGGTGGGCTCATGCTCTGGTCTTGCCAGTGCTTGAGCTTGAGCTTGAGCAAGTCACTTGAACCCAGAGCCTTTATTTCCTCATATTCAAAATTGAGAGAATTACTAAGGCTTTTTGGAGATGAAGGCTATAATCCATAAGAGTGTCATTTGTGGTGGGAATTTCAGGAACCTTGGTAGACCAGGGTTTGAAAGCTGTTTGAAAGAAGGTAGGCCTTATCATAACTCTCTAGTGCATATCCCACTGAGAGGCCCATTGTCTCCTATAGGGCAGGCAGCTAGAGTCTAGGGGACCTGAAGAGTGATGGTCTGCATGAGAAAACAGAAAACCCAACACCGACGCATGTCAAGTTTGTTGTAGACTTTCTGGTGGCAAGGCTAGAGGATGAAATGAGCAGTCTGTCAAAAAGGCAAGGAAGTGAAGCTGGAAGATTCTGAGAGGGATTGGCTGCGGGGCAGGAGGAGGTATGAGAGCAGAGGAGGGCTGAGCTTGGGATTGAGGCAAAGTAGCTAAACAACTGGTCAGATCCACTCGTTCCAGAGGTAGGGAGAACATGCCACTTGGCCAATGACAAGGGCAAGCCACACAGCCTAAAGAAGGAAGATAAAATGACATGGCTTATATGTGTCCTCTGAGACACAGACCTGCTTTTGAAGCATGAAGAATCATTAAGGAAACATCAGGCACACGAGGGCTGCAGAAACAAATGTTCTCCCCTTAACACATTACAGCAGCCTCTGCAGCCCTGCTCCCTGTTCTGTCCTCAGGCTAGCCACTGAGGGGCCAGCAGTCCACCCCTCCAGAGTAGGCCAGGGAGAGGGAGGCTGAACAGTAGCTATGAGGCATATGACAGCATTACCCAGACCAGCCTGGAGAAGCCTCTTTAAGAGTTGAGATCATTGTTCAGTACAATGTGTCCTAGTAGCTGGTACCTCAGCAGGGTTCAGGACCTTAGAGAATAGCCACATGACCTAAAAGTATTATAAGAACAGAACCCTGGAAAAGCTCCAGTCCCTACCAGAACCAACACCATCCAGATCCCTGGCCCAGTGTGCTGGAGTGGGCATGAGCTCGTCCCCACCAGCCCTGGGACTAGGCCACCTACACCCTCTTTACCTTTGACTAATTCAGCTTTGAGAGGCTGAGCCTCACTATGAGTCAGGTCCTTGTCCCCCGCCCCCCCTCCCCATGAGAGAAGGTGATTGGCTGGGTCTGCCAGGGCTTTGTGACCCGCCTGCAGAGCCCCTCCACCCCCTCAGAACCCTCCATGCTTGCCTGCATGTATTGCCTCCATGCAACCCCAGAATAACCTGGATGTGTGACCCAGGGGGACAAGGGGTAGCGATTTTGCAGATTTCAGCCCCAGACAGATGACTTCAGCCCCCCTGGGCCTGGGCAGGAAGGGTTAGCCCAGTGACAATGGGCATAGCCCCACATCAGGAGCGGGAAACGTTTTGGCAGACTCCTCAGAGTTGTCCTCTGATCTCACAGCATCTGTTCCAGTTCTCCTGGCCGGTAGGATGGCATCTACAAAGCCCAATAGATGGGAAATCCAGAGCTGGGGAGGGATTGTGGTCAGAGGCCCAGCTGCGGGAAGCCCAGATGGCTGTCCCCAGACAGAAAGGGGAGCATTCTGTGGTCTTTCCCCATCCTGGACTTGCCTTTCTTGGGCTCGGAGATCTGAAGCTGGATATGTGTTGGGTACCTGCCTTCTCAAACCCCCTTGGATTCTCACTGTCTGCCCCAGTGACACTGAAAATGTATGATATGCTAGGTTCTGCACAGCACTTGGTATCTGTGGTTCACTTAATCCTCATAAAGGCTCTATGAAGTGGGAACTGTCCCCATTTTATAGATGAGGAAACTGAGGCCTGAAGCCAAGCTGCTAGGAGATGTTAGGGCCAGGATTTGAATCCAATT
The DNA here is from genome assembly GCF_003254725.2 of Canis lupus dingo. Lineage (NCBI taxonomy): Eukaryota > Metazoa > Chordata > Mammalia > Carnivora > Canidae > Canis > Canis lupus. The sequence goes on from NC_064259.1 coordinate 21,059,714, forward strand.
GTGCTGACTGGAGATCAGTATTCTTAACATAGCATCTTTTTAGAGGCTGCTGAAGACATGCCCAGTACCCTGCAGAACTGGAAGACCTGGTAGTCTTTCATAGCTGTGCTGGACAGAGGGCAGAGTCCTGGGAACTGCAGGGAGTTCTCCTAGGGGCCAAAGAACTGGAGACCCCTTAATTATCTTTAAGATATATTTGTGGAAGATAGATTCCCACTGAAGACCTGAAAACAAAAAGCCAAAATCAGATTTAGGCTCGTGATACCATTATTAAATACTGGAATGTGTGTGAGCTTTCAGAGTTATACAGACTTATTTATGATTTAAGAATATAAATCCCTAGACTTAATGTAGTCCTAGGTATCTGGGAAGGAAGTGGATGGTTTCTAGAAACTCTTCTGACCATGAGATATTAAGATTTAGTCTTGACCACTTTCAAGGCCTTAGGCAACAGAATGACAGCAACTCTGCCTCTCCTGATGAGAACTGTAACCACCTTTCCCATAGCCAGTAAATGCACCCTGAACCTTATGGTCCTAGCACAGGAAGTGATTTAGCAAAATCACCAGATTACACCTCCTCAACTTGTCTATCCCATGACTCCAAACCTGGTAGCCCGAGTCAAGGTTCTGAAGAGCAGGCTTTTCCCAAGGCCACATTCTCAGTCTGATCCTGGAACAGGATCTTCAGCTGACTCAGGTGTCACTCCAAGGGACATGCCACAAATCCAGTCAGGGACTGTTTCTCTTGAGGGTTACTATGTGCCAAAGATGATGGTAGGAACAAAGGGATAGGAAAGACCCCGCTATGGTAGCTTCTGGAACAGAAGCTGACCCCTTGTGTGGTTGCCTGCCATTGTCTCGGAAGAGGGAAAGCAACCCTTGGTAATGGGTGTGTTAACTTAAAGAGTTTTCTCAGACTGTTTCTCTGCTATAACTGAAGGCAGTTGGGCCATGTAGAGCCGGATGCTTGGGTAAATGCTTTATATATCTTTGTCCCCAGAAGCTGGTCCACTTTGCGTCTAGGTCTGAGTTAACACCCAGTACAAAAAGTCATCAGAAGTTGGATCAGTTGATGAGTTTAATGTGTGGTTTTGAGGAATAGGGAGGGTAGTATAGTTCAGTCCAGATTCTTAGACCTAACGTTCCAGGCCATTCCATCTGGTCCAGCTCTTATAGGATGTCCAGGTCAGGACTAAGCACCCCCTGTGCCCTGATACCATGAACTTTTGACAAAAACAGGCTTCCTCTTTGGAGGGCCACATCAAAGGCAGGGGCTCTTTTTCTAAATTGATTTAGGGAGAGATTTGGGGACCGGGAAATGTTTAAGAGAAGGCTTTGTTCAGGACCTGGGTGCCACCTGCTGGCCATAATTTAGTTGTATTTACAGAGCCAAATCTAGGAAAGGATAATGAAATATTGCTCAGTAGGTTAAGTGTCTGCCTGCCCTCAACTCAGGTCTTAATCCCAGGGTCCTGGAATGGAACCCCTCATTGGGCTCCTCAGTGAGGAGCCTGCTTCTCCCACTCCCCCTGCTTGTGTACTCTCACTCTTTCTCTGTCAAATAGATAAATCTTACTTTAAAAAAAAAAAAAAAAAAAAGATGAGATAAGGGAGCCAGGAGATTGTTTCTTTGTGTCTCACTAGCAAGTGTGACAGAAAATCTTTGCAGCGACCCCTGGGTGCCTTAGAGGAGTCCTCCTGAGCTAAAATGGACCCAACCAAGGCAGAGAGTAGCCAGTCCTGAGTGGAGATAATGGCTTTGTTCCTAATATCAGCCTGCCACCCATAATCACCCTACCCTCCCACCTCACTCCACCCCATCCCCACCCATTTTCCAAAAAGCCCAATAAGAGGTAACAACATGATTGTTGTCCTGAAAGGAGACATTCTTTCCCCAACTTCCTTCTTATATGCCCTATTGCCACTTTGGGGAACCCTAGATTCAGAGTGATCAAAGGTGTGGAAAATGCCCCCCATCGTGAGGCACAGACAGAACTGGGAATTTCCAGCCCATCTGAGAAGACTTTGGCATTTTTAAAATACCTGTGTAGCTCCTGGTGACTCTTAGAACCGTGATGGCAAGGTCTTTAGTTGTATTCTGGAAGGAAAACTGGAAATTTTTCCTATGCATCAAGAAAGAAGATGGCTAACACTTCCCCCCAGGGAGGTAGCAAAATATGTCAACATCCCAGCCTATGCCACTGCAGTGTAGGCCAGTCAGTCCCAGGCACCCACCTATGTCAGGTGAGGATGGTGTTCTAGTACTAGGCACCAGAATCACCTGGAGTGTATGTGTGGGTGTGGGTGTATGTGTGTGTGTGTAACCATATACAGTTGAGCCTTGAGCACTACAGGTTTGAACTACATAGGTCCCCTTATATGTAGATTTTTTTTTTGAGAAATACAATACGGTACTGAAATTGTATTTTCTCTTCCTTGTGATTTTCTTAATAACATTTTATTTTCTCTAGCTTACTTTACTGTAAGAATACATATATAATACATATGACATACAAAATATATGTTGATCAACTGTTTATGTCATCAGTAAGGCTTTTGGTCAACAGTAGACTATTAAGTTTTGGAGGGAGTCAAAAATTATACACAGATTTTCAACTATGCAGGGGATCAGTTCCCCTAACCCTGTATTGTTCAAGGGTCAACTGTATATAATACACTACATATGTTATATGTTACATATAAACACATACTAATAAATTTTATACGTAGTACCTTATATATAGTTATACACATAATATATAATATAGTTCTGTATAATATGTATATAGTTATACACACACACACACACACACACACATGCACTTGGGCTTTACTCTGGCCTACTAGAAAGTCTCTGCCCAAAAGTCTGATGTGCTTTTCTAGTAAAGAATGTGAACCATCACCTGTTCAGTCCTGTGGAATCCCAAGAAGATGCCTTCAGGATGGAAGACCCTTGAAGCTAAAATGATTTCAGTGAAAACCTGAAGGACTAATGTTGACCTGGACCAATGCCTCTGCTTTTATCAATAATCAATCCTTGAAACTCATATACGCTAAACAGAAAAAAAAATCCCTAAAGTGACTCAGAACTCCCAGGGCCAACCTAAGACCCCCTCCCCCTTTACCTTCCAGAACCAGTCCTGACCGACTCAGACCCTCTGAAACCTAGCAGAATGCAAAGCCATAGCCCTCCCCTGCTAACCCCAAATCACCCTGCTCCCAGGGGCCTCAGGGAGAAATAATCCTCCTCCTAGCTCATGGAAGGATACTGTTGGATACACCCCAACAGTATCCATAATAGCTTGTCCCCTCTGCACTCAGCTCCAGCAGGACTGTGCAAGCCCCCTAGGGTCTGGCAGGGTCTGACCACTCCTATAGGGGCCAATCAAGCACATTTCTAACTCTACATGCTCTCCTTTCTGACTTCCTGTCACACCTACTGTTTTCACCACACACTTTGGGGGTATTTGGTTCTACGATTCTCCTTTGTGTTTGTCTTCCCAGTAAGACTACAAACACCCTAAGGACAGGGGCAAATCTTTCCTATTTCTCACTAACTAAATACTCATCAAAATAAATTGTACTTTTCTCCACCCCATCCATTCTATCTCTTTGTCAAGTTTGGTGTCCATCTATTCCCACTGACTTACCAATGTTACTTGAGGTGAGTTTCCTAGAAACTCCTAAACCCTGTCTCTGCAATTATGAAAAATTGAGAGAGAAACGCTCTTGTTTTGTCCTTCATTGCCCAGGGGAAGGGAGGCCAGGCAGGCCAAAAAGCCAACAGAAACAAAAATTACCATCTTGGGAGCTTCTGAGGATTCAGAAGCTAGGAATTCCAGAGATTTCCGAGGGTAATTTTGAGGGAGTCTCCTTGCACTGAGTGTCCTCTTACACAATGGTTTTGAGCCCAGTGCCCTGTATTGTGACCCTTGTTCTCACCACAGGATTTGTTTAGATGCCTGTCCCCCTGGCAGTAGGAGCTTTGAGGCCAGGAATGGGGTTTCCAGGCCTGTCACAGGCAAGGTACTCAGCCAATTTTATGAATGATGCTTCTTCATGTGCCTCTCCTCTTCCTGATCATCTCTCATCACCTCTGGCCTGGCCTCCTCCTCCCCCTCAAACTTTCATCTTGGGCATCATTTCCTCCAGACACTGTCTCTCAACCCCGTGCATGGAGACATGCCCTGCCCCTCTCTGTTCCTATAGCACCCTGAGCATGCTCAGTCACAGCCTGTCAATTCTCTTGAAATCACTTATAGGTCTGTCCCTTCCACCTAATGTAAGCTCCTCAAGGGCCAGGCTATGTTTCTCAGAAGGTCCCAAGACAATAATTTTTGTTTCTCTCTCAATTTTTCTCAAAAACTGAAGTTACATGCACATCTAATGAGGTTCTACTATGTATCCTTGGGGTCGAGGGTGCAGGGGAGCACAGCCTGGTGAATGCCAGCCAAGCCTCCTCTCTAAAGCGGCTTCACCAATTTGCACCTGTAAACTCTTTGGGCATCTTGGGTAGGTGCAGATTCTGACTCAGTAGGTCTGGGGTGGGACTGAAGAATTGGAATTTCTAGCAAGCTAAAGCACATACAGCACCACTGCTGCTGCTCCAGGGACCAGAGTTTAAAAACCATGGGAGCAGAGAATGAGTGGATTTCGGGGAGGGGGCAGCAATCCAGACAGCTGCTGGTGGCTCCTAACTTGGGGAGCAAAGTGAGAGGGCTGGAGAGGTGGGGCCCATTTAGGAGTTTGATAAGTGGTGAGGAGGGTCACATGATAAAGGCAGATGCCTACAGGCACAGGGGATGGTCTGGGCATATTTTTCCTTCACAGAGACACTTTGTGTATTAAACCTAGGGAAATATTATTCACTCCGGAAATAAGCACTCTCAGAATTCTCAAAATACACTGTCCTTTTGTCTATTTTCTATTTCTCCACTTCTGATAAAGACCTAGTTACAAGATACATTTCCCTCCTAACAGTGCAAGTCAGTGATAAACAGCAGCTGACACTTGGCCTCCCTGTGCCTCTGGGGGCAGGGTAAGGAGGCACTCACACCTGCTGGCCAGAAGGGGGCGCCTCTACCCAGATCCCACCATGGTTGCTGCGAGGAAACAAAGGCCCAGGGTTGCCAAAAGAAGCCAGAAACCTCAAGTCATTTGTGTGAAATGTCCTCACGTTAAAATATTGGGCACTAATTCAAAAATGTTTCCAACACTGTGAGGGCTGAGCAGTTCGCATCTGCAAGGCAAATTCAGCCAGTGGGTGTCTCGTTCATGACTGCTCTGTATAGTGGTGTGGCTCAGGCTGCTTTTCTGTAGCTTCTGCTGGCAGCAGTGGGGAGGGGGGGGCGCTAGGAGAGAGGCTGGAGGCTGGGAGGCCTATAGGAGGTTACTGCTGGCCTTGGCCTTGGCCAGAGAGCCTGCATGCAAACCCCCCAGGCAGCAGGAGAGGTAGGAAGAGCAGGCTTACTAAGAAGGCAGAGCTACAGGACGCAATGACTGATTGGATCGGAGGGTGGTGGGAAGCAGCCCCCAGGTTCCTAAGTGTGTGACTAAGTGACTGGTGCTCATGTCCACTGGGATAATGAAGACAAGAGCAGAAGCCTGGATTGAGGGGAGGTTCTAGATAAGCAGAATGTAGGTGCCTAGGGGTCAACCAGCAGGCCACCTGCCACAGAAATACGGGGTTGGAAGTCAAAGGAGAGACAAAGGTTAATCATCTTTCTAAAACACAAATCTGGTCAGGTTACCGCCTGCTTAAAATCTTCTCATGGCTTCTTCCTGTTGTCTGAACAGAAAGTCTGGACTCCTCTTGGAAAACAAAGCCCTTTGCAGGCTGTCCCTGCCAGCCTCACTGTACCACACCCCAACACAAAAACTTGCTCCCCGGGCCTGCTGAACAACTCAGAGTCCCAGAATCAGCCATGCCTTTGTCTTCACTAGTCCCTGGGCCCGCGGTACCCTTCTACCCTGTCCCTTGTACATTTGGAAAACTCTGAGTTCTCCCAGACTCCAGCCGTCTCTGCCCCGAAGTCTTCGCTGACCTTGTCAAGCTGAAGAGATCACTCCCACCTTTGTGCTGTCTATAAGGGCATGTGCTTTTACTGCCCTCTCACCCGCCCGGTAAGGGTTTGCCTGTCTGTAAACTCCTCGAAGGCAGAGACCACATCTTACCGCGCCACCAGTTCCTCAGCACACGGCTGGCATAGAGTGGCCACTCGGGAAATACCTGAAGTTTTCCAGGAGGCAAGACTGCAAAGGGGGTCTAGAGGAAGATGCTTTCCACCTCCCCAGGGTTTCTCTGGCTCCTTCTCTCCCTACAGTTAAAGAACAGCACAAGGCCCCCAGGTGTTGACCGTGCCTGTCTTCCTTCTCTGCAGCTGGGGAATGGCCGTCAATGTGTACTCCACATCCGTGACCAGTGAAAATCTGAGTCGCCATGATATGCTTGCATGGGTCAATGACTCCCTGCACCTCAACTATACCAAGATAGAACAGCTCTGTTCAGGTAGGAGCCTGGGAGTGGGGAGAGTGGACCCTGCTGAAGGGGAGGGGAGGGAAGAGGATGGCAGGGGGGAGGCCAAACAGCCACAGCAGAAAATGTAGTTTGTAATTAGGATTGAGGAGAGCTGCGGAGCCCTTAACCAGTCAGAGCATTTGGAGGTAAAGGAAATGAGGGTCTCATGGCATAGAAAGACTCAGAGGCAAAGAGGAAGAGAGGCTCAGGGAAGGGCTGTGGGACAGGAGGGGCAGTGGGGTATCCAGAGCTGGGAGAGGCAGTGAAGCTAGAGGGCAACAGCACAAGGTCCAGTGTAGCCACTGAGCCCAAACCTCGGCTCTCCTGGCAGTGCCACCCTGGGCATGTCACTAGGCCTCAGTTTTCCCATCCATAAAATGGAGATCCTGTGGCCTCTCAAACTAGGGTTGTTGGCAGGATGGAACGCTGTATATGCAGTGTGTGGTATGGTGCTGGTACGTGACCGCATCCATGGGGAGTGACTGCTCTTATTCCTGGAGAGCTGAGCTGGGGGCATCCTGGCTGTGTCTGTCCTACACGTAGGACAAGGAGAGAGGAGAGACTGGCTGGTTTGGGGGAGTGGGCCAGCAGAGGGCCTGGGAAGGGAAAGCAGGTGCCTGGGCAGAGGCGCCACCGGGCACCCTCAGGCAGCTGTGCTTCTCCACAGGGGCAGCCTACTGTCAGTTCATGGACATGCTCTTCCCCGGCTGTGTGCACCTGAGGAAGGTGAAGTTCCAGGCCAAACTAGAACATGAATACATCCACAACTTCAAAGTGCTGCAAGCAGCTTTCAAGAAGATGGGTGTTGATAAAGTAGGTGCCTGCGCTCCGGGGGGCCCTGAGGAGCTCTGTGACCCTGGGGAAGAAGATGGCCCGCCAGCCGGGGCTGGGGGCTGCTGGGGTCATTCCAGCTCTCATGCCTCTCTCCACCCACCTTCCTTCCAGAGGGAATGTCCCCCCAGCTCAAAGCATGGTACAAACCCCCACACTTGACATCCCCTCCTGACTACCTTCCTGCCCCTTCCTTCTCTCTAGACCCTATCCGTCTCAGAACCTGAGGCTCAGTCCACCACTTCTATTAAGTTCCTTCTCTGTAGGGCCTGAGAAAAGTCTCCTGGCTCACTATACTGCCTCAGCGGCCTGTAGGCCCTGGTGCCAGCAGCTCCCGCCCCCCATGCACACAGCAGCACCAAGGGACACCTCCTCCCTCGGTGCCTCCTGTACCTGGAGGAGATGGCTGTCTCTGGATCCCGGGCCCAGGCCCCAACCAGCTGTCCACTCGTTCCGGTGCCCCGGGAGGGGGCCCCCTCCCATGGAGAAGGCGGAAGATGTGGCAGCCCAGGGGCTGGCTTTCCTGAGAGCAGTGGCCCTCTCACAGAGGAAGGCAGCCCTACAGCAGCAGGTGGCTAAAGTTCTCTGCTTGTGTGGTCTATTTCAGATAATTCCCGTAGAGAAATTAGTGAAAGGAAAGTTCCAAGATAATTTTGAGTTTATTCAGTGGTTTAAGAAATTCTTTGACGCAAACTATGATGGAAAGGATTACAACCCTCTGCTGGCGCGGCAGGGCCAGGACGTAGCACCACCTCCTAACCCAGGTGATCAGATCTTCAACAAATCCAAGAAACTCATTGGCACAGCAGGTAACGTGCCCGAGCCGGGGGAGGGAGTATGGGGGGCCGGGCCGGCAGGGCTCCACAGCCAGGAGCGCCCCCTGGGCCACCGGCCCGGCCCTGCCAGCCTAGAGGAGACTGTTATCACGGAGTTCAGATGACGCCGCCTGCTGCCCGCCTAGACCAGGGGGAGTCACAGTAGGGAGGACAGGGCTGCCGACATGGCTACAGACGGAGAGACACCGGCACCAGCCATGGGGGCAGTGGCGGTGGGAGGCCCAGAACACTTGCTTTGGTAGCATGAGCTAACTTGTGTGCCTCGAGACGACGGGGAGGCATGTGGCACGGTTCATCTGTCCAGGTCCATCCAGGCCAAGGGCCTGGTGCCAGCACCACACACCCTCCTTATCCCCTGCCCACTGGACACCTGGGGACAGGAGTTTGCCCATTTTCCCCCATTGGGATCACATCTTCCCCTACTCCAAAGGCCCATAGCCCCAAGTCCTCAAGAGATGAGTCTTATGAAAGGAGGCTTTGTCTAGGTTCTAGAGGAGAAGGGAGAGAAGCAGTAGGGCCTTTGGGGGGCGAAAGGGTTGGGGAGAGGCAGAGAGAGGAGCAGCCCAGCATCTGAACCCGTCATAGCAGAGCCACTCCTCCGTTTGCGCTGCTGCCCCGCCTGGGCCTGCCCCCCATTCACCTGCTTGCTTGCGTTAGAAGCAGCCGGCTCTGACTAGGGAGCGGCCATAGCTAGAAGACAAGTGGCCACAGCATGCCCGGCCTGCGGGGGAGGAGCCCTGGTCCCTGAGTCAGGCCCAGCGGAGAACACAGAGCCCATCCTGAGGCAGGGGCCCTGAGACTCTGAGGTCACCCACGGGGAGGGTGGGGCCTCTGGTAGGAAAGACCCAGCAAGTGCCAGATCTGCGACCCTGCAACAGCTGCTTTTCTTCAGACTCTGGCTGACAGTACAAGAGGCCCAACCCTTCCAGCCCCATTTCCCAAATTCGCCTTCCCAGTTCCCCTCACCTCTCCCTCAGGCCAGCTCTCCTCCCTCCCCATACCTCATACCTTCTTTACTTCCCCGAAGTCCCTGCTCTCCCAGGCTTGCCAAAGAGCTGTCCAGCTGCTGTGGTGTCAGTGTGGCCATGGCTTGAGGCCTAGATGTAGCTGCCTCTTGAGTGGGAGAAGAGGGGAGGGCAAGAGTGCCTGCCTTTCGCATGGGCCTGCCCCCGCAGCCGTCACACCAGGCCATCTCATGCCGGGTGAGCTGTGGGCTCACATGGTCCCATCCCGCTTTTCTCCCCTGGGCAGTTCCACAGAGGACGTCCCCCACAGGCCCCAAAAATATGCAGACCTCTGGTCGGCTGAGCAATGTGGCCCCACCCTGCATCCTCCGGAAGAATCCCCCGTCAGCCCGGAATGGCGGTCATGAGACTGATGCCCAGATTCTTGAACTCAACCAGCAGGTGAGCAGGGTGGGTGATGGTGGCTGAGAGAGCGCTTGACAAACAGCCAGGCCCTTGAGCCATCAGGGCAGTAAGGGGTGTCTGAGGTCAGGACTCTGGCCTGAACACCGTGTCCCCAAGCAGCTATTGGATTTGAAGCTGACCGTGGATGGGCTGGAGAAGGAGCGTGACTTCTACTTCAGCAAACTTCGAGACATTGAGCTCATCTGCCAGGAACACGAAAGTGAGAACAGCCCTGTTATCTCGGGCATCATTGGCATTCTCTATGCCACTGAGGTGAGCCCTGCCTTCACCCGCTCACGTCCCAGGCCGCCTGGGCCCCACCCCATCCTGCCCCGTGAAGACCACGAGGGGTAGCACCCGAGGGGCCGGAGGAACACGGTGAGGAGAGCCAGCTGCAGTCAGAGCCCAAGGCCACAGAGAGATTAGCAGGGGAAGTGGGACTAGACCTCACCTCCCCACCCCACCCCCACCCCCGAGCTCCTGACAGTGTCTCCCCCTCTGCCTGGCCTGCCAGACTCACCGCTTCCCTCTCCTTCCCACTCTCCAGGAAGGATTTGCACCCCCTGAGGACGATGAGATCGAGGAACACCAACAGGAAGACCAGGACGAGTACTGAGGGCGGCTCGGGCCCTGGCTGACTGCACGGCTGCCCGTGCCCCCCACCCTGCTCCCATCCCACATTATAATCCTTTCCTTACAGCCTGTCGGCCGGCCGGGTGCTTTGTGTCAGTGCCCACAGCACTGGGGAGTCAGGCAAGGAGCGGGGCTCGTGGGGATGGGGCAGGTGCGCAGGCAGAGGCCCCGTCCTGTGGGCACCGGCCCAGCGGGTGAGGCCTCTGTCCACTCCTCCGTACCCCTATTTATTTCCGTTGTCTCTACGCTGTGTCGGCCAACACTTCCCCGGAGGGCGCTGCTGCCACCCGCCCCAGCCAGCCGCCTGCTCCCCTGACAGCCAGCAGCTGTATATTTGACAAAGTCATTGGTATATTTTTACTTACTGGATTTTCCTTGCACTTTACCTGTTCTTTTCCCAGGGCCGACAGCACGGGGCTCCGGGGCAGTGTGCCTGGCTTGGCTTCCCTTCCCCGCTGCCAGGAGCCGTGGCAGGACTCGCCCATTCTTATTTATTTTGTCTTTTGACTTTCCAGTAGTTGAGGGGAAGGCTGATGTCAGGAGAGGGATAAGGGGACCGAGGGGGGTGGTGCCTTAGGCCCTGGTGGTCAGGGAGGAGGGGAGCATGTGAGGGATGAAAGTGACCTCCTGGCACCAGGTTCACCCACCCTTGGCCCCCTGCCCCCAGCACTGAAGCCCAGCACTGCCCCGAGGCCCCCTCCACTCCTCCTGCAGCTTGGTTCATACCACACAGACTCTGCTTGGACCCTCCTGTACGTCTGCCTCCCATCTGCCCTCCTACCCGACCTCTATCCCCTCGGGCCACCTAGCCTGCATATGTGTTCACTTTTATTTAAATAAACTTGTGTGGTAAAAGTCCATGCCCGGTCTCCCTCAACTGAGCCACAGCCTGGGTCTCCATGCTTTTCTCCTCCTGAGCACTCCCCTCTCTAGAGGAGATGGTGTAGAGCACACAGCACCACTACCACCCTCTATCAGGCCTAGAAACTGCCATTGGCGCCTGGCCTCAGAGCCCAGCTCTGATCTCGTCCCCATCTCTCCACACTGGTACGAAGGCTTTAAGGGAAGGAAGCTGTGGAGGCCCCCAGTCCCTGTGGAGGAACAAAGTTTGGAGCCATGGCTGTGACGATGGGCTGCCCAGTAAAGTGACTGGGGGTGGGGGAAGTATCAGGGTGGCCTGGCCAAGAGGTGCTTTCATTTTTTTTTTTAAGATTGTATTTATTTATTCATGAGAGATACAGAGAAAGAGAGAGAGAGGCAGAGACATAGGTAGAGGGAGAAACAGGCTCCCTGCAGGGAGCCCGATGTGGGACTCAATCCCTGAGACTCCAGGATTACACCCTGAACTGAAGCCAGACGCTTAACCGCTGAGCCACCCAGACGTCCGAGGTGCTTTCTTTCAGTCTCCTTTGGGCCAGTGAGGCCACGTGTTGCCCCCCACCCGTTGTCAAATTTCACATACCTCACAATCGTGATCCAGCTGGGAACAAGGAGAACTGTGGGTTACAAAGAGCAAGCAGCTCTGAGTGCTGGAGCCCAGGACAGTAATGCCTGAGGGGTTCCTTCTGGGCAACAAGCTCTAAGGGGAGCCAGGAGTCAGCGAGCCTTTCACATGACCCACACAGCCCTATGTTCATGGTGTGTGCCCCAGCAAAGGGCCACAGGAAGCCCAGCAGAGACCGAGGACCCTGAAATGAATGTGGGAACCAGGCCCATTCAAACAGAGCCATCATCTAGATCAGCCCCCTCATTTACTGATGAAGGGACCGAGGCCTGCATGTGACATGACTTGCTCATGGTGGTAAAAATCTGGTTTAGAATCCAGACCTCCTGGTTCAGTGCTCATCCCCAAAGACCACAAAGGTGTGACCTCCAGAATGTTCTCTAGCTGCAGGCTGGTAGTCCTGGTAGGTGTTTCCTCACCATTCTGAATATGACTGAATTGGGGCTGTGTTTCTTCCGTGACCCTGCTCCATGTGGGCGCCGCCTCCAGACTACCACCATTTCTCTGGTGACCCCAGACAGAAGCCTTAAAAAGTAATTCATGTCTGTTCATTTCTCATTCACTTCACCTCCTCCTTTTGACTCCCACCCTAACATAGATAGTTCTGCCCCTGTTCTGTTTTTCTCCCCCAACCGGTTCCTTGCCTGCTTTTATTGATCTTAATGATTTTTAATTCCCTTGCCTAATTTTTTTTAAGACTTATACATTTATTTAAGAGAGAGAGAAAGGGGCAGAGAATCCCAGGCAGACTCCCCACTGAGCTCAGAGCCCGATTCCACTCGATGTGGGGGCTCCATTCCAGAATCCTGAGATCATGACCTGAGTCAGACGCTTCACCCACTGAGCCACGGGCCGCCCCCCTTGCCTACGTTTAAAGGGCTTTCCTCCATTAGTCCACATAGACACTATAAGAGGATAAAGTAGTTACTCTGTGCTATCCAAAGTTCATCTTCAGCCCAAGACCTTACCCTGCCAGCAAAGTGGGTATGGTAGACAGACTAATGCCACCCCCCAAAGGTATCCACATTGTAATTCCCCCAACTTGGAATATATTAGGTTACATGGCAAAGGGGAATTAAGATTCCAAATGGAATTAAGTCTCTAACCAGTTGACCTTAAAATTAGGAGAGTATGGTAGGTTATCCAGATGAGCCCAATGTAATCACAGAGTCCATAAAAGTGGAAGGAGGGGGTGCAGAAGAGGAGATCGGAGTGATGCCATGTGAAAAGGTACTCAATAAGGTGTTGCTGGCTTCAAGGATAGAAGGGGCCTGAGCAAAGAAACACAGGTGGCCCCTAGATACTGAAAAGGGCAAGAAAACAGCCTCCCGTGGAGGCTCGAGAAAGGGCCACTGCCCTACAGACATGGCATTTTAGCACAATGAGACCCTGACACACCCTCGCCTTCTAGAACTGTAAGACAATAAATTTGTATTGTTTTAATCCACTCAGTTTATGGTGATTTGTTAACAGCAGCTAATGCAGTAGATCAAACTGTGCTTCAGTGAGCTCACTGAAGCCCTTCTTTCTCCCACACTAGACACCCACCTGTCCTCCTTGACCCCACGTCTTTTGATTCTTCCCTCAGACCCCACTTGGGTGGGTACCTGCCCCAGCCCGCATCCATGGCTAGTGTCTAAGGCTGCTCTTGGAACACCCAAAGTTCAGAGACATAAAGCCACTGCAGCCGCCTCCACCTCTTCCCAGGACCCTCATATTAAGTGTGTCTTTCTCACAGAACACTTAGGATGGTGAACTGTAATTTTCTCTTTACACACTTGTCTCTCACACAGGCTTAGAGTTGCTCACAAGCAAGTGAGGCGAATACTCCAGCTCTACCTAGCCCAGAGCCAGGTGCTTAGGTAGAGAAGGTGTTTAGGAAATGCTGCAGGAGAAACAAGTGAGCTAGTTCTATCCCCTAGATGCCAAGGTACAGCCAATGACTTGTCAGACCAATGCAAGAAAAGCCAGCAAGGGAAGTCCCTCCCACCCTTTATATATCTTCCTGGAGCAGACCCCTTCTTTGCCTCTATGGAAAGCTTGTTCTGTTTCTCTTCAGAAAACAGCATCTCTTCTGTGACCATACACATGACACCGAAAGGTTGAGCAAAGGGATATTGTTGTGACTCTGAGTAGGTAAACCCGTGATCTGAAAAATGAATTGAATCACAACCAGTTCAGTTATGGTCCGTGGCAAAGCACTTCCATCTCAGAGTGACCTGAGGCAAAGTCAGACACAATCAGACCAGAAGGGGTATAAGGACAGGCAGGAGGCAGCAAGAGCTGGTCACCTCCCATCTCCTGCCTTTCCCCCACCCCACCTCCTCCTTCACATAGTCCCCCTTACCTTTCCAAAATAGTGGCTCATACCACAGCACAAGGGCTCTGATCCCTTTCTAACCTTCTTCACCTCCCAAATCCCATTAAGCACCACCCCCACTGAACTGCTATCCAGTTTCCCAGCTTTACCCTGTCATGTCTCACCTCTAGGTCTTCGTTTAAATCAATAAATCCACACAACTGGCCTGTTCTCTCCAGCTGTCCTGATCCCTAAACAGTGAAAATTCTCCCATTCCCCATCTCAAATGCCACCTCTTTCAGGACGCTTTCTCTAATCTCCTTTCTAAGGAACTCCTCACTCCTCAAGCTGTTCATCCTGTAGGAATTTGGCCTCTATTAGTTCTTACTACAAGGGCTTGTCTGTCTTGCACCTCTAAGTGTGGCAGGTATGAATCTCATCCTCAAATGTAGGAGCGTACATGAAATAACACATTTCCTTAATTGTAATAAAGTACCTTCATTTCTCCTCCCCTCATCCTCCCCTGCTGGAATGCTCTAAATTTTGAGGTTTCACAGAGTACTACAAGGAAGGCCCTCCAGGGATAGTGAATGTCAGCACTAACCTGTTTGGTTCCCCAGGTCTGGAGCTCTTGATTTCTCCCGGTCACATCTGGGACTTGGGACTGACTGCCTCTTGCAATGAAAGTCAGAGCCATTCTTTCCCATTTCCTGGAAGGGGAAACAGCCCTGGCTGTCCCAGAACCCCATACTTCTCTGTCTCCTATCAGAAGGGGGTCCCCACTCTCCATTTCCTGCCCTGGGACACTGCCCCTTCCCTCAAGCTCTGTCCTCTTCCTTGTTCTTCCACAATAGATTTTTTTATAGCCCAATAACTCAAAGTTTAACCACTAGTGAGCAACAACTAAGCTAGCACTTTCCTGGCAGGACAAAAGCATTTCATCTTCAAACTCTCCCCGGAGGGAAGGAGAACTTTCCATTCTATCTTTCCAGCACCACTGGAAAGAAAAGAAACCCCAGAACAGTTTAATTTCCGAGTCACCTAATGCAGTGATTCACCCAGTAGGTGCTCAGGTAAAATTTTCCCAACGTAATAGCCTCACATCGCAGCACCTCTGCCTGGATGTTTTTCACTAGGAGCCCCTACGCGACGTCGCTAGGGATAACCCGGCGAAAACGAAAGACTACAAGTCCCAGGCTGCCTTGCGGTGGGCGACACGCGCCGCGAGGTCCTGGGAGGAGACGTGGCAGAGCGCGGCGCCTCCGCGCCGGACCGGAAAGCCCAGGGAGGTGGCAGTGGCGGGAGGGCCGGAGCCATGGCAGCCAAGGGGGCTGGTGGGGGGCGCTGGGAGGTGGTGAAGAAGGGGCGGCGGCCCGGGGCCGGCGGCAGCGGTAGAAGCGGCGGAGGGGACCGCCGGGCTCTCGGGGAGGCGAACGGTGTGTGGAAGTACGACCTGACCCGTGAGTACCCACCCGGCCGGCCGCCCGCGCCGCCACCGCCACCGGCCCCGGGCCTGCCCCTCCGGAGAGGTAGCGGGCAGCCCCCGGAGCCCCGGGCTCTCCTGCCGCCCGGCTACCGCGCCCTGCCTCTTGAGCCTCACAGGAGGTGGACAGCGCTGGGAGGGGGGCTGCCCTCGCCTAGCAGAGGAGTAAACTGAGGCCCAGGGGTGTCAGATGCCTTTCGCAGGATCCCATGTCAGAGGGGACCGGACTGCGGTCTGCACACACGCTCCAACCGGCTGTCCCCGGCCCTAGCCTGGCCTGTCAGGGCGGGTGTCTGCGAGCTGGGGAGAGACCGCCTTCATGGTACACCGTCTGCCTCCTTGCGTGACCCGCAGTGTTGTGGGGTGCGGGTAGGCCGTCCAGAGGCCCGGCAGAGGGAAGGCTGACTCTCCATTCCCGACTCCCACCAAGCCTCGTAAGCGGGGCCTGTTTCCCCAAAGTCTCCTGGGGGACTGCAGAAAGCTTGCCACTTGTTGATTAGAGAGTTGTCCCATTGGAGCCAAGATGGGAAAGTCCTGCCCTCCAGAACTGGTAGCCACTCACCAAGGAAGCCAGCCCTCTGTATGCATCTCCACTAGTTCCCACATACTCTGGTTTATCTAAAGAAATCTCTGCCCGGTTCTGTGAAAGAGCCCGTGAACTCCGATGCTGCCATGACTGAAAGAAGCAGGAGGGCTCCCCTGCCCTGCTCCTTGAGCAGGACAGCTAGAAGGGGTGTTGAGGCAGGTTCTTCACTGAAGATGAACAAGGTGACAATGTGGGGGAAGGGACCGCTGTCCCTGTGAGGCCCTCATGACTCAAGGATACCCCCCCCCGCCCCCCGCCCCCCGCCCATTGTCTGCCTGTCATTACCCCAGCTCCAATCCAGACGACAAGCACCCTCTATGAGCGGGGCTTTGAAAGAATCCTCAAGCGACAGAATAAGGAGCAAGTTCCACCTCCTGCTGCAGAGCCCAAGAAACCAGCAAACAAGAAGCAGACTAAGAAGGTGGCGACCCTCACCAACCAAAACCAGAAGCAGGGTCGCTTCCGCAGCCTGGAAGAGGCGCTGAAAGCTGTGAGTGTCCCTAGACCTGAGGTGGGGAGACAAGAGTAGCATGAGGTATAGAGAAGATGAAAGGCATAGGTGGGGGATGGCCACTGGGGGCCTGTGGAATTTGGGATGCCACTGACTGGGAGGAGGCATTCGGGAAAGGGCAGAAACCCCAAGGGATAGAACGTTTGCATTTGAGACAGACAGGAAATAAGTCTGTAGGGAAACCTGGATTAGTACGAGGAGAGCCTCGAAGATCGGGGATACCAGGGTGGGGGTAAAGAAACACCTGTGGTTCCTTGCCCCATGGAAGCTGCGATCTTTCATCTTCCATCTGGTCCCCTTGCACATGTAAAGGGCTTGAGAGTATAGGGTCTTGAGACCAGCAATCCCAGCTGTGCTGTGTTTTCTAAATATCTGGATGCAGCGATACTGTGGCATTCCACATACTTCACATTTAAAAGCAGAAATCCTCTTTTACCTTCAACCCTTCACCCATTTTCCCAGCTCCACCCTGTTTCCCTAAACTCACTCGTAACTGACCTCGGTGGGGGCCTGTGTCCCGGCAGCTGGATGTGGCAGCTCTGCAGAAGGAACTGGACAAGAGCCAGAGCGTGTTCTCTGGGAACCCCTCCGTGTGGCTGAAGGACCTGGCCAGCTATCTCAACTACAAACTGCAGGCGCCTCTAAGTGAGCCCACGCTGAGCCAGCATACACATGGTTAGTTCTTCGACCTCCCTCAAAATCAGACAAGTTTGAGAAAATACTGAAAGGGCCATATGTAAACACATTAGTTAGCAACAGAGCCCAGTGTCCCCACTGTCCTGATTTATGTGCGTCATGCAAGCTGTTCTCAAATCGTCACAGCTGGGGAAGTGGGCCTCACTGGGACAGGGAGGATGCCAGCCTAGCGCAGGGACCTCTGCGTGCATTCGCCATCTCAGGGAGTGCAGCCGAGCTCTCAAAGCTGGCAGGGGCTTCTGATGCTAGGACACATGTGGAACCTTTCGGCCCCAGATTATCCCTACAGCCTGGTAAGCCGGGAGCTTCGTGGGATCATCCGAGGGCTGCTGGCCAAGGCAGCGGGGTCTCTGGAGCTCTTTTTTGACCACTGTCTGTTCACTATGCTGCAAGAGCTGGATAAGACACCAGGTGAGAGGGGGTGCCCCCCTGTGAGGGATAGCCCCACCCCATCTTGGGAACCTACTACTCCCTTTTCCTACTTCCAGATTGCCAGGGTAGTTCTGATTCCAGCAAAGAAATGTGCTAATCTCAATATTCTTTTGGAAAGAGAGGAAGAGGGCAGCCCGGGTGGCTCAGCAGTTTAGCACTGCCTTCAGCCCAGGGTGTGATCCTGGAGTCCCGGGATCGAGTCCCACATTGGGCTTCCTGCATGGAGCCTGCTTCTCCCTCTGCCTGTGTCTCTGCCTCCTTCTCTCTCTCTCTGTGTGTGTGTGTCTCTCATGAATAAATAAATAAAATCTTCAAAAAAAAAAAGGAAAGAGAGGAAGATGTTAGGAGTCATTGGCCCTGGATTCTGGGCTCACCGCTGCTAGAAGGGAGATTTCGGTTTTGGGATGCCAAGTAACATATGTAGGTCTGAGAACACCTGTCTCTCCAGGGGAGTCACTACATGGATACCGCATCTGTATCCAGGCCGTTCTGCAAGACAAGCCCAAGATTGCCACCATGAACCTGGGCAAGGTGAGCTCAGGGTGGTGGTGGGAACGCCGGAAGGGGGGCCACTGGGACTGGGGAGGCTGGGCAGATTCTATACCGTTGAACCTAATTAGGGGACAGTGGAAGCTCTGTGAGACCAGTAACACTGCTGACACTTGCTCCGCGTCTGCTTTATATAGGCATGAGGTAGATGCTACTGTTATGCTTACTTTATAGATGAGAAGATGGAGCTACAGGGGGATTCAGTAACTTTCCTAATTAGTGAACTAGTTTAAGTGGCAAGTACGGGTGCAGGCCACAGCCCAGTGCCGGACCGCATGGTCTGCATCACTACCCTGTACTACCCCAGTGCTGCACCGCCCCATGGCCTGTCCCTTCTCTCCCTTTTGGCATCTCTTCCTACCTGGCTTTGGGGGTGCTCCTGGTGCTTTGCCTTGTCACAACCTGCCTTTCCCACTGGTCTCCTCAGTTCCTGGAACTGCTAAGGTCTCACCAGAGCCGACCGGCAAAGTGTCTGACAATCATGTGGGCCCTGGGTCAAGCAGGTTTTACCAACCTCGCTGAAGGACTGAAAGGTAAGAAAGATGTAGGGGAGAAAAAGGGATGGCCTTGGGGGCAGGGAGCTCCTCTTTAACATCCCCCGTGGGTCCAAGCCTGAGGCTCCCTCCCTGACCTTTGTTTCCTTAGTGTGGCTGGGGATCATGCTGCCTGTGCTGGGCATCAAGTCTCTTTCTCCCTTTGCCATCGCGTACCTGGATCGGCTGCTCCTGTGAGTAATTGGTGGGGGGTGGGGTGGGGGTAGGGGATCAGCCAGGAGGGCCCATGGTGTCCACAGTAGCTGTTTGAGCAAAACAAGATGCTGTGGTCCTGGTCTCCATAGCTGTGGGGAAACCAGGACCAGCTCCTCCCAGTCAGAACTCAATGGTGAGGAAGGAAAGAGAGGAAACCATTAAGGGGTAGGGATGAGGCTGAGTGTATGCCCATTTTCTTAGATGTTGGTCTCAGCTGGGATCACAGCCTGCCTGGTAGTCTTCCGCAAGTCTGTTTCCTGCTTTCCCCCGTAGGATGCACCCCAACCTCACCAAGGGCTTTGGCATGATTGGCCCCAAGGACTTCTTCCCGCTTCTGGACTTTGCCTACATGCCCAACAACTCCCTGACACCCAGGTAGGACTACCCTGGGGCACACCTGCTGTGAAGGATCCCAGCAGAGGCTGGAGCAGGCTGTATATTTCCTGTCCGTTCTCCAACCACCCAAAATCTGAGATTTTCAACCTGCCCATTGAACCTGACCGTTCAAGGGATCGGTGAACCCCCTGAAGTTATATGGACCCTCAGGTGTGATTGGCATATGGGCATTTTCCTGGGGAGAAGATCCATGACTTCCAACAGATTTTCCAAGGAGTCGTTGAGTCTAAAAAGACTCTGAGCCATTATAAGGCCCTTAGTGACTCTGCTCCCACAGGCAGGGCAGAAAGTCAGCCAAGCAAAAGGGACATATCACGTAGCTCCTTTTAGACCTGGTGCCTGGCTCTCCTCCCACCCCCACCCCAGCCTGCAGGAGCAGCTGTGTCAGCTCTACCCTCGACTGAAGGTGCTGGCATTTGGGGCGAAGCCGGAATCCACCCTGCATACGTATTTCCCCTCCTTCCTGTCCAGAGCCACCCCTAGCTGCCCTCCTGAGATGAAGAAAGAGGTGAGGAAATGATGGGAGGCCACCGCAGAGGTCCTTACCTGCTGACAGGGGCCCTGCCTTCACAGAACCCGTTTCCTGGGCCTCTCCTTAGCACATTCCTGACAGCCACCTGACCACTCATGGGCCACCCTCACAGGGACAGAGCTAAAAGGACGCACGTTCACGTCTGGCTGGTCTCTGATGTTCTGCCTCTTGTTGACAGATGATCTTCAAGCTCAAGCTCTAGCTTGAGAGCCGCAGCCTCCCCCTTGTGGGCTCTCAGATTTCTGGGGTCTTGGCACAATTTCTCTGTCCTCTGGGGTGGGAGTGTTGCCTGGGAGGCACTGTCTCCCTCCAGCATCCCCCCGCCCCAGCAGCCTCTCCTGTCCCCTCTCCCCTGTGCAGCTCCTGAGCAGCCTGACCGAGTGTCTGACGGTGGACCCCCTCAGCGCCAGTGTCTGGAGGCAGTTGTACCCCAAGCACTTGTCACAGTCCAGGCAGGTGGGGGTGGGGGGCTGCCCACCTCTGATGCATAGGGAAATGCCTTATTCCATGCTTCCCAGCCTGTCCCTGGCCTAGAAGCAGAAGGGGAACATTTGTCACTGTCCTTCGAGTTTGTGCCTCTCAAATTGAGTGGGAACATTTCTGGGTTGGCCTCTAGGAGGCTGCTCATTGTGGGAGGGAAGTGAAGGAGCCAGGGCCTAATGGGGGCCAGGAGGATTGGAGGGGCCCAGTGAGCCCCCTGATTGGAAGGGGTTGTGCTTTCCCCATAGCCTGCTGCTGGAACACCTGCTCAGGTCCTGGGAGCAGATTCCCAAGAAGGTGAGGAGCTGGGAGGACATGGCAGGCTGAGCCTCGTCCGGGTTCTGGGTTCGTACCCCTCAACCACTGCCCTCCCTTTGCTGAGAAGGCGCTGTACTCATGCATTTGGCGTGGACAGTGAAGCAGGGTGGAGGCTCAGAGTTCCCTCACAGACTAAATGTTAACCTCTCAACCCAGACTTTCTTATCCTGCAGACACAGAAGTCTTTGCAGGAAACCATCCAATCCTTCAAGCTTACCAACCAGGAGCTGCTGAGGAAGGGCAGCTGCAACAGTCAGGATGCTGCCACCTGCGACACAGCCTGCAAGGTGCCAGCCCCCAGCCCTCCCTGACCCACACACCAGCCTACACCTCTGACCAGCACCCCTGGCCCCCCTGTCCGTGGAGCCGCCCTGTCTCTGGGGTCGTGTGAGGGCTTGATCCTCTTCCTGGAATGGAAGGCCTGGCTTGAGGCCTTCCTTCCGGATGAAGGACCACCCCCTCCTTCTGACCACTGCTCCCCTCCACTGCCCCTTCTCCTCACAGGGCCTTTTGCAGCAGGCACAGGGCTACCGGCTGCCCTGGACACGGCTACTCCTATTGGTGCTGATCTTTGCCATAGGTTTCCTGTGCCATGACTTCCAGTCACACAGCTCCTTCCAGGGTAAGCGAGAATTGGCAGGCAAGGGAGATAACGTGAGGGTGAGGCACAGAGCTAGGTGTAGCACCCCCTGGCCCTCACACATAGCTTTGCCCTGATACTACAGAAGAGACTCTTTCAGACAGGCTTTTCTGTCCACAACTATGACGTTACCACTTCAGATTGGACTGCTGCTTTGCCGTAGAGATGTTTGCATAGTCATAGTCTTGCTTGAGTAAGTGTTACCTCCTTTTTAACTCCTGAGGAAATTGAGAGTCAGATTTAGTAGTTAGCTTAAGATCACAGCTGGTAAGTAGATGGGTGGACCCTCAGACCCAAGGCTCCCTGACACTTACCTGGCTACCTCACTCCAGTTCACACCTGGCCCAGCAGGAGAAATGAGCTCAGCTCCACGGGCCTGCATCCCTCCCTCTGAGCAAGCGCGCTCTGGAGCGGATCGGAGCCAGCTCTGCAGCCCTGCGAGCACATGAGTTCTGCTCCCCTGGACCTGCTCTGGGGCCTGGAGTGTCTCTCCCTGCCCCCCCTCACCCCCCAGCTCACCAGAGGCCCCCTTTACTCAGCCTCCCTTTCTGGCCGGTTGCTTCGATCATCTGGGTTCTTGCCTGCTGGCCAGCAAGTGTGTGCCAAGATCTACTCCTACAGCCTGCAGGGCTACAGGTGAGCCCTCGTAGGGGGTGCGGCGGGGCGAGGCAGGAGGGAGAGGGCCAGGTTTTCAGAGTGGTGACGGCATCAGTGGGAAATGATAACACTTTCCCCTTCTCAAGGCCTCCCTTCCCCACAGCTGTTCTTGGGGAGCTGAGCCATCTGAGGAAACTCAGCCTCCCTCTCTCCGCCCGATTGCCTCTTACAGCTGGCTAGAGGAGACTTTGCCGGCCTGGGGCTCCCACCTACTGACCATGCTGAGGCCCAGTTTGCAGCTGGCCTGGGCCCACACCAATGCCACAATCAGCTTTCTTTCTTCCCACTGTGCCTCCCACCTTGCCTGGTTTGGTGACAGCCTTGCTAGCCTCTCCCAGAGGGTAAGTTGGAGATAGGGAGGTCAGAGAAGGGCTGGCCTCCCCAGGGGCTGGAATGTCATCCTCACATGGAACAGGTCCTCAGGGCCAGGATGCATTCTCCACTCTCTGTGCTCCAGCTACAGGTACCTGATACGCTGATCCAGCTGCTCCAGTCTCTGCAGGAGCTGCTCCTGCTTCTTTACCAGAATGTGCTGCTGCCATTGTGGCACATACTGCTGGAAGCCCTGGCCCGGGCCCAGGAGCACTGCCATGAGGCATGCAGGTGAGACCCTCCTCCAAAGCTCCAGCAGGAGCCCGAGAGCCCCATGCCCCTTCCCCAGAGACAAGGCTCTGTCCAGTCTCTCACCAAGCCCTACTCCAGCCCTCGGCCACTCTGGGATGCGGGATAGGGGTCTGAGCTGCAATCCTGTGACCTGACCCAGCACTGCTTCCCAACTCCCACAAATGTTCTGCTTTCCTCCCAGGGGTGAAGTGACCTGGGACTGCGTGAAGACACAGCTCAGTGAGGCTGCCCGCTGGGTCTGGCTCTGCCTACAGGACATCACCGTGGCTTTCTTGGACTGGGCACTTGCCATGATATCCCAGCAATAGGCCCTGCCTCCCTGGCCACCAGGCCTGTCTTGGGGCAGGCCATCTGAGACTGCTGGCAGGCAGAGGGCAGCCATTCTGCAGAAGTCTTCTTGTACCTGGTGCCTAAGTTCTGCCTCCTAGGGAGTAACCGGTTACCTCTGCCCCAGTTCCTCCATCTCCAATGGGGACTGAGCCCAGAGATACATCAGCCTCCTCCTACCCCTGATCCCACTGAACGCTTTTTGGGCCCTGTTGCATGTAGCTCCCAGCCTCTGTCCTCAGGCTGCTAACCTTCTGTAGGCCCCTCTCATCTCCTGCTCTCCACTTCTTTCCATCTCATTCCCAAAGCCCCAGACAGCTCATCTCCCAGAAGGTGGGGTTCTACTGAGTGACAGCTACATTCTGATGAATGATTCCTGCTCCCAGACTTTAGCCACAGTGGAACAAGGGAAGAGGCCTCCAGAAGAACATAGCATCATAGTGGGCAACGGCAACTTCACCTCGGCCCTCAGCCTGCATGGGCCTGTCAGAGGGCTGGGCCAAAGGACCTCTCACCTCTGGACGCCCAATATCTGTCCTTTGAGGCGCTTCACTGCCCTCTGCGTCATCATCCTACTTCTTTACTCTCCCCTCTCCCCCTTCGGTGCCTGGGGACCTTCCCTCCGGGTTCAGCTTCTCCCCGCCGCCTGCCCCTACCACCTGTCTGGGGAGCAAAGCCCAAGTAGTTGTGTGCCTTGGGCCCAGTGGACCTTCCAGCAGCCTGTTGACACAGGATTCAGCATATGGCTCCTTGGTACACCTACTGGGTGGAATAAAGGACACAGATTTGATTGCTAGCTTTCCTCTCTGCATCCCCATGCAGGAATTCCCATAGTTGTAAACAGGACAACAGAATATCGGGCACACACATGTTCTCCTTTGGCCCCCTGCCCTCTGGGGGTTGTAGCCACTGGCTGCAGGTGAGCTTCTGGCAGGGAAAGCTCACACCCATCATTCTAAATGCTGGCCTGTTGAGGATTCCAGACACTCCTTTTGCTCCCCTAATCCTATCATTTCACTTGTCACTGTGCTTCATGTCCCAAGGTTTGCCTTGATAGCTGAAGTATTTTCTTGTTAAAGATTTTATTTATTCATAAGAGACAGAGACACGGGGCAGAGGGAGAAGCAGATTCCCTGTAGGGAGCCTGACATGGGACTTGATCCCAGGACCCTGGGATCACGCCCTGAGCTAAAGGTAGATGCTCAACCACTGAGCCACCCAGGTTCCCCTAGCTTAAGTATTTGAAGCTGGAAAGAGGAGGGAGTCAACCAAGGGAATACTTGTTCTGTGACCCATAGTGTCCTCTTCCTTGCCAGGACCTTAATGTGTTAGTTGGTTTTACAAGGCAATGAGTGAAAGATTTAGGACTCTAAGAGACCCATGAGTCTAAGGTCTATGGCCAAAGTCCCTTTTTGTGTTTGACTTGAAACTCTAAGAACTGAACAGACTCAGCTCTCACCTCAGGTTTCTTTCCTTGAATGTTTCAAATCTAAGCAGTACTGGCAGTGCACTGCCCACTCCAGCTCCCACAGGTTACTTCCTGCTTCTAGCAGATGCCTGAGGGGACAGCAGGATGATGGCCAGCTACCACTTTCCCATTCGCTTGTCACCCTGAGACTGCCTTGACTTCTCAGTGGGAAGACTATAAAGTAGCAAGTGTAGAAAAATCTTGACCCAAAGTGAGGTCATGAGTACAATAGCGTCTCACATTTGTGTTCCCTTTCCTTGTTAGGCTAGAACCGTGTTACCGCTTGAGAGTTAAGCGGCGCACATTGGACTGAACCCCGGCTCCCCTAGTGGCAGGTAACCATGACAATTGTCCCGGAAAAAAATGAAAAATCCCACCTGGCAACTAAGGTCTGGAGCTGCTGGGTGGGACTGCAAGGGTCCCAAGAACTCACTTCTTCCCAATCAGGAACAAACAGGTTCAGTGCTTAGGAATAGTGAGTCTGGTTGGCAACAGCACAGGACAAGGAAAATGAGGACCCTGTCCTGATGACACTGAATCACCAGGGCTGCTGGACTGCTACAATCCAGTGACTCCAAGAATGTTGCCTAACGTGTGCACTGGTTTCCAGTGTGTGTAGCAAGTTTACCTTGGGTTCCTTCAACCTTCTGACCTAGAATCCTGGGGTACAACATTTGATCAACTTTGGTCAGCTGGGGTCTCTACAGCCTCTTTCGGGGACACCAATACCTTAATTGGCTTTATTTGATAAACAGTTGTTTGACTCAATACTGGAACTGTCCAAAATTTTTCCTGGGTCAGAGAAGTAGTCCCAACATTGCACCCGCTGCCCTTTAAAGCAGATGTTTCACGTTTTGCAGACCTGTCAAAGCCCAGGAATCCAAGCTGAGCCAGTGAGTTGAGCCAATGTGGACCAGTAGAGTAGACTCCTACTGACAGGTGTGCTCTCACAGTAGGACTCTTGATTGGAGGAACAGAAGTAACCTGACACCTCAGAGGGTCACATCTGGACATTGTAACTTTACTTTTCACACAGCTGGAGTTCCACAGAAAACTGGCATGTTTGAGTCTGGTTATCGCTTACCAACTTGAGTTATGACCGACTCTTGTATGGGCCTGCAAGTCATAGCACATGACTCATTTGAACCACTTGTTTCCAAAAGTCAAAGCACGTTTCTGGATTTGAGCCCAGTCTACAGCTCCAGCTTTACAGCCGGGCAGCTTGATGGGTGATCTGCTTACCAGGAACTGAGAGCATTGCTAGACTCACCTGCCGCATTACCAGTACACTCTCAAATGCCATCACCCTTGGGGTGGAGGGTTTCCCACAGAGACAAACAGGCCTGCCCTGCCCCATTCCAGAAGGACCCAGTTGACAATTACATGGAAATGTCAGTGGTTATCTGACCTCTGAGCATCTTAATCTTCTCTCTCCTAAAGGACTTTGGGTTTAAGTGAACATGTAAGGTGATCCATCCTTTTCTACATATTCTTCATGGGTCTGCTCCCTAATGGGTTGGAGGGGATGAAGGCTTGCTTTTCCCCATGTGGTATTCCATTTTACTGGGCAATTCCATCACCCCAAGCTTGAAATATAAGAAGGAATTTGGAGACAAGATATGGGGAGCTTCCACCATTCGGGCTATGAGTGAATACTTGTTGAATATTGAATAATCTGCTTATTAATAAAAACTCTGAATTCAGACACATTGTTGGATGTGCCTTGATATATGTATTTTTATTATGTTAGCACATCAGTTATTACTTTTTTGATGGACTTTAGAATTTTAGGTTCACATCAGAATTGAGCAAAAAGTACATATGCCTTGTCCCGTGCACCCACACAGCCCTCCACCGTCAACATCAGTGAACTGGCACTGACACATTGTTATCACCCAAAGTCTGTAGTTTACATTAAACATACTTTGTATGATTTTAGTCTTTTTAAGTTTATTGAGACTTGTTCTGTAGCCTGGCATGTGGCCCATCCAGGAGAATGTTCCATGAGTGCAGGAAAAGAATATGTATTCTGCTATTGTTGGGTGGAAGGTTCTGTGCCTGTCTGTTCGGTCTCGGTGCATTGATCAAGGCCTCCATTTCCTTACTGAGCTTATCACATAAACATCCTTAATGTTAAAGAACTCCTACAAATCAAGAAAAGCCTCAACATAACAATAAAAAAATGGATAAAAGACAATTCATTGAAGGGGCTCCTGGCTGGCTCAGTGAGTAGAGCATGTGACTCTTGATCTCATAGTTGTGAATTCAGGCCCTACATGGGCACAGAGATTACTTAAAAAAAAAAAAAAAAAAGACAATTCATTGAAAACTGCAAATAAACGATAAAGTCCATTTCATTGGTAAAGTACAAATTTCAAATAAGTTACCACTTACTTTTGCCTATTAACAAAGATTTTTAAGTGATAATATACTCAGTGAATGTTGTGCTAGAAATCAGTGTAATGTTTCTGGGAAGTAATTTGGTAATATTCATCAAAAGGTTTAAAAGTTCTGTAGTATTTTACCAAAGAATTCCACTCCTGAAAATATGTTCTAGAGACTAGAGAAGAGAAATATGGACAAAGATTTATGTACAAGAGCATTTATTATAGTAGTATGAATAAATTAAAATTTGGATGTAAACTGTGTCTAATAATAAGATGAACATTACAATAAAATTGTTGTAACACTTTTACAACCAAAATGGGAAAATGGCTATTTGAATGACGGTTTCAAAGAATTTTTATTTTTTTTATTTTTTTATTTTTTTTCAAAGAATTTTTAATGACATAAAAAAATTCTTATAACTGAGCTCAATTTGTTGAAATATTGACTATAATAAAAAAATACAGAAGAGTGTTGGCAAGGATGTGGAGAAATTGGAACCCTCCTGCATTGCTAATGGGAATGTAGAATGGTTCAGCCATTGTGGAAAACAGTTTGGTGGTTCCTCAAGGAGTTAAAACAGTTACCAGAAACCCCAGCAATTCCACACAAATTTGTACACGAATAGAACAGAATAGCACTTCAGTTCATGAAAGCCAAAAGGTGGAAACAGCCCAAATGCCCATCAACATATGAATGGACAAACAAAATGGTGTATTAGTACATGGAATATTACTCAGCCATTAAAAGGGAGCAGGTGCTGACACATGATACAACATGTTTTTTTTTTTTTTTATTGTATTTATTCATGAAACACACACAGAAAGAGAGAGAGAGAGAGAGGGGCAGAGACACAGGCAGAGGGAGAAGCAGGCTCCATGCAGGGAGCCTGATGTGGGACTTGATCCCGAGTCACATGGATGAGTTGCAACAATACTATGACAAGTGACAAAAATCAGACACAAAAGGTCACGTATTTTATTTTTTCTTTTATATGAGATCTCCAGAATAGGCAAATCCATAGAGAGAAAGCAGATTAGTGGTTGCCTGGGTACGGGGGAAGTGATGGCAGGGAATGATTGCGTAAAGGGTACAGGGTGTTCTTCTGGGGTAACTTTTTAAAAAAAGTTTGGAAACTAGAGAGAAATGATAATTTGCACAGTACTGTGAATGCACTAAGTGCCACTGACTTGTTCATACTTTAAAATGGCAAATTGTACGTTGTGAATCTCGCCTTAAAAAAAAAAAATGGCAACATAATTGAGTATGTTCCTTTTCCCAGCATCCCCTCCCCTCAAGAAACCCAGCCAGCCAGCACGCTAAACACCGAGCCAAGAAAACTGCCCAAGTTAACGCTCTGGGACACAATGATGGCATTTGCAGCAACAGAGCGAAGTTAAACGGGGAAATTGGTGGGAAGAAGTTAACCTCCTGCTTTGTGGGTGGGCGCAAGGGTGAAAGCCGAGCTGTGCCCAGTGACCTCAGAGACCTCGGATTTAAAGATGAGCCTGAGAGATAAGGCTCAGAGCTGCGAATGGGCCAGAAACCATCCCCCGCCCACCTGCATTTGCGCAGGGCGACTGTGGCTCCAGGTGGCACGGGCCGCAGGGCTGGAGACGCCCCGGGTCCCCGCACACCCACTCCGCCGCACCCCTAAGCAAGGCTCCACGGGGGAGTGGGGGTGTTAGGTTTCAGAGCCCCTAGGTACTTGGTGGGCAAAGGAGGGTCGGCCGGCCTTCCAGGCCCCTGGAAAGAGGCGCGAAGGGGCGCCGGGGGGTGGGGGGGCGGCGGCGCCGGTGCATCTCGCTCGGGGCTGCTCGGCGCCGGCCGCCAAGTCCGACCCCGCCGCCCGGGGCCTGCGCGCCGCCCGCAGCTCGGCGGCTCACACGGCTCAGGCTCCAGCCAGAACGAATAGATTCTGACGACACGCGGTTAACTGACCGAATGAATGTCCTTCACAGCAGGAGAGCAGCAGGATTTTATTGGCGCCCGAAGGGAAAATTAGAGCAAATAACGAAAGTAAGCCCTCGGTTTTGGAAGCTGGGCTTGCGCCTTGCAACCGGGGAGCACACTGCGCCCGCGCCGCGCAGGGCGAAGGCTGCCCAGCAGCCAGGGGGCGCGGGCGGGATCTCAAAACGTCCTCAACCCTATAAAAGCCACGGGCGGGGGGGGGGGGGGGGGGCGAGGAGGTGCAGGAGGGCGCTGCGCTCGCTTTTTTGTTTGGTAAAAAGCAGGGAAATGGAAAGGAAGTGTATTGCCCATTTCCTTCGTCCAGAGTTGGGAAGCGGGTCCTCCGCTCGCTCTTCAGTTCCCGGCTTCCTTTGTTCTGTGCAGCGCGGAGGGGCTCCGCGGAGCGAGCTCCTTTATAAAGGGGGGCGGGGGGGCAGCTATGCCGAGAGACGTTCCGAGCTTGTCATAGTGCGGCCTTGGTGAGCATTAGAGAGGAACTGGCAGGTGCCGAGAGCAGCGGAGCCTTCGATAGCTCAGTTGGTAGAGCGGAGGACTGTAGTGGTGTGAGTTGCGGCAATCCTTAGGTCGCTGGTTCGATTCCGGCTCGAAGGACTTCGTACAATATTTTTAGTTTCCGCTTAATTCAGTTACCCGTAGGAAGAAAGTTTCACTCCAAGGCCCGCTGTGCATTTGCAGAAGCACTGCAGATGTTCGGTAAAGCCCAAGTGCAGTTGTAACGTGGGCAGGATCCAATCCAGCGCTCCTGCGGGTTAGATGCGACGTTGTGTATAACTATTGCTTACGTGTGATTATTACATGTCTGCGTTGCAAAAATCTTGCCCATGATCCTACTATACTCTGCTGTATGAACGTCTTGAATTCCGGTCGATCCTTGGGTCAGCGGCCAGCCCAGAGAAGCCTGTAAGGCAAAGGGAAGAGGACCGGCAGCAGGCGGGGGATTAGCTCAAATGGTAGAGCGCTCGCTTAGCATGCGAGAGGTAGCGGGATCGATGCCCGCATCCTCCACTCAGGTTTTTGCCCCGTGCATCAGAGGATCGCTGAACGGTGGGAGATCAGCGGACCCAGGAAGGTGTTTTGTGATACACAGAGGAACACGGTGCTCGATGATTAGCTTCGCACGCTGTCCCTTAATTTTGCAGGTGAGTCTTTTACAACTTATTTCCCGGTCACTTTGTGTTTTTCTCCTCCCGGCGGGCAGGCCGTTAACCGTCTTCCGAGAAGATGCGATGGAACCCTCCGGCCCAATCTGCCGGCCGAGCCCCCAAGCGCCACTGGCTCAGGTACCCGCTAACGTGCGAGGGAACCCCCGCGCGCTGACCAATGGCAGCGAGCCTTACTGGGCGGGTAGCCAGCTGCACCCACGGCCAATAGGCGAGGGACTTCTTGTTTCCTGGCAGAGCGGGGTCCCGGCACCGCGGCGCTCGGGTTTTGTTTGGGTCCTGGGTGGAGGACCCGGGTGCCGGGGCCCGAGGTGGCGCCTCGCTAGCGGGAGAGGGAGCGGGATCGCCGGCCCCGAGAGAGGTGAGGGGCGCTGCGTGGAGCGCGGGCCCCGCCGGCCGCGGCCCCGCCCCCTTGTCAGCCCCTTTCAGCCCGGAGCCCCTCTGGAATGCCACCCCGCCCCGCCCCGCCCCGCGCCCCGAGCCCCAGCCTCCCCGGCCCCACCCCCACCCCCACCCCGCCCCCACGCCCGCGGCCGCGGCCCTGGCCCCCGGTGCTCCCCGCCTCGAGTGTGAGTCTGTCTCGCCCCTCCGTGCCCCCGAGCCCCACCCTGCCCTGGGCGAGCTCGGTCAGTGTGAAGCGAGGGTGTGTCGGGGTCGAGGGGCGAGAACTCACCCGTTGCCCCCAAGTGGGTCTCGGCCAGCCGCTTTTCTAGGGGTGCTCAGAATACCCATCATTCACCCACAGCTACTGCCCTCGTAGCTTTTTCAGGGACTCCGGGGCTCTGCAGGGCGGGAGGGGGCTAGAAACAGACCCATGCCCTAACTGGAATTGAGCTACGGTCTCCAGGTGAGCAGGTGCCTTCCGCCCGGTTTCTTTTGTCTTGGCAGAGGCCGCCGTTCTCTAGTTTTCTTCCATAATAGGCATAAGGTAGTAACAAAAGAAAAGAAAGAACCAGCCCTTCCAGGGCTCAGGGGAGCAACAGACCAAATGCCTGGTCAGTACTTGTGAGGATGGAGTGGAGAGACTTGGAACTTGGTTCTCTCCGCTCCACGCTGCTGGAGAGCAAGGAGCCATTCTAGGAACCAGAGATCCAGAAAGGCCCAACTTTCAAGATGGCCATTGGTTATGGTGGGTGTATCTGGGCTAGGTTTGGAAAATCTGACCTCTCTAATACTATTCTCTAACCTTCGGGCTGCAAAAAGCTTCGAATCTAGCATTTCTCAACATAGTTAAGCCACTGAGTAGTTCATTTTGGAACAGCCAAGCTGTAGTAAAATGGGGTCCTTTTAGGTCAGTTATAACCCTTAGCGTGAGGACAGAAAAGTGGTTTCTCTTAGCCTTTGCTGGAAGGCCACGTCTCCCTTTTCTGAGGTGGAAAGAGCCTCTTGCTTTTCAGGGCACTCCCTAAGAACAGCTTTATTGGGAGACCCAAAACACTTGTTTTCATTTTTCTTCCTTCTCCTTCCTACGCCACCCCCCATTTTCCCCCAGCTCTCAGGGCCAGAGTGGGCAGGAGGATGCTTTCCCAGCCTCACCATGGAGCTGCGCTGTGGGGGATTGCTGTTCAGTTCTCGCTTTGATTCAGGGAACCTAGCCCACGTGGAGAAGGTGGAATCTGTGTCTAGCGATGGGGAAGGAGGAGCAGGTGGGGGGGCATCAGCTCCCATCAGCAGCATTGCCTCTTCCCCTGACTATGAGTTCAACGTGTGGACCCGACCAGACTGTGCTGAAACAGAATTTGAGAATGGGAACAGGTAAGAAGAAAGCAGTAAAGGGTGGAAGGAGGAAAAAAGAGGGGATGTCATGTCCCCCCAACTCCATGCTCAGTTAGCTCTCTTACAGCTTACACCATCGCTACCCTCCCTCTCCCTACACTCCTTCTCTCCTTGCCTCCTCCTTAACTGAACAGGCCTTCCCCAATTTCGTTTGCTCTAGCTGTCCCACATATCCTCACTCCAAACCTCAGTCTACAGTAACCCGTTTCTCCTCCTCTGGCCCTCAGGTCTTGGTTCTACTTCAGTGTCCGGGGAGGAACTCCAGGGAAACTCATCAAGATCAACATTATGAACATGAATAAGCAAAGCAAGCTGTATTCCCAGGGCATGGCTCCCTTCGTGCGCACACTGCCCACCCGGCCGCGCTGGGAACGCATTCGAGATCGGCCCACCTTCGAGGTAAGTTCTCCATGAGGAGGACAGGCAGACTGGGGTGCTAAAAGTAGAGGAGGGAAAGGAAAGAGGAGTGAGCCTCGATACGGAGTACCAGGCAGACGGCACACCAGGTTTTGGTATCTGCTGGAGTCCAAGATAAGCCCCTGCCTCAGGAAGCCTAGAAGGAGCCAACTGTCATATGGAAAGTCCCAGAGGGAGGGAAATTGGTCACTGTGCTGAGGGTGTAAGATCAGTTCCTGGTGATCCCAGTGGGATCTTCGTTCTCACACCAATGGCCTCTCCCTCTTCCTTCTCTGCTTCTCAGATGACAGAGACGCAGTTTGTGTTATCCTTTGTACACCGTTTCGTGGAGGGCCGTGGGGCCACCACCTTCTTCGCCTTCTGCTACCCCTTCTCCTATAGTGACTGCCAGGATTTGCTAAACCAGCTAGACCAGCGCTTTCTGGAGAACCACCCTACCCATAGCAGGTGCCGACCCCATCCTTACTCATGCCATACAGTCCTAGACCAGACAGCACCTCTACTACTTCTGGAACTTTCCCCAGGAGCCCTAAAACAAAACATCACCAGTTCTATTTTCTGTACAGAATGTGGGACTTTGGGTACCTTTGACAAATATGTATATGACCTTGATCTCACCATATCACTACCTACATTCTACTCATCCACCTGCCCAGTTCAAGCCTATTAATATCCCAGCTTCCATCAGCTATCCAGAACTCAGCACTGCCATTGCTCAGCACACCTTTCTTTCTGTCCCAACAGAGGACAAGCCCTTGTTACACAAAGTGATCTATCATAGGGAGCCATAAACTGGGGAAAAAACAATAAGTTCATCCTGTCCTGTATTCTGCATTCTAGCAACGCAGAATCCTCAGCTTCATTTAACATCACAAGGGACTATAAGGTCCCAAAGGGTAGGGTAAAAGACCAGATCCTACAAAGCCTAGGCTGGTGATAAAGCTCACCTCATTAGGACTTTAGGGACTTCTCCTGGCTTAATGATTTTTGTCCCCACAGCCCCCTGGATACCATCTATTACCATCGGGAGATCCTTTGCTATTCTCTGGATGGACTTCGTGTAGATCTGCTAACGATCACTTCCTGCCATGGGCTTCAAGAAGATCGAGAGCCCCGCCTAGAGCAGCTATTTCCTGATACCGGCACCCCCCGACCATTCTGTTTCACAGGCAAGAGGGTGAGTGTGAATAGCCTAAAGATAGTACCTTGGCCTTTCCTTAGCTTCAGACCCTGCTGATAGATTAAGGCCATGTTATCTCTGGGTATCCTTAGTCTGCTTTGGGAGGCAAGCATGGCCGCTTCTACTCCACTTGCAGACTCAGCCAGCTGGAAATCCAGTGGCTATTCCTGCCCGCCCCTGCCTCCCCTCAGCCCAGAGTATCCTGTTAGAGTGGACCTATAGAGTAACTGGCCTAATGACCGCTCTCCTCTCCACCTCAGATATTCTTCTTAAGCAGTAGGGTACACCCTGGGGAGACTCCATCTAGCTTTGTCTTCAATGGCTTTCTGGACTTCATCCTTCGACCTGATGACCCCCGGGCTCAAACCCTGCGTCGCCTCTTTGTCTTTAAGCTGATTCCCATGTTGAACCCTGATGGTGTGGTCCGGGGCCACTACCGGTAAGAAGCCTCCCCAGCCCGTCAGGATTGTTCCCAGCCCTCCTCGTGTCCTCTATCTCAGTGAAATACTGTCAGCCTCTTCTTTAACTTCTTCTGTATTCCCAATCTTCTTGCATCCAAACAAGGACAAGCCCATCTCGTTGTCCAGGGACCAGAGAAGGAATGTGGCACATGAGGAACTCTCTGGAAGGAGTAGAATTAGAATAACTGCAGGTTCACCTGCATAGAGGGAGCTGTGCTTAGGTCTCTAGGGGAGGGGTGACAGCAGATCAAGGAGAGGGCCTGTCCTCAATTCTTTCCTTCCTAATGCAACCTGAGCTTCATTCTGTAAGTTGGTCTACCATGGCCCCCGTTTCATCCACTCTCACGTCTCCCCCCTGGCCCATCTGGCTCGACCCTGCTCTAGTCCCTGTCTTCCTACAGCACAGACTCACGTGGAGTGAATCTGAACCGTCAGTACCTGAAGCCTGATGCGGTCCTGCACCCAGCCATTTATGGGGCCAAAGCTGTGCTTCTCTACCACCACGTGCACTCCCGTCTGAACCCCCCGAGTCCCTCTGAGCACCAGCACAGTCCTCAGCTCCCTCCTGATGCTCACCTTTCCGACCTCGAGAAGGCCAACAATCTCCAAAACGAAGGTCACCTTGGCCATGCATCTGATGGGGACAACCCTGAAGCCTGGACACAGACCAAGCCAGCAGAGCAGAAGCCCAGCGGTGTGTGGATTATGCCACAACAGTCTGCTGAGCTTGAGCAGCCAGCCCCCGACACCATCCCCCCTAAAGAGAGTGGTGTCGCTTACTATGTGGACCTGCACGGACATGCATCCAAAAGGGGCTGCTTCATGTATGGAAACAACTTTAGTGATGAGAGCACCCAGGTAGGGGGTCCACAGAGTATCATGTGAGTGTGGGGATTGTTGCACGTCAAGAGATAAAGGTTAGGCCACGGACAGAGGGAAGGTGGCCTTTTGGCAGGAAGGCCTGCGGCTGCAAGAGGTATTCTTGCCTCTGAACAAGCTTCAAAGGGCCAAGAAGGGATGGCAGTGGGGCTTTGTGTCTCAGGTATTACATCATGACCTCTGAACGAAGGTCAAGCTATCAGTGCTGTAGTCTTTATTCTAGAGTTTAGGAAACCAGGGGAAAAGGAAAAAATTTGCACTATTGGAGAGAAGAAGCTAAGGGCTTAAAAGGAGGTGGACTTGTACCTTTCCAACACCTGGAAATAACATCAGGCATACAGTGAGAATTCCAAGAACACTGCCGACTGCCAGTGGCTGTAATGGTATCCGCCGTGGGTTTAGTCACATGGTCCCCTGCTTGCCATCTCTTCCTTGCCCATTTCTTCCTTCTGTCCATCTCTCCTGAGTTGCCTTTTTCCTCCCCCAAACAGGTGGAAAATATGCTGTATCCAAAGCTCATCTCCTTGAACTCAGCACACTTCGACTTCCAGGGCTGCAATTTCTCAGAGAAGAACATGTATGCCCGAGACCGCAGAGATGGCCAGTCTAAGGAGGGAAGTGGCCGAGTTGCAATCTACAAAGCCTCAGGGATAATCCACAGGTTGGCTGGAAGCTGGGATGCAGCTGATGAAGCCCCTTCCCTAAGGAAAACAACACCCAGTCTGGACTGTCTGAAGAGCAGGGGTGTAGCCCAAGCCTTCTCAAAAGCCAGGCTTGCCATTAGCATCACTGTCCTTAGTCTGGGACTCTGGTCTTTTGGGGACTTCCTGGGTATGTGATAACAGTGCTGAGGCTAGGGCTTAGCATTTTGTTTGTATGCATTTTTTTTTTCCAAGCGATTACTTCTTAGACCACCTAGGCTGTCCCCCATGGATGGTTCTGTTCTGACTCTGTCCAGGCAGGACACTAATAAAGTCTCTGTGTCTTAGCTACACACTTGAATGCAACTACAACACGGGGCGCTCCGTGAACAGCATCCCTGCCGCCTGCCATGACAACGGGCGTGCCAGCCCCCCTCCCCCGCCGGCCTTCCCCTCCAGATACACTGTGGAGCTGTTCGAGCAGGTATGGATACGTGGGGTGCGTGGTGAAAGGGGGAACCTCCAAGGCCAGAAGGGCATTTACTCCTGTGGCCTGACTCCAGTCCTCTGAAGAGAGGCTTCCCATCTGTCACCATCTCACCACTGAGTAACTTTCTTCAGCTAATCTAAGGGGCAGGCCTGGACCGTACGGTACTGAGAGGACAAGCAGGCACTATTTCTCACCCTATACCACAGAGAACCCCCAGCACATCTGAGTCAGATTCTTTGCCTCTGAGCTTATCTTCCTGCTTCCTGGGCTTACAAGCATCACCTCTACACTGGCCTTGACCTCTGGGGTCCTGGGGCACACAAGAAAGGTAGAAAGAGCTGCAGGTTATAGAAGAGATGGAAACGGCTTCTCCTGCTGGGAGTACCCCTTCCTGGTACCAGCCAGAAAACCTACCTGCTCTTGCCCAAAACGAGCAGTAGTCCAGGAAGCAGCTTTCGCTCTGCTGAGATAAACAGCACTGGCACAAAAATGTAGGTTACCCACTGAGAACAATGGAGGCCTGGCCTGGCCTTCTCTTCCGCTGCGACCCACCCCAGCACCGCGGCCTGGGGCGGGAGCCCGGACACTGAGCCATGTGGGACTCCCCACAGGTGGGACGAGCTATGGCCATTGCAGCTCTGGACATGGCTGAATGCAATCCGTGGCCCCGAATCATACTGTCAGAGCACAGCAGCCTCACGAACCTCCGTGCCTGGATGCTGAAACACGTGCGCAGCAGCCGTGGCCTGAGCAGCACTGTGAACGTGAGTGTCAGCAAGAGGAGAGGCTCTCGCACGCCACCCAAAAGTACCAAGTAAGACCCGCAGGGCGGGAGGAGGAAAGGGTAGGAAAGTGGAACAGGGCTCTAGAGCAAGGAGTTCCAAGGAATATTTTCAGAGTAAATTATAATTGGTAAGATTAATGCATTTTTTTTTGAAACTGGGATCCTCTTCCCTTTTACCTCAAGCGACATACTTCCTAGGCATCTGAAAACCAGGTCAGGGGATTCCTGCTCCAGAGCCCTGCACAGAATTAAATCTAATTGCGATGGAAGTGGGGGCGGGTCTTGGCTTCCAGCGGTTGGGAGTGACGACAGGTCCAAGGGCTGACACTGAAGGAATAAGGTGGGGAGCTCACCGAGAGTTAAAGCTGCCCAGAGAGCCCCATAGCTCTTAGAACGCTTTCTGCAGAACAGGTATGTGTGAACAAGGGCTCTGAGGCATTCTGAGATCAGCTGGTATGCCCCAGGTTAGACACTATCATGGACACAAATTTCTCCCTTCTCCCTTGCAGTGAGTCCCTATGCTTATTACCCCAGGGGTGAAGCTTTACTGAGCATCAGACCATGGGGAAAGCCTTGGGACACAACCTCCCTGGCCCAGGGTTAACTGGCATCTGCTTCTTTGCAGCGGCTTGCCTGTTTCCTGCTCTGAAAATCCCTTGAGCCGAGCACGCAGTTTTAGCACTGGCACAAGTGCTGGTGGCAGCAGCAGCAGCCAACAGAACTCTCCACAGATGAAGAACTCCCCCAGCTTTCCTTTTCATGGCAGTCGGCCTACAGGGCTGCCAGGTCTGGGCTCTAGCACTCAAAAGGTCAGCCACCGGGTGCTGGGCCCCGTCAGAGGTAAGCCAGTCTGGGAGCCCCTGCAACAGGTGTTCAGTTGTTTGGGGCACTGCTGGGGGAAGTGAGAGCTTGAAGATATACGCTTGGCTGGGACCAAGGGGTGAATCAATAAAATTAGTTTATAGCAGAACCTGCAGCCTCTCCTGCGACCTTGGTGTTCCCTGCGCCATGAGCTCCAGCTCCAGAGCAGTACTGTGCATAGCCCAGGCGGGAGTCCTGGGCACCCGGGCTTTGGCACATGCTGGGGAGCAGGGGGATCCCCAGGGACAAAACACAAGCTGAAGTAGGGCCACATTCCAGTGCAGAGCCTCCACATCAGGGATGGTGCCAAGGCTGTCTTGTAGGGAGCAGTATAAGGAAATGTCCTCACACTGCAGACTGCAGCGATATAGAGCCGGAGACCCCGATTCAAGGTCTCTCTGGGATGAAACTGTTCCTGGCTTCAGAGCCTACTCAGCGGTATGAGGATTCCAGCTCTTCCACAGAAAAATGGAACAACTACAGACAGCTTCTGTTTGAGGCTTACAAAGCAACAGTCTGGCCTCATCCAGCAGTGGCCACAGCCACTCAACTGGGTATCAGTACCCCTAGGCCTGGCTTGAGGACACCCTGCCTGATAAGAGATTCTGGGTTCAAATGTGTAACAGAAACAGGTGGGCCTTAGGGGAAAAGAAGAGGAAGGACTATGGAACCATTCCTTGGGAGTGACTCTGACTTTGGTGCAGCGAGATCATTGTAGTGCCACTTCTAGAACACTAACTCCCAAGTCAGTATTGTACATGGCCTCTAGGCTGGAGAAATCCTGCAAGAGCATGGAGGTTTTTGTAAGCTGGAGCTAAGAGTCCTGCAGGGTCTTCAGGCTGCACTTGTCCTCATTAGCACTTCCCCTGGTACAGACCAGAAGCACACATTGGGCCAGTGGGCGTGGCAATCTGACTGCACTGGTTAGAGCAGCCACAGGGGAGAGAGCAGTGGTCCTGAGCATCGTTGACCAGGAAGACGTTTTAGCCCTGATAAGCAACGCAGTTACCCCCACGTATGTTCCAAGCCCCATTCCTTGAGATTCTCCCCACCATGGGGAGAGGATGCTTTTGTCCACTGTGTTTGAAGGACAGTATGAAAGAATAATGCCCTGTATTTAAATAGCATTAAACAGTGAACAAAACAGTATTACGTATATATTTCATTTGATCCTCACAAGGACCTGTGGTATGGATGGTGTTTCCATTTTTCTGGTGAGAAAACAGAGGCTGTGGAAGGGTCACTTGTCCAGGATTTCACAGCTATCAGTAGCTGAGTTATTCATACTTTTTACTATTCAAACTTCCTCTAATTTCTTGTCCTTTTTTCTTTTTTTTCTTTTTTGTCAATCTCTCATATCTCTCTACTCATAGTTCCTGGTAAGGAATGTCAGCATCCTAAATTCCCCTTCCCTGACTACAAAAGAGAAATAGGAAAGAGTCCTCTCCAAGTCCAGGTCCTCACCGGAGGACTCTAGGCAGTTTTTAATCAGTATTTTATTATCAGCTCCACCCCCACCCCAATGCAGAGTGCTGTATGAAGCTCCTTCAGTGAGGGACATGTATTCGTGTCTTTTTTACTTCCCCCAAATAGCTAAGAGAAAGTGGCATATTTGGGACTAAGTATTTCCTTACAGGAAACAGACCCAAGACAGTATACAGAACAGAGAAGCACACACTCATTATAACACGGGACTTGAGGAGCCACCATCCTAGATAAACTCAAAAGTAATCAGGCAAAGAGCATTCAGTTGAGAAATGGTTTTGAAGAATGTGTGGTAGTATACAGCCTGATAAAAACATTCCAGAGATGAGAATGGTAGCCAGGACCAGCACTGCTACATAGAGAGGACAAGAAGCAAATATACCTAGCTGGCTCAAAGGGCCAAGCCCTTCAAGCACAGAAAGTAGGTGAAGAGAGGTAGGAGGAAGAAGTTGAAATGTCTTGAAAACAAAGATGATGAGTTAAGACATTCTGCAATGATTGTGTGCTTCAGAGGATGATGGGAACAAAAGATTTATGGAAGAGCAGCCTGTGAACTCTATGTATCAGGCAGGCAGGGGGAGGGGAATCCTCACCATAGTTCATATATGAGATGACTAATGGCTGTACCAGGGACGGGCAAGGAGGTGAATATACGTATCAGAAATAGAGGCGGCAAGGTTCAATGATGGTGGAAGAAGGGCCAACTAAAAGCTTCAAGGCTACAGGCCAAAGGAAAGAATCATGGTGATGTTAGGACATTGGAAATAAAGTGCTGAGGCTTATCTATTTTTTAAGGATTTTATTTATTCCTGAGAGACACAGAGAGAGGCAGAGACATAGGCAAAGGGAGAAGCAGGCTCCCTGTGGGGAGCCTGATGTGGGACTTAGTCCCAGGACCCCAGGATCACAACCTGAGCCAAAGGCAGACACTCAGCCACTGAGCCACCCAGGTGCCCCTAGGTTTATCTATTTTAGACATGCTTGGATGTCGTGGGCTTTCTATATGGAGATATCCTGCAGGCAGAAAAATCAGCCTGCAGAAAAGGTTGGATCTAGGCATCATCAACAAACTCAAGTAAAGCTAGTGATAAGCAATGTCCCCCCAGGTCAGTGAGCCAAGAAGCAGAAAAAAAGAGCTGGCTTGAATAAGAGACACGTGGGGACTTGCGTAAATATTTGTAAGACCTGACAAACTATGTGTCTAAAGTCATAGAGGGTTGGAAAGGGGGTTACTAATGATACCAAACAGGAATACTGTAAGAAGGTGAAAGGTCAGAGTGCTGGAATCTTGACTTCAGGTGCTACAATTTTTGCTGCTTCAATTCCTACAATCCCTAATAGGACTCCAAAATAGACTAGCCCTGGCTTAGGATAGGGACCAGACTGTATTTGGACTTGGCATCTTCAACCAACCCTCAGAAAAACAACTTTGTCCAGTTGATCAGTCCTGTAGCTTTACACTATTTCCTGGTTCAACATATCCGGCTCTTTAGCCCCTGCCACACCCAGGCACTGTGTCTTCTAAGATAGGAAGAACACAACTCCCGTTATCTCTGAGACCTAACTATAAAGCAGCTATACTTTCCAAACCCAAAATTGAGATTGTGACTTAACAAAAATTTTTTTCTGACTTGTAAACTAGTATATTTTTTTCCACTAATGTATAAAAATAATATCACACTTAACTATACATTTAATTCATGACTGTCCTTTATTGGCTAAAACAGAGGGTGAGACTGGGCTATCCAGAAAATTTCCGAAAAGATCTAAGCAGCCAGAAGCTTAAGGTAGAGGTTCAGGAGACTAGTCTCATCATCTCAGGCCCTATCCTCAAAGCTGGAGAGTGGCATTTTAGAAGGCCAACGTATAAGGGAACTCCAGGTGAACGGGAATATTCCTGGGACAGTAGGCTGCAAGAGACTCCGATGAAGCCTTGACCCCCACCACCCTCTGACCGCAGAGACAGGAGCTTCTTTACCTAGTTCCCCCAGCTGCACAACAGGTCCTGAGCAGCAACCTTCCTGGCTCTGCAGTCAGGCTTCCATCCAGCAGGAGCTAGCAGCAGCTCTTGCTGCAGAAGAGGGCAAGGGCAAAGGAATAGCTAGTCCAATGACTGAGTCAGGGAAGCCAAAAGCCCCTAAGATACTGGTACAAAAGGAGACACAAACAGAGCTCGAAGGCAGGCATGCTGGAGAGAGAGTAGCTAAGTCAGCCAGCTTCTCCTAGCAGTTATGCAGGGCATAGGATGAAGGTGAGGCCAGTGGGTCGCCCAAGGATCAGGGTCAGGCCAAGGCCTTCTCAGATCGTGCACCCCAGGTACTTTATTCTCGTCCTGGCCCTGGATTCAGGCCAAGTCTCACTCAATAACTGAAACTGGCCTACCTGGCGAGATCCTGGTATAAACGACAAGGGATGACGTCAAAGTGGAGGCCATCAGTTGGCATCCTACCACCGCCACTGTCCTCCCTCTCAGCTCTGGCACATCCACTGTAGTTACTAGAACTCTTCCCTGGCCGCCTCCATGCCGTGGCTCAGCTGCCAGGCCACTCTTGGCAGAGCAGCTCAAGTCCCACCGTGGAGTGGAAGTTCCTTTGAAAAGTGACTCAGAGGACATAGGAAGAATGCCTTGAGCACCATCACTAGTTTCATGGGAGAGAGCAGATTAAAGCTTATTTGAGGGCAGGTAATGTCTCCTAACATGTTTATTCCCTTAGCACCTAGCACTTATTAAATGATCAATAAATATATGTTGAATGAATAAAAGGCAAGAAGCAGGGGGCCAAATAAATACTTATCTCACCTTTCCACCCTTCAGAGAGCATAAATCAGGTCTGTGATCATCCCAGCAATTCGGGAAGATCTAAGGTGCTACACGTAGGGACAGTTCCAAAGATGTCTCAGGATGATGATGCAAGACCCAGGCCCAAGCCAGAAAAACCACTCTTCTAAGTCATGAGACTTTTAGAATATTGATTCTGACTCCTGCACCAGTGAGGGCAGTCTGCCTCTACCTCAGACCTTCACCCTAGAACTATTCCAAAATGGAATCTCTAGCTGATTACAATAAAGTACAGTCTCACAACCTCTGGAAGCAAAGCTGATTCACATATCACTGCACTCAGCCTTAAGCCACTGACTCTTTACCTTAGAACCAAGAAATAAAACAGAGCTAGGGCTCCTCCCTTAAACAGTCTTGAGGACTGAGTAGGCCTGGATTATACCAGGGACAAAAGTCAAAACATGAGAAATTAGGCTGTGTGCTCACATTGCCAAATTTACAGGCAGGCCCGGCCAGGTTTTAAGACAGTCTAAGTGTGGGTTAAAATGCTATCTTTAAATACCTTATTCTTTCAAAATTAGGCCTCTCTCCTAAACCAGACTGGTCTCCCTTCCTTAAACTCTCATTAGGGGCAGGATTCTTGAGTTGTATCCATAGTATCTTTCCCAGAATACCTACATTCAGGCGGACATTTTTTACATCACGCC
Organism: Canis lupus dingo; assembly: GCF_003254725.2. Classification (NCBI taxonomy): domain Eukaryota; kingdom Metazoa; phylum Chordata; class Mammalia; order Carnivora; family Canidae; genus Canis; species Canis lupus. Next base: position 21,102,169 of record NC_064259.1, read on the forward strand.
TGTTTTGCTTCATTAACTTCTAGAGCGCTACTCAGTTCTTGCTACAACCTACAAATGTTCCAAAAACTTCCACTTGCTTTCTTACTTGCCCTCTTTCTTACCTTTCCTGGGTGGGTGAGGCTTCATCCTTTAACATAATTTCAGCATACTTCTGTGTATAGGTATTCCTCAGACCCTCTAGAAACCCACATTTCCATCCAGTTCACGTTCATTTCTGCCTATTATGCGCTGTCATTTGGACATTATCCTAATTATCACTGTTTTACTAAAGAATTACCCAGGTCTGGGTTCTACATTATTTCTCAGTCATTGGTGGTGATTAGAGGCTTCAGGTTGCCTGAAGCCATGAATCTCTGACTTCTCTTGTCCTTCACTGCTATGTCACCTCTTATTAGCACCGTACAGTCTGTTTATTGTTGTGGTTTGTTTATTATTGATGTAAAGTTGACAGGTCTGGTTATTTTGACTCTTGGCTCTACTTTTGACTCTTGACTCAGCATCTCAACAAACTTTTCAGAGCCAAAATAGCTTCTCTCCTAAAATCTCTTTCTTTCTTCTGTTCCTTATTCATTTCAGTATCAATCTTTAAAAATCCGGTTGGGGATTTCCAAAAAGTAGCCTTGTCACTGCTAGCTACTGCACAGTATAGCTGGACAAGATGGTTATTGTCACCTACTTTCTGAATTAGAGGTATTTTCTGTCCAATACATGTTGCTTTGTTGGGGGCCACCTGGCATCCTGGGACCTCCACTGAATTCAGCTCCATGAAGGTTAACAGCTCATCTGGTCTGAGAGCAATTGGCATCTGTTGTCCCTCTGTGATGAGGAAGGGCCTGCCAAACCTGAAAGCCTCCCTACCCCATCCAGCCACCATCTGCTCTCAGAGCTTGTGGCAGTGAGACTTTAGCCACAAGATATGAACCAGAGAGAGCTGCCACACAGGTTATAAGCATATGTCCTTAAACTCAGAGAGATTCTTGAGTCAGCCTGTGGCCTACAGTGGGTATTTGCTATTCAGGACTTTACTAAAGTCTCTAGTTCTCTAGGCAGAATTTTGTAGGCACCAGGACATATAGACTGGAAAAGACAAAGTCTCTATCCTCAAGAGGTTCAAGCTCCAAGTAGAATACTACTTAAGATTTATTGAGTACTACTTCTAGGCACTATCATAACTACTTTACATGTACTAACTTATTTCATTAAGGAAACAAAAACCATAAAACAATTACTACCCAAGTGAACCAAGGACAATGAAGGGGGGAGAACAGTTCATTCTACCTGTGATGGTAAAGGAGGTTTCACAGAGGTGACATCTGAGATGGGACGTGTAAAGTTTGACTAGAAGAGGGGACAGACATTGCAGATGAGCCACACAACTAGCAGCCATGGAGCTACAGTGGAAGGTATGAAGGATCAAGTCAGCATCCTACCAATGATGGGTTCACTGAATCCACAATGGATGGAGCCATGTTAAAGGCCAAAGGCCATGTTAAAATGAAAAGGTTGAGAATTTATCCTTTAAAAGACCTTCAGTATCTCCCCTTTCCCTGAAACCAAATGATTTTTCATTCAGGCACCTGTGTGAAAGATGGATTGTAAAAGGAAAGAGGTAGGGCAACCAGCAGGAATTTTTTTTTTCCCTAAAAGCCTGAATGAGAGATAAAGACCTCTTTCTGGACACTGGCCATGGCAAGGGAGAATGAAGAAGAAATCCAAGCAAAGGCAGAGGTGGTGTTGTCCAGATTTGGTTAAACACAAATCTAAATGTAAGCAAGGAGTCAAAAGATGAACAAGGTTTCTAGTTCATTTTTCACCAAGATAAGAACAGAAAAAAGGATGGGAGAAAATGAGTTTTGCTGGAGTCATGAGAGATTACCTAGTAGAAATGCCAGTAGACCTCTGACCTTTCCAGGGAAAGGGCCAGAAAGCAGTTTGGGAGTTTAGAGTATACCAGAGCAGGAGGGGACCAAGGGTAGACTGGGCTGAGGCAGAGGGGTGGGGGCGGGGGCACACTGGCATTTGGGGACAGGAAGAGATGAAGAGGGGCAATTAAGAGGCAGGAGAACCTAGAGGAGCTATGTTTCAGAAGCCAAGCTCAGGGAGTTCTCTGCCAGAAGAATGAACTGGCAAGTGAGTAGGCTGGTTAGCCACAAGGAGGTGGGTAAGAGCTGGCTGTGGCCTGGATAACTGGGATAAATGTCAGAGGTCTTTCTACCCATCTTAGATTTACTTCTGAAGTGGGGTGCTGGTATGAGGACAAGCTTGAGAGCCGATATCCTCTGAGCAGGGGCCCCAGCAGGGCAGTGGAGTGCCAGGGCCTCATCTATTTGCCCTTTTATCTCCTGTGTCCCTTCTGCTCAGAGCCCCGAAGCCAGGACAGGAGACGGCGGCAGCAGCCACTGACCCATCGCCCTACTTCAAGCAGCCTGGCCCCATCCCCAAATCCTGCTAGCTTTAGCCCGGTCTCCTCACACAGCATGGGCTCCTGTCTGCTGCCCAGCTCACTCAGCATATCAGGTCTGTACCCACTGCCACCAAAATCTAGGTTGACCAGCCTCCTTCCTTCCCTAGCACCAAGGGTATAGACCAGTCTCTCTACGAGGCTTAAATCAGTCCCTTCAGCTCCTTTGCTACCTGACCTGGACATCTTTCTTGACTTGATGTAAGGTGGCCCTCTGCACACCAGGAGCATCAGTTAGCCTCCTGGATTATCCTAAACCCCTAAAGCACCTATGTCCTTGTACAGGAAGCTGGAACTGTCTTTGAATAATAAAATAATAGTTACCATTTCTTGAGTGTCTACTATGTGGCAGGCACTGCTCTAAGCACATTACCTCACTTAATCCTCATTTTCAAAGTTGAACAACCTGACTACCTGCTACTTTGAGCTTCCTGACTCCAGGAGTTGGGCAACATTAGACAAAACAGAAGAACGAAAAAAGGCATAGGCCTTTCACCTGTCGTCACGGCAAATGCTGTGTAACCATATCATCCACATAAAACCTAGGCTGCCTGGTCTCCTTTTAAGTTATACCCCTAGCTGTGTAAAGGACTGGATAAGGAATGAGACATAAGACTCCAGTCCAACATCCTCTAATTCCCTCAGAGCCTGCTACTCCCAACCTGTCAACTGTCTTCAATGGGTAGCCCTCAATCCACCAGTCTTGGGTACTAATATGATCCTTAAACACTCATTTGGATGGGATAGGCTCTAAGGTCTATAAATTCACAGAGAAGTTCAGCCCTGTGGGCTCTGATTCAAGCTCCAAGTTGCTACTACAGCCCTTGGACCAGACTAGAGCATGCCATGCTCTCAACCAGGGGCCCTTTTACCCACTAGGGAACATGTGGCAAGGTCTGAAAGACATGTCTGGTTGTTTTGATGGGGACAAGGCAGGAGAAGAAGATATGCTATCTAGCGGGTTGAGGCCAGGAAGGCTGCTAAACATTCAACAATGCACAAGACAGCCGCCCACAATAAAGAATTATCCAGCCCAAATGTCAATATTGCCAGGACTGAGAGACCCTGATCTAGAGGAAGTTACCTCTCCTTTTCCACAGTCCACTACCCATGATAGCAGTTTCCTTTGTTTCCTAGGGAGCAGCTGCTCATTCATGTCCTCAGGGGACAAGCCAGAGGCTGTCATGGTGATTGGGAAAGGGCTGCTGGGACCTCGGATCCCCTGTATCAGGACACGATTGCAGGTAACATCTTTGGGTCTTCCCCAGCCCCCAGCAAAACAACTCTGGCAGAGCCTAGCAAGGCACTGTTCATCTGGGTAGTGGGAGGGAAAATGCTCAGCACTGCTTTACAACCTCTCCCCTCAACCATATCAGAAAGCTACCTTGCTGCCTGAGTGCCTCTGTCTGTCCAGTGTCCCCAGTCCCTTCAGCCAGGTCTCTTGCTTCCACCCATGTCCCTGCCAGATATAACCCAACCTCAGCCTGCTAGCTTTGGCTCTGCCTGCCCCTGCCCTTAGCTTCTCCTCTCTTTCTGCCCAGACCTGCCCGAGGCGAGTTCCCGCCAGGAGGGGTCCCGGATTCCCCAGGTAACACATCTGGTTGCTGCTCCTAAGAACAGCTGTGCCATCAACTCCAATTCAGTCCATATCCCCAAGCTAAATTGGCTTAAGCTGGGTAGAGGCAGAGGCCGGATGGGTGAAGCCTAAGCTGCTCTGGCAGGGGCTGAGGGACACAAGGCTCTGAGGGAGCATCTACCGATTCTCCAACCTCTTTCCATACACTGCTTCTCTGTCTAGCCAAATGTTAGCCATGATACAGCTGTGGAGATTAAATGATGGATCTTCTGCCTCCCCTACTTAAGTAAGACTTGGAGTGAATAGTCAGACTGTCGACACTTATACTACACTCTTACCCATGGAAATTCTAGAAGCAAACTCAGAAGCAAAACAGTTAAAGGAAGAATACAGCCTCTTAGCCCACCCCCTATCCATACAGGCTAGGCCCAGGTTGGGCCGGGGCTCACCGCCGACTTGCAGAGGGATGAGCGGCTCTGCGGGCCCCACATCCCCTATACCCCGGACCAGGGAGAGCAGTGAGCCGGAGCCGGGACCCCACTCTGCACCAGGGTGAGCACCCGGGTCCAGTCCCTCACCCCACCTCACTTCTGTCCCTTTACTCCCATTTCTGCCATTCAGGATAATTTTCTTCCTTCCCTACACCCTCTAACCCCCCAAAGACTAAAGGTACTTTCGTTAAGAATCTCGTCCCTGATTTTTTTTTTTTTTTCCCATCATGGCCTGTCTTCACTCCAGCGGACAAGAAAACAACTTCTTGTTAGGGCCTAAGGCCTAGGAGCTGGCTCATTCCAGCATCAGCCCACTGTGCAGTACTCAATCTCTCTATCCTTACCCATCTCATCTCTCCCATCCCCTGGCAAACAGACCAAAAGAGGGGCAGAGTTTTCACAACCCTGATTCCTCTCTCTTCTCTGTTGCAGGCTGCCTCAGACTGGGCCCCCACGGCCCCGCTCTGCCCCTGCCTTTTCTATTTCCTGTAGTCTATCTGACTCCCAGTCCCGGATTTGTTACAGCGGGGGGCCCTTGGCCCAACCTGAGGTTTGTTTTGTCCCTAAATCTCCTCCACTCACTGTCTCCCCCCGGGTCTGATGCCTCAACCTTGATGTCCAGGATATAGCCCCAAGATGGGGAACGCAGTGAGGAATGTGCTAGTCCCCTCCCTCAGCTGTTGATTCCATGTGACAACCATAACTTCTTGGATGCCAGCCACGCTGTTCTGAGGCATCGCAGAGCATCACCTTGAGACAGGACAAAGCAGGAACCTGCTACCCCATCCCCCCCACAGCACAAGATTTTGGGACCACAAAAAATATATATCTATATTTTTATATTGGGGGTAGGGAGTAGAAAAGAAAGCTCCTATACTGGGCCCTACTCAGTGGCAGCTTCTTGTTCCATAGGGTTAAGGAAGACTTTGAGGAAATAAAAGTTGTTTGGAAAAATCCAGGTGTAGTTGCTTTGTATGTTGTGATGGGTAGAGGGATGAAGTGAAGTGGGAAGGCCCCTCATACCCTCCATCTTGCCTCAGACTATGTCCTGGAACCCTAGAAAAGAGGGGGAAAGACCCAAGGTAAGGAAAATACTGCAACTTTCCTCTGGAGAAATCCTTCAGGCATCAACTCCCATCCAGCCTGTTCCCCCTTTACATTTCAGACCCACACTTAAGGCTCCCCCACACCCCCGCCTCTCTCTAGGACTTCGGTCTACAGTAGCCAACCCGTCACTCAGTGCCTCTTGCCCCAGAATTCTCCATCTTTACAACCACACACACACACACACACACACACACGCACATTCTGCCTAAATAAAAGCCTAAACAACCTTAGAGAAGTGAGGGCTACTTAAGGGAAGAGCCCAAATCCTCATACTTGGATAGACAGCATCCTCAGCACCTTTATTCCTACTGGTGTCAGTGCCTCCTTGTATCCAAACCCCAACTTGGGCATCAGGGTACCATGAAGACGGGGGCTGAGAAGGATTAGGAAACTCGCCCCCGTTCTAGCAGGGAGCAGTTTAACGGGTAGAGGGCAGGGCACTGAAAGGCACTCCCTACCGTGTGCGGATAAGGGGGCTCAGTTCTGGACTGTATCATGCTTGGCCCGACACTTTCTGATTTGAAGTTTCGAACCCTGCAGGCCCTGGCGCGGCCTCGCCACTCCACTCTCCGGGGGCTGGGCGCTACTGCCCCGGACCGTTACCTGGGGCGGAGAAAGCGCCACTTTCATTCCTGCTTCTTGGGATTGTTGACGGCCACGTAGTGATAGAGAACGACAAGCAGGAAGAGCGACACGCCCAGCATGTTGGCGAAGATGGCGAGCTGCACGTCTGTGATCATCCTGCGAAGAAGACGAGGGGCTGAGCCTGAAGCCGGCGCACTCCTCGCCCAGGCCGGGGCCCGTCCTCGCCCCCAGGACCAGCCACCGCCAAGGCGCCGCGGAGCGCGCTTGCGTGCCTCTCACCTGACCGGCTGGGCTCCCGGCGACGCGGTCTGCGCAGTAGCTCGAGGTAAGAGTCCCGGCCCGGAAGTTGGTAGCGCGAGCGCAAGCCCAAACCAGGCACTTCCGGCTGTGCCGCTCGGCCGGAACGGGCTCTCTAGCCCCGCCGTCTCGCCTGCTCCCCGCGGCGCATCGCAAGGGGCGGGGCCAGGGGCGGGGCCGCGGAGGGACGGCCCGCCGTAGGGGGCGGGCGAGCCGTGGACGCGCGTCTAGGGCCCGCGGAGCGCAGCTGGCCACAGCTGGCTGCAGCTGGCGCGGCAGGGGACGCAGCCGGCCAGTGGCGGCCTCCCCGGAGCCCAGCGGCCGGCTAGGGCGAGGGTGCGGCGGCGTGGCCGCGTGAGACGCTCGGCCCGACCCCCTTCCTGCCCTGGCCCCCCGCGCCGCTGCCCACCCTCCGCTTCCCGGCTCGGCCCAGCCAGGTGCTTCCTTTGGGCCCTGCCCTCAGGGTCCCCTCCCTGACTCCCGCAGCGGAGAGGGGGGTGAGAGGAGGTGCAGACGGGAGAGAGCTGGGGCGGCTGGGTGCTCCTCTCCTCGGTGCGCCCCTTTTTGCCCCCACATCCGCCAAGTGGAACGATCCCGCCTGTGATCTGACCGGTGCCTCCCTAACTCGGGCTCGCTCCCTCCACCCCACCCCCGGAGGTGGGCGTCGGAAATAGGGCGGACCCTCCGGGAATCAAAACCCAAACCGTGGGACTTGAGCCAAGTGGGAAATCACCCCCCGGATGGCAGGGAGGGAGGGGCAAGGGGGGAAGGGCTGGGACGAGCCAGAGGGGTTGTGGGTTCTGAGCAGAGTGGATCGCTGGGGAGAAAGAAAACTCTGGGTAGATGTCTGAGGGTCTCTGGTGAGGGGAGAAGTATTGGAGCTCTACAGCCCTCTGCCCCAGGGAGATCCTACTCCCCCCCCCCGCCCCCCCTCACTGCTTACTTTCCCTCAGCTTCACCATAAAAGGGAACGGCACGGAGCCAGGCTGGGGCCGGGGGCTGGGCTGTTGCTCTGGAGCTGTCAGGGGTAATGGAAGCCAGTTGCTTTGCGGTAGAGGGGGGCCAGGGCTCAGGGGACGCCTCTGCTTCTCTGAGCCAAGGACAACTACAGGAGCTGCTATGGGACTGGAACAGCTGGGGCAGGGGACTGTCTTGCTGCCTGTGTGCACCATGAGCTAGGGGTGCACTAGCCCAGAGCTGGCTTCCCTGGCCTGACACCATCAACAGTTTGTCCATGCTCCAGCCCAGAGACTTCTAAGCTCAGTCTCAGCAGTCTGTAATCCCCCTGGCCTCCCCCATTTCACCCCCTAGCCTCCACCCAGTATTTCCCAGAAGTTTCCTATTTAGAATCCCAAGCCCATGTCCCCTCCACACAATAGTGAAACCCCAGTCGTGTACTTCCTCATGTCCCTCACAGAGTGGTATGTCTGTTCCCAGCTCTGCTCTGGGAGAATGAGGGTCTAGGTCTTAAAGGATTACACACTTTATGCTTTGTGGCTCCTGGAAATTTGAAGCAGATCCAATTCCAACCAGACACTTAGATCTACTGTTAAGACAGGACTAGACCCCTGGAAAGTAGGCTTTCTAGACTGCAAATGACAGGGGAGGCCTTGGAAGTGCTTCAGATTTCCAAGGCTGTCCTGAAACCAACTGACCTTAGACTTTCCAAGCTGAAGGGAGCCTTCAAGATCGTTTTACAAAGAAGGAAACTGAGGCCCAGAAGGTAATTGATTTGACCAGGATTTTACAAATGGTTCAAAACTGTCACCTGATCCACTTTCCTCTATTCCACAATCTGTGTCCAACTTTGGACTCGATGGGTTATCCTAGGGTCAAGGACAAGAGGAAAAGGATTTGTTTTGGAACCATCTAGAAATGTCCTTCACCTCCCAGAATTTGCTGTGCCTAGGTCAGCGACTCTTTATCAGCCTTGAATAGGTCATTTGGCCTGCTGCCTGGAGGAACCGAAATTAAAAATGGTCCCTGGGACTAAACTAGACTCCTCTAAGAACTAACAAAGCTTGAAGAAAGCTTGGATGGAAAAATACGTGGGAAGTAAGACGGGCAAAGCCTCACCCTTGGGGGAATTGGAGGAAGGAGAGAATTGGGGTAAGGGGCATATGTGGACTTAATCTCTGCAGTTAGTGTGACATTTTCTTTTCTTTTTTCTAAAGATTTTATTTATTTATTCATGAGAGAGAGAGAGAGGGAGAGACATAGGCAAAAGGAGAAGCAGGCTCCCCAGAGGAAGCGCAATGTGGGATACGATCCCAGGAAGCCCATCACAACCTGAGCCGAAGGCAGATGCTCAGTCACTGAGCTACCCAGGCGTCCCTGTGTGACATTTTCAAGAAGATACGAGTTTAGGATTAGGCTGAGAAATCAGAAAGCAACAAGACCTGGGAAAGGGGATTGGTTCTTAAAGTATTGTACCTGTGGGAAGAGTTGGAAGGAAAAAGAACATGTATGCATTTGAGCAGGAGTGGACTTTTGCTCAAGAGTACACACAAGCTTGAATTCCGATCTGGGTTTGCACAACCCAAGGCCCAGTTCATATTATTCTCCATTTTTTCCTCCCAGTATTCAGTTCTCTGACAGAGGGCATTAGACAAGAAATGTTCCTTACTGCAGGCGCCCTGGGCTATCCCAGCCTCAGGAGCATGTTGCTCAGCCACTGATGGCTGACTGAATGAGTTAGTTGCCCAACATAGCCAATATTTCCCATTGGCACTAGGCCCTTGAAAATCCCCTATTTTGGAAAGGTTATAAAATAGATCTTGTCCTAGTGCCCCCAAGGACTTAGCCATTTTTGATCTTGGGAATTCTCTGGTCAGTTGCTTTGGAAATTTGTGGCTACTTGTCAATACCACCACCACCACCAGTGCATTTTGTCTAAACTTTGTCTCCATTGCGGCCTGCTTGCCCAACACCTCAAGCCTCCCCAGTGAACCCAGAGCCACTGATTTATTTGAGGTATCACAAATATTCATGTCAGCCCCTAGGTCTTGGCTCCTAATTACAGGACTAAATGAAATGCAACCTACTGCAATTGTATTTCAAAGCCAACATTTTTGGCTTGACACACTTAAAATATAACAGATTTTTAAACTTAAGGGAGGCGCCCCCTTAAACCTAAGGAAAGAGTGACAACCAGGCAGTGACAAGATGGCTGGGATGACTGCAGGTTGTCAGAGGCTGCCTGAAGGGACGGGGGTGCACAAGAACCAAGAGAGAAAACTCACAGCAGCAGCCAGGGCCACCTGAAGTGGCTTGGCTTCTAGCCAGGGCCAGGGCCTAGAACTGATACAGAGACCAGGAACAGTGCAACAACTGCCCACTCTCAGCAGCTCTCAAATCAGGATCTCTTGGGACTGTTTCCTTCAAATATCCCACAAATGTCCATTTCTGTGGGTTGGAACATTCACTTTCACTCATCCTTTCTTTTGCCAACATTTCTCCCAGCCACCGAGATCCCATACTGGGCCAGAGAACCTCAGAAGTACATCACTCAGAGTCACAATGAAGATTTGGTGGCATCTGTGCTCATGGCTTCCAACTATTGCCCTGCACATGGTTCCCAGAACCAAGACCTACATCTCTGACCATCTCCTACACATTTATTGCCATCGAGCTACGTTTTTCTGATCTTGAACTCAATAAGTCCAAACTAAGGTCATCTTTCTTCCAAAGCTGTTGCTCGCCTTGATTTCCCCACCCTGGCTCAAACCCCAGAATCTTCTGTATTGTCTCCCTTTCTCTGGCCCCTCCTTACCCAGGTAGTCCCCAGGCAACCATGGCCTTCTCTTTCCAGGCTACATCACTTTGCCATTTCCAAGGCACCTGAAACAATAGCTGACAGACCTCCAGAAGAGTCATGGCATTTGTTCCAAGTGATAACAGTACTGAGAGGAGGAGCTGGAACCAGTGTCCATGGGCCTAAAACCCTGCACATTGCTCTTGCCTGCCAGGTCTTCTTTCTGCAGGCATATCGAGCTCCTACTGAAAAGCTTGTAATCCAAGCTCTTAACCAGTCATTTGGGCCTGTCCCAATTTTTCCACAATCAGCTTCTCTGACTTCCTGACACAACAGCTAACTTTTACTGAGCATTTACCATGTGCCAGGTGCTATTCTAAATGCTTTACATGTATTCACTTAATCCTCCCAAACCTAAGAAGGAGGGTGCTGTTATGATTCCCATGTTGAGCAATGAGGAAACTGAGGCAGGCCTCTTTCTCCAGCCTGTAGTCTCTCCCCTCCCCCATCTCTGTTTTTCACTTTCTTTCCCCAACACTGTTCTGCCTCTCTCTCTCTCTCTCTCTCTCTCTCTCTCTTCCAACGGCTCAACTCTGACTCCCCGGAGCATCCAGCTGCCTTTCCCCTCCCCTTCCCCAGAACACATCATCCATTTGTCTGGCCCCCTTGGCACGCTGTCTGTCCTGCTTTGTGTTGGTTCTGTGTTTCAGTGCCTGTGTCCAGCAGCCCCAGGTGCTCCTAACAGAGTCCTACATGTGCCTTTGCCACCTGGGCGCCTCCACAATGCCTACCCATGGCTTGCTCACCTCCCTTCTGTCTGCTACTTCTGCTTTGCTCTTGCAAGCAACAGCCCCACCACACAGGGACACCTGGACCCTAGGACAGTGCAGAGGCCAGATGGTGAAGAGGGGCCAGCTGACACTTTCGGACTCCTCTCAACAGGAGCTTTCCGCTCAGGCTGGTGGCTGAGTGTGACTGAGCTCCTCACCTGCTCCACAGGCTCTCAGGCTTGCCTCCAGGCTGGGGAGGGACTTCCTCTGGGCTCCATACATCTAGATACCACCCGGTTTGCCTCTCCCCTTCCCCTCCCCTTCTTTATGGCCTGGCCTTCACCACGACAAGCAAGCCTGAGATCCATATTTGTTTGGTTTTTTGAGAATGAGTCTTTATCCTCTTTTCCTGTGTTCTCTCCAAGCGTGACAGAAGGCTGCACTCTCATTTCCAGATTCGTTTCTTCTTCTGGTGTCCCTCAATTTCCTGCCTGCCTCAGTGGAGTCTTTCCTCTTCCTCTCTGGCCCAGTAGCCCTCTCCCCTCTCCTTCTTTGTCCCAAGTCACCAACCCAGGTATGTAGATTCTAATCAGAGCCCCACTCTTGCCTTGCCCCTACAAGTTACCTTCCAGCTTTGGGCCTCGTTACTCACATCTGTAAAAGGAGGCAACTGGACTAAATGATGAGTGACGTCCTGCTGAGCCCTCCAGAGTTCATTCTCCCTTTTACAGTCCTCCCCTCCTCCTCTCCCCTCCTGGCTCCATTCTCGGGTCTTCTCTCTCAGGAGAGGCTTGCCCTAGCCCCAGGGGAGCTGTGGCTCCAGCTCCCGTTCCCTGTCTCAGCGACCAGCCCTGGGCCTCCTCCCCAGCTCTGGCCCCGGCTCCACTCCATGTGGCCCGTCTGAGAGGCTGGCCCCAAGCCTGGCGGCAACTCCGCATTTCTCTGTTTTTCCTTTTTTTTCCTCTCTTTCCCGGAGTTAACAAGAAGCAGATGTGGCGCACGATGGTTGGAGAGGTGGGGGGAGGAAGGGGGGAGGCTGGACCGCCAGCCAGACAGGGGGGAAGGGAGTGAGCAAGAGAGGGAGGCGGGAGGCCAGGGCCCGCCCCACAGCCACTCTTGCGCCTCTCAACAGCCACAGGGGCAAAGCCCTGTCACCTCCAGGATCCGGTCATTGGGGAAAACAGATAGGGAAGCCAGAGGAGGGCCTGCTGGGGTGAGGGGGGGGCGGAGGCCCAGGAAGCAGCATCTGAGAGGGGCAGGGACCAGGCACAGAAGGCCAGGGGGCACAGAGAACAAACCCCCTCAGAAGCAGAGAATAGGAGAGCGGAAGGAACTGAGGGAGGGACAGGAGCCTGAGGAGGAAAGAGGAGGGGGAGAGGGGTCAGGCCAGGCTGCCGAGAAGGAGGCGTGTGGCTGGGGGCTGCCGCAGGAAGCTGGGGACAGGACCCCCGGCCAGCGAGCGCCGTCCCTTGGAGCAGCGGCATCCCCTGCTCCACACAGAGGCGCCAGCGGCCGGGCCGGGATGTGCCTCTGAGGGCCACGGCCGAGCACCCCTACCATGGCCCCCAGCACGCTCTGGAGCTGCTACCTCTGCTGCCTGCTGACCACAGCCGTGGGGGCAGCTAGCTACCCTCCTCGTGGTTATAGCCTCTACACGGGGGGCGGTGGGGCTCTCAGTCCTGGGGAACCCCAGGCCCAGAGCGCTCCCCGGCCTGCCAGCCGCCACAGGTAAGAGCCTGGGTCCCAGCCCAGGGCTGGACGTGGGTGGGAAGGGTGGGTCAGAAGGTGGGTGTCCCAGCCCCCGCCTTGGCTACCCTCCCCCGGGGCTGTATGCCCTAATGCAGGGAAGAGGGGGAGAGGAAGCCCATCCATCAGGTGGCTCCGCACAAGCTCACCTTCCTGCAGAGCATTTCTAGGGCCCCCTAAATAGATCGGTCCCCCTCTAACCTCAGTGGGACCTGTAGCTAGGTGCCCAGGGAAATGACCCTGAGGGGCATGGGCCAGGCCTTCCTGCAAGCTGCCAGCTACGTACCAGCCTGGTATTCTCCGGCAGACCTTTATCCCTTCCTAGGGCTTCCTGGCCCCATCCAGTAATTTGTGATTCTTTCTAACACCGTTCCTGCTCTGTTCCTTTGGGCTCTCCAGCCGGACACAGATCAAAGGCCAGCATGAATGGGGCCAAGAGTGTAGAACGCAAACCCCAAGGGGGGCAGGGCTCATCAATGGCTTATTCTCTACTTAACCCTGAGCTGGACCCCTGCCTGCCCTGGCCTCTCCCCTGAGGGGTGGGTGGAAGCCAGCATCCAGGGGATCACCAGAGGGACCCAGCCAGCTGGCTCATACAGGCCACGCCAAGCTGGGGATTGACACAGAAAAGGACATGAATGAATGTGTGAATTCAGAGGCTCCCCAGGACCCTGCAGCCGTGAGGATCAACTTCTTGCAGTTGTGGTTTTCCATTTTATGCCTTGTCTCGCTGTCTTGAAAAGTCTTTACTGACTCCTACTGCACAGGAAAGCGTGGGGGGAGCTGCCCCTGCCAAAGCCCTGGCTCCTACTGGTCCCCAGGGGCCCTTCATCCTTTGACCTTCCCTCAGCCTCTCTGGTAGCCCCTGGCCCTCCTCTGGGGCTTGTGTCTCTGGCCTTTGGGCCCAGCTGGGTTGTGCCTACAGGAACTGGTGTGCCTATGTGGTGACCCGGACAGTGAGCTGTGTCCTTGAGGATGGAGTGGAGACCTTCGTCAAGCCTGACTACCAGCCCTGTGGCTGGGGCCAGCCCCAGTGTCCCCGCAGCATCATGTGAGCCCTGGCGCTAGGGAATGGGTACTTGGTGGGGGCTGGGCTAGGCCAGAAGGAGGGCAGCCAATTTGGGGAATTTGTACAAAGCAGGTACCAAGGGGCAGGACTGGGGGCTTCGGTCAGACCCATTTTGGGAAGACACTGAGGCAACAGTTGGGGGTGGTTACTGAGAGCAAAGTTACCAGACCACCCTGTCAGCCCCCAGATGCCTTCTCTGGGCAGAGTCAGGCTCAGGATTAGGAGTTCAAGTCTCCAGCATAGGACGGGGGAGGAAGAATAGGGTTTTGGCCCTTGGCCAGCAAGCTGACAGCTGTCAACTGAGCACAGCCACATGCTGGATGCTAAGGGGGATCCAACCTGAGGGTCCACCACCAGCAGCTGCCCATCTCCAAAGACAGGATGCAGGGCCACTGACAGAACAGGGAAGAGTAAAGAAGCCTCCTCTGCCTCTCCCAGGTACCGCAGCTTCCTCCGCCCTCGCTACCGAGTGGCCTACAAGACTGTGTCGGATATGGAGTGGAGGTGCTGTCAGGGGTATGGGGGCGATGACTGTGCTGAGGGTCCCGCCCCAGCGCTGGGTCCTGCACCTACCACCCCACGCCCCCGGCCCCGGCCCGCCCGCCCCAACCTCTCTGGCTCCAGCGCAGGAAGCCACCTGAGTGGACTAGGCGGGGAAGGTGAGTAGGGGAGCCTCTGGGGGGAGAAGTGGGAGCTGGTGCTGGCTGGAAAATGAGGGGCCAGGCTGCTGAGGGAAAAACTCTATGCTCCCAGTCAGAAGAAGGGGACAGAAGGGAGTGAGATCCCTGAGATTCTCTGCCTGCGCATGTGTGTGAATGTGTGTGTGTGTGTGTGTGTGTGTGTGTGTGCGAATGTGTGAGTCAGATAGAAACCGAGATTGCGAGAGATCAAGAGAAAAAGAAGGCAGAGCAAGAGAATGTGCTCACACACGCCCACATGTGGCTGAGATACTTCCTACTTGAGAACGGCTGCAGGAGGAAGGGGGAATTCCTTCGAGAAGTTTGGTCACCAAGGGATTAGACAGTTCAGACTACAAGTCCTAGAATGCACTGCACTCAACTACAGGTCCCAGGCCCCTCAGGGGCCTCTGGAGACTGCAGGTCCCAGAATGCAGCGGTCCCCATGGCCTTCCTGCTTGCACGCGCCCTGGGCACTGCGGATGTGCTGTGTTTGTCTGCCAGGGAGATAGTCATGCTGTAATGATGGAAACAGGAACTTCTGGCTGACTCTCCCACTATCCAGCTCGAGCCCCTGCAGCCTTCCCGTGGAACCTTGTCTGTCCCTGTGGTGTTTCGGAGAGATGTTGCTCAGGAATAGCCACTGTTGTGGGGTCCACTGTGCCTCCCCATACTCCCATTTCACAGATAAGCAAACAACTTCTGAGACCTACTCTGGACAGTAGACTTGCTGGTCAGATTGATGAGCTGGGTTTGAAACTTGTCTCTGCCACTTATGAAACTTGTAATCTATGGCCAAGTTCCCTAATCTCCTCTGGTTCTCTTTCTCACAGTCAACAAAATGGGAAACGCTGTGATATCTATCCAGTGGAGTCTTATAAGGGAGGGAAAGCCATGGTACAATTTTGGCCTAGAGGCATTTAGTAAATGGAGGTTCCCCCTGTCTTGTCTTTGCCCAAATTACCCAGCTAACAGTGGCCAAATCAGCTAGGACCTCGTGTCGGAGCTGGGGAGAGCAGGGCCTAGGAGGCCTACAGGCCCTGCAAGGAGGGCTCACTGAGTTCTGAGGTCCAGCCACTCTGTCTGATGCCTTCCCCTCTCTGCCAGGTCCTGGGGACTCAGAGAAGGTACAACAGCTGGAGGAGCAGGTGCAGAGCCTGACAAAGGAGCTGCAGGGCCTCCGAGGTGTCCTGCAGGGACTGAGTGGGCGCCTGGCGGAAGACGTCCAGAGGGCCGTGGAGACGGCCTTCAACGGGAGGCAGCAGCCGGCAGATGCAGCTGCCCGTCCTGGCGTGCACGAAACCCTCAGTGAGATCCAGCAGCAGCTGCAGCTCCTGGACAACCGTGTCTCCACCCATGACCAGGAGCTGGGCCATCTCAACAACCATCACACCGGAGGTGGCGGTGGCAGTGGCAGTGGCGGTAGCCGGGCCCTGGACCCCGCCCCGGCCCCTCCGGGCCACAGTGAGGAGCTGCTGCGGGAACTGGAGCGGCGGCTGCAGGAGTCCTGCTCCGTGTGCCTGGCGGGGCTCGATGGCTTCCGCCGGCAGCAACAGGAGGATCGCGAGCGGCTGCGGGCACTGGAGAAGCTCCTGGCCTCCGTGGAAGAGCGGCAGCGGCAGCTCCCCGGGCAGGCTGTGGGCCGCAGGCCCCTTCAGGAGTGCTGCCCTCCCGAGCTGGGCCGGCGGCTAGCCGAGCTGGAGCGGAGGCTGGATGTCGTGGCCGGCTCCGTGACAGTGCTGAGCGGGCGGCGAGGCACCGAGCTGGGGGGAGCGGCTGGGCAGGGGGGCCACCCCCCAGGCTACACCAGCTTAGCGTCCCGCCTTTCTCGCCTGGAGGACCAATTCAACTCCACTCTGGGCCCCTCAGAGGAACAGGAGGAGGGCTGGCCTGGGCGTCCTGGGGGCCTGGGCCACTGGCTGCCTGCTGCCCGGGGCCGACTAGAAAGGCTGGAGGGACTATTGGCCAATGTGAGCAGGGAGCTGGGTGGGCGGCTGGATCTGCTGGAAGAGCAGGTGGCAGGGGCTGTGCAGGCATGTGGGCAGCTCTGCTCTGGGGCCCCCGGGGAGCAGGACTCCCAGGTCAGTGAGATCCTCAGTGCCTTGGAGCGCAGGGTGCTAGACAGCGAGGGGCAGCTGCGTCTAGTGGGCTCAGGCCTGCACAAGGTGGGAGCAGCCGGGGAAGCCCAGCAGGCTGCACTGGAGAGACTGCAAGGGGTTGTGGGCCAGCTCCAGGGTCGTGTCGATGCGCAGGACGAGACACTTGCAGAGTTTGCACTGCAGCTGAATCTCACAGCAGCACGGCTGGGCCAACTGGAGGGACTACTGCAGGCCCGTGGGGATGAGGGCTGTGGGGCCTGTGGTGGTGTCCAGGAGGAGCTGGGCCGCCTTCGAGATGGTGTGGAGCGCTGCTCCTGCCCCCTGCTCCCCCCACGGGGCCCCGGGGCTGGCCCAGGTGTTGGGGGACCAAGCAGAGGGCCTCTGGATGGCTTCAGTGTGTTTGGGGGGAGCTCTGGCTCAGCCCTACAGGCCCTGCAAGGAGAGCTCTCTGAGGTTATTCTCACCTTCAGCTCTCTCAATGACTCACTGCATGAGCTCCAGACCACTGTGGAGGGCCAGGGGGCTGATCTGGCTGACCTTGGAGCCACCAAGGACCGTATCATCTCGGAGATTAACAGGCTGCAGCAAGAGGCCACAGAGCATGCTACGGAGAGTGAGGAGCGCTTCCGAGGCCTGGAAGAGGGACAGGCACAGGCTGGCCAGTGCCCCAGCCTAGAGGGGCGATTGGGCCGCCTTGAAGGAGTCTGTGAGCGGTTGGACACGGTGGCTGGGGGACTGCAGGGCCTACGAGAGGGCCTTTCCAGACATGTAGCTGGGCTCTGGGCTGGGCTACGGGAAACCAACAGCACCAGCCAGACACAGGCAGCCTTGCTAGAGAAGCTGCTGGGGGGGCAGGCGGGCCTGGGCAGGCGGCTCAGTGCCCTTAACAGCTCCGTGCTGCTCCTGGAGGACCAGCTTCACCAGCTCAGTCTGAAGGACCTCACTGGTGAGGGGGCACTGGTGCAGTGGGAGGTGGGGGGACCCCTTTCTGGTCCTTTCTTTTTCCTCTCCCCCTCCACAACAGCCAGCCATAACCTTATATACTTTCTCCTTATTCTACCCAGCATGAATTGCAGGCCCACCAATGTCCCGGGGGTTGGTGTGTCCATAAGAGATGATCCAAGCTCCTAGCTCCCCACTCTCCCCTGGCAGCTCAGACAGGACAGTGGTTGGGGGTGGGGTGCTGCCCTGCCAGCCAGGTATCCAGCATGGGCAGCCCCATGGGCCCCATGCACCTGCCCATGGAGCCACAACCTTCTTTGTCCTTTGGAAACTGTTTTTATGGCTTCCCTTCAACTTAATTTTTATCACCGTAGGGCCCCCGGGTGAGGCCGGGCCCCCAGGGCCTCCTGGGATACAGGGACCCCCAGGCCCTGCTGGACCTTCAGGACCTCCAGGCAAGGATGGACAAAGAGGACCCATCGGGCCACCAGGTATGTGAGCTGAGATCCATACTGCAGTCAGGGCTCCCCCACATCTCTAGCAGCCCTAGGCTTGACATTCGTTCCATTCTGGATTTGAAAGAGAAAGGAGGAAAGGGGCAAGGAGTGAGGGGTCCTACGTGGCTGACAGTGATGAGGGACCGGCACAGTCACTATATGGGCCGGTTCAATGTGGTAACCTTCCTGCTGTATTGAAGACTAAGGCTGAGCTCACAGGGATATGTAGGGTGTGAAAGGCTGGGGACGAGTTGAACTGAAAGGACCTTATTCCTCCTTTTCTTGATACCCCCATTCCTGCTTTGGAGTCTGTATGTCTGTAGGACAGCGAAAGACTCAGCTGATATTTGCTGAGTGACTTAGTGAGAGCTGCCCCACATCTCACCGCTCCCTTTCCTCTTCCCACAGGTCCCCAAGGAGAGCAGGGTAAGTTCCTCCCATCTGGGGTGTCAGAGGGAGGAAAACTGAATGAGGGGTTGGATGGAGGGCAGAAGGCCTCAGGCAGCCCTGGAGGGAGAGACCCAGGAGGGGATGGGGACCAGGCAGCTCTGCACTGAGTATCTACTCTGACCCCCACCTTATCCCTACCCAGGAGTGGAGGGGGCACCAGCACCCTTTGTGCCCCGGGTGGCCTTTTCAGCTGCCTTGAGTTTGCCACGGTCTGAACCAGGCACAGTGCCCTTCGACAGAGTCCTGCTCAACGATGGGGGCTACTATGATCCAGAGACTGGTAAGCCTGGAAGCAGGCTGGCTGGGCTGTGGGGCAAGCCAGCACAAAGCTATGTGGTGACGTGTTCTCATTCTTGCCCCCTCGGGCAAGGGGTATCTTTTCATGCTCTGGTTTGGGGAGACCCCTTTTATCTTCATTTATTCATTCTCACCACAGCTTGGGCTAAGGGAAAGGGGTTTTGGGGGAGGAGCGCTTCTGTTCAACAGCTCTTTGTTGGGGGCCTGGGGATGTTGTAATGAACAAGGCGCCAAATTCTCTTGGTGGAACTTACATTCTAGTGGAAGACAGGTGAAAAGACCCTGGAGGTCTCTGCTTAGTCCAGGAGTTCTGGATGGGCTCCCTAACACCTCCCAGGCCCCTCCTGACTGCCATTCTCCGTCCCCAGGCGTGTTCACAGCACCACTGGCCGGCCGCTACTTGCTGAGCGCGGTGCTAACTGGGCACCGGCACGAGAAAGTGGAGGCCGTGCTGTCCCGCTCCAACCTGGGCGTGGCCCGCATAGACTCTGGTGGCTATGAACCTGAGGGCCTGGAGAATAAGCCCATCGCAGAGAGCCAGCCGAGCCCCGGAGCCCTGGGCGTCTTCAGCCTCATCCTGCCGCTGCAGGCTGGAGACACGGTCTGCATCGACCTGGTCATGGGGCAGCTGGCGCACTCGGAGGAGCCGCTCACCATCTTCAGCGGAGCCCTGCTCTACGGGGACTTGGAGCTAGAACAGGTGTAGACAGACGGCTGGGCATGACCGGCCCGAAGTGTCTACGCCGCCGGCCAAAGAGCCAGCGGGGACGGCGGGGCTCCGTCCTGGCCCCCCAGCCCCAGGCGAGCCGTCCAGTACCTGTGCCGCGCAGGCGCCCAGAGCGCTCTCCTCGCCACGGCCTGAGCGCCCCGGGCGGAGACTCTGGGATCCCCACGTCCAGACTTTTGGCCTGCTCGCCCTGCAGGGCCCAGACGGCTGGGGAGCCGATCCTCGCACCTTCGCAGCTCCTCCAGCCGGTCTCTAGCCCGAGGCAGGGCTCTCCCGAGGGGCTCTGGCCCCCACCGCCGTACCAAACTATTCAGGAATAAAGACACTTGGTTTTTCTAAAAAACAAAACAAAACAAAACAAACCGTCTGCTCCAGTATGTGTTCAAGGGTACACAGAAGTACAGATGGGACGGGGTGAGGGGGGAGCCCTGGGTTTCCCACCCTGGTCGCCCCCACCCCCGGCCCTGGGGCTCCGCGCGCGCTTCCTCCGCACGCGCCCGCGGAGAGAGGCGCAGCGGCCCCGCGCTCCTCCCCCGAACCCCGGTTCCGCCGCCGTCCGCCAGGGGGCGCTGCCCCCCGACTCCCGTCACGTGACCGCCGCCGCTCACCTAGCGGCCCCGCAGCTCCCTCGAGCTGGGATTGGCGGGGCCTCGGGGGCGGGCGCAGCCGCCGCGACAGCGCGAGCGCTGCAGGGACTGAGGGTTCAGGCCGCCGCGGCGAGGCCCGGCTCAACCTCGCGGCGGGTCTGCAGCGCGAGCCCCCCGTGCCGGAGAGGGAGGGGCACGGGGCGCCTTTGTGCTGCACGTCTTTTGCATTCAGAAGATTGCCTAGGTACGCTTTAGAGAGATTTGCATTAGCTCCGAGTCTATCTGACAAGTGAGGAAACTGAGGCCGGGAAGTGGGAGGCGTTGCCATCTGCAAGGCCACGCCACCTGCTAAGGGGAAGTCGGGGACCAAGGCCTCGGGGTCTGCGCTCCCAGGCTCCCAATTGAATCGGTGAGCGTGGGGAGCAAGGGACCTGCTCCATTCCCGCCTGGCTGCAGGAGTCTCCCTGGGGGAGGAGCTCGGGACGCAGAGGAGGAGCCAAATCAGCCTCTGGAGAGGGGACCCGATCCTCCGGGATAAGAGGCAGAGCCCAGGAGGAGCCCAGTCAGCCAGGCGGGCAGAAGGCTCCGGGAGCAGCCCCATGGAAGACAAGCAGATCCTCTGCGTGGGGCTGGTGGTGCTGGACATCATCAGTGTGGTGGACAAGTACCCGGAGGAGGACACGGACAGCAGGTAGGGGCGCCCGGGCCCCTCGGAGATCCCAGGGGCCGCTGCGGCCCCGCGTTTGAGCCCGGCAGCCAAGACCCCAGGTCCGCGGGGCCAGGGGCCCGCAGTGAGAATCCAGCCTCGGGAGCTGGTGTCCCGTGCCCTCCGCCCCGGAGGACCCGGGGAAGAACTGAGGCCGTTAATTATAAGACCCGGCTTTGGATAGCACTGTGTTCGCCAATTCCCGTTTCAGGAATCATTGTCGCCTTTAGAGACTCTTCGAGATCAAGTGATTTATCCAAGGGCATGCAACTAGTAAGGTGCAGGGCCAGCTTTTTTCTTCTCTCTTTTAAGATTTGATGTATTTGAGAGAGGAAGAGCGAGAAAGAGAGCAGACCAGAGGGGAGAGGGAGAAGCAGGCTCCCCGCTGAGCAGGGATCCCCACGTGGGGCTGGATCCCAGGACCCCAGGCAAAGGCAGACGTTCAACCCACTGGGCCACCCAGGCGCCTCCAGCTTCTTTCTTTTCTTTTTTTTTTTTTTTTTAAAGATTTTATTTATTTATGCATGATAGTCACAGAGAGAGAGAGAGAGAGGCAGAGGGAGAAGCAGGCTCCATGCACCGGGAGCCTGACGTGGGATTCGATCCCGGGTCTCCAGGATCGCGCCCTGGGCCAAAGGCAGGCGCCAAACCGCTGCGCCACCCAGGGATCCCAGCTTCTTTCTTTTTAACAAAAAGACCCATGCTCTTGCCTTTCACCAGCATTTACTTCTAATTTATCTACCACGTATATCTCATCTGTTTTTAAAATAAATTTTGAGGTAGCTTACAATAATAAGTATGTGCAGTTAGAGTGTAAGAATACTTAAAAACAAACAAAAAACAAACAAACAAAAAGAACACTTAAAACAGGGCAGCCCCGGTGGCTCAGCAGTTTAGTGCAGCCTTCAGCTCAGGGTGTGATCCTGGAGTCCTGGGATCAAGTCCCATGTCAGGCTCCCTGCATGGAGCCTGCTTCTCCCTCTGCCTGTGTCTCTGCCTCTCTCTCTCTCTCTGTCTCTGTCTCTCATGAATAAATAAATAAAAATCTTAAAAAAAAAAACACTTAAAACAGTGGTATTTGAGCTTCAGGGCTTGTTGGCACTAGAGGCAAGTTTGGAAATGCTGTGGGTTATGGATAGAGCTGGTGCCTATGCCATGACCAACTTTGCCCTGGTGCTCAATTCCAAAAGGAGTTTACCAGAAGTCTTTTACAAAAATCAACGAACAACATACTTCTTGGTTGTCTGGTAGAAGTTGAAGAGTCGCTCATTGGGTCTTCTATTTGCTTTTGGTAAGAACCTCACTGCTGCACTGCAATCCCAGGAGGGCATTTCTGTGGCACGGAACCTGTAGCTTTCTCTTGGTCTGGTCTGGTGCTTTGAATAACAAGAATTGGTCTTTGGCTGTCAGTTGTCTCAGCCAAGGACTGTCTGGCTAAAAGGTTCTGTCTAGTTCAAGGTTTAATTCCAAGAAGACACTATAGTGCTCATAGCCATGAATACCCAGTTTCCCTCTTCTAATTGAAGGGAGAGAACTGGTATTCTCCAGGCTCTGGGTACCCCCCAGCACTGTCACATGCATCATTACATACTTTCCTTATAGCAGGCCATGGGAAATCAAATCCTCTCTTTATAGATAAGGAAGCAGCTCCCTAGGTGGAGGAATTAAATAATTATTGTAAGGCCACATAGTTAATGAGTGGCAGAACAGTAATTATAATTCCTAGGAATCTAGTGCTCCAGCCCTCTATCGTCTCCTGTGCTTCTTCTCCCTTTGCCACTGGTCTCATGGAGTTGGCCCTTTGCTTTGGGCTGCTTTGTTTGCTAGAGCTTAGAGCCCTTGGGGGGGGGGTTGCGGGAGGGCAGTGGGGGAGGGGCACAAGGGGATGCCACTTTGTAGGCCTAGCCAGGTCAACCACCCCACCTTGTGCTGCAGGGTTAGAAGTTAGACCTCCTCTCAAGAGAACAGGGTGGGTTCCAGGGCCACAGGTCTTCCAACGACTGGGGTCCCGGGGAAGACCTGGAGTGCTGCTTCCAAGGAGAGGTGCAGTCCCATTCTCTTTGAGCTTGCATACAAAGCTCAGTTAAGAGAGGCTCGGAGATCCTGCTAGCTCCCACTAGGATGGGCTCATTTTGAAGGTGGGCACTTAGGCACCTCTCTCAAAAGATCCTTCTCATGTTCTCCATGCCCCCTGCTCTCAGGGTGCACCCCCTCCTACCCAGACCCATGGTTTTGCTCCTCTGCAGAGCAGTGTGGGTTGTCCATAGGGTCTCTCTTGTCTCTGTCTCTGTCTCTGTCTCTGTCTCCCTCCCTCCTCTTCTCTCTCTCTTGTGGGCCCACCCCTGACCCACCTCCTGGACGCTTGTGTCTCCCAGATGAGCAAGCCCAAGTGGGGGCCCAGTCCTTCCCAGGCATTTCAGTCCCACCTGTCCCAGGCTCTCTGTGCTCCACAGGCATCTGGGGACCCTCAGATTTCTTTTCTTTTCTTTTCTTTTCTTTTCTTTTCTTTTCTTTTCTTTTCTTTTCTTTTTTTTCTTTTCTTTCTTTTCTTTTCTTTTCTTTTTTTCTTTTCTTTCTTTTTTCTTTTCTTTTCTTTTCTTCTCTTCTCTTCTCTTCTCTTCTCTTTTCTTTTTTCTTTTCTTTCCTTCCTTCCTTCCTTCCTTCCTTCCTTCCTTCCTTTCTTTTTTTTTTTAAAGATTTTATTTATTTATTCCTGAGAGACAGAGACAGAGAGAGAGAGAGGCAGGGACATAGGCAGATGGAGAAGTAAGCTCCCTGCAGGGAGCCTGATGCAGGACTTGATCCCAGGATTCCCGGATCACGCCTTGAGCCAAAGGCAGATGCTCAGCTGCTGAGCCACCCAGGCGTCCCTCAGCAGAGCATTTCTGCACAGGAAGTTGGGTATCAGTGTGACTTTGAAGGATTTCCACAAAGTAAAAGTTTATACCCTTTCTTCAAAACCTCATCCAAGCTGGCACCTAATTACTTCCATTCAAAACTACAGAGTACATTGCAGTGATTTGGGAGTCAGGCCACCCGGTTTCTGATAGCAGCTTTGCCACTAACTATTGGTGTGATCCTGAGTCAGTCAAATCCCACAAGACTCCCCCATTCTAATCTGCCCAAAAATTTCTCTAAAGCTCATAGCTTGAGAACTGTTTGACCCTTTACAAAGTAGTATCCTTCCTAATGAGATCACGGACCCCTTTTCCCAAGACTGAAGGGAACTTCAGGGTTAAGTTTTGTGTGCCAATATACCTTAGCCTAAACATTCTGCGTCATTCATTTCTCTTAATTAGTGTTTTTTTTAAAGATTTATTTATTTATTTATGATAAACACAGAGAGAGAGAGAGAGAGAGAGAGGCAGAGAGAGAAGCAGGCTCCATGCCGGGAGCCCGATGTGGGACTCGATCCCGGGACTCGATCCGGGGACTCGATCCGGGGACTCGATCCGGGGACTCCAGGATCGCGTCCTGGGCCAAAGGCAGGCACCAAACCGTTGAGCCACCCAGGGATCCCCCTAATTGGTGGTTCTTATTGTAAGCGGCTACTGTTACTCTTTTTGGAACTGGAAGCATGGAAGTAGCAGCCTGCACTGTTGGGGCACAGGGAGAAATCATTAAAGTGCTTTGATGTGCATAAGTCATTGATACTTCATTGTTGATGGCAATGAGGTCCTGCAAGTGCATCTTCAGTTAGTCTCCTCAGCATACACCTTAGTTAGATTTTCAGTGAAGATGGAGAAAAACTAAAGAAAGAGAAAAGGTGGGGCGCCTGGATTGCTCAGTTGGTTAAGTGTCTACCTTTGGCTCAGGTCGTGATCCCAGGGTCCTGGGATCAAGCCCCACATCCCCAGCTCCCTGCTCAGTGGGGAGCCTGCTTCTCTCTCTCCCTCTGCCTACCGCTCCCCCTGCTTGTGTTCTTTCACTCAGTCAAATATATAAATAAAATATTTATTTTAAAAAAGGTAATTATGTAATGAGATGCCGTGTTAACTAACCTTACTGTGGTAATCATTATGTGATATGTGCTCATTTCAAATCATGTTACAGAATGTTATATGCCAGTTATATTTCAATAAAGCTGAAAGAAAGGGGAAACAAAAATGGAGAGAAACTGGTCTTCATCCAATAATCTTTTTAACCTTTCATATCGTATAAGTTACTCCCCCCGCCCCCAATTAAATGACCTCAATGTCCAGGTTGGCACCCCGACTTACTCATTTTACCCTGAGTTATTATTGAAGTGGATTCCCCCAAGGGCAGAGCAGTTAGCAGATTTGACACATTTGGGAAGAGGTGCTGGAAGTTCTCCAGCAATCAGGGCGCAGCGGCTCCTGGGAGGGGTGGGTCACTGTGACTGAGAATGAGGTCACCCACCCTGGAGCCCTCCTTTGGGATGGATCTGAATGAGTGAAAGTGGGAAGGCTGGTTAGACGCTTTCTGAGGAAGATCTGCCAGCTTTTCCCCATCCTGGGCTCCGTGGCGGGCCTTGCTGCCCCCGGCGCCAGCCTGCCGGAGCTGCAGGAACCCTCCACGTGTTTTGCAGGTGCTTGTCCCAGAGATGGCAGCGTGGAGGCAACGCATCCAACTCCTGCACTGTTCTATCCCTGCTGGGAGCCCCCTGTGCCTTCATGGGCTCGATGGCCCCGGGCCACGTTGCCGAGTGAGTGGAGGAGGGAGCCGGAAGGCCTGCCCAGAGGGTGGGTGGAAAAGAAGGAAGTCTTAACCCTGGGTCGGGGGCAGGCTATCAGAAATGGTTTGTGGCCACCAGAACTAGGTGGGAGGCAGCGGGACGGAGCACCAGCATCCTGGACCCTCCCGAGTGTGGCTTATCTGCAGCTCAGGTGTTAATGCTGTCCTGTTAAAGCCTTCCTTTCCACAGCCTCTCCTTGGCCACTCCCCGGAGCCCGCTCAGCTTCCCACCTTCCTTGCTTCCGACAGACTCTGCGGTGGATATGACCTTGCCCTTCTCGATTCCCTGTGGTCCTGGCTATGCTGGCAGCAGAAGGCAGTCAGGGACATGCTGTACCCACCCTCCCTCAAGGATGTCGAGCATCCATGGTCCTAGGGTTCAGGCCCATAGTTTCTTTCCCAGTTGAGGGAACAGAGCCTGTGCTTGCATCCCTCTTGTTAACTGAAGTAACAAGAACACCCTGCCTGAGGACGCTCCCGCTCCGAAGTCACATGCTAAAGCTGGGCCCAGACCTAGGCCTCAGCTCACCAGCTGTGAGGCTGCAGCCCATGGTGACCCACACACTTTCTCTGTGTTAGCTGCTGTAGGGACCCAAAAGCCCTTTGACCCCTGGCACTGCCAATTAAGCAAACACTTATCGGGAGGTGAGGCCCACACTTTGCCCACTGTGGGCAGTAGGGCAGGCTGCCAGGTTGCTGGTCTGTGAAGCATTTGCCCTTTGAACCCTGGTTTCAGGGGGGCTGCCGCCAAAGCCCAGCCCCCTGAGCTGCAGCCAGATTCCCTTTCTCAGTGAACTGGCACAGAACAGATCAGGGGGCAAGGGCCTGCCCTGTGAGGTGGGACAGAGGGACCCGGAGCCAACAGCTGGTCACTTGCTAACTTTCATCAGTGGCCATAAGAGGCAAGACTGCTGCTCTTGCTTTGGGTAGGGGGCTCATCTTCATGGAACAATAATGCCGGGAAGTGCACCATTCCACATTCTCCCCCTGTGTTCAACAAACATTTAATGAATACCTACCATGTGCCGGGCACTGTGGGTACAAAAAGTCATTTGGAAAACCAGGCCACAGTTTGCATGTTTTGGTCACGTTAGTGGTTAAAGGATCCTCGAGGTGTAAGATGAGGAGAGATGACCCAACTTGTACTGTCCAGCTTTGGTGTTGCCAAAAGTGGGGCCCAGCCATAGTGAGAAAGGTCAGGATAGTGGCTGGACTAGTGGTCACAGGACACTGTTTTCAGAGAGGGCCAGAAAATGTGGGGTGTTCTTTGTGTGCAGTATCCCCGAGGGGCTATCTCCTGCTCACTCTGATCAGAAGGGATTCAGGCCCACTCTGAGGAGCATCAGACGCTGTGAGCCAGCTCACTGGCTGGAGGGTTCACCTTGCCGTGAGAGAAGAGGGCAATGAGTGGCCCACCAAGGCAGGACCACTTCCTGGTTGGGCATGGTGTAGGTGGGTGTCGAACCACATTAGCAAGGCAAGGGAATTCAGAAAGAAGAGTGAGGATGAGTGTGTAGAGGGCAGCGGGGGGGCAAAGTACCACTTGGTAATTATTAATTATGCCTGGGCTTTGCATGAGACAGGCCACAGTGCCCTCACCTGCTCTGTTCAAACAGGGTTCATGCTCTAGGCCTCAGATCTAGCCCAAATAGTTTTATGAACTTAAGTTTTTTTTTTTTTTTTAAGATTTTATTTATTCATGAGAGACAGAGAGAGAGAGAGATAGAGAGAGAGGCAGAGACGTAGGCAGAGGGAGAAGCAGGCTCCATGCAGGGAGCCCGATGCAGGGCTCGATCCCGGGACTCCGGGATCACACCCTGAGCCAAAGGCAGATGCTCAACCGCTGAGCCACCCAGGAGTCCCAAGAACTTAAGTTTTATGAACTTAAACACATCTTTTCTGGCTTGAGTCAGACTGAAAGACAGGTTTGGGGTTGGAGGTTACTTCAATCAGGATCTAAAAGAAATGTCCCTTAGTGGTTTTCTCACTGGGTTCCAGGCTCTGCACCCCTCCCTCTCCTGCCTCTCCTGCCCCTTTGCACAGCCTGGGACAGTGTGGTGGTTTCCAGTTCCTTCCTACCCCCCTCCACTTCATCCAGGGTCCCTAGTGGCCCCTGCCACCTGCCCTCAGATCCCCAAACCTTTGTCGAACCGTACCTCCCCCCGGGGATACTCCGTCCTGGCAGTTTTGTCCTGGATGACTTCCGCCGCTATTCCGTGGACCTCCACTACACAGTCTTTCAGACCACAGGCTCTGTCCCCATCTCCACGGTCATCATCAACGAGGCCAGTGGTAGCCGCACCATCCTACATGCCTACAGGTTTGTACCTCTGTCTGTGCCTTGCCAGCCACCGCCGCCATCACTAACTCCCAGAACAGGACCCTTCTTCTCTCGGAGGCCACATGCTCCACCACCCCTGCCACTCCCTGCAAGAGGTCCAGGCCCCTTGTAGGCTCTAATCTGTGTCTCCTTGCCCTCCCCTTGGCTCGGACTCCACCCCAAGCTTCCTGGTGGCTGACTTCAGGCAGCGGGGCGTGGATGTGTCTCAGGTGGCCTGGCAGGGCAAAGGGGAAACCCCTTGTTCTTGCTGCATCGTCAACAACTCCAATGGCTCCCGCACCATTGTGCTCTACGACACGTAAGGCCCCCTGGCCTCACCCTGGCACAGCCCACCAATCAGTTCCCTCCCTTGCCATGTGGGCATCCCAACTGCCCGCTCTCTGCGCCTCTCTCTTTGTGCCAGAAATTGTCCCCAT
Source organism: Canis lupus dingo (assembly GCF_003254725.2). Lineage (NCBI taxonomy): Eukaryota > Metazoa > Chordata > Mammalia > Carnivora > Canidae > Canis > Canis lupus. The sequence goes on from NC_064259.1 coordinate 21,130,459, forward strand.
GCCAAACTGTGACTTCTCAATTGTTTTCAATTAGGGAGAAGTGAGGTGGGAAGGGATGTGCTTTGCTCTGCCTGGTGACTTGGCCTTGGTCAACACCACGGGCAGGCAAGCCTGTCCAAAACATAATTCATCGTGTGATTCCTCCATAATTGGTCAATCAGAAGCCTGGGTGTGGGTGTGGGGAAATTGTTCTGAGGAGAAAGGGATGGATGGGAGATGTGATTTTGTGATTCAAACCATCTTAAGCCCTAAAGGGGATCCATTCATTGGATTTCCAGGGTCAGCCCCAGAGTTGCCAGCCTGCAGCATGGCACCAAAGAGCTGGGTTTGGGTGGTCAGAAGAGATGAGCCCACCATGAAGGTCCCTGCACAATGAAGCCAGGCCAAATGCCACATACAACTCACAGCCATTGCCAAGGCAGAGGGAACATTGGGCCATCAGATGCCATGCTAACTGGGGGGAAGGAATCTGTTTAAAGTCCCAAGCTACTAGGGAGAGGCCCTGTGGACCCCCACTTTTCTCATCTCTCCCAGATTCCCTCCTGAAGAATCTCAGACATGTAGTTTACTAAGAACCTAGTGTGTTCCAGGTACTGTGTTAGGGCTGTGGTGGTCCACACCCAGCGGCCCTGGGGTTTAGGGTGTCCCAATCGCCCAGCATGACTCCAGGACCTGGGGAGAGGGGGCAGCTGTCCTAGGACAAGCCTTATGGCCAGTGTCTCTGAGCTCCCCGTGTCCCAGTGAATAAGTCAGTGGGCATATGTGCTGGCAGTGACCTTCACCTTGGGCGATTCTAGCCCATTAAGCAACAATCAATCTGTAGCAACTTTGATCAAGGACACCACATGGTATTCACAGGAAGAGGAGAAGAGCTCAGAGGAGAAACATTTGTTGCCCACTGGCCTCAGTGCAGACATATCCACACACATTACCTCTAACTGCAGCAGTCTGGTGGATTTGGATCCACTTACCAATGGAGAAGCAGCCTCAGAAAGGCCCAGGTACACAGCTAGTTAATTAGATAGATTCAGCTACAGAATGTGGAGGGGAGGGCATAGGTTAGGTGTAGGTCTCTGGTCAAGGCAGATGCTTCCTGGGGCGCCACCTAAGTCAGCCAAACATAAACTCAACCTCAAGCACCAACCTTGACCTCAGGGTTGCAACATGGAGCTGCCAACCCTAGAACAGCGGTGCCATCACTGCTGAGATGCCAGAAGTGAACAGGACCAGACCCAGGGTAGCCATGGCCTTTGTAGTTCACTGGGACACTGCATGCTGGGAGCTGCGTGTGCTGCTGGCAAGGGGGGAATTCTGGGAATTGTAGTCCCTGGTGCTCTTAGAGCATTCCTGGGAGATGTGGTCTCCAAGGCACACTCAACTGGCCTCTTGACACAAGCTGCAGTTGAGTTTACCCTTGGACAATACCCGAAGGGCACCCTAGCAGACTGCCTCCAGTCCCCTCTCTGGATGGAACTGGGTAGGGCAAGGAATGGTCAAGAGTTTAGCCTGAAACGGCCTCTCCTGGAGCTGAGCCTTGGAAGGCTGTGTTGCAGATCCAGCTCCTGGCCATGCTGCAGGCAGCACTAGGGATAGGGGCCCCAGCAGCCAGTTAGAGATGCTGGCCCTGGCTTGCCTCACCATGCCTCTTTTCTGTGCTTTCTGTCCGTGACTTAGGAACCTGCCAGATGTGTCTGCTACAGACTTTGATAACGTTGATCTGACCCGGTTCAAGTGGATCCACATTGAGGCAAGTTGCCACCCTACCTATGCTTTGAGGGGTTCAACCTGCCAGCCCCTCCATGTATTCTGGCTTCTTAACTTTTTTGAGCCAGGAAGTACTTTCCAGATAAATGACTCCTGCAACAGCCCCCGCCCTCCCATCCATTCCCTCTGCATCTTTCTGTGTTTTCAGGTAGGAAATCAAGGCCCAGAAAGCACCTTACTCCGGTTCACACAGCAGGATGTAGGCACCAGGGCAGTATGCTGGCTCTAGGCAAAGACCCATGCTTTCCGTGTTACAGGCTGCCCACCTCCTCCACACTCGGAGAAGTCCTGAGTTCTAATCCTAGCCTTGTCATTTAATTCAGCATAGGTCCTTAGGAGAGTCTCTTTTTTACTCCTTTGTCTCCTCATCGGTGAAATGGGGGGAGACGGTCAATAAGGTCTCCAAGGTCCATGACTGCCCTAGAATTATGAAACTTAGAATGGAGTTCCAGCCCAGCCTACCTCTGCTCCTGTCCCCCCTCACCCAGAGTTCCAGTGGGGAGGGAAGAAGGAGCCAGAAGCAGCTGGGCACTGCCCTGTAGGTCCTGAGTTGCCCTGCCCCCCCACCCCACCCCAGGGCCGGAACGCATCTGAGCAGGTAAAGATGCTGCAGCGGATAGAACGGCACAATGCCACGCAGCCTCCAGGTCAGAAGATCCAAGTATCTGTGGAGGTGGAGAAGCCCCGAGAGGAGCTGTTCCAGCTGTTTGGCTATGGAGATGTGGTGAGTGGCCCTGCAGCTTCCCCTTGCCACATCCAGCTCATTTGGGTCTTTTTTTTTTTTTTTAAGATTTTATTTATTTATTCATGAGAAATACAGAGAGAGGCAGAGACGTAGGCAGAGGAGAAGCAGGCTCCCTGCAGGGAACCCAATGTGGAACTCCATCCTGGGACTCCGGAATCATGACCCGAGCCCGAACCGAAGGCAGATGCTCAGCCATTAAGCCACCCAGGTGTCCCAGCTCATTTGGGTCTTAAAGGGAACCAAGCATTCCCTTGGTTACCTGGAATGCCTACCATACCTGGAATGGCTTGATGGCATTGGCAGGTAGGGGGCAAAGAGGCAGGACCCCAGCTTTGGTGGCCATGAAGCAAAATTTCTCCATCCCAATGGGTGCATAAGTATGAGAATGGCCAGAGGGCTACTAGAGCCAGCGACAGAGCACCCTGCATGGGAGTACCTCCTCCCTGGGCCTCCTCACCGCCTCCCCCGCACCTCCTACCCCCGAACACCCCATCAAGTGAGGGAATGGGACAGTTCTCCCAGGTGTCCTCCAGCTCTGGGGTGGGCGGCAGGCTCGGGGAGCCACCGAGGGGTGACGGAGGATAGGAAGGGGACTCGCATAAGGTAAATTTGGGTAGTGCTGGGATAGAAATGAAATCTGAATGACAATCCTAGCATCATAGCCCAAGCTGGCTGGGCCTCCGGTGGCTGCGGGAAGGTGTGGATGCCTGAGCCACACCCTGGGTTTTTATTTGATGGTTGGCGGTGGAGCTTGGCTGAAGTATTTTTCAACAAAACTCTCTCTGGCAGCTCTTAACGTGTAACTGGTGTTGAGTAAGCTCTACAGCCCCCGCCCTCTTTGTTTTAAAGGTGAAGAAACTAGACCCCGAGGGCAGAGTTGTATTAGGAAAGCAAAACAAAGCAAGAGGCTCCTGAGAGCCGGAGGTGTAACTTGGCAGTGGTTGCTTTCACCGCAAGATGGCGCCCAAGGCTCGCTTTGGGTTTTCAATTGCAGGAAATTCGTTGATCTTAGACCAAATAAACCAGGGACTTTGTGTCACAATTTACAAAGGGCTGTATCCCCGCACATCTTGAGCAAGTATGAAAACGCATTCCTGTGGGACAGTGAGATGCTACGTTGGGGATTTAGGCGCCATGTTGGCGGGGTGGCAGCGCTAGGCCACTGGTGGTGACTGAGCTGGGACTAGGTCAGGGTGACCCACAGCCTCCTTTCCACTGCCCACAGGTGTTTGTCAGCAAAGATGTGGCCAGGCACTTAGGGTACCGGTCAGCAGTGGAGGCCCTGAGGGGTTTGTACGGTCGTGTGAGGAAAGGGTGAGCAAGGGAAGCCAGGAGGAGGCTTTGGGTCTGGAGAATGAGTGAGCCCTGGGGGTGGGGGTAGGGGGGGGGCTGCTCTGGGGAGGGGGTGAGACTGGGACCCAGGTGGGGGGTGCTGCCCTGGGGAGGGGGTGAGACTGGGGGCCAGGTGGGGGTGCTGCCCTGGGGAGGGGGTGAGACTGGGGCCAGGTGGGGGGGCTGCCCTGGGGAGGGGGTGAGACTGGGGCCAGGTGGGGGGGCTGCCCTGGGGAGGGGGTGAGACTGGGGCCAGGTGGGGGGGCTGCCCTGGGGAGGGGGTGAGACTGGAGGCCAGGTGGGGGAGCTGACCTGGGGAGGGGGTGAGACTGGGGCCAGGTCGGGGGGCTGCCCTGGGGAGGGGGTGAGACTGGGGCCAGGTGGGGGGGCTGCCCTGGGGAGGGGGTGAGACTGGGGCCAGGTCGGGGGGCTGCCCTGGGGAGGGGGTGAGACTGGGGGCCAGGTGGGGGTGCTGCCCTGGGGAAGGGGTGAGACTGGGGGCCAGGTGGGGGTGCTGCCCTGGGGAGGGGGTGAGACTGGGGCCAGGTGGGGGGGCTGCCCTGGGGAAGGGGTGAGACTGGGGGCCAGGTGGGGGTGCTGCCCTGGGGAGGGGGTGAGACTGGGGCCAGGTGGGGGGGCTGCCCTGGGGAGGGGGTGAGACTGGGGCCAGGTGGAGGTGCTGCCCTGGGGAGGGGGTGAGACTGGGGGCCAGGTGGGGGGGCTGCCCTGGGGAGGGGGTGAGACTGGGGCCAGGTGGAGGTGCTGCCCTGGGGAGGGGGTGAGACTGGGGGCCAGGTGGGGGGGGCTGCCCTGGGGAGGGGGTGAGACTGGGGCCAGGTGGGGGGGCTGCCCTGGGGAGGGGGTGAGACTGGGGCCAGGTGGGGGGGCTGCCCTGGGGAGGGGGTGAGACTGGGGCCAGGGGGGGCCGCCCTGGGGAGGGGGTGAGACTGGGGGCCAGGTGGGAGCTGACAGCCCAGCTGAATGGAGGGCCTTGCAGGGCTACACTTATCTGCGCCTGGGCTGAGGAAGGTGCTGATGCCCTGGGTCCTGACGGGCGGCTGCTGCACTCAGACGCTTTCCCTCCACCCCGGGTGGTGGATACTCTGGGAGCCGGAGACACCTTCAACGCCTCAGTCATATTCAGCCTGTCCCAGGGTGAGTACCCCGGCAGGAAGCATGGGCCTGAGGCCTGCCCCTACCCAGAGACCACGCTGATCCAGCTATTTGTCCCTACAGGGAAGACTATGCAGGAGGCTTTGAGGTTTGGGTGCCAGGTGGCCGGCAAGAAGTGTGGCCTACAGGGCTTTGAAGGCATCGTGTGAACGCCCTGTGGCAGGGGGCGCTGGCTCACACCACCCCCTCCCCGGAGGCTGGCACCACCGGCCATCATTACCTTCTCCCTTCCATCCAGCCGGGCATCTGGACCACCCTGCTCTCTGGGCAGATGCGGGCTGTGAGGAGGCTCCGCCTGTGTCCTGGTGTCTCATGCTACTGAGCTGCAGAGCAAATAAATCTCCTGCCCCAGACCCGGCTTCCTTCTGCCAGTCTGTTTGTTCTTGATGTCTGAACTGCTCTGGCTGGGGATTATTACAGAGGCTTTGATACTACAGCCTTTCATCCTCTTTCTCTATTCTTCAAATTAACCTCTCTGAGTAGGCCCAGAGGAGGGGTGGCCTACACCAGAGCAGTAGGAGGTACCCCAGACTTGCCACCAGCTGTGCCTTTGGGGGAGGCCCAGCTGGTTCTGGTGAAGAGGAGCCACAGGGGATGGGTAGAGACCATGAGCCTTCCTGGCTGGGGAGGACACTTATCTCCTTGTACCTCAGGGAACCTTCCAAATAATAAGCTACGAGAAAAATCTCCTCTGGACCCCTGGGCTGTCACAAGACTCCAGTCATAGTTCCAGGACCATCCACATGGCTGAGCCAACCTGACAGACCAATGGGCAGGGAGCCTACTCTGTGGTTTGGTGGTGCCTTCACAGTCCAAAAATATCTCCCCTGTGACCGGCCCAGAGCCTGAAGCCCCACCCTTGGAGCCGCCTTGTAGTTAAGGCTGTGCTTCAGCCACAGATGTGCCCCAGGACACAGTGTTGCTCTCCCTGAGGTCATATTGGAATTAGCTAATTTTCATATGGGAGTTGGCCACAGAGGCCACAGAGTATGTTAAAACCATGGTCTCTGCAGTCCCACACACCTGAATTCAAATCTGCCACATTAGTGATGTCATCTTGGGTACGTTACTGACTCGGTCTTCCTCAATTTCCTCATCTGTCAAATGGAGCTAATTCGGCCTGGTCTTAGAATTATTGTAAAGGCACAATCAGGCAACATGGAAAATGCCCAGCATGAGGCCTGGTGTGTACTGGGCTCTCAATAAATGGTAGTTCTTGTTAATATTATGGGGAGGGAGGGCATGTACTGGGTGGTGGGGAGGACCGGCTTGGAGCTGCAGGAGGGTACTGGGTGTCTGAATACCATGGGAGGGGCACGGGGAGCATTTGGGCCCCAGGGAGAGGCTGCTCTCTCTCCCCTGGCTTGTCTGCAGCTGGCTGTGCCCTGCTGTGCTCTGCTGGGTCTCAGCACCATTTGGGAACACTGGGAAAGCAGAAGCCCCTCTATGAGGCCTATCCAGCCTCCAAACCCCTGTATCCCTGAGGCCAGGCAGGCCAGACCAGTGAGTAGATGGCCCAAGCAGATGAGTTCATTCGGTTCTTTATTGGTTGTCTGGGCCCTAAAGCTGCCCCCTCAACTTAGGGTCTACCTGAGCTGCACAGAAAGACCTGCCCCTACTATTGGGGCCAGGAAGCGGACAAAGAGGTGGTCCTCGTCCCAACATTCCCACCCCACTCTTTGGGGCTTGTGTTCTGGTACTGAGACTTCTAGGGGTGCAAATCTCTGTTGTCAAGGTTCATATCTCATCATTCTCCAGCTGAATAACGTGACCTTCAACCTCATTTGGGGTGTTCCTAGACTCCAGTGTTTCCCCTGGAAGCTCCTCTGCTTCCTTTCCAAGGTCCCTGGCCTCTACCTGTCCTCCAGCCTCTGCTCCGGGACCTGGGGCTTCTCTTTCAGCCTCCGCCTGTCCTCCAGCCTCCTGTACAGGCTCCGAGGACTCCCTTTTGGCCTCCACCCCTCCCCCATCTTCTCTGGGATCCAGGGCTTCCTGCAGCTCTTGCCTTGATGGGCTTTTAGCTAACAGGGACTGCCTCCCAACATCTTGTGGCTCCAGGGGCTCTCTGGGCTCCATGTGCCGAGGGGCCTCTCCTGGGAAGTTGATGAGCTCTGCAGGGGTCATTAGTCCGTCCCCATTCAGGTCCTGCATCTCAAGCACCTCGTCCACTACCAGGATCACCTGTGGAAGCACATGGTTGCTGTGGAGTCTGCAGTGAACAGAGATGTTCCCAGGAGCCCTGACCCTCCCCACATGTCTCCACAGCCCTGCCAAGTAGGCTTAGAGCACTTCTTTTATAGTGCATTCACCGAAAGAGTCACAATGAAAAAGACTGAAGCCCCAAGAAGTGGAGTCTCCTTCATGGGAGAAGGGGCACCCCAGCCCCCAGGGCTTACCGGGTTTGCGATCGGAAAATCAGCAGCTCCAGGTGCCAGAGCTTCGGTCAGCATGGACAACAGCTCCAGGCCATCCAACTGTCCACTCTGGTCATAGTCGTGGAGGGCAAAGAGGTAGAGGAGAACTAAGGAGGAGAAGCCGGATCAGAAGAGGCCTCGGGAACAGGTGGAAGAGGCAAGGGCACATGAGAGCCTGGGGTCAGTCCTGGCTCTGCTGCCCCAGGCACCCCCACCCCCTGCCCTCTGGCCCCAGGGCCCAGCCCCTCACCCTGCTCCCGGGTCATGTGTTCTGGCTCCTTCTCCATCTTCTCCAGTCCCTGGAGGTAGTTCCGCAGAAGCCTAGCGGAAACGTGGAAAGTAAGCCCCAGAGAGGCTGGTCTGAAGACCCTGGCCTACCCCCCAGGCCAGCCCACTCACCGAAGCTGCTCCTGGCCTGGCTGGAAGGGGTTGGGCAGCGGCTGCTGCTGCACTCCGGGGTCCAGCCTGGAGGAGGGAGAGAAGCGCCAGCCTGGCAAAGAGCCTCCCGGAGGATCCAGCCTACCAGCCTTCCACCCTCAGGCTCCTGGCAGCGTTCCCCAGACCCAAAGGGTGTTGTTCTCTCACATTTCCAAAAACCTTGTGGGGAGGAGGCCCTTCTGGTCTCAGAAGCAGAACCTACTCCCTCAGACTGTTTTTATAGATTCCTAACTTAGATGTTAAGGGAAAACCCAAATAAAGCATCTGGTTAGACAGAGGCCAAATGAGGCCACACTTAGTAGAAACAAGTTGGAAACCCGAGAAAACAGTGAGTGGGTGGCCAGACAATGTGGATTGTGGTCAACCTTCTATGTCAGGGCCGGGGCCCCAGGGCAGGTAGGTCTCTGGCTCAGCCCAAAGATACCGCCCGGTTTTCCACAGACCAGATTTGCCCCATGACACAAGGTGAGGACATAGATGTTGGTTTTGGAGTTTCGATCTGCTTGGGCTCTCTTTCTCAGTCCTTGAAGCCCGAGATTTGCTCTCAGTTCTGGATGGGCTGCCTCTTTGCCCAAATCAGTCCAGACCCGTGAGGCCAGTCCAGACCCGTGAGGCCAGTTTGCTGGCAGGAGCCATAGCATCAGCCTTTGTCACAGCCACCAGCCTTGCTGCTGTTCCTTTATCTGTCCCTCCACTCCACCCAGCCAACCTACTATGTGGTCTTTACACCCAACACCTTGAGAGGGATGTTCACACAAAATAGGATTGATATGCCAATGATCTCGAAGGCTCTGGCATTCCCACATGAGGTGTTGAGAAGAGGAGTGCAGCTTCTTCCCAGGCTTCACACCCCATTGGAACTGAGTGCCGAATCCCAGATGAATCAATCCCAGCAAACACACGCTGGGTGGGTGCCCACTCTGCAATGAGTGCTCTTACAGGCACAGGCAGGGGTGGCAGCAGCTGGGGGCAGGGGGGCAGATACAGAGCTCAGGGAGCATACACTCAGCCTCCTGCCTCCCAGAGGGGCCCAGATTCTCCAGGGACTCCCCGCATCCCAGCCTGTGGCCCTTCCCTCTGAAGCCCGTTACCTCACGGTTCCATCCTTGGGAGCGGCCTGGCTCAGGGGCAGCAGCAGCACTAACATTCTCACTGGCAAAGGTAACAGCATCCTTGCTGGAACTGGAACTAGGAACAGAGTTAGGGAGTCAAGGGGAAGGAATATCTGCCACAGAGTGGGGGAATCAGTGGGTCAGAGGTGCCTTCTCTCCCTGCCTCCACCTACAGCCCAGGTGTCAGGACTCCTGCTCAGGGAGGAGGCACACACAGACCTCAGAGATCTCCTGTGGAATTTGTCCAAAACAAATCTTACTCCACACCCACTGGAGTAAAGCTGATCAAGCAGACCTGCTGTGGTGGAAATGGCTCCGCAGGCAGAGGTCTCTCCCCCCTTCGCTCCCCCACTGAGGTGCCCCACCCATTCCCCACACCCATCCCCCTACCATCACCCCCACCAGCCCCTGAGGTGCTCCTAGAAGTGCGGTTTAAGTACATCTACTCCAGTCTAGTCCCTCATTTTGTAGATGGAAACTAGCTCAAAGACGTTAAGAAAAAGGCCAAATCAGAAATGCAGAGTTGCCAAAAGACCAAGACGGACACAGAGGCAGATTGTTAGCTTGTATTTATCAAAACTCACCTAAGAAAAAATCCATAAAGGTTCAGACTCCTTTTTTTTTTAAAGATTTTATTTATTTATTCATGAGAGACACATAGAGAGAGGCAGAGACATAGGGAGAGGGAGAGGGAGAAGCAGCCTCCTCACAGGGAGCCTGATGTGGGACTCAATCCCAGAACTCCAGGATCACACCCTGAGCCAAAGGCAGACACTCAACCTCTGAGCCTCTCAGGAGTCCGGAGGTTTGGACTCCTTGCACAGGTCTAAACTCAGGTAAGGATTGAAACAAATCAGAGTCAAACCAATGGTGGCCCTAGGACCTGTTCACTGAATGCAGTTAGGAAATCCCAGTAGAAAGGAAAAAACAAAAGCTTCCCTTTAGACCTACACTGTGTAGGCCCATTGGCAACACAAGCACTTGGTTATATGAAAACAAAGAGAGAAAGGATCTATCAGAAGCACAGAGCATGAAGCTCACTGATGAGGTCCAGGTGGATGTGCACATCATATGATCTCCTAAGGAAGCACACACCCACCACAGCTGAAGCCTGAGACCCCATCCCCATCTCTAGGAAGACAAATCACCAGGTGCTTGATGGTCTAGGCAGAGGATCAGGAACCCCTGTCATGGTCCTCGACATTCTGGCTGGCACGGAATTCTCCTGGGGACATGTCTGTAGCTTTTACCAGATTCTCAAAGAGCTCCATGACTGTAACAAGTTGCAGAAGGACCGCAAGGATGGCAATCAACTGCCTCAGAGAGGTGAGGTGGAGCTGGGGAGCACCTGGCCCATGGAAGATACATGTGGGAGCCTAGCTGTAGCTGTGCAAGTGGAATCACCTTGAGGAAGAAGCAATGAAACATGGAAGTCCACAAGAAGGTGAAGCTACCAAGAGGCATAGAAACAGCCTTTAGTTTTCTCTGCATACATGGCCTCTACAGATATCATGAGTCTACACAGTTTATTGGTGTCCATAATCCCCAATGGCCAAATGGGTGCTGAAGCCACAGTTCCTCTAAAGGTGTTCACAAACCCTGGTTGGCAATATAGATCCTTGAGCTTCGGTTGTCGCATCCAAGAGAAAAGACAAGTATTAGTCCTGTCTAAGGGAAGGAATTGGAACTGAGATCTCTGTATCACCAACTGGGAGCCCTCCAAGGTCCCACTGCAGTGGACACATCTCAGTGAAAGGGTCGTTTAGAAAAATATCCAAACCTCCAGACATGGAGTATGATGGTAAACATCCCAATGAAAGTAATTGCGAAGCTGGATAAAAATAGAAAGTACCTTTTCAAATGCATTGAGTTGGTAAGAAAGTAAGAAATTATGAGTACGGTAATTCTGAGGAGGCAATGAGATTGAGGTCAGCTTTTGCCTTAAGAGTGTCTGTCAAACCAAACCCCAGGTGAATCTGCATTATCAATCTGAATGCCTAGTGCAATACAGGAGCCCCGAGATAAGCCCTGGACCCACCCAGGGTGAGGAGACTAATAGGAGATTCCCTACATAAAGTTGGAATTCAAACAGCCCGACTCAATCATAAGGGTGAACAAAAAAGTAAATGTGCCACAAAGAAGGGCAGCATAAACCTTGCCTATTTTGACTTCAAAGCTGGGTGGAGAGGGCAGCCCGGGTGGCTCAGCAGTTTAGCGCTGCCTTCAGCCCAGGGCGTGATCCTGGAGACCTGGGATCAAGTCCCACGTCGGGCTCCCTGCATGGAGCCTGCTTCTCCCTCTGCCTGTGTCTCTGCCTCTCTCTCTCTCTGTGTGTCTCTTCTCTATGAATACATAAATAAAATCTTTTAAAAAAAAGTAGTTATATGCAATTTTTAGGAAATGAACCTACAAAGTATAGACACAGGTTGAAAGCAAATGGATGGTAGAAGTATATATAAAGCAATTAAAAAAAAAAGCAATAATAGACAAAAGAAAGCTAGTAGGGTTTTATTGACATTAGACTAGATTTTTTTAGACTAGATTTTAATGTGAAAGGCATTATTATAGATAAAAGAATGTCAGTTAAAATTCATAAAAATTTAATCCCCTGGGAGGATATCATAGTTCTGAACTTGTATATGTCTAATAACATAGCCTCGAAACATCTAAAATAAAAACTGACATAACACTACACACCTATTAGCATGTCCAAAATCCAGGACACTGACAATACCAAATGCTGGCGAGGATGTGAAGCAGCAGGAACTCTCATTCATTGCTGATGGGAATGCAAAATGGCACAACCACTTTGGAAGACTTTTAGGCAGTTTCGTATAAAACTAAACATATTCTTACCATACAGTCTAGCAAATCCACCAATTGCACCCCTTCATATATACTGAAAGGGGCTGAAGAATTATGTCCACACAAAAACCTTCACATAGATGTTTATAGCAGCTTTCTTCATAATTGCTAAAATTTGAAAGCAACCAAGATGTACTTCAATAGGTGGATGGAGAAATAAACTGTGGTATATCCAGACAATGGAATATTAGTGCTAAAAAGAAATGAGCTATCAAGCCACAAAAAGACCTGGAAGAATTTAAGTGACTATTACTAAGTGAAAGAAGCCAATCTGAAAAGGCAATACACTGTATGATCCTAACTATATGACATTCTTAAAAAGGCAAAACTATGGAGACAGTCAAAATGTTGGTGGTTGCTAAGGGTTGAGGTGAAAAAGATGAAGAGGTGGAGCATAGAAGATTTTAGGGCAGTGAAACTACTCTCTATGATACTATAATGATGGATTATACATTTGTCTAAACCCACAGAATGTATAAGAATGAACCATGTCATAAACTATGGACTTTGAGTGATGATGTGTCAGTGTGGGTTCATCCAGTCATCCAGTCATAATGAATGTACGCTGATCTGGGATGTTGATAATGGGGGAGGTGTGTATGGGGGTAGAGTGTGCAAAAGAGATATAGGAAATATCTGTACCTCCTTCTTAATTTTGTTGTGAACCTAAAGCTGCTCTAAAAAATAGAATCTTAAAAAAAAAAAACCAGCAGAACTACAAGGAGAAAAGTCGAATCTGCCATCATGGGAGGAGAATTTATCATACCTCATTCAGTATTTGAAAGATAAGCAGACTAAAAATTAGTAAGAATGTAGAGGGTTGAATAAAATATTTAATATGCCTGAGCTAATGAGCAAATGGGAGACTACTGCTTCAATCTCTTAGCAAATACATGTTCTTCTTAATGCATGTGGAATATTTATAAAAACTGGCAAGTAGTAGGCCAGAGCATATGGCTCAGTGCATATCAGAGAATCTGTCTCACACCATATTATATGACTAACATATAATTACATTAGAAGCCAATAACAAAAATGATCTCAAAAAATCTCACATATATGGAAATTTAAAAGGCACACTTACATGTGGATTACAGAAGAAAATCATAATGGAAACTGTTAAATACTTAGAATTGGATACTGGGAAAATATACTGGGAAAAATACTGGGAAAATATACATGAAAATAAGACAGGTAGGTGCCCCTGGGTGGCTCAGTTGGTTAAACATCTGTCTTTGGCTCAGGTCATGATCTCAGGGTCCTGGGATTGAGCCCCGCATCAGCCTCTCTGCTCAGTGGGGAGCCTGTTTCTCCCTCTGCCTGTCTCTCCTACTCATGTTCTCTCTCTCTCTCTCTCCTTCTCTCTCTCTCAAATAAACAAGTAAAAAATAAAAATAGAAAGAAAAGAAACAAGATAGGTAGCCAGAGCGGTATCAGAGGGAAAGTGGGTTGTTAAAAGCATATATTAGGTAAAAGTTCACGAGTTAAGTTTCCAATTCAATAAGCTAGTAAAATAGAATAAGCTTAAAGAAATGAAAAATAAAAGATGGCAGAAATTAAGAATGTGATAGAGAAGAACAATAAAGCTAGAGACTGGTGTTGCTTTAAAAAGGACTAATAGGGGATCCCTGGGTGGCTCAGTGGTTTAGCGCCTGCCTTTGGCCCAGGGTGCGATCCTGGAGTCCCAGGATCTAGTCCCGCGTCGGGCTCCTGGCATGGAGTCTGCCTCTCCCTCTGCCTCTGCCTGTGTCTCTGCCTGTGTCTCTGCCTCTTTCTATATATAATAAATAAATAAATAAATAAATAAATAAATAAATAAATAAATAAATCTTTAAAAAATAAAAAATAAAAAGGACTAATAAAATAGGGGTGCCTGGGTGGCTCAGTCAGTTAAGCGTCTGCCTTTGGTTCAGGTAACGATCCCAGGGTCCTGGGATCGAGTCCCACATCAGGCTTCCTGCTCAACAGGGAGTCTGCTTTTCCCTCTACCCTTCCCTGCTGATTGTGCTCTCTCAAATAAATAAATAAAACAACAACAAAAAAATACTGATAAATAGACAAGCCTCTGACAACTTGCATTAAGAACAGAGAGAAAAGGCACAAGTAAACAACATTAACAATGAGCATGGGGATATAACTACAGAAATAGCAGAAATTAGATCTTAGAGGTTAGAGCTAATTTCTTAGAAAAACCTAATAGCAAGACTGATGGAGAAAGAAATAGCAAATCTTAATAGTCCTATAACCATTAAAGAAATTGAATCAGTGAGGATTAACCTATATTGTTTGAGGGACTACAAACTCGAAACGTTTCTAGAAAGCAGCCTGTGCACCGATTGCCATGAAACTCTGACCCAACAATACCAACCTGAGGATTACATAGGGAGGAGCTCAAATGGGAAAAAAATTATAAAGATACTTATAACCATGTTATACGTATTAGTCAAAGAAACATAACCTGAATGTCTAACATTTAGGCAATGGCTAAGCAAATCACATTGTATGAGGGAGCAATTAGAAATAAGTCTTGCAGAACACCTGGGTGGCTCAGTCAGTTGGGCTCTTGGTTTCTACCAGGTCACAGTCTCGGGGTCTGGAATCGGTCTCCCACACCAATCCCACCCCCTATGTCAGGCTCTGCATTCATCAGGGAGTCTGCTTCTTTTTCTTTCCCTCTGCCCCTCCCTGCTCTCTCTCTTTTTCAAATCAATACTTTTAAAAAAATGATAAATATTGCAAAAAATAGATTTGAATATATCTATTCAAAGGTTAGATAGGTTTTAGGGGTGCCTGGATAGCTCAGTTAGGTGTCAGCCTTCGGCTCAAGTCATGATCTCAGGGGCCTGGGATTGAGCCCCATGTCAGGCTTCCTGCTCAGCAGGGAGGCTGCTTCTCTTTCTCCCTCTGTCTCTCCCCCTGCTTGTGCTCTCTCTTTCTCTCTCTGTCAAATAAATAAAATCTTTAAAAGTAATTTTAAAAAAGCTTTAAACTTCTGTATTATGAAAGACACCATAAGTATAACAGGACAGGTGGGATAAAGGACTGGAGGAATGCAAGTAGGTTTCAAAACTACTCGGGTTCTCTCCACAGCGGGGAGCTCACTGCAGCCTACCCCAACAAGGGGTCAAAGACAGAAATCTCGAGAGAGATTTCCTACGGGGGACTGACTGAGTGTAAAGGCTGCAAGGCTGCAAGGCTGCAGACATCTGTGCCTAAACCAGGAGGATTAGGAAGAAGGTCTTGCCCACAGGGGGCTTGAGTGTTCAGGAAGTAATGACTGGGGGATCCCTGGGTGGCGCAGCGGTTTGGCGCCTGCCTTTGGCCCAGGGCGCGATCCTGGAGGCCTGGGATCGAGTCCCGCATCGGGCTCCCGGTGCATGGAGCCTGCTTCTCCCTCTGCCTGTGTCTCTGTCTCTTTCTCTCTCTCTCTGTGACTATCATAAAATAATAAAAAAAAAAAAAAAAAAGGAAGTAATGGCTGAAGGAGGGTATGGGTTCATGGGTCAGAGGGCGCTGGTTCTTTACGTCCAGGGTGCTGCTGGGGTTTTCGGGGGTGGTGGTGGCAGGGTTCAGCTGAGGGTTTTAGACTCTAAGGTGGAAGAAGAGGCATATAATTGCTGAGAGGGCCAGCTGGCCAGAAGAGGCCAGACGGAGAACGCCAGAAAGAACAGACCCTGGGACTGATGCCACAGGGGGTAGCATGGCAGCACCAGATGTCAAAGACCTATGTTGACAAAGACCAGAAGGTGAGCATCCATAGGGAAGGCAAGTATAGATGTAAGTTTGTAGAATGAAGATAATACTATCAAGCACCTACTATGTGTGAGGAACTATCTTATAAGTGAGATGATAAAACAAAGTAGAATTACTTATCCTTGTAGTTCCTTAAAGCTTGCAAACATAAAACAAAGGAAAGATACAAATGTTAGATAATGATTGGGAGAAAGAGAAACACAGACTTCCTAAGGATGAGGTGGCACAGCCCAAAGGTGAAGGGTAGGTCCAGGCCCGAAGCCCCAGGCCACCTGAATCCAAACTCCAGCTCTGAAACGCAGTAGCTGTGGGACTTCTGTGCTTCAGGTTCTCCATCTGCAACCTAAGGCAGACGAGAGCATCTCTCATGGGGTGTGGGGTTCGATTTTACACATCCTACACATTCTGCACAGTGCCTGGTCATCCAATAATGCCTTTTTTCCCTCTGGAAATTTTCCTGGATTCCTCTGCAGTGGCTTCACACATACCCACCCTCCTGGTCTCCCCACTGGATACCCTCAGATTGTTTTCTGCACTGCCACCCCATCTGTTCACTGCCAGGACCTGCGCCTGCTGGAGGGACTGGAGTAATTTAAATCCCTCAGAGCTGCCAAAACCTATTATCTGGGCTTCATGTGTGATCATGCACTAGCAGGTGCCTTTTAAAAGAGGACTCTCTGGTAGTAGCAATTCAGGCATAAAGGGGAAGCACCCCTCAGATCCCACTAATCCACTCATTAGGCCAAATGTGCTGGTTTGCAAAACAGGTCTACAAATTGGTTGACACTTCTTTCCACAAAGGACCAAGTCCAATTTGCCTTTCCATGTATGCGATCTGGACTTAGCCACTCACTTCTAATGAATAGCTGAAATACAGCTACACGACTTCCAGGCGTATGTCATAAAAGGTGACATAGCTTATACCTGGCTCTGCTTCTCTCTTATCTCCCCACAGGCCGATATGCACCTCTGGAGCCCTGAGCCACCATGGAAGAAGTCTGGAAGGAGAAAGAATTTCAAGACTGCACGCTCATGAACAAATCCATGTTATTGTTTCCAGCCACTAAGTTTTAAGATGGTTGTTGTCTTAGTAATCAGAACTGTGTGTGACTGGGCAGTAGTCACATGGAGCCCACCTCTCAGAGGGGTTCTTGGCTTAGTGTAATGCTCTGCTGTCACCATCTTGAAATTCTTTCTCCTTTTTTTCTTAATTAAGTAGGCTCCACGCACAGTGTGGGGCTTGAACTCATGACCCTGACATTGAGAGTCTCATGTTCTACTGACTGAGCCAGCCAAGCACCCCATCATCTTGAAATTCTTTTTTTTTAATATTTTATTTATTTATTCATGAGAGACAGGCAGAGACACAGGCAGAGAGAGGAGAAGCAGGCTCCCTGCAGGGAGCCCGATGTGGGACTCGATCCTAGGACCCCAGGATCACGCCCTGGGTCAAAGGCAGATGCTCAACCACTGAGCCACCCAGGCATCCCGAAATTCTTTTTTTTTTTAAAGATTTTATTTATTTATTCATGAGAGACACAGAGGGAGAGAGAGAGAGAGAGAGAGAGAGAGAGGCAGAGACACATGCAGAGAGAAAAGCAGGCTCCATGCAGGGAGCCCAACGTGGGACTTGATCCCGGGACTCCAGAATCATACCCTGGGCCGAAGGCAGCGCTGAACCGCTGAGCCACCCAAGGACTCCACCATCTTGAAATTCTTAATCTTGTTCTTGCCCAAGGCCCTGAAAGCATGTATCTGATCCTGAACCCTGCCTACATGAATTACCATTATTCTCCTCTTGGTCCTACGCATCCATCACATGTATACAACTATAAAGTATGTATAGTGGACAGAGAACAGAGCTTTGGGACCAGCCCCACCACAGGCTGTTAATTGGGTAAGTTAATTATCCTCATTGAACTTCAGTTACTTTATCCACACAATGAGATAATAACAGAACTCACCTCACACAATTACAATGGATAGTAAATACATAATGAATTCCCTCTTGCACAAATTAATGTAGTAGCATCTTTCTTGTCCTTGCCTCTGGTAGCTTCTCCATTCAAGGAACCCTTCAGGGGTGCCTGGGTAGCTCAGTTGGTTAAGCATCTGGCTCTTGGTTTTGGATCAGGTCATGATCTTGGGGTGGTGAGATTGAGCCCCGTGTCCTGAGCATGAAGACTGTTTGAGATTCTCTCTCTCCTTTTCCCTCTGCTCCTCCCTTTGCTCTCTCTCTCTCTTTCTCAAATAAATAAATCTTAAAAAAAAAAAAAAACTCTCCGTCCCCACATTAATCTTCCTTAGCTAGAATGCCACTGCCACAAAATCTTCAATGGCTCCCAATTTCTATTACAATCCAGAGTCCTCAGCTGGGCATTCAAGGCCTTGTATAATCAGCTATGAAGTTACCATTTTATATTCATCTTCCGGGGCTCCATTACATTAACACTTGGCTTCAAACAGAAGGGTTACTGGAGTCTCCCAACATACTTCTGACTTTCACTTTTCAGGGCTCTTGCCCAAGCTGATTTACCCTCTACCTGGAATACCCTGGGCCCTCCTGACAACCTGAGCACTCTGGTTACAGTTCATGTCACAAGCTTAAATAACTGTATGTGGACTATTAATGCCATCTAAATAATATTCTCTTAAGTTATGCTTCTAACTGTCCTTTTTGGTACAGGCGATCCACCTCTACTGTTTAAAAAAAGTCAAGCTTAAAGGCACCTCGAGTAATGTGTAATGAGGTTGGTGTAATGTGATTTGTTCACCCTTAAGACATTTCTCAGCATTTACAAAAGTTTTTGTAAGCAGCAGAAATAAAGCCATTATGAACCACTTCCTAATCATCTCCTATAACTGTAATGCCCACAAATGTAATTTATCCTCAGACCACCTGAAAGCCACAAGTCATAGTTAACAGTTATGATGTAATTCATAGTTATTCACATCCTTCACAACACACTCACATTCATACACTCACATTTGCAGTGACTCTCAGGCCTTGGATTGCTTCAAGCCAGTGCACCAGCACATGGGAAGAGGGCCCTCCTGGCATGAGACCTCTGATTAAATCCTGCCTCCCAGTCCTGAAAGTGTGATCCGGGTGGGTGTCTCACTCTCTCTGGGCCTGGGGTAACAGTATCTGTCTTGTAAGGGCCTGGGGAAGATGCAATGGGATCATGCAGGTTGAATGACGGGCATTTGAGTATTTCCAGAGAATCTAGGATGCAGCAGAGGCCTTTGATCTTGGGTAGTTTCCTGTCCAGTGCAAAACTTTCTTCCACAGCATCAATGGCCATTCCGGCTTGCTTAACTCTCCAGGCCAGGAGTCTAGCACCTCATAGGGCATCCACTCCATTTCTGGCTGAGTCTAACTGTCCAAAAATTATTTTGAACCAAATCCTATCCCTCTGGTGGCCCCCTCTGGCTCCCAAGACACCATCTCCCCCCCACCCCCCCCCAAAAAAAAAGGAAAAGAGAGCTTCTACAGCCAAAAAGTTCCCACCCCTGAGAGCTGGTCTCCACCCTGCCACTTCCAGCTGGGCGATAACCTGGGGCCCCTCCCAGCCCCCCTTTTCTTCATCTGCCAAATGAGGATGAAACTCCTGCCGGCCCCCAACCTCCCTCCCAGGATGTCAGAGCGACAAAGGAGCCACTGGAGGGAAAGGCGGGTGGGCAATTGTGAGCCCCCCTCACCACACCTGGGAGCTCAGGATTCTCTCCGGCCCCTCCCTCTACCTGGTCTCCAGGGGAACCTCCTCCCGCCGCAGGGGGGCACGCAGAGGGCCTGCCTCCGCAGCCCGGGGGCCCGGGGGCCGGGAGGGCGCCCCCGCCCCGCCGTCCCGCCCCGAGACCCGCGCGTCCCCGGCCCGCCGCCCGCCCAGCCCGGTGCCCGGCCGCCCCGGGGCGGAGCGCGGACCCACCTGCGGCGGCGCGGCGAGGGCTGGGGTCTGGCTTCGCGGCGGCTGAGGCTGTGCGCTGGCCGCGCCTCGGCCCGCCGCCGCCGCCGGGTCCTCCCCCCCGCGGGCCGCTCCACGTGGCCGCTCCACGTCGCCCTCCGGCCGGCCGCCGCCCTGGCCCGGGCAGAGTCCGCAGCGCCAGCGGGCGCGGGCAGGGCCGCCGCCTTCCGCAGCCCCGGCGGCCGTCCTCCCCGCGGTCCCGGTCCCGGCGCGGGGGTGAGCGTGCGTGCGTGTGTGTGTGTGTGTGTGTGTGTGTGTGTGTGTGTGTGTCTCGGGGAGAGACAGACACAGACATAGGCACAGAGACCGGCGGGCAGATGGTGACGCTGGTGTGTATGAGAAGCATGTCCAGCGGTGGTGACGCTGCCGGTGCCGCTGCCTGCGGGCCCCCAGATGTGCAGGACAAGACAAGGCTAACTCACTGTGATGGTGACTGGGGTGGCTGTGGCTGTCCTGTGAGGCACTTGTGACAGTAGGCGTATGGGACCCTGTATCCAGAGCGACAAGATGGCCTTGAGAGGGTATGGCCAGTGTGTGAATGACTGTCCGGGTGTGTGACAGGAGAGGATAACGAGTGGCACACGTGTCAGGGTATCTGGTGGACCTCTTCCTGAGTCGTCTGTGATGCTCAAGGCACAGTGGTGACTGCCGGCTTCCAGGGAAGGTGTCCTTGTGTGTGGCTCTGACCGCGGGCGGCACTGAGAAGTGGCTCCCTATGAGGCACGGTTGGGAAGGGGGCTGGGGAAAGGATCATCTTAAGGGAGATGGTGGGGATCCTTTGCTAGCACAGAGGGTAGCTTTGCTGTCAAAATGGAGCTCATCTACTTTTGTTACAATGTAATGTTTTTTGTTATGGATGCTTCAGACTACATCCTCACCCACTGGCCCAAGGTCTTAGCTCTTTAAAGGAATAACTTATCTCTCCAGAATCTTCAACTTCTCCCTCTCCATCAGCTCCTTCCCATCAGCATCTATCACAACAAACAGACTTTCATCAAGGTCACCCTGTCTTCCTTCCTATGGTAGACACTGCTGGATTCTGTCTTTTGGAATTATGGTTTCTACTGGTTTCGGCAACACCATTCTTTCTCTTGGCATTTCTTCTTCATTTTTGTTATGTGTCAGAGTTCCTTCCATCACTATCTGTTATGGTTGGGATTGAACCCCTCAAAAATTATATGTTGCCATCCTAATCCCCAATACCTCAGAATGTGACTTGATGTGGAAATAGGGTTGTTGCAGGTATAATTAGTGAAAATGAGGCCATGTTGGTCCACTCCACTCCGGTATGACTGGTGTCCGTACACACACACAGCATGCGAAGATGCAGGCAGAGATTGGAATGAAGCTTCTACATGCCAAGGAATGCCAAAGATTGCCCATAAGCTACGGAAGCTAGAGAAGAGGCATGGAACAGATGCTTCCTCACAGCTGTCAAAAGGAACCGATCTTTCTCAACTCTGGACTTCCAGCCTCCAGAAATGTAAGACAATAAAACTTCTGTTGTTTAAGACAGCCAGCACGTAGTACTTGGTTATGGCAGTACTGCAAACTAATATATCATTTAAATGCTGGTGACTACGAAATCTCAAATTCCAATCTCCAAGCTCCAGACCACTTAAGGAATTGACATCCTCTAATTTGTGCCTAGATTTATATTTATAAAGGTGACTGAGTGATGACATGGAGAGGCCAATACCATTGAAAGAAAATTTTAATGTTACAGTTCCCCTAGAAATAAGAGACACAGCTCACTACATAGGATGACAGGGGGAAGCCCAAGGTAGTGGGCAGAAAGGAACAAGGGGGTAGGGGTGGGCAGCACCTTGGTGGCTTAGTGGTTGAGTGTCTGCCTTTGGCTCAAGGCATGATCCTGGGTCCTGGGATCATGTCTCACTTTGGGGTCCCCAAAGGGAGCCTGCTTCTCCCTCTGCCTATGTCTCTGCCTCTCCCACTGTGTCTCTCATGAATAAATACATAAAATCATTGCAAAAAAAGAAAGGAACAAGGAGGAAAGGCATAGGCCACAACCTTTATTAAGTGCAAAAGCTAAGTCAAGGCAAGGTAGACAGTTTAGGATTGGCTAGTTTGAGTCATTCAGGCAGACTTTGGGACATAGGGACTGTTCCTAGTTATCTGATACCTGACCTGGGTTGATTTAGGACAGGGGAAATACTGGTTTGTTGAGTGAGAATTAGATAAAGGAGCGGCTCAGAGTATGGCCTCTGGACTGCAAATGAGATGTCAACTTTGGCCGTTAGTTTGGCCCCGTGATTAATGGATGTCAAATAGACAAATACATAATCTAAGAAGACAAATTAGGACACCTACTAGCACGCTAACCTCTATGCAGCTAAGTCAGAACATATCCTCCTCCTCCTCAAACCTTCCTCTTCCCCAGTTCCCTTATCCCAGGAACTGGCACTGCCATGCATCCCTGAGTCATATAGTCAGAAACCTGGGAGGCCTTCACGACTTCTCCTTCTCCTCTGACATCCAACCTACCACCAAGTCCTATCAATCTTGCCTCCGATCTTAAAGATCTTCACTCCTCTTTAGAACTTCCTCTAGTCTAGGCAGCGTCTGCCATACCAAAGTTCTCTTAAAGGCCTAACTGGCCTGTTTCCATTCTCATCCTCCTCCAATCCATTCTCCATACTGCCTGAATGATTCTTCTGAAATACAATTCTGGCCACGTTGCCCACTCTTTCTTAAAACGCTTTGGTGGCTTTCCTCCACTCCTAGTTTAAATTCTAACTTCCTTTATGTAGCTGCTCACAGCCTGATTCTTGACCATCTCATATGCTCCAGACACAACAGATTTCTTTTGGTTCCTTTAAGAAGCCTCTTATAGGGATGCCTGGGTGGCTCAGCAGTTGAGCGTCTGCCTTCGGCTCAGGTTGTGATCCTGGGATCCTGGGATCGAGACCCACATCGGGCTCCTGCATGGAGCCTGCTTCTCCCTCTGCCTGTGTCTCTGCCTCTGTGTATGTGCTCTCATGAATACATAAGTAAAATCTTAAAAAAAAAAAAAAAAGCCTCTTATATCCAGGCTTTTGCTTATGCCGTTTCTGCTCCTGGAACTATTCTCTCCCTACCTCTCCATGGCCTGGGAAACTTCTACTCCTTTTTTTATTTCACCTTAAATGTATCATCATCTAACATCTGGGTACACTTTCTCTGACCCAGGGAATTTGGGCACCCTCCTCAGTGCTCCCACTGCAGCTGTACTTCCCTTACCTAGCCCCATGCCCTATGGCAGGGATTCGACCCTGACTATATGTTGGGATCTTCCAGAGAACTGTTTTATTGACACCTAGGCTTCTCTGCCAGACCAACTATGGTGGGGGGGTGTGTGTGAGGCCTGGGCCCTGGGAGTTTTTAAAACTCCAGATGATTCTAATCTTCAACCGAGTTTGAGAACCACTGCTCTCTATTCGATTACATATTTGTTTCCACATTCCAGTGATGACAGGGAACAGCATCCCCCGGGTATCCCAAGTGCCTGGTACAAAGTGGGTGATGAGTACACATGTTGTACTTGACAGGGATGATATGGAACAGGGCAGGATGACACTGTGTGAGTGACTCTAACCTGTGTTGATTTTTAAGAAGATTTTATTTATTTACTAATGAGAGACAGAGAGGCAGGGACATGGAGAAGCAGGCTCCCTTCGGGCAGCCTGATGCAGGACTTGATCCCAGGACCCCGGGATCACGACCTAAGGTGAAGGCAGTCGCTCAACCACTGAACCACCCAGGTGCCCCGGCGTGTGTGACTCTGTGTGGACTGCTGCCCTGTGTGGCTGCGTCCCGTGAGCCAGTGGCTGGGTAGCTGGGGCCGGCGCAGGCCGCCGCCGAGGCCGCGCGGCCGGGCAGGGCTCGAGAGGGGCGCGGAGGCACCTCCCACCAAGATGGCGGCTGCGGGGGAGGCCGCCAGCCCTTGCAGGGGGCGGCACCGCCGGTGACCGCGAGGCGGAAGCAGGAGGCGCGCGGGCGCGCGACCCGGGCGGCGACGGGCGCGGTGGCCATTTGCAGGTGACTCGGCTCGGCTCTGCGTCCGGCGGGGTCCGGGCAGCGGCCCTCGCCACGCCCGCCGCGGCGGTGGGCGGGGCCCGGACCAGGCCCGCACAGACGGTCCAATGGCGTGTGACCCGCGGGGCCAGGCGCTGGGGCCAGTCACGAACTTGGGAGTCGGGACCCAGCCGCCCAGGATGCCGAGCTCCTCCCAGAGCCCTCCGAATGTCACCTGGACAGAGCCCTTCTCTCTGCTTTTAGTCCTTGGCGCCACCCTCTACTTGGGCTATTACTGGAGATGTGTGCCCCAGGTGGGTGCGGGTTCAGAGCTCTGGCCGGCGGGTTTAGGATGCTCCGGGCTGGTGACTTCAGCTGGTGACTGGTCCTTGCTCGAGCCCTTTGTGGGAGGCAGCACGATTGGGCGTCCTGCAGCAGGTTTAATTTGATGCCCCTATTCCACCACCAGCCCTGCCGCGTGCTCCAGCAGGGTTCTGCTTTGCTATGATCATCTAACGGAGAGTCGGTTCTTGCCTGCCTAGATTCTCTGCATCCCATATGCTCCCCAGTTGGGGAGCCAGTTGGGCCTTTCAGGCACCGGAGGGCTGTTGGTCCCTATGATGTGGGACCAAACATTTGGGGAAGCGCTGGGTGGAAGGCATCCTGAGATGTCAGGGAGAGGCTTTCCTCTTCTAAGAAGGCAGTCTAGCCCAGTTTCTCACTAGCTTCACTGAATAAAGGAACCAGGGACCTGTGTGGTTCTGGGTAATTCCCACCACCCCATCGGCTTAGTAGGGTCTTGCTTCTCTTAAAGCCTGGTGGAGGTTCTCTGCCCAGCTCAGGACTAATGGAAAACCCTGTTGGTCATTCTACCCTGTTTTAATTTCTAGGCTCTCCATGTAAATACGGCACAATGGGAAAGTCTGAAGAGGTTGATTTTGATGACCTTGGGAAATTTTCTCTGAAATTTAGATAAAATACATAATTTACATATCCAGAAAAATCTACATCTCTTAACCTTCATTAGACTGTTCTAGATAACTGAGTCCAATAGAAAACCTATTGATCCAAACCCTTAAAAAAAAGATCTATGGGGAATTTAAATGTTACCTAGACTTTTCTCTATTTTCAGAGCTTTCTACATTCACATTAAGTTGGCCTTACTGAAACAAATGATCCAAACCTCATAGTACCCTATAAATCTTACCTTCTATGCCTGATTTTGAAAGTTGGTCATTTCAGACCAGAGCTGTCCTTAACTAAACATTTTCATTTGCTTGCAACCAGCCACAAAGAAGTCAAGTATGCCCCTTCTTTATACTCCAAACCCTTCGTTGACTTCCAAAATTATGGTTAAAATGCAGGAAAAGTGCATTCTGAAAGTCCTGAGGAGTTTGGATTGCCTAAAATGGTAATAGACTAGTATGGATTCATCTAGAGAGACCAGTGGCATATTACTAATTCTCAAGAATGAGTCAAGAAACTCCTTACTAGAGCTAAAATGAAATTAATCTGTGACCTAATTTGTTCTACACTGCTAAGCTGTTTGATCAAGGATTCCATAAACTGGTAACAACTCAAAATCCTGGCAATATAGTACAGTGACAGAGTACAAGCTACAGTCAGACCTGGGTTTGAATCCCACCTCTGCCACTTGACACCTCTTGCTGTCTTTGGCAAGCTTCATGACCTTGATAACTTATTCAATATTCAAACCTGTTCCCACAGGGGATCTCATGATCTATGTCAAAAAGCTGTTGTGAAAGAAAATCACAGGGGTAGCCCCGGTGGCGCAGCGGTTTAGCGCCACCTGCAGCCCAGGGCGTGATCCTGGAGACCCTGGATCCAGTCCCATGTCAGGCTCTGTGCATGGAGCCTGCTTCTCCCTCTGCCTGTGTCTCTGCCTCTCTCTCTCTCTCTGTCTCTATGAATAAATAAATAAAATATTAAAAAAAAAGAAAAGAAAGAAAGAAAATCACAGGATATAATCATGTAAAGTGCTTAGCACAATGCTTGAAACATGAGCCCTCAACAAATTTTACCTACTAATATTGGTGGTAACAGCATAATTGGGAATTCTGCTCTGCCTCTTGCTTGCTGTGTGACTTTGGACAAACAACTTAATCTGAGCCATAGTTTCTTCATTTATAAAATATCCTATTTCATAAGGCTGGGCTAAGCCTCGTACCTGCACACAGCACACAATGAATCACAAGCCTCATCATTCCAGGGTTTAAGGAGCAGGGTATGAGTCACATCTTACAACAGTTGCACTATCAACTTAGCCTCTCTAGTTCATAATTTACCTAGTCTTTTTTGAGTACTGAGACTGCAGAAGACATAGGAATCTTGTAGCCAGATTCCTTAGGACCTGCAACAGAAATGCAATTTCTATTTCTTGAGCCTGAGGCCTTTTAGCTTTCTACAGCATACCCCTCTTTCATAAACCTATGTGGCTGGGCCCTCTCATTCACTTGTGCATCCAGAAGAACCAAGCAGAGGGGCTGAAAGTCAGGGCCAACCCCCCACTGACGTGTCTGTCCCTGCCATTCTATCTCTGCCACCTTCCCTTTGGCTGGCATGAAAGAAAAATCCGTTCCCATTGGGACTATTCCTCCTTTGGAATATGCTCTAACAACAGGGGTCCCATGAATAAGAAAATGAGGACCTGTGGTAGAGGACTTTCAGCAGTGAGCGCGTGATAGGGAATGAGAATATGTGGCAATACGTGGTGCTAAAACCAGGAGCCAGCATGGCCACAGCTAGTCTTAGGAAAATGCCAGTGTGGATCATTCAACTGCAGGGCAAAAGTCACAGAATGAATGGGGGAGCTATACTTCAACCTTTGACCAGGATGCCAACCCTTTCTACTTGGGAGTCAGCTGGTAGCTGCTCTTTCCAATTATCTCCTCTTTCCAAAATGGGTTTAGGGCATGGATAGGCTGAGCAGGAGTTGGCACTGGTCAGCTGCTACTGAGTCTGTTCAGAGTCAGGCTGGGGAGGTAGCACTCCGAACTGTTGTTCCTCAGGGCTCTAGCTGGACTACATTCACAGAAGTGACCTGGCCATTCCGACCAAGGTTTGCTAGATTTCTTACCACCAGAGGCTGGCCTCCAGAGAGGGGTCACTCTGGCATCGGGTGCCTCACTGGCCGTGCAAACACCAGGGGAGTGAGGCTGACTGTGTTGTGGTTGCAGAAGCCTCAGCTGGTGACTGGGTCCTGGTTTCTGGCCTTCCTGGAGCAACACTGTCCAGTCACTCTGGAGATGTTCTACCCTACGCTGTGGTGTTTTGAGGGGCGGCTACAAACCATCTTCCGAGTCTTAGTGCAGCCTCAGCCTCCAGTCGCTTACTGGAGGTAAGAAGGGACTGGGGGATAAACATGAGGTTGCAACTACAGGGGAATCCTGTGTATCTCTTTTAAATTGAAGGTAATTTTTGCCCCATCTATCCTGGTGTTTTGGGAATAACAATGAGAGTGGCTGTATGAAAGGGCTATTTAATTGCTCAACCATGAGGTAATATTTAATCTTTTATGTCCATTATACTTTGTTATGATCTTTTAATTTTTTATTTACTTACTTTAGAGAAAGCACAAGCACGGGAAGGGGCAGAGGGAGAAGCAGGCTCCCTGCTCAGCAGGCTTGGGGCTCGACCTGGGGCTTGGGGCTCAATCCCAGGACCCTGGGATCATGACTTGACCCAAAGGCAGACATTTAACCGATTTGAGTCACCCAGGTGCCCCACATTTCATTATGGTCTTAATGTCTTGCATAATGTATAACCTCAAACGATGCCAGTGGGAAGGTCTGGGAGTTGTGGGGGAAGAGAGGTAAACTTTTTGAAGTACATAGTGTCCCTAAATAGTATCTTTGTGTGCCCTTTTCTCCAAAACCACAGTGAAGTCCTCCAAACCCCAGACGGAGGCCAGTTCCTGCTAGACTGGGCTTGCCAGCACGACAGGAGTCAGGGCCCTGACCCTACTACCCAGCCCATTGTATTACTGCTTCCTGGTATCACAGGCAGTAGCCAGGACTCCTATATCTTGCAACTAGTTAACCAAGCTCTGAGGGATGGCTATAGGTAAGAAGGGGCCAAGTCCAGAGGAAGTGGGTGGTGTCTGAGAACTTGTAATGGGAAGGTCAATGAAGACCCTGATACCTGTGGGGAGAAGGCACTCTATGAAGGGCACCTTCTGACTGGGGTCTTTCTGAAGGCTACCAGAAAGGGAGCGGGATTTCTAGGGAGGGTTTCGCTGAGATGTACCTGTGTGTGCCACAGAGCTGTTGTATTTAATAACCGGGGCTGCCGTGGGGAAGAACTGCTGGTGAGTACCCTCCTTCCTCATCATAGCCCTTCACCCCACTCCCTTAGCAGATCCTTGGTCCTGGGGCTCTACCTACCTATCTTTCTTCCATGTCCCTTCCATCACTTGAACCCTTCCATCTTTCTGCCTTCTGGCCAGGGCCCTCCTCCCTACCCAATGATCTGGTTTGCCTCAGACCCACAGGGCCTTTTCTGCTGGCAATACTGAAGATCTGGAGATAGTTGTGAAACACATAAAGCACCACTACCCCCGAGCTCCACTGTTGGCCGTGGGCATCTCTCTTGGAGGGTAAAGTTTGCCTGGGCTTGACCTGAAGGCCCAGTCTTGTTTTCTCCTCCATGTCTTCTCCCCTCTCTTCTGTCCCCACTCACTAATGCAAACCCCTCTTTCATGGCCCCTGGTCCATCCTTCAGGATACTAGTGCTGAATCACCTGGCACGAACAGGGCAGGCTTCTGGGCTAGTGGCGGCACTGACTCTATCTGCATGCTGGGATTCCTCTGAGACCACTCGCTCCCTGGAGACCCCACTCAACTCACTGCTCTTCAATCAGCGCCTCACTACTGAGCTCTGCCACATTGTGAACCGGTAGGGTTTGGCAAGTGGGAAGAGGCAGCAGACAGGGTGGGATGGCAGACATACCAGGTTCTCCCAATGCTCAGGTCAGTTCTCTATCTGGGTTTGCTCACTCATGAGATAAGACAGGGTCAGGTCCAGGAGAGTCAAACCTCTATGAACTCTTTTGCAGAAATAGAAAGGTGATGGAAAAGGTGGTGAACGTAGACTTCGTGCTACAGGTATAGTCTTTTAACCACTACCCCATGCCCAAAAATGTTCAAGATCTTCTTACTGCCTATCCTCATCCTAGCCTACCCCACTCTCTACCACGGGCAGGCCCGCACAATCCGCCAGTTCGATGAGCGCTACACAACTGTGGCCTTTGGATACCAAGACTGTGTTACCTACTACCAAACAGCAAGCCCAAGAACCAAGGTAGATGCCATCCAGACACCTGTGCTCTGTCTCAATGCAGCTGATGACCCCTTCTCCCCAGTCCATGGTGAGCACCCTGAATCTGGATGCTTTATAGGCCCTGGGGAAAACGTGCCATGAGGTACAAGTGGAGAGAGCCTGGGCTCTCAGGAAAGGTCAGGGTTCCTGACCTCCTCTCCAACCTCTCCCCAAGCCCTTCCGCTACAGGCTGCCCAACACTCTCCCCATGTGGCACTGCTTATCACAGCCCGGGGTGGCCACATTGGCTTCCTGGAAGGGCTGTTCCCCTGGCAACACTGCTACATGAACCGTCTCTTGCATCAGTATGCCAAAGCCATCTTCCAGCATCCAGTGGAGCTGCTCAAACTCAGGGATCTCTCATGCTCTGAGGGAGGCAAGAGCTAACAGGAGTACCAATGGGGTCTTAATTCCGTCTTCACTTATTTATTAAATATCAACTTTTCCTGAAGAATGGGCTGAGGTTCATTTTCCCTTTCCTCAAAGCTAGAGTAGACCATCCAGGAACTTCTCGTATATGTAGCCTAGCTGGTTCAGAGTTACCAGCTGGACCCAGAGATTATTGCTTGAGTCTTCCTTTTGCTCCTTCCTTCCCAGATTGCAAGTCCTAGGCCAGAGCTTGCCCCAGCAAACACCAGGGGCTCATGTAAAGTACAAGTGATGGACAGCAGTACCTCTGGGTTCTTGGGCATCTTCATATGTTTCTGGAGAAAGGACAAGCTCTGGAGCCTCTGTTAGAGGGAAGGATGCAGGGAGTGTGGTCTGGGCTTCAGACACCACTGTCCTGGGTCAATCCATGGATGAAGAATGAATGGTTCCCAGGATTCAGAGTCACACAGGGCCATAGCCAAGTTTTCAGTGGGCAGGGCAGGCAGTGCCCATCGGTATCATCAGAAGCAACCCCAACTGGGGACCCAGGTGGAGTAAGCAATGGGGTCCAGACCTCCACTCTGGTCTAGAAGGTGGCAGTGTCCAGGCTCCTCATTCCCTAGGAGCAGAAAGGCTAAAGAAAACCTGGAAAGACACTCTGAAGCAGCAGGATGGTCATAACAATAAGCCCGACACAGAGCAGGAGCAGCAACCACACAGGAACACTCCCTGCAGGAGGGTAAGGAAAGAAGTCAGTAAGTAAAGGGGCTTCACAACCCTAAGAACAGGACTACTCAAGAAGGGGGCAGATGGCTGCAAACAAGCAGCCCATTCTCCAGGAGCAAGTTTTGCTGCAGCTAGAGGTAGGGTGGTACCCCCCCACTCCAAAGACTCACTCCGTGAGGGCAGCAGATGCAACTGGCAACGACTATCCACAGCTACAGAGAACAGGGCAGTTTCATGGAACCCAAGGAGTTCGGGACCACGACCCTTCTCAGGTAGAAAGGCCACATCCGTCACGACAATGCCATGAGCTTCCCTCACATAGTAGAGGCACTGGAGACAGAAGAACTAATGAGGGAAGGCCCAGCTGGAAACATTCCTTCTGGAAAACATGCTCCCTATCCTCAGATGGCTTTCCCTCTATGAGTTGGGTCTCCTTCCTGCTTAGATTGAAGCAGGCCTACAGTCCCCACCCCAAAGAGCCCTCAGGGCCATGACCACCTCTACCCATTACCTGGAGAGAGAAAGCTATGTAGATGGCAACAGAGCCGGTGACTGTGCCCAGGCCTAGGAAGGTGCCTGATTCACTGCAACAAACAATAAAGTGTTCACTGTTCTGGAGGCCTGTGCGGCAACATTCACGAAGAGTGGTCTTCAGAGCCTCAGACCAGACACCTTCCCGAGCTCCCCCAGGCACCCCGCAACCGGTCAAGCCACCACTGTCTCACACCTGACACTAAGGCAGGAGATGACTTCATGACCACAGGACTTGGTGCGAAGGGGCAAGAAGGTGGAGCCATCCCAGGCTGTGAGGTAGCAGGGTGGGGGCTGGCGCAGACGCTTGTGGGGAATCTGTACCGTGAAGAGTCGCAGCCTGGTAGGTTGGTCTGGAACGTGCCCAAACCTGGGGGCCGGGGGAGAAGCTGTTCAGTTCCCAGGGCCAGCCCAGCCCTTCCCAGAGGTTTGTGCCCTCCTATCCCCTGCCAAGCCACCAAGGCTACAATCCTTCCCAGCTTCCCCCCAGTCTTTTTCCACTCCCCCACCACATCTAGGCTGTGCCTCTTTTAGCTACCCTCTGGGGTCTCACACCTGCAGGCCTGGTAGCGGTAAGGCGTGTTAGAAAAGGTGGGTCCATTCTCTTGCCAGTGCAGCTGTGTCACCAGCTGATCCTTCTGCCACACGGAGGCCTTAAGGTCCCAGCCCACAGTTACCAACTAGTCAGGAATCAAGATTCCAAGGATGGACAGTTAGGGGATCCACTTATGGGACAAGCAGCATAATCCCCTACTTTCTCCACCTTCTCACTTCCTCACCTTGCCATCAGGCCCCAAAGCCAGGTCCTCAATCTCTCCTTCGTGGGCTCTGAACTCCAGAACTTTCTCTAGGCTGGGTACCTGCAGCCAAACCATCATGGTTACCCCAGGTATCTGGTAAGAGTGCAAGCATCCCCTACCCCTCCTTTTTTCTGCCACTCAGTGCAGGCTTTGCTCACATTGTTTCCCAGAACCCATGTTTAGTTTCTCACAATTCTGGCCTTGCTGGTACCAACCACTGATTCCCTAATCCCCGAAACCACACCTTCCAGATACGAACGTAGCCATCTGTCCCTCCAGTGGCAAGCAGTGTGTTATCGTGGTTGAAGCATACAACTTTCTGAAACGGATCAGGGCTGAAGTCTGTCTGCACGGCTTTCAAATTCTCTACGCTCAGCTCTATCCCCTCCTGGTGGGTTTCAGCTCCAGGCTTCTTCTCTACTGGGGCTGCCCCCTTCCTCTGTCGAGGCCCCTGCTCCTTGGAACCTGCAATAAAAAGAGCCTGCCAGGTTCCAGGCTCCTATAGTAAGTAGTACCGACCCCTTCCCTAGTAGTGAACATCCAGCTTCTTGCCTGCTACCATAACCCACTTCCAGCCCCACTTTTTTAGAAACCAAAGTAAATGACCTTATGCATTCAATCCTTTCCCCAAAGCTAATGAGGGAGCTTCTCACCTGCCTTCTCTACCTTGGTTTTGCCCTTCTGCTGGTGGGTCTGGAAGCGCAGGAGCTGACAGTGGGCATCCTGCCCTGCAGCAAGGATGTTACCAGCCAGAGCCAAGTTCATGGTAGCCCGTGTCTCTGTGTCATGGGAGTGTAGCAAGGAGGCACTAAGGCGCCCATTAATCTGCTCTAGCTGTAGAAAGTGCTGTGGAAGAGGGAACCAGGATGAACAAAGTTCAGGGCTGCCCGGAGAGCACCTCAAGTTTGCCAAGGGCGAGCTTACATCCTATAGTCTAACGCCCTACCCCTTTGGTTACCGCACTTTCTACTTTAAAAAGTTTTTTTTCCAGCCTGCTTGCTGCTTTCCCTTTTTTTCTTTCAAACCGCACAAATTTGTACAGCAGGCAGGGTGGGGATTAATACCTCCAGTTTACAAAATAACAGAGTGACCCTCAGAGGAGTGAGGAAACCTAGCCTAAAGGCAAAAGGCAGCACTCTTGCCGCTGCTGGAGAGCAGCGGGACAAGTCTTTGCGGCCTCCCCAGAAAAGATCAGGAGATGGCCCCTGGAGCTGCTCCTGAGGTTCAGGTGAACCCTAAGTTCCTGCTTAAGCGGCGCTGTGTACTGTTTTTAGTCTAACTTTGGAGTTCCTGGTAAGTTCTCAGCTGAAATTCGCGCTAGGCGCCGGAAAATCCCGGGCTTCCCACCCGGGAGGGGCAAGGTCTGAAGCTCGAGGCGCGGCCATCCCCGAGACCACCTACCACCATCGCCCATGGCGTGACCCGGCCCCCGTGACCCTGAGCTCTCACCACGCCATTCTTTATGCCCGTCTTGGCAGCGCCTCCTCCTCCTGCAGCAATGAGCAGCCCCGTGCTGGGGTCGACCTGAAGCGCGTACAACGGGAACGGGGCCCGGTACAGCTCTGGCGCCCGGCGCCGGCCCATCCTGATCGCCACGCGCTTCACTCTAAGCACCGCGGCACCAGGGACATGCCGCGCCCGGCTTTCGACCACTGTCCCGGCCGCTATTTAACCTGGTCCGGTGGCCGCCAGGAGGATCCCCAGCTCCTCTCCCACACCCCTCGGAGTTGCCAAAACTCCAACCCAGAGACTTGCCAAAACGACACTCGGGGATCAGTCTCTCCGCCCCCCCAACCAGCCAGTTCGGGCTGTCGCGCAGTGCGCACGCGCGCCTAGCCCGCGCTCTCCGTGCGCAGGCGCAGGGCCGCCGATACGCGTCAGCACTAGCGGGCCGCTGTTGGAGCGCCCGCCCCAGGATTCCGTCCCCCTTGTGACGTCAGCCCCCGCCATGTTTGCGCGGGGAGGAGCGGCATACGCCGCCTCCAAGGGGCGGGGCTCGGGCCTTCCGCGGGAGGCGAAGGAAGGGAGCTAATGACAACGAAGGGAGGCTGATGAACCTTTAATGAAGAAATCCGTGGGGGCTCTTGGCTGGCTCATTTGGTAGAGCATGTCACTCTTGAGCCCAGGATTAGAGATTTGAGCCTCAGGTTGGATGACTTAAAAATAAAAATCTTAAAAAAAAAGAATCCTTGGTTAAGGGCTGCGACACACCTTGGAAATCCAACATTTAGGAACATGAACTGTGTCTTTTCCCTTTTAATGGAGGCAGTGTGGACTTCAAAACTGGCTTCAAATCCTCAATCCACTGATTGCTAGTTTGAGGAGGCCTCTATTTACATAGCAAAACATCTATGGTCTGTGGTTGGCAGATGTGAGACTGGGCCAGTCTTGCAGCTCTGCACACTGCCCTTGCACTCAGGGGTTTGGGAGTGGAGGCTGCTCCCTGCCGACACCCTCAGAGGGAGGCAGCTTGGCTCCCAGGCAGGGCAAGTGTCTTTTCTGCCTGGCATTCCCACTTTCCTGAGGGAAACCCTTGGGTTTCTGATCTTCAACATGAAGACTCTTAAAGTTTCTCTGCAAGTGTACTCTAGGAATGTCCATTCCTTCAAGGAGACCCCTCCTGCTGCATCCCCGGCTGCCTGAGTCAGCATGCTTATTAACCTAAAGTGCGCTGGGAGGAAGGGGCCCAGTGGCTTCGTCTTTGGGGATGCCATCATCTGTCCTACCAAACTGAATCAACTGTGTGAAGGGCCTCACAGAGCCCTCGGCACAGCTCAGGTGCTCAGGCCTTATGGATCCCACACCCTCCTCAGGTATGTGGCACCTACTGTCCTGGCCACTCTGTTCCCTTTGACTGTCCTCCTCCCCTTGCTTAGTTGTGGCCTCTTGTGGGTTCAGCTACCCACAGAACCAGTGTCTGCTCAGCAGGACACTATGTTGTTGTAGGATTTCTTCCTGTTCTTGATCACACCGCTTAGAAGAATGAAGAGTGGTGGGCAGCAAAGTTTATTGAGCAATAGTACAGAGCTCCCAAAGAAGGAGGGGACCCGAGAGGGTTGCCATTTTGGTGTTTAAATCTAGGGGTTTTTAAAGGCTCTTTGGTGTGGGCTGTTTTTTTAAATATATTTTTTTTTAATTTTTATTTATTTATGATAGTCACACACACATAGAGAGAGAGAGAGAGAGGCAGAGACACAGGCAGAGGGAGAAGCAGGCTCCATGCACCGGGAGCCCGGCGTAGGATTCGATCCTGGGTCTCCAGGATCGCGCCCTGGGCCAAAGGCAGGTGCTAAACCGCTGCACCACCCAGGGATCCCGCTGTGGGCTGTTTTAATCTGATTAACCTTTCAAGTGCCTGTCACCCAATAAGTTTTTTTGTCTACACTGTCCTCAACCTATCAGGTCATTGTTCACATGTGAAAGGATGGAGGGCTCCTTCCAGGGTAGTGTTTTGTAGTAGCCTCAGGGATCAAGAGGGCAGGGCCACCACTGCCCTAAGGCATGCTGGCCAGCCACAGGCCACTAGATCAAGCTTTTTGCTTAAATAATCCACTGGCTGTTGAGCTGGCTACAGGCCTGAGTTAGGACACCCACAGCCATCAGCTTCTTTCCTGTCACATACAAACTGTAAGTCGCCAGTAGAAAGACTTAAAGCTGGGGCCCTGAGTAAGGCCTAGAATAACAGGATGGGGTCTTTTTCCTTTTCAACCCTTAAAAACCTCTTAGGACAGGGGCTCCCTTGCCTCTGCCTACCTTCCTTCTGACTATCCTCCATCAATGTGGGAAACAAAGGCAAAAGAGAAAAATTAAATTTCATTATAACTTACAGCCTATTGACAAGTCCTTGAGACAGGCTGGGTAACCTTCTTCAGGGAACTCAACTGCCTCAATGTTAATACTTTGCTAGAGGCAAAAGGCAACCTTAGTTTAACATAATCCCAATTTCTAGGATCCTGGAAGTCTTTAACATATAAAAATTCCTTTGGAAAAGTCCTTTATCTCTACCCGCAAGATATATGTTAGCAATCATCCTCCAAGCATATGGCCCACTAAGAGATATCTTTTTTTTTTTTTTAAGATTTTATTTATTTATTCATGAAAGAGAGAGAAAGAGTCAGAGACACAGGCAGAGGGAGAAGCAGGCTCCATGCCGGGACCCTGACGTGGGATTCGATCCCGAGTCTCCAGGATCACACCCTGGGCCAAAGGCAGGCGCCAAACCACTGAGCCACCCAGGGATCCCTACTAAGAGATATCTGAAGGGTCTCATGACTAACGTTTTATTAGACAATAATAAACGAACTTTTCCTAACAATAGCTGGCCCCCTCAAGGTCCTGGAAACTTTGCTTCCAAAATTCCTTAGAAACTTATACTATCCCTAACTCCATCCCAACTTATATAATCAGTCACCCCTTACAACCCCAGCACAGCACTTAAGGCCCATGGGTCCTGCCTCCGTGCTTTAATAAAACCACCTTTTTGCGCCAAAGATGTCTCAAGAATTCTTTCTTGACTGTTCACTCCAAACCCCAAATTTCCACATCAGGCACTAACTCTAGTTTTACAGGGTCAGGCTTTATTGATACAATGAAGGCTGAATGGGGTTTCAGGGATCCTTCATCCTCTTCAGCCAGGAGAGAGCAGACTCCATAAGGGGCTCCCAGGGTTCAAGGCTGGAGAACACACCTGACCTCCTGCCAGCCAGCCCTTCAGGGTGTCTCGAGGGCTCCCCGAGATCTGGGGCCGGGTAGGGGCAGCAGGGTTCAGAGGAGGTGCTCCAAGTAGCCTCCTAGGCTCTGGAACTAGGGTGGTGACTTTTGGAGAATGGGTTCTGGAGAGGCAGGCCACTTGGGGGCAGAGGAAGGCCTGCGCTTCAGGGAGACAGTGGCCTGTTTGGGTGCCTGAGGTAGAGGCCCTGAAAAGCATGTAGAGTTTGGAAATCGAGGGCCTGTAGATCTGAGGCTCTCGGTCTGGGACTGTGTGCCAGGGGCTGGATCTGCCCGTACCCGAGGCCGAGCCACTGGTGCTTGAGCTGCTGGAGCCTGGGATGCCCAAGTTTGATATCCATGGGCCTGAGTGGCCTCGCCCTGAGGCCTTGCTTCCTCTGGCCTTCTTTCTGGCAACAGATGCAAGGCCCTGGCCTGGCCCCGAGGCAGGCGGAGGCCAAAACCAATGCCTATGCGGAGTGGTCCGGATTCCTGGCCCTGTGCACAGGGCAGTAGCTGGGGAAAGGCAAGCAGCCGGGGTCCAGTCCTGTACCTGGGGATGGGGCAAGAAGGGCTGCGGGGCTTGAGACACACCAGGCATATAGGATATTCTACAACTGGGGCCTGGCCAGTTTTGCCTAGCCACAGGCGCTGCAGAAGCAGTAGCCGCAGGTCGTGTGCAATGCGGCGGTGCCCCAGATGGACCACGAGGGCCTGGGCCAGGGCCCCCGGGTCCCTGAACTCTGCAGGGTCCCTCTCGCTTGCCACGCATTCCCCCACTGCCCCAGGGGGCCCGGTGTCCCCGTACTGATGCCAGGGCCATGTCTGCCTGTTCAAGTGGACCCCACCAGAAGGTAGGCTGGGGGTCCGGGAAGTGACAGAGGAGCTAGGGCAGTCTCCTGGGTGGGAAGCCGACTGGCTATGAGACTGGGGAAGAGAGGTGTTCCGCAGCTGAGAGGGGGAGGAGGAATGAGTGAGAGCAGGGGAGGGATATAGCCGGTGGGAGGCAGAGGAAGAGGGTGGGAAGGAGAGAGAGAGGTAATTCTGATGAAAGAAACTGGGGGAGCTTGGGAGAGAGGAAGAGTAAGGGTGTAGGATAAAGTCAGAATTGGAGTCAGAAGAGTAGAAATGGGAGCCAGGAGAGTGGGACTGTGGGGGAGGGGAGTAAGGGGGGTGGGAGGGAGAGGGTGGTGGCTGGGGAGACAGAGGCTGTAGGTTGCTGGGTGGTGAGTCCACAAGAGGCGAGGGGCGCAGAGGAGGGTGCCCAGGGGGTACTGTGTTCTGTAGCAGCACCTGGTCCTTGTTTTGAGGCAACATTGCCTTGAATTCAGAAGGGATTGGGGCCTCAAGACCAGAGACGAGTGACCTGGCAGAAATAGGACCAGTATCTCTGAGGCCAGACCTGGTTGAGAAATCAGGGCCTTCGGTGCACAAGTGTGGCTGCAGCCTAGTGTTGGTGCGGCTGTTGGTGGCAGGACAAGGAGACCCCCCAATCCCGCAGCACTAGGCTTTCTGAGGGTTTGGGCAGCAGCTTGGGTCTAAACTTGGCCTCTCACTTTGCAGTCAGCCATTGATGAGGGATGTATAGGGATGGAGAATCAGAGCTGCCTCGTGGGTGCTGAGGGACAGCGGCAACTATTTGGGTGGGCTAAGGGAGGAAGACGCAGCCCGTAGACCTGGAGAGAAAGAAACAGAATCTAAGATATTGGGAGAATTGGTCCACTTCTGGCTCTGAAGACTAGTTTACCAAGACCCTCAATCTGTGTCACCTTTGGGGTCAGAAGAGCTGGTAAAATGCTCCAGAGAAAGTCAGACCTGAGGGGGAGAAGGGTGGAGGTGGGGAGGTAGAACAGAGTTGGAGGAGGGGCTTGAGGATGGCCGCTGAGATGGGACCAGAAATTGGGGCTGTTCTGGGGCTGTGAGCTCTTACCAGTGAGGGTTCTTCTGGGCTGAGTTTCACAAGGCACTTCAGCAATGAGGAACCTGGGAGAGAGAGGAACAGTCACCAAAAGGTGGATACACCCCCTCTGTCCCCAGTATCTGTCACCCTAAACTCATGCTGACCTAGATTTCTGTCTGAGCCTTGCCCTTGGTGCTCCTTCAGCCAGGAGGAGGTCTTCTGTTACAGACTTTTGCTCTCTTAAACCTAAATCAGGGATTCTGCAAGCATCCTGATTTCCTGCCACTCTGGTTTCCCTGACTCCTCGTCACCCCTAATGCTGCCGACGTCCTCTGGCTCAGGCTGGCCCTCAGCACACCCAGCAGCAGCAGTGGGGCCAGCTGGTGAAAGTTTCCAGAAGACTGGACTTTGTCTAAGGGGTGGCGTTGCCGCCCCCCTGGGGAGCTAGGAACTCCATTCTTTGGGGTTAGCTCTCCCTGGCACCTGGTGCCTATGTCACAAAGGTCAGGTGCTGACATAATATACTGCTCCTTTAGGCTCTAGGACCTTCTTTCAGAGATTGTTCAAAGGATGGCCTTTAACAAAACTAAAGCAGACAGGGACCCCTGAGTGGCTCAGTGGTTGAGCGTCTGCCTTTGGCTCAGGGTGTGATCCTAGGTCCGGAAATCGAGCCCCACATCTGACTCCCTGTGAGGATCCTGCTTCTCCCTCTATCTATGTCTCTGCCTCTCTCTCTCTCTGTGTCTCTCATGAACAAATAAATAAAATCTTAAAAAAAATTAAAGTAGACAAAATTCTTTGGAATCCTCAGTCTCCCTGTCAGGCCCTAACCTTCCCCTTCCTCTCTGCGCATATACTTTACAGTTCCTACCACCTCATACCATAGAGCCTCTCTCGGCTGGGCTCTCCCTTCAAAGTCCTGTTTTCTTTTTTCTTTTTTTTTTAAGATTTTATTTATTTATTTATTCATGAGAGAGAGAGAGAGAGAGAGAGAGGCAGAGACACGGGCAGAGGAAGAAGCAGGCTCCACGCAGGGAGCCCGACGTGGGATTCGATCCCAGGTCTCCAGGATCACGCCCTGGGCTGAAGTCAATGCTAAACCGCTGAACCACCGGGGCTGCCCAAAGTCCTGTTTTCTTTTGCTTTCTGGGCAATGGATTGTGCTCTATAGTGTTTCCCCCCTTGGGATATATGTTTTAATAAGTAATTTCTTAATGGCCTTAGTGAGATATAATTTACATACCATACAATCCATCCATTTAAAGTGTGCAATTCACTGTTTTTCTAGTTTACTCACAGATTGTGCAACTATCACTTAAATCTAAGCATGCTCTTCTATTTGATGTAGTCTATACCTGAATAGATAAATGATAGTTATAGATATATCCTATTGGTGTCTTTCCAAAAAAATGTTTCATTTACAGTTGTGTATATTTATGTACAGTGATAGATAGATAGGCAGATAGAGATTTATTATAAGAAATTGGGGATCCCTGGGTGGCGCAGCAGTTTAGCGCCTGCCTTTGGCCCAGGGCGCGATCCTGGAGACCCGGGATCGAATCCCACATCGGGCTCCCGGTGCATGGAGCCTGCTCTCCCTCTGCCTATGTCTCTGCCTCTCTCTCTCTCTCTCTCTCTCTGTGTGTGTGACTATCATAAATAAATAAATAAATAAATAAATAAATAAATAAATAAATAAATAAAAAGAAATTGGCTCCTATATCTATGAAGGCTGAGAAGTCCAAAGGTCTGTAGTCAGCAAGCTAGATACCAGGAGAGCTGATGGTATAGTTACAGCCCCAGTCCAAAGGCCTGAGAACCAGGAGAGCTGATGGTGTCAGTTCCAGGATCTGAGTCCAAAGGCAAAGAAAGCTGATGCCTCAGCTTGAAGATAATCAGGCAGAGAGAGTGAATTCTCTCTTATTCAGCCTTTTTTGTTGTTGTTGTTGTTCTACTCAGGCCTTCAATGATTGGATGAGGCTCACCCACATTAGGGAGCCGAGTTGCTTCACTCAGTTTACCAATTCAAACATTAATCTCATCCAGAAACACCCTCACAGACACACCCAAAATAATGTTTAACTAAATACATGGGCATCTCATGGCCCAGTCAAGTTAATACATAAAATTAACCATCACGGGACACTTGGGTGGCTCAGCGGTTGAGTGTCTGCCTTTGGCTCAGGGCGTGGTCCTGGAGTTCTGGGATCGAGTCCCACATCGGGCTCCCTGCGAGGAGCCTGCTTCTCCCTCTGCCTGTGTCTCTGTTTTC
Organism: Canis lupus dingo; assembly: GCF_003254725.2. Taxonomy (NCBI): domain Eukaryota; kingdom Metazoa; phylum Chordata; class Mammalia; order Carnivora; family Canidae; genus Canis; species Canis lupus. The sequence continues at coordinate 21,170,676 of NC_064259.1, forward strand.
TCTCTGTGTCTCTCATGAATAAATTTTAAAAAAATTAACCATCACATCATGTAACTGAAAGACGAGCCCCTACCAAGGGGCTACAATGCCTATATTGAAGGAGGCTTTGCCCATATCAATATTTCTGTCTTTTTTTTTCTTTCAGGTGCCCTGGAGGTTTTTTCAGTCCAGGGTAAGTCATAATAAATTTAGGAATGAGTAAGAGTCGTGGCTTGTATCAAGTGAGAGGAGGACCCTTATGAAAAGGTGAGTGGTGGGAAAGGAAAATCAGCAAAATCTCAGGCGTATCAGTTTTAGGGAGGAGGAAACAGGTAAGTTGAGATCCAGCCTTAGGGACTAAGGAGCTTCCTGGAACATGCTCTTTTAGTGCTAAAACCAAGACAGTTCTGGATAAACTGGGATAATTGGTCACCCTAGAACTTGGGTCCTCTTGGAAAATATTCATGGTCCCCTAGGGGTCTGAGGACCCCAATTTGAAGATTGCTGTTCAAACAAAAAATTTCTATAAGAACTTCCATTTAAGGGATCCCTGGGTGGCGCAGCAGTTTGGCGCCTGCCTTTGGCCCAGGGCGCGATCCTGGAGACCCGGGATCGAATCCCACGTCAGGCTCCCGGTGCATGGAGCCTGCTTCTCCCTCTGCCTGTGTCTCAGCTTCTCTCTCTCTCTCTCTGTGACTATCATAAAAAAAAAAAAAAAAAAAAAAAGAACTTCCATTTAAACTAATCAAGCTCTCTCTTAGTTTGTGTTATTTACTCTATGCTTAGTAAAACTGTATTGACCAAGTGGATAGAGGTTCTTCTCTAAGTACTCAGTGTCCAAGCTGGAAATGTGATATTGTAATGACCTTGTTTTATTTTTTTATTATTATTTTTTTAATGACCTTGTTTTAGTCTGTTAGCTGTTTCCTGTTATAGATATCATCTACCACGCACTCTTTCCACCCTTCACTTTTCCAATCCTAGGCCAGAGCACTGTGTTTGATTTCTTTCAAATGCTATATAGCATGCTCTTTCTAGAAATATGCAAATGTGCCTTAAAAGGATAGATGAATGAATGGGTAAATTGAAAATTATCTAAGAAAATTTGACCTTGGCACTTTTTTCTTTTCTGTTTGAGTTGGATATATGATACAGTAGGAAAGAACTGTTTGCAGAACTACCTTGAGTATTCATGGAGAAGTCATAGTTATAAGAGAAGTGTCAGATAACCACAGATCAGTAAGTATTTGAAAAGGGGAAAAGACAAATTCCAGGATCTCATATCAGTTTCTAGTTGCTTGCTAGGAAATTATTATTTTTAAAGATTTTATTTATTTATTCACGAGAGACACACAGAGAGAGAGGAAGAGACACAGGCAGAGGGAGAAACAGGATCCCCGCAGGGAGCCCGATGCAGGACTAGATCCCAGGAACCTGGGATCACGACTTGAACTAAAGGCAGAAGCTCAGCCACTGAGCCACTCAGATCCCCCACAAGGAAAATTTTAAATGGAATTATTAAACAGAAATATATGTGAGCTCTTGAAAGGAAACTGACAATCACAATGGCCAGAGTTAGTTCAAGTAAAGGAACTTCTAGAGGACATACAACCATCTGGAAATGCCATATATGCTATGTCATTAGGGAAAACAATTATATCTGGCCTTTTACTTTCCAGGATGAGAAATGTGCTCTTGACCATGCCAACTAAAATACAACAGCCTCAAGTAAGTGCCAGAAGCTGATTTAAAAAAAAAAAAAAAAAAAGTATCTCTCACAAATGAGAAACAATTCACGTATTCCCTCTATAGTCTAGGTATTTGGGAAAACAAAATGTGATCAGAATCCACATCATTGAATTACTATGAGAAATCATAGTTGCAGGGACTGACTTCCTGTTTTCAACATCACCAGTATTCTCAAATCATGTAGGCATACCTGCCTGGGAATCAGAAAGATGTTTGATCTTGGACTCAGAATAAGGGAAGTTGAGCAAATTAATGAATTAGTTGCCTAATGGCACCAAGCTAAGAGATTCAGTTTCATTCACATCAATAGAAATACTCAAATAATGTTAGGCAAAGTTCTATCTTTTCTGAACAGTGTTGGAGTGAGTATGAGCAGATTTGCCTCTCTGATGCTTCTTTTCTTACTCTTCCAAAGTTGATTAACACATTCATTCTCTCAAACTAGCTACTGAGGAGACTTGCTAGATGGGAATTGAAATCCACGGGTAGCCCCGGGTGGCTCAGCAGTTGAGCGCCGCCGCCTTCAGCCCAGGGTGTGATCCTGGAGACCCGGGATCAAGTCCCACGTCGGGCTCCCTGCATGGAGCCTGCTTCTCCCTCTGCCTGTGTCTCTGCCTCTCTCTCTCTCTCTCTCTCTCTCTCTCTCTCTGTCTCTCATGAATAAATGAATAAAATCTTTAAAAAAAAGTCCACACACTTGTGCTCTGACCCACTGTGAGGTGCTTTTGCAGTTCAGCAATGCAATGTACCTTATCCCCAAGGGCATGTAGGTACCTAAATATAGTCCTTAAGTACTCACCTCATGTATTTTCTCACATTACTTTTATTTCCTACTTTGTAAATGAATTTTATAACTTGGGAATTGCAATAATCTCTCTTTTTTTTTTTTTTTTTTTTTTTTAAGTTTCTTCGGGAGGCCTGGGTGTCTCAATGGTTGAGCATCTGCCTTTGGCTCAGGGCAAGATCCCAGGATCCCAGAATCAAGTCCCACATTGGGCTCCTCCAGGGAGCCTGCTTCTCCCTCTGCCTATGTCTCTACCTCTCTCCGTGTGTCTATCATGAATAAATAAATACAATCCTTTTTTAAAAAAAAGTTTCTTCATTTCAGGTGCCTGGGTGGCTCAGTTGGTTGACTCTTGATTTTGGCTGGTGGCCTGATCACTGGGTGGTGGGATCTGCTCTGTGCTCAGCATGGAATCTGCTGGAGATTCTTTTTCTCCGTCTCCCTCTGTCTGCCCTTCCCCCTGTCTCTCTTGAGCATTCTCTTTCTCTCAAATAAATAAAATCTTTTTTAAAAATCTAAACAATACAGAATTATAAAAGTAAAATTTAAAAGTTAGCCTTAACAGTCTTCCTATTTTTACTCTCTCTGGGGATGTTCACTGTTTGGACTCTATTTTGGGTTATATCTAGTCTCTTGAGTGTGTTAACTACCATTCAATATCTCTGCTTAGGTGTCTCTATGTAATCTATCAGGTACTGAGAGGGGTATGTAAAGACCAACTCTAATTGATTTATCTGTTTCTGCATTTCTGTCAATTGTCACTTGATGTATTTTTGAGGCTGTGTATTAAGTGCAAACATATGTTTATGATGATTGTCTTCTTGTTCCATTGTTCCCCTTATCATTTTAGCAAAATACAATAAACTTTAAGATAAACCAACGAAGCCTTCTTCTCAGAAGCTGGAAAAATGAACACTAGGGGAAAGTGAAGGAATGAGAAGAAAATAAAAATGAGAAGGCTAAAAATTAGTGAACTACACACTTTAAAAAATACTATAGAGTCACATTCATCAGGATGACAATTGCAAAACAGAGACTAGAAAATAACAAGTGTTGGCAAGGATGTGGAGAAATTGGAACCCTCGTGCACTGCTGGTGAGAATGTAAACTGGTACAGCTACTATGGAAGACAGTACAGCCGCTCCTTGAAAAATTAAAAATAGAAAAAATAGAATAGAACTGACACAGCAGTTCCACTTCTGGGTATGTACCCAGAAGAACTGAAAGTGGGGGCTAAAATTCACAGCAGCTAAAAGGTAGGAACAACCCAAAATGTCCATTAACAGATGAATGGATAAACAAAATGTGTATATACATACAACAGAATTTTATTGTCTTAAAAAGGAAGGAAATTCTGACACATGCTGCAACATGGATGAACCTTATGGATACACTAAGTGAAATAAGCCAGTCACAAAAGGACAAATACTGTAAGATTCTACTCATATGAGGTACTTAGAATAGTCAAATTCATAGAGACAGAAGGTTCAATGGTGGTTGCCAGATGCGGGCAGGAGTGTGTGTGTGGGGGGGAGAACGGGAAGTTATTGATTAATGAGTATAGGGGCGCCTGGGTGGCTCAGTTGGTTAAGCATCTGCCTTTGGGTCAGGTCATGATCTCAGGGTCCTGGGATTGAGCCCTGTGTCGGTCTCCCTGCGCCTCAGGGAGTCTGCTTCTCCTTCTGCTGCCCCTTCCTCCCCCCCAAGCTCTCTCTCCTTCTCTCTCACTCTCTCTGTCAAATAAATAAATCTAAAAAATCATTTCAATTTTACAAGATGACAAATGTTCTGTGAAGGGATGATAGTCATGTTTGTACAACAATGTAAATGTACTAATGCCATTGAACTGTATACTTAAAATGGTACATTTTATGTTATGTCACAATTTTTTATAAATAAACTTTCTTTATAGAGTATTTAGAAAAAGAAAGCCTGGTCCTTGGAGGATAGATAAGCTAAGCATACTTCTGGTAGCACTTATTAAGAACAAAAAGAGAGTTGGGCACAAATGAAATAAAGAACAAAGAAAAAAAGAGAAAGTATCTAGAGACATAATAGGGATTTGAAAATAAGAAAATAGGGCTCTTATAATAGTAGTGAAACTTCTAGGGCATTTCTATAATACTTGAGGTACTGAGAGAAGTATGAGTGACTGTTCTAGAAGGGGAAGGAGAAGGCTGCTCTTCTTGTCCCTTCTCACTGGCCCCACTGCCTGGCAGAAGGATCCTGAGCTTGCCAAGCACTTCTTTTTCAAAGGGACTTCAATTGCTATCCAAGAAGTCATTGTTCCAAATGTAAATAACAGCTTTTGAGAGGTGGGGCTCAAGTTCTGAGGCGAAGATAGTCCTACCCTACATCTACTTCCTCTCTATACCTCAGTGAGAGCCAATTCCACCCAAATAGGATTGTGCCTGGGCTTCGGCCACAGCCCGTGATAACAGGGGCTGATGGTGCTCTGTAGAAACAAAACTCAGGAAGAGAACCTGTCAACAGTAGAGGCCAAGGAAGAAGCCATGAGGCCCAACTTTCATGAGGTACACTAGTTCCTGGGATTGTGCCTGTGTCCAAGAAGTAGATATCCCAGAACAACTTCAAAAGACAATACTTGTTGGAGAAGCTGGGCCTTCACCCATCTGCTGCCTGTGTGCTCCACGAAGCCCAGTCAGACCAGCAGAATGTGCCCTGCTGTAGCCACAACCCGACTGCTGGAGATGAAGCATAAGGCGGCGACAAGGTTCCCCTTTACAGAGCTGCCCACACATGCTTCCCGGTAGTAGCATGCCACAGAATTAGCCAGGCAGCGCATGGACCTGAGCTGTGCCCTGGAGACGAGTTTCACCATGCAGAACCCACTGCCTTGAGATCAGCTTGGAGATAATGGAGTGCTAGAAATGGCCTCCGCACCTTCTGGCGTGGGAAGTGCTCTTCCTTGTACATCCAGTCTCACTTTCTTCTGGTTCACCACTTGGGGCTTTGTGAACATTTTTTTTTTCATTATGTAAGTTTTCCTTTATACACCAACATCTCTGCTGTAGACACAACACTGATAGCCTAAGAGTCTCAGGTTCATATGACCATGACTTTGCATTCCTTCTGAGGACTGAGCCTTCAGATTGAGGAGCTCCTTAAGGGTGTCTAGGTCACCTAACTCTGAAAAGACACTTGACACAAGATCTCTTTCCACATGGCTGCAAGTGTGGCTTTAATACTTTCTTCCTTCCTTCCCTATGTCCTTCAAGGCTCAGAAAAGTCAGAGTCAGATCTCCCTCCTTCCCTGATAGGTAAGTTCCTACAGAAGGGAAGAGATCATATATCCATTTACCATCTGGCAAGGGTTTCCATGGATTCCCCTATAAGTCTGACTTTGGCCCTGACCTGCTTAAATCTCAGATGGAAGCTTCTGGGAGAGGTCTGCTTTAGCAACAACTTAATGCTTTCTAAGAAAGAATATTGAACTGGAAGCCTAGGAATACCTACCATTCATTTCATGGGCTACTTTTCATCTTACAGATGGTTAGAATGCAAGAAATTCTGGACTACCCCATGAGTTCCTTAGTAGTGATAGTTTTCTGGAGGTGGCTATTTGAACCTGGTCTGAGGATCTTGGGAGGAGAGCCCCTGGAAGGTTGGCATTTATACCTTCAGAGTAGCTACATATATATATGGGAGGGCAAAAGACAGTTCTGTTATGTCTGGTAAACATGTTCTTGCTCTATCTTTCAAAATGCCATCCCTCTGTCCTGAGATCCTGATGGGCAGTTCTCTCAAGATTAGAATGATGTCTGACCCCAAAGGGGCTATACTTCCCATAGACACCTTTGTTCTTTAGGAGTGCCAGAAGAGTTTCTTATGACCTTGAGTTTCAATGGCAAAAAGGTTTATGTACTGGGCAGCCCTGGTGGTGTAGCAGTTTGGCGCCGCCTGCAGCCCAGGGCCTGATCCTGGAGACCGGGGATCGAGTTCCACGTCGGGCTCCCTGCATGGAGCCTGCTCCTCCCTCTGCCTGTGTCTCTGCCTCTCTCTGTGTGTCTATGAATGAATAAATAAAATCTTTTAAAAAGGGGAGGGGGATCCCAGGGTGGCGCAGCGGTTTAGCGCCTGCCTTTGGCCCAGGGCGCGATCCTGGAGACCTGGGATCGAATCCCACATCGGGCTCCCGGTGCATGGAGCCTGCTTCTCCCTCTGCCTCTCTCTCTCTCTCTCTCTCTCTCTCTGTGACTATCATAAATAAATAAAAATTAAAAAATTATATTAAAAAAAAGTTCATGTACTAGGAATGGTTCTTACACCCCTTAGAAGGTGTGGGTCTTTTGTGCAGAGCTTTTTCACATCACCTCCCCCTTTTTTTTTCCCTCCCCCTTTTTTTAACAGAGGGGGGGATCATGCAAGCATGGGAGGCAGGGCAGAGAGGGAGGAAGAGAATCTTACGTAGGCTCAGTGAGAAGACTGACATGGGGCTTGATCTCAAGACCCTGATATCATGATCTGAGCCAAAATCAATAGTTGGACACTTAGCCAACTGAGCCACCCTGGCGCCCCACATCAGTCTTAATCTTGCCAGTCTGACCACAGAATTGTTGGCCTGTAAAGAGTCACTGAAACTTTGGGTTTTAGCAGAAATCCAAGGCCATGCCCATTTTGTTGGACAAGCATTGTTCCTGGGCAAACTTCCTGGCCATTCTCAGAGTTCTACACTGTTTTCCTCAAGTCTGAGAAATGCCTAGGCTCTTCAAAGAAAATTTCTGCTGGATAGGACTTTTGTTTTCCTCATTTCTTTGGAGACATATTTCTAAGGGCATTTTGTACATTAAAGTATTGGAATTCCTAAATGAAATGGCCAAATTCATAGAAAAATATAAAATACAAAGTATTGATAAGAAGAAACAAGGTAGGGGCGCCTGGGTGGCTCAGTGGTTGAGCAACTGCCTTCAGCTCAGATCATGATCCTGGGGTCCTGGGATCAAGTCCCACGTCAGGCTCCCTGCGAGGAGCCTGCTTCTCCCTCTGCCTGTGTCTCTGCCTCTCTCTCTGTGTCTCCCATGAATAAATAAATAAAATCTTAAAAAAAAAAAAAAAAAAAAGAAGAAACAAGGTACTTCAAACCATCAACAAGAAACCAAAGAAACCAAGGTGAAAGTTAACATTTTTTCCCCTCTTTACCAAAGGAAAACGAGGCCCAGTGATTTTACAAGTAAGTTTTACTGACTTCAAAGAAGAATTTCTATCTTATATAAAAAGTTGTTTCAGAAAGTAGAAGAGTGAGAGTTCCCCAGCTCATTTTATGAAGTTAGTGTAACCTTGATATCAAAACCAATGACAGAGAAGAAAATTAGAACCTCATTTCACTTATGAAATGGCTATAAAAATCCTAAACAATGTATTAACGATATGAACCAGAGAGTGTACTTAAAAAAAATTAAAGCAGATGGGACTTATCACAGGAATTCAAGCAACATTTAGCATCAGAAAACATAACAAAATAACTTAACATATTAATAGACTGAGGGAGAAAAATCATGATCGTATCTCAGTTGATGCAAAAAAAGCATTTGATAAAGTTCTACACCTACTTATGATTTTTTTAAAAAAAGCACTAAAAGCCCTTAGCAAACAAGGACTAGAGGGATACTTCCTTAAATTGGTAAAAGTTATATATCAAAGGCCCACAGCAAATATCATGCTTAATGGAGAAATTTTAGATAAGGCTAGGAGAGGAAAGGGTGCCTGCTATCACTACTTCCAGTTAACGTAGTATTGAAAGCACAAGTACTCTAAAGAAAAAAAAAAAAAAAAGCAAAAAAAAAAAAAAAAACAGGGCAGCCCGGGTGTCTCGGCAGTTTAGCGCCGCCTTGAGCCAGGGGCGTGATCCTGGAGACCTGGGATCGAGTCCCATGTTGGGCTTCCTGCATGAAGCCTGCTTCCCTCTCTGCCTGTATCTTTGTCTCTCTCTGTCTCTCTTTCTCATGAATGAATAAATAAAATCTTAAAAAAAAAGACCAAGTATAAAGATTGGAAAGGAAGAAATAAAATTTTCATTTTTAAAATCTACTTAGAAAAACTAATGGAGGGCAGCCCTGGTGGCTCAGTGGTTTAGCGCCTGATCCTGGAGACCGGGGACCAAGTCCCACGTCAGCCTCACTGCATAGACCCTGCTTCTCTCTCTGCCTGTGTCTCTGCCTCTCTCTCTCTCTCTCTCTCTCTCTCAGGAATAAATAAAATACTTAATACAAAAAAAGAAAAGAAAAAAGAAAAGAAAAGAAAAGAAGAGAAGAGAAGAGAAAAGAAAAAAGAAAAGAAAAGAAAAGAAAAGAAAAGAAAAGAAAAGAAAGGAAAAGAAAAACCAATGGAGCAACAGAGTTTCAAGACTAATAAGAAAGTTCAGTAAGGTTGCTGGATTCAAGACAAACTTTAAAAATTTGCTAGCATTTCTGTATAGCAGCCCTCAACTAGAAAATTGAATAGAACAAGAGCATTTTCAAGAGCAATACAAACTATGAACTACTTAGTTCAACAAAACAGTGAACTATTTCACTGGGGCAAGAATACCCAGACATTCCTGGAGTAAACTATACAATTAATAAAGGATATAAAAATATTTAGAATAAAATAAGAGACATTTCATGCTCTTTGAATGTTTGACTCAGAAGTATAAAGATGTATAAACTCCCCCAAATTAACCTATGTATTCAATAAAATCCCAATCAAAACTTCAGTTGAATATTTAAGAACCCAATGAACTTTCTCTAAGATCTATATGGAATAATAAGGGTCCAGCAATAACTCAGTCAACCTTGAAAAAGAAAAGTAAAGGGGAGTTTCATCTACCAAATAATAAGACATGTTGCAAAGTCATAACAATAAAAGCAGAGTGCTGGTAGCACAAACATAGACAAAAAAGATAATCAGGACAGAAAAGAGAGAGAGAACTCGGAAATTGACCTATCTAGAAATACGGGAACTTGTTATATGATAAAGTGGGAGCTGCAACTATGCAGGCAAAGAATAAACTGTTCAACTGATAATGTTGGGAAAACCATCTCCCTTGATGGAGAAAAATGAAATGCACCCTCTACCAAGCACCACATGCAAAGGATGTTTGAACTTGTCAGTTATCAGATAAAGGCAAATTAAAACAGCCCTTTATAGCTATCCTGCCATACACCTGGGAATCTGGTTAATACCAACACCAGGTGGCGTTGAGCACGTAGGACTGGAGGGCCCCACGTGACACTCTTGGATATGCAGACTGCTGCCATTCTGGGTGGCATTCTGGCAATACTCAGTCAATTAACTGAGGGGGAACCTGGTCTTAATGACAGTAGAGGGATCTCCTCCCAAAGATACTGGCATTGCCTGAGTGGCACTTGCTGAGCTGCCAGGGACTCAGGGATCAGCAGAGCTGCTGCACAGAAGTCCTAGCTAGTGTTCTAGTGCCCAGGATCCTGCAGGGCTTGCTAGACCAGGCTGAGAGGTTGGTGGGCTATCCCAACAGGTGATGACCCCACAAAGAAGAGGCATTATTGCAGCTTCTTCATCTGCTGCTACAGTCAGTACTGCAAGGGTCCCAACCCAGTATCCACCTAGCCATGGGGGTCCTCCCCCACCTAAGGGCAAGGGCCCTTCCAGGCATGATGGGCCAGCCACTTGGCCTGAAGCCTCCATGGGTCACCCAGTGGGGATCCCCCTGGGTGAGCAACTCTAATGGGCATGTCCCCTCCAGGAATGCAGGGCTCTCCTCCTGGGAAGGGAGGGCCCCTCCCCTGGGAATGCACTCACCAAGGCCCTTGACTCACCTTGGCCCTTATCAGTTCCTTACCTGCTTCCCTGAAAGGCTATACATAGTCCCTTTACTTTCTTGTGGCCTATGAAACTAGTTTATAATAAACTATTTTAAGAATATTGTGAAACAGGGGCTCCTGAGTGGCTCAGTCGGTTAAGTGTCTGCCTTCAGCTCAGGTCATGATCCCAGGGTCCTGGGATGGTGTTGGGCTCCCTGCTCAGTGGGGAGCCTGCTTCCCCCTTCCCTCTGCCTGCTGCTCTGCCTACTTGTGCTCTCTCTCTCCGTCAAATAAACAAATAAAATATTTTTTTTTAAAAAGAATATTGTGAAACAAACAAAAACCCCCGTAGGATTGAATGAAAGCAGTAACAGTGAAGCATATAATACCAACCACGAGCTGATAGTGTATTATATACTGATAATATAAAATATATTATCATTTTAATAGATTTAAAATTTATCTGTACAACAACACACAGGGTTGACTAACACTTATTGCATGTGTTATCTACTGCTACTTACCAAATTACCCCCAAACTTAAACAGCAGTAAACATTTATTACCTCCCATGACTTCTGTGGGTCAGAAAGTCTGTGTGTTAGAGCAGCTTCTGGAAGTAGGTTATAAACTCTGGGTGACTCTGGCTCAGGGACACTCACATTCAAACTGTTGACCAGGGCTGCAGTCACCCTAGGGCTGAATGGGCACTGGAGGGTCCCTTTCAGAGGTGGTGCTTTCACATGGTTGCAGGTTAGTGCTGGCGGTTGGTGAGAAGCTCCCTTCCTTACCACCTATGCCTCTCAGGACTACTGGAGTACCTTTATGACATAGCAGCTGGCTTGCCCTAGAGCCAGAGGACCAAGTGATCCCAGGAGAAAGCTACAGATTTTATTTATTTATTCATGAGAGAGAGAGAGAGAGAGAGAGAGAGAGAGGCAGAGACACAGGCAGGAGAAGCAGGCTCCATGCAGGGAGCCCAACGTGGGACTCGGACTCGATCCCGGGTCTCCAGATCACGCCCTGGGCCAAAGGCAGTGCTAAACAGCTGAGCCAACTGGGCTGTCGTACAGGGTCTTTTATAACCTACTTCCAGAAGCTAGATGCTGACACTGCTGCTGTGTTTTATTTGTTTTGTTTTAAGATTGTATTTGTTAGAGAGAGAGAGAGAGAGAGAGCACGCATGAGCAGCGGAGTAGCAGAGGGAGAGGGAAAAGTAGGCTCCCTGCTGAGCACAGATGTTTACCTGACTGAGCCACCCAGGCAGCCCTGCCACATTTTATTTGTTAGGAGCAAGTTGCTAAGTCTGACCCACTCTCACGGGGACGGATATTGGGCTCCATCTTTTGAAGAGAGAAGTATCAAAGAATTTGTGTACATATTTTAAAACCAAACTAGCAAAAGGTATACATTTAAACAAACTAGCAAAAGGTATACATTAAATACTTTGGAATGGTGATAGGGAAGAAGAATGGGAATGGGACCAAAGGGGATAGATGGAAGGAAGGACAGGAGGGAGACAGGCCAACAGGAAGCCCTGTGGTACCAAAGGCCACAGTGTGCCACAGACCCAGGATTGTGTTTAACTCTCTGCAGTGACAGTAAAACAAACAAAACAAAACAAAACAAAACATGGTGTGCATCTTTTTTGGTCTATTTTCTATAGAGTAAAACAAAAAAGAATGTGTATCTTTTTGGTCTAGTTTGTATATTTCATATAAACACATAAAACGTCATGTTTAACAGCTTTTGGGTTTTGGTGTTCTTAATCCTGGCTAGGATTTTATCAGACATATTGATCTACAACTAGGTTTTTCTCACTTAACCATGCACCTTGGAGAGTTTTTTTCATGTCACTCTATAGAGGTCTTCTTTCTGCTACTGCACATCATTCCATAGCATGGATATGCCAAAATTTTTGTTTTAGATTTTATTTATTTATTCATGAGAGACACAGAGAGAGAGAGGCAGAGACACAGGCAGAGGGAGAAGCAGGCTCCATGCAGGAAGCCCCGACATGGGACTCCATCCCGGGTCTCCAGGATCACGCCCTAGGCCGAAGGTGGCGCTAAACCACTGAGCCACCCGGGCTGCCCAGATATGCCAAAATTGATTTAATCACTTCCTGACTGATGGACATTCAGGTTGATTTTCCTTGTCTTCCTTTTTCCTTTCCCTGGTTGGCTGGGGTTCTCTCTCATTCTACTACATACCTCCACCTTTACTTCTCTGTCCTCTCTATACTTTATCTATTTTGTCTCCCCTGGAGTTCAAGATGGGCGGACAAGGGACATGTGAGATGGATTGTGCAGCAAGAAAAGGTTGGAACTTGAGGACAGGCAGGGGATTCTGTGGTAGATTTGCTGTTCCTTCAGCCTTACTCCTCCTGACCAGCTGTATGGAACATATGGTATACCTGGTCCTTGCCTTCAAAGACCTCAGGTCTAGCATGGGGACAGACATGTGAGTGACCCACCCAAGGCAGAATAACATAGGCTGAAGGGGCAGCCTTCCAAGCCTAACTGGCTGCCTGGGCTCTCTGCCCACCCCCATCACTCACTAGCTGTGTGATGTTGGGCGAATTGTGTCACCATCCGGGACCCATTTTTCCATCTGTAAAATGAGGATATAAGAATCTCTTTTTTCTTATAAGGTTGTTCTGAGAAATAAATAAAAGAATATGTAGAAGGTGCCTAGCACAGTGCCTGGCACATAGTGATCTCAGAACACTGAACTGTGAGGAAACTAGCCAGAGTGAGGCCATGTATAAATCAGGGTACCGATCGAACAGGGAGACATGGGCTCTGGGCTCTGTGGGGTTTGAAGAAATCCTCACAAATGAAGGGCATAACCCAACCAAGGAAGGCAGCCTTTCCACCTGGAGGAAGGTATTCTGGGGGATGGAGAAGCACTAGGGTGGAAATAGGAGGCCTGCTTGGGGGATGGGAAGTAGTGCCTGTGGCTGGAAGGTCACGTTCATTGGCAAGGGGAGGAAGGGTCCTTTGAGGGGCATGTATGGGCAGCCTTCTGGTGGAGGAGGAGGTTCAGGGCCCTTCCTTGGACTTGAGCCTCAAAGCTAGAGTTGCATGTGCCTCACAGGACAACTGTCAGGGTCAGGCGAGGCTCTGGGAGGGAGCTCCCTTCCCACCACCCTGCTGCCTTCTTCAGCAGGGGCCTCCTCCCAGGGCCTGGCCACTCCCAGCATCCAGTACCCCCACCCCTGAGCCGGTTGGAAGGCAGGCAGGAGGCTTCTCGCGGGGGCTGTGCCGGGTGGGCGGTTTTCCCAGAGTGAGGAGTGAAGCGGGACTGACTTGGCGCCAGCTCGCTCAGATATAGACATTACTGGCCGGGTGACCAGCCTGCCCAGTTAGCTGGAGCCCAAGTTCTGGTCCTAGGGGCTGCCACAGGACCCCCGAAGGGGCGTGGCATGTCACAGCGGGAGGTCGGAGGGGCACCGGCCATGCCAGGTGTGGGGCGGAACCCGGCTAAGGCCACGCTGCAGTTGGTAGCGGGCACTGGCAGGAAGAAGAGCCGCCTGAGCAGAACAAGGCAGGACCGGTGGGAAGAGACCAGCTGGAGCAACCAAAGGTGGAGCAGAGCTGCCCCGAGCCCCCGAGGGGTCAGGGCCAGGAGCCTGGCTCGAAGCCGGGTAAGGAAACAGTGGATTTGTGGAGGGAGCAGGGGGAGGCAGGCGCTGGAGGGGCTGAGGTGTCACCTCTGATGCCAAAGCCTCACTCAGCATTATGTCCCAGTCCAAGAGGAAGACACTGGCACCTCCCACTTCAAGGCGCCACGCTTGGGTGGCTGGGAGAATTCGACGGGACCAGAGTGGCTGGGAGCCCTTTCTTCTTTACCGCAGTTGGGTCTTCTCCCAGGACCTGGTGGAGCAGGGGGTCAGTCCTGCAGAGCAGGGGTGGCTCTGCATTTCCTGCGGTTCCGGGGAACCCCAATAAACAGGATTCAGACGTTTCAAGGTGCAGATGGAGCAAGGCCTAGAGTATTAGAGAGAGAAAAGGACTCTCGGCTTCTGAGCCCAGCCTTGCCACCCTGCTGCCATTTGACCCCAGGTGACACTTCTCTGTTCCCTCGGCCGTAAAGCGGGGCTGGACTGAGAGCAGACAAAGAGGCCCTGAGGTCTCTGCCATGCGGCGCACTACTGCTCCGAAAGGAGATGTCACACTAGAATGCTCTTAGACACAAGGGGCAGGGACGCCTGGGTGGCTTAGTACCTGAGCATCTGCCTTCGGCTCAGGGAGTGATCCCAGGTCCTGGGATCAGTCTTGCATCAGGCTACATGCAGGAAGCCCGCTTCTCCTTCTGCCTATGTCTCTGCCTCTCTCTCTGTATCCCTCATGAATAAATAAATAAAACCTTAAAAAAAGAAACAAGGGGCAGATGGGGGTCCAGTCAGACCCACTCACCTGAGGTCCTCTGTGCAGAGTGAGGCCGGTCCTGAGAATGCTGCACGGGAGCGGAGCCGGGTGAGGACACTGCGCCAGGCCTTCCTGGCCCTACAGGCTGCTCTGCCCGCTGTGCCGCCCAACACCAAGCTCTCCAAGTTGGACGTGCTGGTGCTTGCCACCAGCTACATAGCCTACCTCACCCGCACACTTGGCCATGAGTTGCCTGGCCCCGCCTGGCCACCCTTCCTGCGTGGACTCCGCTACCTGCACCCTCTCAAGGTAGGCCACGAGCCCAGGGCCTTGGGGAGTGGGGTTTGGGCTGGAATGGACGTAGGCTTCCCTGCCCTGAGCAGAGCTGACATGAGGACTGGCTGCTTCCTGCTCTCTCAGACGGAGAGGCTGGCTCTTGGGACGGGGCTGACCCTGGGTGCAGTGGGGGTGGTGACTCAAAATGACTTCATGAAAATGCGGTTCCTCCAAGGGAGGGAAATTCACAGAGGCCCCAAGACTCTGGGGTGCCTGGTGGCAGAGAAGGAAAAGGAGCAGTTTCTTAGGCTGGGGCCTGGGAAAGGAAACCACACTGGGAGAGTCCTAGATCCCAGGGCACATCACCCCATCATTGTACAGTGCCTCAGTGTTCTCTGGACTTCTGCCATAGGAGGGATCCCTGCCCTGGGAGAACAAGGTCTCAGAAGGCCTCACTTGAGAAGGAATCAAGCTGGGGTGGGGGAGGGGCCAGCAGTGGGGGCGCTGGATCATGCATGTGTGGGGTGCTTCCTGCATGCACCACTTCCTAGACCAGGACCTACCTTTCCTGAGCCTCACCTTTTTCATATGTATAAGAAAAGATAACACGAGCCTTACTTCCGCTTCAGATGAAATGAGATCATGAACGAAGGGTATAATCAACATTATTCACCATCACAATAACAGCAATAACATTATTTGGGTGCTAACCATATGCCAGGAGCTGGGCTTAGCACTCCAGTCCTTCTTTTCCATCCTCTCGTCCACACAAGAACCAAATGAGGATTACTTGGCAGATGAGGAATTGAATCTCAGGGAGATTAAGTGGCTTAATGCAGTCCAGCCCCGAGCGTGTCTGACCTCAGAGCCCACGTTCACAGCCACCAAGCAGGCCAAGGGTACAGAATTGTAAGCTGCTGGTTGCTGAGTGGTTTAACCGTTAGAAAGGACGTGTCATCTCTGCCCTCTGAGGATAGACAGCACTGGAATGGGGCCAGTCTTGTTTTTTACAGAGGATATTTTCATCATCTCTCTCCTCTAAACCTCACAGTTCTGAAATGTCTTGAAACTTAAGATTTTTTTTTCTTTCATGCAAATATAGCTAAAATGCAAGCGCTTGAGACTACATGGGGGCAACTCAGAAATGCTAACAGTGGCACAGTCATTTCCTTAGCTGTAAAGTGGTGACCCAACTAAGGCCCTTGCATGTAGGAGGTGATGGATAAACATTTTGAAGAATGAACAGATGAGAGCCAGGTTCGATCTAGAACTCTGGCAGTGTTGGTGGGATGGGACAGTTAGCTGGGAGCAGTGCCCCTTTGGTGCTGCCCACCCCCATAGAGGGCCTGCCAAGAGGAGGGCAGACCTCAGAGCAGTCAACCGGGGGTTTTCTGGGTTGTCCTCGCTCCTGCTGTAAGGATGGGCAAGGAGGTCCCCAGCTCAGATGGACAGGGCAGCACTGATAAGCGTGGCCAGAGGTTCTGGGGCCAGAGGCTGGGCAAAGAAGAGGTCGGGACTGTTCACTATTAGGAGGAACCTCTCCTTGCCCCAGCTCTGTTGCCCTCCTCACTGCCCAGCTCCCTGGCTGTTGCCAGCTTCTGCTCCATCCCACTATCGGGGGCAGGGGGAAGCTCCTTTCAGGGCCCTTGCTCTCATCAGACAGCTCTTCATGTGTTTCTCTGCCGGGCTCCAGTAGTCAGGAGAATGCAGGGAGTCATAAGTGGTGGTGAGCCCAAGACCACTGTCATCAGAGCAGTGCTGGTGGTGGAGGGTCTCAGGGATGGGGGGCTAGAGAAGGCCAAATTTGGGATGCCAAGGACTACGAGAGGCTGTAATAGTGAGCATGACTCACTTCCCATCATCGTCTCTTGCAGAAGTGGCCCATGCGGTCTCGTCTCTATGCTGGAGGCCTGGGGAGCTCTGGCCTTGACTCCACCACAGCCACCACCTCAAGCCACAGAACAAAGGAGGAAGAGGCCAGGCCCTAAGTCTCTGAAGAGGCAAACGGTCTCTTTCCCATGAGGCCACTCTCACCGGCTCTTGGTGACAAATGAGCATCACACTTGCCTTTTTCTCAAGTTAGGGACCTGGATTCTCTATTGGCCCTGCTTGTCTTTACTCTGACTCTCAACCCTGGGATGAGATGGACTCAGGTTCAGCTCCAAGGTTCCAGCACACAGACCAGGCGAAGCAATGGGCCCTTCAGCGATGGGAGAGTACCCCAGGAGCACCGGTGGGGCAAGGGTGGGGGGCAAAAACTTATCTTGGCACTGAGGGCTCTGCTGTGGCAGCTGCAAGGGAAGTGGGAGAAGAAGGGGTTTGGCTGGGTTGGAAGCTGAGTTAGGGCACCACCTCCTGCCTTTCTCCCCTTAGCTTCCCACAAAGCCTCCAGAAAATGCAAGAACAGAGACATGGCTGAGCTGGTGCAGAGGTAGTGGCTTAGGGCGGCCGCAGCTGCAGGTGCTGATGGGAAAACCAAGGGCAGGGCAGGCTCTGGGTAGCTGTGATTGTGAACAGAACTGGGCCAGGGTCACGTAGCCAGATGGAAACTCAAGAAAGGAACCTCTTTGTTATTGTTCCACAAGACCTTACCTGATATCCAAAAAGCAGCGGCAAATTTAGGAATCTAGTCTACACTGTGATCTCTCCAGCTGACCCTCATCACTACATTTCCTCCCTCTCTGGGCTCTGTACCCTACCGCTCTCTTCGCGATATGACTTCTAATGTACGGGTTAAGCCAGAAAGCTTGCATTGCTCACTTTCCTGTTTCCAGAGGAATTTTTTGATGGTCCCAGCCGCCCAGTTTGATATGATCTTATCCTAGAGGCAGGTCTACCGGAAGTGAAGCAGACAGCACCCAAAGGCCTTCTATCTGAAGACTACTGATGGACCAGATTACATCTTTGAAGGACCTTAGAAGGAGAACACTTATCTTTTCCAGGGGATGATAATTACAGTCTTCTCTTTCCATTGTGTTAGAAACCTAACCTCCAGGAAAAACAAGATAGGCCTGAGTTCAGTGGGTTCTTTGTACGATTTTGGCCTAAGGCCTCACTGGCTGTGGAGTTATTTCTACAATCTGTCTACAAATGAGCTGCCCAGCCCCAGCTCCTCCCCCACAGGCACTGGCCTCCCAGGCACTCCTTAAGTCTTGCTGTGCGGTGTCAGAGATCTCTGAGAGCTTTAGTGCAATTTCTCTCTGGCTCTGAAGAAATAATTTGAGAACGAATCACAGAGTCTACACACCCTGAAAGTAACTTTCCGGATTAGATTCAAACCCAAAGGCACCTGAAATCCAAAGAAGGAACCAGCTGTTGGTTAAAATTCAGTGTCTCAGAGGGGAAGGGGATGGACCAGGCTGACTAGAGTCCCAACGGGTAGCCTTAGAGCCACCATTGCCATCATGAGTCTAAATGAGGTTCTGGCATGATGAGCCACTGTTCCTCCCCTGGGCTGGACAGGGCAGCAGGGGAAAGGAGCTGAAGGGTGACTCAGCAAGTTGGAGTGGAGGCATTAAAAGACACAGAACGTCCCAGCCCAGCCACGGGCGCATGGGGCGGGCGGGGGAGAGCAGCTGAACTGTGGCTGGGAGCCATGGGAAGGTCTCCGCCAAGGCTGAACTCATAAATCTACCAACGTTCCACTGAGGGGCCTGCAGACCTTGTGCAGAACTGCTCCTGAGTGGCTGGATGAGGCCAAGCAGGGGCAGAGACCAGGTGTGGGTGGGCATGAGCACACTGTTCTTCACAAGACCATAAAAGTCCAGCTTGAATGTTCTATTTTTAAAGCCAAACAGCAATAACTTCCTGGTTGAGTTTGAAAGTGGTGGGCAGAGGAACAGATGAATTTCCTCCCAAGCTGGTGGCACACAATCTTTTTCTGGGAATGAAACTGGGGAAGTTGGTTTGGGGCATGAATTGGGGGGAGGCCCCCTCATGATGACTAAGGGGACTAGCTTGGAGCCTGCCCCACCCTACTGCTCGGGCTCCAACCTTTGCACGGTAGTAGCAGGCCCCCCTGGGGTGATTGCATTACCCTGGTAGAGGAGACAAGGTCAGCAAAGGAAGTTGAAGCTGGTGGAAGGCTGAGGAAGGGCAAATGCCATCGATACAAGTTGCTTAGGCTGCCCCAAGCTCTGTCTGGGCAAAGCTGTTTTCCTTCAGCCCCAGGCCGGTCTGGGGTTCAGAGGTCATATCCTCCAGCCAGAGAGCACCCGACACAGGCCAGATTGCCAAAGTGCTGTGAGGAGGCAGGCAGAGTCAAGGGAAGGACCAGGGGATGAGTGGGAATGAACAGAGGAAATGTCAGGTCAGAGACGTGGATCTACAACCAGAACCAGGAATTCTTTGCCCCTGCAGCAGCAGAAGAAAAACACCTGCTCTCTGGGAGACTTTTTATTCTCACCAGGTCTGGAGGCATGGGGTCAGCAAGAGTCGTAAGAGGCAGTTAAGACTTAGGTCCAAAGTCAGCTTTGGTTCAAGGAGCTCCAAAAGGAGAGAGAAGCACAGGTGACAAAGTGTCACTAAGGTGACCTAGCTCAGGAGTCAGGAGTATGGCTGGTCCACTTGATTAGCTGGTACTGCCTCCCCAGGTGCCCATGACAGCGGGAGAGGCAGTGGTAGCCAGGACAGCTTCCCCAGAGCTAGATGCGCATGTGCTTCCTGAGGAGTGGCCTAGCTTCGGGGCAGAGGCTTGGGCCCTGGGAGGAGCAGACCTGGCCCAGGAATGCCTAAGTAGAAGGTAGAGACTGGATTTTACCAGTTGAGAACTAGAGTAATTAAAACACAAGATCTAATCTTTCTGAGAAATTCCTTTTCTCTTCCTCTTGAAGGGGCCTGGCTAGGATGAATCAGATGGCACTGTCCTCCTCTTTGGTGGCACAAGCCCTAAACTCAGGGCCCCTGCAAGCTGGGTGTTGTAGATTAGGAGTTGGCTCACTGGCCACAATGTACCCTATCCAGCCACCTCCTCCCTTGCCCTGTATGTTTTTGCAAATCAGTTTTGTGGGAAGACAGTCACATTCATTACCTAGAGCTGCTTTCCTTATACCACAGCAGAGTTGAATAGCTGAGACAGATTAACCCTAAAATATTCACAATATGGCCCTTTAAGAACAAGTATACTGACCCTCACTCTAGATCATAGGTATTCAAAGTGTGGTCTGGGAACTCAGGGGATTCCCTGAAGCCCTTTCTAAGTGGCCCAAACCATTTTCATAATATAAGATGCTATTTGCCTTTTCTCACACTTCTGTCGCACATCATGCAATTTTCCAGAAGCCGTACAACATGTGATATTGCAACAGATGGAATGTAGAAGCAGATAGGAGAATCCAGCTGTCTCTTACAACAGACATTAAAGATATTTGCAAAAATGTAAAACAATGCCACTGTCCTCACTAAATATTTTCTGATATGGAAAATAATTATTTTTCATAAAAATGTTATATATATTCACATAGAGTGGATTAATTAATGCAATTATTTGAAGATTTTATTTATTTTAGAGTGAGAGAGAGAGCACGCTAGTGCATGCAGGTTGGGGAAGGGCAGAGGGGGAAGGAGAGAAGCAGATCCCCCACTGAGCACAGGGCTTGACTCCATGCCCTCCATGCTGATCTGATCTGGATCTGTATGACCCTGAGATCATGACCCAAGTTGAAACTAGAACCAGTCACACAACTGATTGAGCCACTCTGGTGCCCCTAATTAATGTAATTTTTAAATAACAGCAAGATATCAGCTGTTGAGGAGCAAAACAAGACAAGGGACCATCTCAATGGTCTACGGCAGGAGCTGCAGAATTATGTGTAACCTACAGAAGATAGCTGAAGAAGCTGATTGTGCACTGAATAAACTGAGAGGTAATGAAGGGCAAAGACGATTGCGATGTTTTTTTTTTTACAACTTACGATGTAAGTTGAAAAAACTTACAAAAAGTTATGATCCAGAAATCAGAATAAGAACAATCCGCCATGTTAAGGATGCTGAAAGGAGATAAACAGGCTCAGTAAATCAGGCCTAAATAACATCAGTTACATCAGGCTTCAGTGGGTTGGAACCTCTGGGTTGGGGCCAAGTTGGATGAAAATAGATCCTATGTCCCACATCCCAGAAACCACAGCTAACTGCACGCTGGGTGGAAGAGCCCCTGGAGCTCCTGGCACAAATATAAGTACATTCTCTGTAAAAGTGCAAATTTTAAATAGGGCACGGGGAGGGAGCCACCCATAATTGATGCACCCATGTCCAGTGAATAGAAAACTATCAAGGTCTGATATGCTCTGAGAAGACGTGCAGTAGCATAAACCAGAAGTTGAAGCAAAGCTCAGCTGTAACTGCTGAAGTGTGGGCATGTGCCAAGCCTGCTAGGAAGGGCTACATCTCATTGCAAGAAGGGATTGGCCCTGATGCTGAGAGGACTGCCAGATGTGGGATGTGCCAATCAGCAGAAGTCCTCCTTTACAGGCCAGGCTGGTGAATAACAGTTCACTAACAGTTATAGTACTCCACCAACTGGCCAAGGAAGTGAGGCTCCCTTTGGACCAGTCTCACCTATATTGGCAACAACATGCCCCCACCATTATTTTCCTGGGCATAAAGGCAGACCAGGATAGATTTTTTTTCTTTTGGAAGTTTCATCATAAAAATATGCCATTGACCCAGATAGGCAGGCTTTTCATACCTTACTATAAAATGAATATCTACTTGTGTCTTTGAAAGGTGGAACTCTAGGGGCACCTAGGCCACTGAGTTGCATAAGCTGCCAACTCAGAGCTTCAAACCCAAAGGCGCCTGAAGTCCAGACAAAGAAGGAACTAGCTGGGATCCCTGGGTGGCACAGCGGTTTAGCGCCTGCCTGTGGCCCAGGGCGCGATCCTGGAGACCCGGGATCGAATCCCACATCAGGCTCCCTGCATGGAGCCTGCTTCTCCCTCTGCCTGTGTCTCTGCCTCTCTCTCTCTCTCTCTCTCTCTTTCTCTCTCTCTCTGTGACTATCATGAATAAATAAATAAAATCTTAAAAGAAAAAAAAAAGAAGGAACCAGCTGTTTGTTAAAATTCAGTTGCCTCTGCTGGGGATTTACCCTAAAGATACAGATGCAGTGAAACGGCAGGACACCTGCACCCCAATGTTTATAGCAGCAATGTCCACAATAGCCAAACTGTGGAAGGAGCCTCGGTGTCCATTGAGAGATGAATGGATAAAGAAGATGTGCTCTATGTATACAATGGAATATTACTCAGCCATTAGAAACGATGAATACCCACCATTTGCTTCAACGTGGATGGAACTGGAGGGTGTTATGCTGAGTGAAGTTAGTCAATCGGAGAAGGACAAACATTATATGGTCTCATTCATTTGGGGAATATAAAAAATAGTGAAAGGGAATAAAGGGGAAAGGAGAGAAAATGAGTGGGAAATATCAGTGAGGATGACAGAACATGAGAGACACCTAACTCTGGGAAACAAGCAAGTGGTGTAGAAAGGGAGGTGGGTGGGGGGATGGGGTGACTGGGTGATGGGCACTAAGGGGGGAACTTTATGGGATGAACACTGGGTGTTATGCTATATGTTGGCAAATTGAACTCCGATAAAAAATATACAAAAACAAAAACAAAATAAAATAAAATGAGAAAAAAATAATAAAATAAAATAAAATTCAGTACCTCAGAGAGGGAGAGGATGGGCCAGGCTGACTAGAATCCCAACAGGTAGCCTTAGAGCCACCATTTCCATTGTGAGGCTAAATGTGGTTCTGGCATGACAAGCCACTGTTCCTCCACCATGCACTCTATTTGTGCTCTTGGTTTCAGATCAGATCAAGATCTCAGGATCATGTGATGATGATCCTCGAGCTCCTTAGGCTTTGCACTCAGCATGGAGTCAGCTCTCTCCCCCTCCTTTTGTCCCTCTCCTTACTCACCTAAGCTCCTATGCCTCTTGCCTGGGCTCTCTCTAAATAAATAAATAAAATCTTTAATTTTTTTTTTTTTTAAAGAAGAGTGGAACTCTACATGGGGAAAGATGGTGTTACTAAAAAATTATGAAATCCTTGGCTGCATTTGAAATTCCAGGCTGAGTACAGGACCAAGGAGGGTAGAAAATCTGTAGAAAACAGATTTTCATGGGGCTCTTGTTATGTGTGAGCTATGGGGGAGTGGAGAGAGAACAACTGAATAGCTCTTTTTAAAAGGCAATGTCACTTTGTAGAAGAGATCTTGATATTGCAAATTGCTCCAAGAAACCAGCTGTTTAGAAACACCACCAGTGAAGCGGTGGGTGTGTTATTAATGCCATGCTTATTTAAGACTTGGAACGGAAAGGGGCTGGTCTCATGCATATTAAAAGAAGCCAGAGCTTTCCACAGCCTCCCGAAAACAGTACAAATCCTAAGTCAATCATTATATGTCTGTCCTCCTAAAGCCCTTTTAAGAGGAAAAGTGTTCGTTCCAGCTAAAGATGACACAGAGATTTGTGGGGCTTTCTGCCCACTCTCTTTACTGGAGGATTTTTTTTCATTCCTGTATTACAAGGATAACTTTGTACAAAGTCAGAAGTGGGACTGTCAAGAAGTCTCTTACAAAGACCTAAATTGACAAAGCATCTATGTTGAAATAACTCCTCTGGCTTTACCAGAATCTTCTCTTAAATTTGCATCCTGAGCCAGAGAAATCACTTATTTTGAAATAACTCCTACCTCTTCCCAAATTGCAAAATTGTGGAAGAAAGTGACTCTGATCTTCATAGAAGGGTATCTAAAGGGATTGATCAGTTCTCCCATAGTCTTTGTTTTATCCCAACTTGATGTGGTCCTGGATGATTATCTCATCTAGTACAATAATTACTATTCTCTCCGGGCTTTCATTCAACTCGTGCTCAGTTATGGCAACTATGCAACACTGTTTTTCCAGAGACGCTCTAAACAAATATGAAGAAACAGAGCAGGAAAGAGAAAACTTGGGGTTGTAAAGCATACTTGACTCTGAATTAGAAATTACCTGCCTTAGAGGACTCCTGCATGAGTGACATGTTTTCTAAGAAAAATTGTTGGATTTCCATTTCTGACAGTATGGTGGACTAGATATGCAGGGAAATCCTCCTGGTACAGAACACTCCAAATGATGGATAAAATATTAAAAACATACTTTTAGGGATGCCTGGGTGGCTTAGTCAGCTAAGCATCCAACTCTTGGTTTTGGCTCAGGTCATGATCTCAAGGTCCATGGAATCAAACTCCATGTTCAGTGTGAAGTCTGCTTGAGATTCTCTCCCTCTCCCTCTGCTCCTCCTCATCCCTCAAATAAATAAATAAAATCTTTAAATAAAAACCCACATATTTTTAAATGCATTTTTGAGCCAGCAGAAAAGTAGGGGAAAGGAATAGAAGAAAGGATAAGAAATCATAAAATAAAAAATGGTAAGCCAGCACTGAAGCTAGTATTGCCTTAGCAGTATCTACAGATTGTTGGTGGCCCAGGCCAGGGTTTTAATACACCAAATTTGGATACAAGAGACAAAGCCTGGGGCCCATACAAAATGGGAAGTTGAGTCAGAGATCCTGTCCTAAAGCTGGAGTCACCAAAAGGCAATACCCTCAGTATGTAAAAGAGAGTTGTCCACACTTTGCCTAAATAGACCTTGGCTAGGGTGGGAGATGGGGGGAAGTTTCCCAGAGATTTCTAAGTCCTCAAAAACAAAAAGCCAAAAATTTCAAATGGTCTCAGTTTAGAAGTGTTTGTAGGCACAAGCAAGTACAATTTCTCTCCAGAATAATATATTTTAAATCTAGGCTTTGGGGGCACTTGGGTGACTCAGTGGTTGAGTGTCTGCCTTCAGCTCAGGGCATGATGCCGGAGTCCTGGTATCAAGTCTTTCATCAGGCTCCCTGCAGGGAGCCTGCTTCTCTCTTTGCCTATGTCTCTACCTTTCTCTGTGTCTCTCATGAATAAATAAATAAAATCATTAAAAAATATATAGGCTTTGGAGAGACCTGTGTGGCTCAGTAGTTGAGTGTCTGCCTTCAGCTCAGGGCATGATGCTAGGGCTCCAGGATCGAGTCCTACATTGGGCTCCCTGCTTCTCCCTCTGCCTATGTCTCTTGCCTTTCTTTCTGTGTCTCTCATGAATAAATAAAAAAATTTTTTTTTTAAATCTAGGCTTTGAAGGGTTCCCATGAATAAAATTCTAACAAACTTGAGCTCAGAGCAAACAGTTATAAAAATCTGAAGGAAACATATGCCACCATAAACAAATGATAGCAGAAACACTGAACTGTAGAATCACACTTGCAATGACTATAGATGCAGTAATGTTTAGGTACATGATACACATTGAACATGTTTTATATGTCTAAGGAAATAATGAGTATTTTGAAAAGACAATTCAGGAACAAGAGGCTAAAAATGACCAGGCAAAATTGGGGGAAAACAATTTCTAGAAAATAAAAATATAATATTTAACATTATATTTTACATATAATATATATTATATTATAACCAACCTAGTGGATGGTTAGAAGCTGCTGAACACAGAACAAATAAATTGGAAAATAGATCTGAAGAAACGACTCAGAATTCAGTACCTATGGATAAAGAAAAGAGATGGAAAGTAGAAAAAGAATATAGGAGAATATGTTCATGAATCTGGAATAAGGAAATACTGCTTAAAGGAAAAAATCTGATAAACTGTACTACATAAAATTAAGAACATCTGTTCATCACAAGACAGCAACTGAGAGAGTGAGCGAAAAAGACAAATTCATAGGCTGGGAGAAGATATTGGGGTGCATATCATCAAAAGGGCTTATATCAAGAAAATATTAAAAATCCCCACGGAGCAATAAGAAAAAGGCTGAATGTCCAACTGTAAATGCCCTAGAGACTTAATGAAGTGCCTTTTTCTTTTTTTTTTTTTTTTTAAGTAATCTCTACACACAATCCCAAAATCTACAGTTACATGCTCCACGGACTGAGCCAGACAGGCCTCCGAATGAGGAACCTTTCCAAGGAGGATATCCCAGGGGTCAAGATGGCCAGCTTCAAAAGTGATTAGAAATATAAATAAAATAGAAAAGTGTTTCCTTGGCAAATAAAAAAGAAAGAAATATGCAAATTAAAATCACAATTCACATTCGCTGGGACGGTTATTATCTGTATCTATTAAATCTAGCAAGCACACTCCTAGGTATATACACTCAAAATATGTGTGCACAAGTGCATCGAAAGATGTGTACAGGAATGCCCATAATAGCATTATTTGTAGTATCCCCAAACTAGAAACTTGTATTTGTTGCCTAGGGCGGTTGCAAAGACCGGTTTTCTTTACCAGCTGGCACCTTGTTTAGCTCAGCCAACAGGAGGTGCTAGAGGAAGCCTGCAAAAGGGGGAGGAGAAAGAGGGAACTTGCTTCCCGCCCCCGAGCTTGGGGGTGGCCAAAGCTCCCGGCAGTTCTCCCTGCAACCTCCACACCTCCCCGCCAACGCCCCGCTGCCTCAGGGGCCGCACTAGGTTCGAGTTTGCAGCTTTTCCCCTTCCTAGAACCAGCCTTAATGGTGCCCCTTAACGATACCTGCACCCACTCTCCCGTATTCCTTCCTCTGAGGTCCGCCTCCCCCAGGCTCCTCCTCTGTGCTTCTGGGCTCCAGTAAACTACCTCTTCCCTTTGTTAACCGCTATCCCTCCAGAGGCTTCCTTCAGTTGCCACGTGTTTCCTTGGCATTTCCCTTTGGCTTTTCCTGTCCTTATAATAAATTTCCTCTGTTAAATCACCTGGCTTCTATGTACCTGAGTGGACACTGCCTGATATGACAGCCAAGGTTTGATTCTTTTGACATCTGTCCTGCCTCCTGACCAGGAATGCATTGGACATCACTCACTCCCTCCACCCCCCCTTTTTTAAAAAATTTATTCATGAGAGACACACAGAGAGGCAGAGACACAGGCAGAGGGAGAAGCAGGCTCCATGCAGGGAGCCTGACGTGGGACTGGATCCGGGGACTCCAGGATCAGGCCCTGGGCTGAAGGCGGCGCTAAATCGCTGAGCCAGCTGGGCTGCCCCTCACTTCCCTTTTAAACAGAGAACCTGAGGGCTGCAACAAGTTCACAGATCCTAACAGCCTCACTGGGTTGATTGTGGGTAGCGTCTTAATGTGGTTGCAGAAATCAACCACTGCCAAAAAGAGCAGAGCATCCTGGATGTCTATTCTGTGACTCCCTGCCAGGAGGACAATTAGGGTCACACTGCTCCTTATGAATACTCTCTGGCTGACTTTCTTTTCCTTCTGTGAATGTTCACGGGAAACTGGCATCTTTTCTAAAGTCTTCATGTCCCTCCTCAGATAGGCTGTTGAGGGAGCTGAATTTGAGAACATCTAACTCCGAAGGTGCCCTGCTGTTGCTATGGCCACCATTGTGTACGTATGTTTAATAACGTCATTGTGAGGGCTGATTCTTTAACCAGATTGTAAACATGTGTGCAGAGGTTGCCCAGCAAAGGAACGAGAAGGTTATGCAATTTGTAAGCAAAACAACGTGAGCTAAGACCTTGATGGGCCATGATTTTTCAGTGTTCTTCCCCCAGAAGTCTGTACCAACCATTATGAATCACTATAAACCCAGACTACCCTTCCTCCTTGCAGAAATCCCTCATGGTATGTGATTTTCCTGACTCAGGTACATACCTCCATAGTTCCCACCATTTAAACATGTGTCTAAATAAGGCAGGATTACAAGCCATTTCTTAAAAACCTATTTTTATCCACACTTTAGACCAGAATATTCTCATAAAATTTTCCTCATGTATACATTCTAGATAGTGCCAATGTTTTGGTCCTGTCCAGAGGCATTATCCTTAGAATCTCAGCTCCTCACCTCCTCAAATGCAATTTCCTATGGCTTCACTCAGCCACCCACTCTTACGTTGATGACCTTTACCTTGTCATCACCAATAACTGCACTATCTCCAAAATCTCTATTTCAGGAATTCTGATTGTTCCTTATCTCCTGTCCTCCATCTCCTGTAGGCTAGAGCAAGCATTCCAGCTTTTCTTCAATCTTACTGAAACCTGTGACTCATGTACTAACCATCTTGCCTCATGTCCTCATTTCCTCTCTATTCATGTCAGATTCCATGTTCATCATTATAATTGCTCTCTTGCAAATACCACTGTCCCTTGCCTCCCCTCCGCTGTTTTTGATTGGCAACATCCTGACCCTGTAGTATTTTCCACTCCAGGCCTTGCCTGAACATGGCTGGAGATGAGCACACAACTTGCTCAATAGCCTCCCTTGAAATTCTCACCATGAATCTCAAATGGGCACTCAACACTCTGTGGCAACTTTCCCTGGTGTGTTTACTTTCTACAGGCTAACACATTTATTTCCCACTCCTTTTTTCTCCTCAGACCTCCCAGCTTGCCTTCATCACATGCTCCATGGTGGAAACCCCTCAGTCATCATACCAACAACCACACCTACCAATTTCCCAGCTGTGTGCCCACGCTCCAAATGAACAAAGCCTGCCTTCTGCCTGGAGCAAGATCCCACCCCCTCTTGCCCTTTAGAAGGGCCTCACTTCTAAAAATATTCCCTCTGCCTCCTGCATCCTTAGCTTTTTCTACCCTAGGTCGTTTGTATCAGCATACAGACACTCTCTAGTATAATATCTCCCATTTAAAAAACTTCCTTGAGGGGCAGCTGGGTGGCTCAGCCAGTTAAGCGGCTACTTTCAGCTAAAGTCATGATCCCAGGGTCCTGGGATCAAGTCCCTCATTGAGCCCCACGTCGGGCTCTTTGCTTAGTGAGGAGCCTACTTCTCCCTGTCCCGGACTTATACTCTCTCTCTCTCAAATAAATAAAATATTTTTTAAAAATGTGTTAAACTTCCTTGACCCCATAGCCCCATCTCACTACCACCACACTTCTCTGTCCCACTGCATAGCAAAAAAAAAAAAAAATTGTAAGATTTATTTATTTGACAGAGAGAGAGAGAGAGAAGGGGTGGGGGGAGTAGAGGGAGAAGAAGAGAGAAACTCAAGCAGAGGGGCACCTAAGTGGCTTGTTGGTTGAGTATCTGCCTTCAGCTCAGATTGAGATCCTGGGATCCTGGGATCCTGGGATTGAACCCCGTATTGGCTCCCCACAGGGAGGCCTGCTTCTCCCTCTGCCTGTGTCTCTGCCTCTCTCTCTGTCTCTCATGAATAAATAAAATCTTTAAAAGAATAAAAAAAAAAAAAAAAGAAAAGAAAAGAAACCCAAGCAGATTCTGTCCTCAACGCAGAGCCCTATGTGAGGCTCAATCCCACAATCCTGGGATCATGACCTGAGCCAAAATCAAGAGTTAGACACTTAACTGACTGTGTTACCCAAGCACCCCTACATAGCAAAACTTTAAAAAAAAATACTCTGTTATCTTTCTTTATTCATTCACTCCAACCAGGTGTCTATCTCCATCTTACCTCTAAAACTGCACTGGTCGTTAATGGCCTCTCTTTTACCAAATCCAGTATTCATTTCTATGGCCTCATCTTAGTTTTTTGTGTGTGTGTTTGTTTTTTAAGATTTTATTTATTTAAGACAGAGAGATCACGAGTGGAGGCATGGGGTGGGGTGGTGAGCAGAGGGACAGGAAAGGGGGAGAAGCAGACTCCCCACTGAGCAGGAACCCTGAGCTGGGGCTCAGTCTCAGGACCTCAGGATCATGACCTGAGCCAAAGGCAGCCACTTAACCAACTGAGCCACCCAGACCTGAGCTGAGCCAAAGGCAGCCACTTAACCAACTGAGCCAGCCAGGTGCCCCTTACTTTTTTTTAAGCAGCTCCACATTCAACGTGGGGCCTGAACCCATGACCTGAAATCCAGAGTCACATGCTCTACCAGCTGACCCAGCAAGGGGCCCAACTCCATCCTTTTTTTTTTTTTAAAGATCAATGTATTTATTAGAGAGCAAGAGAGTGCACGTGTGAGTGGGGGGAGGGGCAGCAGGAGAGAGAGAAATCCTCAAGCAGACACCTTACTGAGAGTGAGCCTGATGTGGGGCTGGATCCCAGGACCCTGAAATCATGACCTGAGCGGAAATCAAGAGCCGCACTCTCAACCAACTGAGATGCTCAGGCACCCCCAACTCTATTCCTTCTTGAAACACTTTTCTTTAGGTTCCCTGACCATCTGTTCCTTTTCTTCCTGGCCTTTCTTTCTCTGTTCTATTTCTAAATGTCAAAGTAGTATGGAGAAAATTAGCAAGACAAAAACCACTATAAGCAAAGTCAAAAGACAAATGATAAAACGGACAATTGTAATGGAAAAAACTCAGTTTTTCCCTTCCTAAGTAGGGGAAAACCGAGTTTCCCCCTGCTCTGTGTTTTTCTCTTGTGTGTCTTCTTTACCTTTGCAGAGAATACTGTACTTCTGACACTTCTGGTCACAAATGTATGAGGGTTTCCCCCCCACAACAGTAAGCAACTCTCCTGACACCAGCTGGATGTCCTACAATTTAAGTCAATTATCTACATTATCTACCTGAGATAGAGTCAGATCTGATAGGTAAGGGCTCAGTCCCACAAGACTGCTCCTCACTCCCACCCTCACTTCAGATACCAGTCTCAAGCTCAGGTTATCATCTGTGCGTCTTCTTTTATTTTATTTTTTTAAGATTTATTTATTTATTCATGAGAGAGAGAGAGAGAGAGGCAGAGACATAGGCACAGGCAGAAGCAGACTCCCTGCAGGGAGCCCAATGCAGAACTCATCCCAGGACTCCAGGATCACGCCCTGAGCCAAAGGCTGACACTCAACTGCTGAGCCACCCAGGCACCCATCATCTGTGCTTCTGATCTACTGGCTAGAGACTCCTCCTTGGTTTAATTAATTTGCTAGCGTGGCTCACAGAACTCAGGGAAACACGTTTTCTAGTTTATTAAAGTATATGATAAAGGAAAGAAATGAGCAGCCAGATGAGGAGACACATAGGGTGAGGTCTGGGAGGATCCCAAGAGCAAGAGTTTCTGTCCTGGTGAATGTAGGGTACATCACCCTACTGGATGTGTTTGCCAGTCTGGAAGTTCCCTGAACCCCATACTATTGGGATTTTATGGAGGCTTCCTCATGTAGGCATGATCAATTATTAACTCCATTTCCAGCCCTCTGGAAGATGAGGTGTAGGGCTGACAATTCCAAGCTTCTCATCGTAATGTGGTCTTTCTGGAGACCAGCCTCCATCTAGGAGCCCACCCAGAATCACCTCGTTAGAACAAAAGGTACAGGGATCCCTGGGTGGCTCAGCAGTTTAGTGCCTGCTTTAGGCCCAGGGCATGATTCTGGAGTCCCTGATGGAGTCCCACATCAGGCTCCCTGCATGGAGCCTGCTTCTCCCTCTGCCTCTCTCTCTCTCTCTCTCTCTCTCTCATGAATAAATTAATAAAATTCAAAAAAAAAAAAAAAAAAAAGAACAAAAGATACACCTGGTTCTCTCATCCCTTAGAAACCTGTGAGGGTTTTGAGAGTTCCTGGTGCTCTTATCATTTACAAAATTACAAGGGTTTTAGGAGCTGGGGGCAGAGGCCAACATATATATTTTCTTTTTTTTCTCATAACAGTATCTACAGGGGATCCCTGGGTGGCTCAGCGGTTAAGTGCCTGCCTTCGGCCCGGGGCGTGATTCTGGAGTCCCGGGATCAAATCCCACGTCAGGCTCCTGCATGGAGCCTGCTTCTCCCTCTGCTTCTCTCTCTCCCTGTGTCTCTTATGAATAAACAAATCTTTAAAAAAAAATCTTTAAAATCTTTAAAAAAATAATAACAGTATCTACAGATCAGGTCATGGACATAGTGATAATATCCCTAATATTTCAAGAGAATTCTCCTTATCCTAGAAATCAGTAAGAAAAAGACCAATCGGGATGCCTGGGTGGCTCAGTGGTTGAGCATCTGCCTTCGACTCAGGTCATGATCCCCGGGTCCTGGGATCGAGTTCCACATTGGGCTCCCTGCAGGGAGCCTGCTTCTCCCTCTGCCTGTGTTTCTGCCTCTCTCTGTATCTCTCATGAATAAATAAAATCTCAAAAGAAAAGAAAAGAAAAGAAAAGAAAAGAAAAGAAAAAGACCAACCACCCAATAGAAAAATGGAGAAAAAATATGAACAGATGGACCTCAGGAAAGGGATACAAATACTCTTTAAGATACAAAGATATAGACAAATTGATTAAAAATAAAGAGAAATAAAGATGAAAGTCACACCAAAATATCATTTTCAACTATCATACTGATAAAAGCCCCAAAGTTTGACAGCATGTTCTATGGGAAAACAGGCCTCACATATTGCTGTGAAATTAATATGAAAAGATTTCTGAGCTAGATCTTTAAATGGATAAAAAGAAAAGGATAAACCAGCCTATCTACTATGCTCCCAGACGTATATGATTTCCATTTTTATTTTCATAAGGATATACACAAACACAAAACAATGAAAAGCTGTTATTTGTTGCAGTGGGAACTGGAGTGGATGGGGGATAAGATGAAAGTGAGTCTTTCAAGTGTACAGCTTTTAACAAAAGAAACAAAGAACTATGGTCCAAAGAATGTCCTAAAAGGCACACCATTAGATGTGATAAAAATAAAATATTGTTTTTTAAAAAAGGTATCCAGAAGTTTTGAAATGTACCCTATGGCTATGACTCCTATATGTACAATTGCACAAAATATTTTGTATGTGTATCTGGATCCTGGCATGACTGCTTATTTCAGAGAAAGTTAATTGACAGAGAACTTTTTTTTTCTTTTTTACATCAAAAGGGTGATTAAAGGGTATCTAAAGTGCCAGAAAAAATAATGTGGTGCAATGGTTTCTTGGCAGCCCTTGAACAGGATGTTACAACACATTTCCCAAACATTCTGTTAATAGGAATCCTCCTGGTAACACAGAATGACAATGAGCTTATTTCATATGAAATGTATCAATATGGTGGCTATGAATAATCTGAGAGGCAGAGCAGGAAATGGACAGTCAAGTGAAATACTCTTACTGAACATTTACAGCATCAGAATTTGCTGTCCTTTCCATCATTCAAAATATGTTCTGACCAAGCAAGGGAAGCCACACAATCAATTGATTTAAAAAGACAAATATCATATCATTTCCCTTATATGTGAAATCTAAACAAACAAACAAAAAAAACCTGTATAGATACAGAGAACAGATTGGTGATTTCAAGAGGCAGGGAGTAGGGGGTGGGAGCAATAGGTAGATTTTTTTTTTTAGTTTAAATAAATGGAATAAAACATTTTTATAAGGACAAAATATGGAAGCCACCTGAGTGTCCATTGACAAATGAATTAATAAGCAAAATATGGCTTATATATGTACAGTGGAACATTATTCTGCCTTAAAAGAAGGAAATTCTGCAATATGTTACAACATGGATGAAAAACTTGAAGACATTAAACATAGTGAAATAAGCTAGACACAAAAAGACAAATACTGTGTGATTCCACTTACATGAGGTACTTAGAGTAGTCAAAATCATAGAGACAGAAAAGAGAATGGTGGTTTCCAGGGGCTAGATGGAGGGGTGAATGGAGAGTTATTGATTAAGAGTTTCAGTTTTACAAAATGAAAAGAATTCTGGAGGTGGATGGTGGTAATGGTTGCACAACAATATGAATGTATTTAATACCATTAAGCCATACACTTAAAAATGGTTAAGATGGTAAATTTTATGTTATGTATGTTTTACCACAAGAAAAACAAATGGAAAAAATGCAAGCTACAGTGGCTTTGTTAATATCAGACAAAGTAGGGGCACCTGGATGGCTCAGTTGGTTGAATGCCTGGGATCAAGTCCTGGGATCAAGCCCCACTTTGAGCTCCCTGCTGGGCAAGGAGTCTGCTTCTCCTTCTCCCTCTGCCTGCCACTTCCCCTGCTTGTATTCTCTCTCTCTCTGTCAAATAAATAAATAAAATCTTTAGAAAATATATCAGACAAAGTAGATTTCAGAATGATAAAACTACCGGAGATAAAGAAGAACATTTTATAATAAAAGGGCCAGTTGACAAGGAAGAAATAATAATCCTAAGTGGATATTCATATAATAACAAAGTTTTAAAACACATGAACTAAAAACTGATAGAAACAAAAGGAGAAACTGACAAATACAATTATACCTGGAGATTTCCACACTTCTCTCTGTGTAACTGATAGAACAAGTAGACAGAAAATCAATAAGACAAAGAAGCTCTGGATGGAATTAACTTGATGGAATTAACATTTATACAACAACAACAACAACAACAACAGGAAGTCTTTCTTTTCAAATGCACATGAAATATCCACATCCAATAAGGTGGACCATATTCTGGGCCATAAAATAAATCTTAACAAATTATTAAGAATTAAATCACACAAAGTATATTCTATAACCTCAAAAGAATTAGATTAAAAACAGTAACAGGAAGATATCTGAATAATTCCCAAATAATTGGATATTAGACAACACACTTCTAAGTAACCCATGGATCAAGGAAGGAGTCTTCAGTGAAATTAGAGAAAATATTTGAGCTAAACTAAAATGAAAATACAGTATATTAAAACTTGTGAAATGCAGATGAAGCACTGCTCAGAGGGAAACTTATAGCATAAAAAGCTTTTATTAGATAAAATGATCTGAAATCAATCATCTAAGCTCCCACCTTAAGAAATGTTTTAAAAAATTTTTAAATAAGAACAAATTCAACTGAAAGCATGCAAAAGAAAATAAAGATAAGAGCAGAAATCAATATAATTGAAAAGAAGAAAACAACAGAGAAAAATCAATAAAACTCTAAGCTAGTTCTTTGGGAAGGATAATAAAATTGATAAACCTCCAGCCAGACTGAAAAAAGAAGAAAATTATCCATATAGGATAAAAAGGGAAATATCACTACAGACCCTACAGATCCTAAAGACATTAGATGTAACAAGGAATATTTCAAAAAAACCAAAACCAACCAACCAACCAACCAAACAAAGCCCTCTATGCCCATAAATTTGATGACTTCGATAAAATGGACTTATTTGTTAAAAGATACAAATTACCAAAATCCATTCAAGAAGAAATATATAAGCTAAATAGTCCTATATCTATCAAAGAAATTGAATTCATTGTGAAGAGCCTTCCAACAAATAGGCTCAGATGGTTTAACTGGTAAATTCTAACAAATATTTAAGTAAGAAATAATACCGACTTGACATAATCTCTTCTAGAAAATAGAAGAGAAGGAAACACATCCCAAGCCATTTATGAAACCAACATTTCTGTCTTAGTCCAGGCTGCTATAATGAAGTAGCATAAACTGGGTGGCTTATAAACAACAGAAATTTATTTCTCAGTTACTGAGGCTGAGTCCAAGATTAGGGTGCCAGAATAGTTAGAATTCTGGTGAAGGCCCTCCCCTGGGCTACAGATTGCTGTCTTCTCATTGTATCTTTATATAGTAGAAACACTGCAAGAGAGCTCTTTGGGATCCCTTTCATAAGGACCCTAATATCATTCAAGAAGTCTTTGCCTTCATGACCTAATTTGCTCCCAAAAGCCCTACATCCTAATACCACCACATTGGGGAATAGTATTTCAACATATGAATTTTGGGGGAAACAAACTTTCAGTCCAAATGTAATTACCTTAATATCAAAACCAGAACCAGTGTGGTATTAGGTTAAAGGATTGGCACATAGGTAGAAGGAACAGAGCACAGAGTCCAAAAATAGACCAACACAATTGATTTTTTTAAAGTAGGCTCCAGGCCCAGTTTGGAGGCCAACACGGGGCTTGAACTCACAACCCTAAGATCAGGACCTGAGCTGAGATCAAGAGTCAGATGCTTAACTGACCGAGCCACCCAGACACCCCTACACAATTGATTTTTCACAAAAGTGCAATGGCAATTCAATGGAGAAATAATTGTCTTTTGAACAAATAGTGGTGGAAAAACTGGATATCTATTTGCAAAGCAAAATGATCCACCACCCATATTTCACATTTAACCCAAGAATTTATAAGAATTATATAAGAATTGTATAAGAATTTAACTCAAAATGGATCATAAATTTAAATATAACATCTAAAAGTATAAAAACTGTTTTTTTAAAGATTTTATTTATATATTAAAGAGAGAGAATGAGAAAGCACGAGCATGGGGGAGGGGTGGTGGGAGAGGGAGAAGCAGACTCCCCACTGAACAGGGACCCCAATGTAAGACTTGATCCCAGGACCCTGGGATCATGACCTGAGCTGAAGGCAGATGCTTAACTGAGCCATCCAAGCGCCCCTAAAAGTATAAACCCTTTAAAAGAAAACACAATAGGAAATCTTTGTAACTTGAACATAGGGAAAGATTCTAAGAAATGACACAAAAAGCACAATCTATAAAAGAAAAACTTGACAAATGGGATTTCATCAGGACTTAAAACTGACTCTGTGAAGAATACTCTTAAGAGAATGAAAAGACAGGGATGCCTGGGTGGCTCAGCAGTTGAGCGTCTGCCTTCGGCTCAGGACGTAATCCCAGAGTTTCGAGATTGAGTCACGCATTGGGCTCCTGCATGGAGCCTGCTTCTCCTCCCTCTGCCTATGTCTCTGCCTCTCTCTGTGTCTCTCATGAATAAATAAATAAAATATTTTTAAAAAGAGAGAATGAAAAGACAATTCATAGATGGGAAGAAAATATTTAAAAAATCACATATCAGGGGAACCCTGGGTGGCGCAGCGGTTTGGCGCCTGCCTTTGGCCCAGGGCGCGATCCTGGAGACCCGGGATCGAATCCCACGTCGGGTTGTTCCCGGTGCATGGAGCTTGCTTCTCCTTCTGCCTATGTCTCTGCCTCTCTCTCTCTGTGACTATCATAAATAAATAAAAAATTAAAAAAATAATTAAAAAAAAATCACATATCAGACAAAGGACATATATAAGATACATAAAGAACTCTCAGAATGCAGTGAAAGGAAACCAAATTTTTAAAAATACACAAAGATTTGAAACAATAAAAACACTAGAAGAGAGCACAGGCAGTAATTTCTCTGGCATTGGCTATAGCAACATTATTCTAGATATGTCTCCTGAGACAACGGAAAGAAAAGTAAAAATAAACTACTGAGACTATATCAAAATAAAAAGCTTCTGCACAGCAAAGGAAATAATCAACAAAACTAAAAGACAACCTACTGAATAGGAAAAGATACTTGCAAATGATATATCCAATAAAGGGTTAGTACCCAAAATACATAAAGAACTTACACAGCTCAACATGAAAAACAAAACAAAACAAAACAAAACCCAAATAATCTAATTAAAAATGGGCAGAAGGGATGACTCATGTCAGTTAAGTATCTGACTCTTGATCTCAGCTTAGGACCTGACCTCAGGGTCATGAGATCAAGTCCTACATTGGACTCCACACTGGGTCTGTAGCCTACTTAAACTGAGCCTGGAGCCTACTTTAAAAAAAAGGAGGGGAGGGATCCCTGGGTGGCGCAGCGGTTTGGCGCCTGCCTTTGGCCCAGGGCGCGATCCTGGAGACCCGGGATCGAATCCCACGTCGGGCTCCTGGTGCATGGAGCCTGCTTCTCCCTCTGCCTGTGTCTCTGCCTCTCTCTCTCTCTCTGTGTGTGACTATCATAAATAAATAAATAAATTTATTTAAAAAAAAAGGAGGGGGGCAGAAGTCATGGATAGACATTTCTCAAAGAAGACATATCGATGACCAACAGACAAATGAAAAGATGCTCAACAACACTCATCATCAGAGAAATGCAAATCAAAACCACAATAAGATACCACTTCATCCCAGGAAGAATGAGTAAACTAAAAAAACACAAGAAACAAGTGTTGAGGAGGATGTGGAGAAAAATGAACCCTCATGCAGTGTCGGTGGGAATGAGAACCAGTGTAGCCACTGTGGAAAACAGTATGCAGTTTTCTCAAAAATTAAAAATAGAATTACAGGGATGCCTGGATGGCTCAGTCAGTTAAGTATCTGCCTTCAGGTCAGGTCATGATCCCAGAGTCCCAGGATCAAGCCCTGTGTCAGGCTCAGGAGAGAGCTGCTTCTCCCTCTCCCCCTGCCCCCCACTCATGCGCTTGCTCTCTCTCTCTCTCAAATAAATAATCTTAAAAAAAAATAAAAATAGAATTACATATGATCTAGTATCCACTACTGAGTATTAACCCAAAGAATATGAAAACATCAATTCGAAAAAATATATGCACCCCTATGTTTATTGCACTATTTACAATAGCCATATTATGGAAGCAACCCAAATGTCAATCCATAGATGAATGGATTAAGAAGATGTGGTACATATACAATGGAATATTTCTCAGCCATAAAAATAGTGAAATCTTGCCATTTGCAACAACATGGTTGGTTCTAGAGAGTGTAATGATAAATCATTCCATCAAGAAAGATGAATACTAAATGATTTCACTCATATGTGGAATTTAAGAAAGGAAACAAATGAACAAAGAAAAAAAAAGACAAACCAAAAAATAGACTCTTAATTATGGAGAAAAAATTAATGGTTCCAAGAGGGGAGATTCATGAGGAGATGGGTGAAATGGTGAAACAGGTAAAAAGAATTAATATTACACTTATGATGAGCACTGAGCAATGTAAAAAATTGTTGAATCATTATATTGTACACCTGAAACTACTATAACACTGTATGTTAACTATACTGGAATTAAATTTTTAAAAAGTGGGGGGCAAAGATTTGAACTGACATTTCACCAAAGAAGCTATGTGGATCACAAATAAGTACATTTTGAAAAAATGCTCAAAATCATTACTCATTAGGAAACTGTAAATCAAAATCATAATGGTATACCACTTCATACCCATTGAGATGGCTATAATAAAATATACAGACAACAATAAGTGTTGATGAGGATGTGGAGACATTGGAACTCCAGTATACCATTGATGGGAATGTAAAATGGCACAACTGCTGTGAAAAAGTTTGGCAATTCCTCAAAAACTTAAACATAGAATTACCATATGATCCAGCAATTCTCTTCCTGGGTATATACCCAAGAGAACTGAAAACATGTTCACACAAAAACTTGTCCAGAAATATTCATAGCAGCATTATTTATACCAGCCAAAATGTAGAAATAACCTAAATATTTGAGTGATGAATGGATGAGCAAAATATTGTATATCCATACAATGGAGTATCATACAGCCATAAAAAGGAATGAACTATTGACACATACTACAATATGGATAAACCTTGAAAACATTATGCTAGGTGAATGCAGTTACAAAAGGCCACATGTTACATGACATGATCCCATTTATACGATCATCCAGCATCAACAAATCCAGAGATAAAAAGTAGATTAGTTATTGTCAGAAGATGGAGGTAGAGGGATTCAGCAGGTACAGGGTTTCTTTTGCAGGTTATCTTAATCAACTGCAGCTGCCATAACAAAATACTATAGACCGGGTAGCTTTTTAAAAATATTTTATTTATTTGTTCATGAGAGACATACAGAAAGAGGTAAAGACATAGGCAGAGGGAGAAGCAGGCTCCCACCAGGGAGCCTGATGTGGGATTCGATCCCCGGACCTGGGATCACGCCCTGAGCTGAAGGCAGATGCTCAACCGCTGAGCCACAAAGGTGTCAATAGAGTGAGTGGCTTAAACAACAGAAATTTATTTTTCACATTTTTGAGGACTGGGAAGTCTAAGATCAAGATACTGGCAAAGTAGGTTTTATTCTGAGGCTCTTCTCTTGGCTTGTAGACAGCCTTGTTATGTGCTTGCATGGCCTTTTCTTGGTGTGTGCACATGGAAAGAGAGATCTCTCCTCTTCTTATAAGTGCACTAATCCCATCACCCTCATAATGTCATCTATCTCTAATTACCTCCCAGAGACCCCATCTCCAAATACCTTCAAATTGGAGAGTAGGACTTCAACATGAATTTGGATGCAATTCAGTCCAGGCAGAGACTGATGGAAGTGTTCTGGAATGAGATAATGGTGGTGGTTGCACAACTTTGTGAATATACTAAAACCCACTGAATTGTATACTTAAAACACACACACACACACACACACACACACACATAGTAAGTAAGATACCATGACACATCTGCTAGAATGGCTAATATTAAAAAATAAAACAAAACACAAATGACAATATGAAGTGCTGCCAAGAATGTGGAGGAACCAAAACTCATATATTGCTGATAAGAGTGCAAAATGGTACAGCCACTCTGAAAACAGTTTGGAAGTTCCTTACAAACTTAAACATACACATACCACATGACCCAGGAACTTCACCTCATGTTATTTACCCAAGTGAAACAAAAATCTGTGTTTACAAAATAACTGAAAAACCACTACACAAATGTTTGTAGTAGCATTGTCTGTGATCACCAACACCTGGAAACAATCTAAAAAAAAGTGGCACACCTAAAAAATAGATTGCTAGTTAGCCATTAAAGGGAAAAAAGTATTGATACTACAACAGCACAGGGGACTCTCCAATGCATTATACTAAATGAAAGAAGCCAGATTCAAAAACTTACATACTTTGGCATGATTCCATTTATGTAATATCCTGGAAAGGCAGAAGTGTAGAGACAAAGAGCCAATCAGTGGTTGCCAGAGATACACTGTGCCTTCCACTCCCAACCCTTTGCTGTGTTTTGCTGGCCCAATCCACTTTCTTTTTATTGAAAGGCCCGCCACTCCCCACCTCCACCTGCAGCACCCCTCCCACCAGTGCACTTAGGCTTAAACTTCTCCATTCCACTAAATCAGTTATATTACTCCTCCATCTGATTTCATTTTCCAGAATTGTGTTGACATTTTTTAACTCTTGTCATTTTCTCTCTTCTCTTTAACCCTATGGGTTTATGGTCTTTTTATTTCTTTATTGTTATTACAGTGGGGATTTGGGAGGTAACAGATAAATACATATTCAATCTCTCATGTTAACTGACACAGCTCTCCTTTAATCAAGTCTACAACATATGGGATGCCTGGGTGGCTCAGTGGTTTGGTGCCTGTCTTCGGCCCAGGGCGTGATCCTGGAGTACCGGGATCAAGTCTTACATCGCTCCCTGCGTGGAGCCTGCTTCTCCCTTTGCCTCTTTCTCTGTGTCTTTCATGAATAAATACATAAATAAAAAATCTTTTAAAAAGTCTACAACATAAATATAGTTTAGGAAATGGATACTATTTTCTCATAAATATATATAAAGTTTATCACTGGCCAACCTCAGAAAATATAGGCATTTACCAGATATGATCTCTGTAAGTATATCCATGCAAGCCATCTGATTTTTGTCTACCAGAGGGGACACTCTTAAAAGAGTTGTCTCACGGTTTCTCGTCTGATAGTGAGAATTTCCAACTGCTGCCTAGGTTGTGGGCCAGAGTTCATGAGAGTCTGGCAAACCAACAGTTTTACATGGGGCCATGGGAGCTGGGGCAGGCCCCTAACAGTGGTAAGCTGGTGACTCAGCAAAGGAGTTGTAGATCTGTGTGTGTCAATGAGTAACATCCCAGCAGTCACACTTGTAATCAGGACCCAGAAATGCCTTCTTATTACTTACGTCATAATCATCCCCTTACATAAATGCATAAAAATAGTGTTGAAATAACACTGACTCCCATAGGAAACATTCTTATTCTCTCTCATCATTTCTATGGCATCGTGATCATCACTCCCAAGTGGTCTTTGAAAAGGCAGTAATACTCAAATCTTTCACCTCAGGAAGAATCCAAGGTCTCAGGAAGCAGCTGGGCTGTTGTTTTCCTCTTCTTTAGAGGCCACATAGCAAAGCTAAAGAATACTAGGTAGTGGCTTTTAAGACTTTGGATCACACAAATATAAACTGCAGGTTGTAGTATGCTTTACACACATCTTACTTTTAACAGTTCTGTCACTGTTCACCTTTGTCAGCTCACTCACGCACACATACACACACACACAACATACACACAAAGATAGAACTGGGCACCTTTGTGCTATGTGAAAACCCTGGGCCATGTAAACCAGGACTTTCTATTTTGTGTATAAGGGTGTACAGCGCACTTTATTGATGATACATGACAAGGTAGGGCTGCCAAAATGCCTCCCCTTATTCAAGGCATCTAGGATGGAAACGGCGTCAAGGACAAAAGATTTTCAGTGTATCAGAGGGTTTGTTTGGGGCAAGGACTCCTCAGCAGCTGGGGCCTCTGTTGATCTCCTGGGGCTGCTGTGTTCCAGGAGCTCTTATTCCTTAGAGGCCATGTGGACCATAGGTCCCTCACCCTGTTGCCATAGACAGATTCATTTTCATCACGGGAAATGAGCTTGACGAAGTGGTCATTGAGGGCATGTCAGGCCAGCATCAAAGGTGGAAGAGTAGATGTCACCATTAAAGCTGCAGGCGATAACCTGGTCCTCAGCATAGCCCAGGATGTCTTTGAGGGGGCCCTCTGATGTTCACTTCATCATCTTCTTGACGTTGTCATATTTGACGGCTTTTTCCAAATGCAGGTCAAGTCCACCACCAACACATTGTGGGTGAGGATATGGAAGGCTGTACCAGTGAGCTTCCCATTCAGCTCAGGAATGACCTTGCCCACAGTCTTTGCAATACTGGTAGAAGCAGGGATGATGTTCTGGACAGCTCCTCAGCTATCACCACGTAGCTTCTCAGTAGGGCCATCTACAGTTTTCTGGGTGGCAGTGATGGAATGTATTGTGATCGTGAGAGCCTCTCTGATGCCAAAGTCATTATGGACAACCTTAGCCAGGGAGCCAAGCAGTTAGTGGTGCAAAAGGCATTGTGGACAATCTTGAGAAAGTTGTCATACTTCTTTCTCATGGTTCATGCCCTTCACAAGCAGAAGAGGCAAACATGATGACCCTTTTGGCTCTATCCTTCAAGTGAGCCCCAGCCTTCTTCAGGTTAGTGAAGATACCAGTGGATTCTACAATAAATTCAGCACCTATCTCACTCCAGAAAGATAGAGATGGGCTTTCCATTTAATGACAAACTTCCCATTCTCAGCCTGGACTGTGCCGTTCAACTTGCCATGGGTAGAATCATACCAGGCCATGTAGACCATGTATTGAGGTCAATGAAGGTGTTATTGATGGAGACAATATTCACT
Source organism: Canis lupus dingo (assembly GCF_003254725.2). Taxonomy (NCBI): domain Eukaryota; kingdom Metazoa; phylum Chordata; class Mammalia; order Carnivora; family Canidae; genus Canis; species Canis lupus. The sequence goes on from NC_064259.1 coordinate 21,213,761, forward strand.
TTGCCAGAGTTAAAAGCAGCCCTGGTGACCTAACATAGCCAAAGCCATTTAGTTGGGCCTTCACCATCATGTCTCAGGGACACAGCTGATGTCAAATAGGGAGGGCCAGAGAGCCAAAGGGAGCCAGGATTTTCTTGAACAGAAGTTGAAAGAAATCTTGTAAATCAAAGATGCAGACTGTTAATTGCTACTTTTAGGCACTATTGTCTTATTCTTGCTAATGGAACACTGATTTTGTTAAGTATGGTCTGGCAACAGACTCAGGAAAGATAAGGGTGTCACCCAGCAGCATTGCCAGAGTCTCAAATAAAAATATAGGACATCCAGTTAAAATTGAATTTCAGACAAACAAATAATAGGCAACCCTATTCACCTATACCACCCCCTCAACCTCCTCTGGGGATGAACTGTGATTGGTTAAGACAAGTGTGGTAATATCATTCCCCCTTGCTAAAGATTGGTTCGGAGATGGGCATATCATACACTTCTGACCAACTGCACATGGTAAAAGCTTCTAGGGGACTTCTGGGAAAGATTTTGTTCCCTGATTAAAAACAGGAGAGCCAGCACATGAGCAAGTGAGAGAAAGCACAAGATCAAGCAATGTGGGTACCAGCGTAGCTCAGTTGGTTAAGCGGCTGCCTTTGGCTCAGGTCATGATCCCAGAGCCCAGGGATGGAGCCCCACATGGAGCCCTCTGCTCTGCAGGGAGCCTGCTTCTCCCTCTCCCTCTGCCTGCCACTCCCCCTCCTTGTGTGCATTCTCTCTCTCTCTCTCTCTCTCTCTCTCTGTCAAATAAATAAATCAAATCTTAAGAAAAAAAAAGCAAGCAATGTGGAAGTTCTTCATTCTTCGTGCCTTTATTAATCTCATGTGGAAATACAGTGCTGGGAACAGCAACAGTCATTTTGTCACCATGAAGGAAAAGTCATGAGGAAGTCAGAGACATTGAGCCAGAACTCTGCCATTGTTGAACTTTTGAATGAGGCAGCTCTGGAATTTTCTTCGCCAGACTTCTTGTTATGTGAAATGATGAATGTCCTCACTGTTTGAGCTTCTTTTAGTTGGGTACTCTGTTTATGCTGCTGGAAACATCTTAAATGATTCAGCTGAAAGTATTTTGAGTCTCACTCAGTGGGTGTTAAATGGCTGTGGTTAATAGACCTAATCTCCTATCCAGATAAACAAAACTATTTTGTTATAACATCTTCTGGCCTTGAAATTTCGCATGGACTTTCTCAACTTCTCACAAAAGAATCACAGAAACCCTCCCACAGAGTTTGGGGTGGGCAGGAGACTATTTCTTGCTTCTTAGAATAGAATAATTATTCTATCTATCTAGAATAATATGGGACAGATGGATACTATTTCCCAATTGTGGGTTTGAGATAGGCAATCTTTAGCCCAGAGAAGTTGAGGTTATTGACTCTGACATATCATTAGCATCAGTAGCATCTGTGCTGTCACTTTTTTAAAAAAAATATTTTATTTATTTATTTATTTATTCATGAGAGACACAGAGAGAGACAGCCAGAGACACAGGCAGAGGGAGAAGCAGGCTCTACGCAGGGAGCTTGACGCGGGACTCAATCCCGGGACTCCAGGATCACGGCCTAGGGTGAAGGCAGCGCTAAACCACTGAACCACCCAGGCATCCCTATTTCCAAATATTTCCTATTTTATTCTGAAATGAATAAAATTTATCAACTGTTTAATGGCCACAATATGTGGCAAACACTTTTACTTTTTAAAACTTCGAATAGATTATATATGCATATGGCATGTATAGAATTCAAACCAATATGTCCCCCAGCCATCCTAGTCTCCTTTCTCCCTTCTCTGGAGGCAACCATTATTATCAGTTTCTTGTGTATCCTTCCAGACTTTTGTATACGTGAACAAATACATAAATAGCTCTTCCTAAGATACAGATGATAGAACATAATACACATTAATTATATCTTGGAGATTATCCCACATCATTATTTTTTAAACTACCTTACCCTGTTTAAGAGCTGCATTGTATTCTAATGCAAGGATGTGCCACAATGTATTAGCTATCTCCAATTAATAGACTCTTCAATGGACACTTGTCATGTTTTCTGGTTGGCCAACTCCTTTGGAACATTTTTCACGTTCATGGAAATACTCTCTAGTCTCCTTTGAAATTCCACCAACCAGCTGGCACCTATATCAATCTCCAAATCAGAAGTGGACCCTAGGAGGGTCTGAGACAAATATTTTGTTTCCTTCTAATTTGTTATTTTATCATCTATTATTTATATTATCCTTCCATATGTCTTTATACCTGTGTGAAAGTAAATCTGTGGCATAAAGTCCTAAAAATGGAAATGCTCTGAAAGAAAATATTTGCAAACACATCTGAAAAAGCACTCTTAAAACTAAACAAGAGGGGATCCCTGGGTGGCGCAGCAGTTTAGCGCTTGCCTTTGGCCCAGGGTGCGATCCTGGAGACCCGGGATTGAGTCCCACGTTGGGCTCCCGGTGCATGGAGCCTGCTTCTCCCTCTGCCTGTGTCTCTGCCTCTCTCTCTCTCTCTCTGTGTGACTATCATAAATTAAAAAAAAAAAAAAAACTAAACAAGACAACAGTCCAAATAAAAAAAATGGGCCAAAGACCTTAGTAGACACCTCACCAAAGAAGATATGCAGGTGGCAAATAAGCATATGGAAAGATGCTCTACAATATATATCATCAAAGAAATGCAAATTAAAACAACAGTGAGAAAAACTTTTTTTTTTAATAAAACAATAATGAGATACCACTGCACACTTGTTAGAATATCCAAAATCCAAAAAAACTGACAACACTAAAAGCTGAAGAGGATGGTACAGCAACAGTAACTCTCATTCCTTGCCGGCAGGGTCGCAAAATTATACCACCACTTTGGAAGATAGTTCAGCAGTTTCTTGCAAAATTAAACATACTCATCATAAGATCCAGCAATCATACTCCTTGGTATTTAACCAAATGAGTTGAAAACTTATGTCCACAGAAAAACCTGCACATAGATGTTTATAGTAGCTCTATTCATAATTGCCAAAAGTCGGAAGTGCCAAGACATCCTTCAGTAGGAGAATATATTAAAAAAAACTATGGCTTGGGACACCTGGGTGATTCAGTCGGTTAAGCCTCTGTCTTTGCCTCCGGTCATGATTCCAGAGATGCAGAATTGAGCCCTGCATTGGGCTCCCGCTCAGCAGAGTCTGCTTTTCCCTCTGCCTCTCACCCCGCTAGCACTCCCTTGCTCGCTCGCTCTCTCTCGGTCTTAAATAAACAAATTAATTAATTAATTAATCTTAAAAAAAACAAAACAAAACCCTATAACCCCAAGAGCAAGAGTCACACATTCCACTGATCAAGCCACCCAGGCGCCCCAACATGAGGAACTTTAGAAAACATATTGTTAAGCAAAAGAGGCCAATCTGAAAGGGCAATCTACTGTATGATTACAACTGTATGACATTCTAGGAATGACAGAACTATGGAAAACAGTAGAAAGATCAGTTGTTGCCAGTGATTCTAGGGGAGAGAAGGATGAATAGGTGGAGCACAGCAGATCTTTAGGACAGTAAAACTATTCTGTATAATACAGTAATGGTAGACACATGTCATTATACATTTGTCAAAACCCATAGAATGTATAACACAAAAAGTAAACCCTAATGTAAACTATGGACTTTGGTTAATAATAATGTATCAATATTGTTCTTCAATTATAGTACCACACTAATACAAGATGCAAATAATTGGGGAAATTGCATGTTAAGGGAAGGGGATAGGTGGGAAATTTCTGTGCTTTCCAATCAATTTTTTTGTAAATCTAAAACTGCTCTTGAAAAATAGAATAAAATACAAAACAACACCGTATAATGAGAACTTTTTCATACCCACTAGAATAAAAAAGATGGACAATAAGACTTGGCTAGGATATGGAACTCTCATACATTGTTGGTGGGAATGTAAAATTTGCAGACAGTTTGAAAAACAAAAAGAAAAAAAAAAGAAAAACAATCTGGTAATCCCTTAAAAGGTTAAACACAGAGTTACCATATGACCCATATGGAAACATATATCCCCATAAAAACTATCCAAAGACTGAAAGAGGAGCTCACTATAAGCACCATCAATGCTTTGGATTTTGAGGATCCCTTATTAAAAATTCATACAGGGGATCCCTGGGTGGCGCAGCGGTTTAGCGTCTGCCTTTGGCCCAGGGCGTGATCCTGGAGACCCGGAATCGAATCCCACGTCGGACTCCCGATGCATGGAGCCTGCTTCTCCCTCTGCCTGTGTCTCTCTGCCTCTCCCTCTCTCTGTGTGACTATCATAAATAAATAAAAATTTAAAAAAATAAATAAAAAAAATAAAAATTCATACAGAACATGGCTTCCTGGGATTGCCTGTCAGAATCAATAATAAATATTCACAAAGTAGACTGCATGAAAGCCACTCAGATCCAGCATTAATATCACTCTAGCATGGAAAAACTGTTTCTATGCTATTGCCAACCAGGACAATCAAATTAATTTATACATTTAATGCAGTCCCAACTAAATCTTAAGAGAATTTTTAATTAGCAATAATTGCACCTCAGATAAACCTCATTGGCTATGATACTGCCACTGCGCAAAGCTTAAGAGAATTTTTAGACTGGAATTCAAGAATTCTGATTCTTTTCTGGAAGAGAGAATGCTCAATAGTAGCCCCCCAAATCTGAAAAAGAATATTGAGTGGGAATTTGCTCTGTAATATATGAAAAAAGAAATATAAAAATATATAAAGCTATGTAAACATTAACACAAACAGATTTAGCAACATAAGGGATGAAAATAGGTCAGTAGGATAAAGTGCATAACAGATCCATATATCTCTGCAAATGAAGCTTACAATAGAGGCAACATTTTTTTAGTTAATTTCTTTAGCAGCAACATTTAAACTATATGAAGGAAGAGTAGCTTTTTAACAAATCATGTGAGATAATTGGCTATCCACTGAAGAAAAAATAACATTAGATTGAACCTCCTGCCCCATCACATCAAACACAGATGGTACAAATAAACATTTAAAGGGAAAAATATTTTAAAGGTTTTTAAATTATCTTTTAAACAATATTGGGATGGAGAATGCCTGCCTAAATAAAATACAAAACCCAGAAGCCATAAAAACGAGAAATTTGTTCTCGAAATTTTAAACTTCTGTTAAAAGGAATACTATAGTAGAGGTTATAAGAAAACAGAAAGTGCAGGGGTAAATCATTGCTCAGAATTAATACTCAGAATATATATAGAATTCTGACAATTATTTAAATCAACAGAGGATATGATCAGGAAACTCAGAGAAAAATCCAAAGCAAAAAAGAAAGAAGTAGAGGAAAACAATGAGAAGGAGAAAAGGAGGAGCAGGGGGAGGAGGAGGAGAAAAAAAGAGAGATAAAAAAAGGTGCTCAAACTCAATAGTAATCGAGAAAAGTAAATTAAATGAGACTTTTTTTCTTTTGCCCATCAGATTGTTCAACATTTAAAAGATCGCTTGTCTAATTGCTCTGTAATGTTCTAGTTGCAATATCATTCTAAAATGGTTTATAATTTCCAGTCTGATTTTATCTTTGATACAAGTTTATTCAGAAGTATTTTTTAGGGCACCTGGGTGGCTCAGTATCTGTCTTTGGCTCAAGTCATGATCCCAGGGTCCTGGGATGGAGCTCCACATTGGGCTCTCTGCTCAGTGGAGAATCTGCTTCCCCCTCTCTTCCTGTGCTCTTCTCTGCTTTTGCTTGCTTGCCCTCTCGCCCTCTCTCTAATAAATAAAATCTTTTTAAAAAAAGTATTTTTTAAACTTCCAAGTGTATAGGGCTTTAGGAAATATTTTAGTATTGGTAATACGGAATTGTTCGACACCAAAATGTGTAAGAAAGTGTAGAGAGATGAAGAGACAAGGTACCCCCCTCCACCTCTGTCTTCTTGTCATCCCATCCTCTTTCACATGCAGGGAGACTCCCCTCTTCATCATGGTTCCTTCTGTACCTTTCCAGAGACACTTTGTGCATGTATAAACAAGTTTTTCAAAAAAATATTTTATTTATTCATGAGAGACACACACAGAGAGAGAGAGAGAGAGGCAGAGACACAGGCAGAGGGAGAAGCAGGCTCCGCAGGGAGCCCGATGTGGGACTCGATCCCAGGACTCCAGGATCACACCCTGGGTTGAAGGCGGCGCTAATCCACTGAGCCACCCGGGCTGCCCTTTTTTTTAGATTTTATTTATTCATATGAGAGAGAGAGAGAAAGGCAGAGACACAGGCAGAGGGAGAAGCAGGCTCCATGCAGTGAGCCGGATGTGGGACTCAATCCCGGGACTCCAGGATCAGGCTCTGTGCCGAAGGTGGCACTAATCCGCTGAGCCACCTGGGTTGCCCACAAACAAACATTAATGTATTCTTTTCCACATCATTTTTACTACAATGACATATTATTCTCTATCTTGCTTTTCTTCTTAATGTTAGGAAACAGCTGTGTTAATGAATATTCGATTACAATTTTTTGCTGAAAAATGTACACAGAGCCTGTAACACATACTTGTAATGCTTAAAATGAACCTTTATGATATTCTCATTCAGTGAAGAACTAGAATATCGCAGGTGACTGCAAAGTCCCTCCCTGATCACATTATCCACCCTCTTCACTTGAGGTCAGCTCTCTCCCAGCCTTAGGGTTAAGCATTCTCTTGGTTTTATTGTTTTTGTTCTTTTAATGGTTTTACCACCTTTGGATGGGTCCAAAAGAATAAAGCATAATTTTTGTTTTGAACTTTAACAAATGGAATCACAGTGTTTTCTTCCATAACTTGCTTTCTTTTGATCAACACTTGTTGGTGTGTTTGGTTGCGGTTAATTTTTTAGCATTCCTGTAAGAATTAACACGAGTCGTTATGAAGTTTGGGGTTGTCTTTATATTATGTTGCTAAGAAAGTTCTTGCACATCTCCTTGGTTAGGGCAAGAATTCCTAAAGTGTGGTCCATGAACCCCTAGGGACCTCTGGGGCCTTATCCAGGAGTCACTGGAGTTGATTTTTCTTTCATGTTCATACTAAGATGTAATTTGCCCTTTTCACGCTGTGAGCATTTGCACTAATGGTACAAAAGCTATGATGGTAAAATTATAGTCAGCTTAGCACAAAATCAAGTTGACAGCTCCAACCTATACCTGGAGTCATTTTTTGCCATTTTGGGTTAAATATGTAATTGCATGTTATCTTGGTTTTAATTGGCATATCCCTGGTTCCTAATAAGACTGAATTCCTTTTGTCATATTTGTAGATCATTTGGATTTCCTCATTTGTAAAATGTCAATCCAATTCTTTTCCCCATTTTTGAGTTGTCTTTAGATTCTTAGTTGTCACATGCTCTTTAAGTGATCTTAAGGTCTTTAAAATGTTACAACTCTATTTTCCCCACCTTTTCAATGTTCTTTTTCACTTTAATGTCTTTTACTGAGACATTTTTAACATGTCAAATTCATCACTTTTCCTTGGAGTTTTTGTGACTGCCCACTAGAATATCAAGTACAAAGGTGAAATGAAATTATAATAGCATCTTCATCTGTACCTGATCTCTCAGAGAGAACTCTTAACACCTCACATTGAATTTTTCCTCTTTAAAAAGAACTTTGATTAGTTAAAAGAATTATTTTACCTTTAATTTTCGTTATAGTTTTAAAAGCTTTGTTGTAGGTTGTTTTCATAGATACACTAAATCAGATTAAGGAAGTCCTTCTAGTGCTAGTTTTTCTAAATGAATGTTGAACTTCATCGAAGTTTCTGCATCTGAGATGATAGCGATATTTTTGTCCTGTTAAGAATCCTATTGAGTTTCTTTTTTCTTTTTTTTTTTTTAATATTTTATTTATTCATGATAGATTGGGGGGGTGCAGAAACAGCCTCCATGTGGGGAGCCTGATGCGGGACTCGATCCCGGGACTCTAGGATCACGACCCAGGCCAAAGGCAGGCGCTAAACCACTGAGCCACCCAGGGATCCCCTCCTATTGAGTTTCTATTGTTAAAGCAACCTCTCATGTAAGATAAACTCAATGATATTTATTTTTTATACACATTGCTGAATTCAGTTCACTAATATTTTATGATTTTACAGCTATATTCATGAGTAACATTGACCTATTCCTTCTTATGCTGTCTGGTTTGGGTATCGGATTGATGCTATGGTAAAAGCATAAATCTAAAGTTTCATGCCTTAAATGTTGCTAGATAATAGATTAAAACTTAACAGTGAAGTCAGGTGAGCCTGGGGTTTTTCCCATTAGATGGTTTTATTTAATATTTTTTCTATTTTTTTTAATTTTTTTTTATTTATTTATGATAGTCACAGAGAGAGAGAGAGGCAGAGACACAGGCAGAGGGAGAAGCAGGCTCCATGCACCGGGAGCCTGACGTGGGATTCGATCCCGGGTCTCCAGGATCATGCCCTGGGCCAAAGGCAGGTGCCAAACCGCTGCGCCACGCAGGGATCCCTCTTTTTTTTTTTTTTAGATTTTACTTATTCATGAGAGACCGAGAGAGAGAGAGAGAGAGAGAGAGAGAGAGAGAGAGAGAGGCAGAGACACAGGCAGAGGGAGAAGCAGGCTCCATGCAGAGAGCCTGACATGGAACTTGATCCCGGGTCTCCAGGATCACGCCCTGGGCTGAAGGTGGCACTAAACCACTGAGCCACCCGGGCTGCCCTTTTTCTATTTCTTTAATGGGACTAGGACTACTCAGATATCTTATTGTTTTTGGAGTCTCTTTTAGTGATATTTTGCTAGTAATTTGTCCATTTTAATATAAAATTTCAATTTTCTTGGCCTAAAGTAGTTCATAATTTATATTAGTATCTAGGTATCTGTAATGATGTACCTTTGTCATTTCTGGAATTGTGTCTTCTCTTTTGATAATTTTTTAAAGTTTTTTTTTTAAATTTTATTTATTTATGATAGTCACAGAGAGAGAGAGAGAGAGAGAGAGAGACATAGGCAGAGGGAGAAGCAGGCTCCATGCAGGGAGCCCGACGTGGGATTCGATCCCGGGTCTCCAGGATCGCACCCTGGGCCAAAGGCAGGCGCTAAACCACTGCGCCACCCAGGGATCCCTTTTTTAAAGTTTTTAACATTTTATTTATTTATTCATGAGAGACAGAGAGAGAGGCAGAGACAGGCAGAGGAAGAAGCAGGCTCCATGCAGGGAGCTCGATGTGGGACTCGATCCTGGGTCTCCAGGATCAAGCCCTGAGCCAAAGGCAGACGCTCAACCGCTGAGCCACCCAGGCATCCCTCTCTTGAGAATTTTTGCCAGATGGTTTTATTATTCTCTCAAAGTCCCAAATTTTGACTTGTTGAGCAATGTGAAATTAGACTGCAAATCCACAGGAGAGCTTTTTAGCGATTTTCCAGATTTTTTTTTTTTTTCACTGCTCTGCTTTGCTGTAATCCAAACTCTCTTTGCATAGGGCTGGCCCCTATGTGGATGTCTTCATCACCCTGGTAGGTTGACACCACACCCTAGACTGCCTCACCCTACTTGGGCTCCCATCTGACCACAGGGCTTCCTCCCATACACATGCCCTTACTCCACTCAGGTTCACAGCCTAGGCTAGGCTGATCCCACATGCAAATGCGGTTTGAGTTCTAATTCTCCAGGTGGGACACACACACACACTGGCTCTGACAACCCACATCAAGCCACCTTCCATGTGATTGCCCTCCTCAGACTATGATGTCCAAGCTGGGCTACTCCCATGTATGGTCTCCCTCATTTCACTTGAGCTCTCATATGCACACCATACAGCCAACAGCACCAATACTACCTTGCACTGCTCCACCCAATGATTTTAGGACTGAATCATCCAGGAAGAGAAGGGGAGAGAGAAAGAACTCAGAAAATATTAACTATACCCAGAAATATTTTTCATTAAATGTTCTAGTCACATACTGCAATGTATGAGTGTACTGGCTCATAACATGAACATATTCTTACTGTGGGTCAAAGATTTGAAAGCCACTGACCTAGGAAGTTTTAGAATGATGATACAGTAGCGTCCCATTTAGTGTGTTTTTTGGACTCCCATCTCAAGACTCCTTGCCACCTGTGTGAAAACCCCATCCACACTCTTCCCTGGCAACAGATCCACTTTGCTGGGCTACTGGGAGTCAGACCTGGGCTCTAGTTCTGCCGCTCAACTTCTCGCTAGCCAAGCAATCTGGTTACCTTACACACTAAAAATGCAGATGATATGCAACATACTTCCCTCCCAAGACAAAAAATCAGGTAGTACACGAAAAGTGCTTTGAAAACTACTGTAAGGGCACCTGGGTGGCTCAGTGGCTGAGCATCTGACTTTGGCTCAGGTCGTGATCCCGGGGTACTGGTATCAACTTTCACATCAGGCTCCCTGTAGGGAGCCTTCTTCTTCCTCTACCTAGGTCTATGTCCCTCTGTGTCTCTCATGAATAAATAAAATCTAAAAACAAAGAAACAAAAACAAAAACAAAAAAACCCACACACAAAACCCAAACCTGCAAATACAATCACAACGGACATCCAAGGAATGTGTAAGTTCACTACATGCAACCTAAGTGAATCTTTAAACAACTCTGAAATTCACACTTAAAATAGATGAGATTAAAGCTTAATGTTGAATGGCTCAAAAAATATTTCAATCTAGGTCTATACATTCAGCTTCATCCTCATATTCATTAAGTGGTACTTTTAAAGATTTTAAGTAATCTCTACACCCAATGTGGGGCCCAAACTTACAACCTCAAGATCAAGCTGCCTGCCTGCTCTTCTGACTGGGCCAACCAGGTGCTATGTAAGTGGTACTTTCAAAATGTGTGAATGTTTAACTTTGTTAAAAGTGGAGCATCTTTGTTCTGTTATGGAGTCTGAATTATTTATATGAATATGGAGAACCAAATGTATTTACCATTTTCTCTTAAACATCCTGATTCTTGAAAGCTTTGAATCCTCTGGATTTTCACCCTTTCCATGCAAACATAGCCAACAAGAAAGGATTCAAACCAAATGAGGCAACCGTGAAATGACGGTGGTATCTGGTGCAGGGTCCTGGGGTGGCAGTCATTTCCTTAGATGCAAAATGGTGGCCAAGTTTAAGGCCCTTGCATGTAGGTGATGGGAACATGTATTGGAGAATGAACACATGGGAGCCTGGTTAGGTTTGGAACTCTGGCAGCTCAGTGGGGTGGGGTAGTTAGCCAAGACCAATGTCCCCTCAGCCCCTAGGATGAAGGGCTGTCTAGAGGGCAGATCTTGGGGCAGAATCCACAGGCCTGCCTGGGATTAAGTCTCTGCTGAGAGGCCTGGAGAGCCTATGTAGAGCTACTTCTGAGGAGCTGGATGAGGCTAGGGCAGGGCAGGGACCAGGGGTGAGTGGGCCTGAGCAGTGTTCTTCACAAGAGTCCAGCTAGTGTTCTATTTTTAAAGCCAAGTAACAGAATTCTTCCTCCAGCCCCAAAAGTGAAAATCCAAGCAGCAGTGATTGTTCTGATCAAGGAAAAGGTGTAGGGGCACAGAAGACAGCCACAGGGGATGAAAAACAGCAGAGGGAGAGTGTGCATCAGATGAACACAATGCTGTACCCTGAGGACATGCCAACCAGTCACCAGATCTTAAAGAGCCAGTGCCAATCCCCTTTCACCTCTCCCCAGCAGAGGAAAACCTGTGCAGAAGAAGGAGCACTTTACTCCTGCCATGGATAGGACAGGGGTGGACCAGAATAGCTGTGAACAGTACAGGAGTCCAGATTCCAGGTCCGTTAAGTTTTTATTCCCTCAGAACAGAGATATGTGGGAAAGAAACTCCAACAGAAAACGTGAACAAAAAAATGACACTAGGATAGTGTGCCAGATGGATGGCACACTCCACAGTGGACATGGTCATGCCCTGGTTTCCTAGATTGACATGTGCCCCATCTCCAAGTGCCCATAACATAGGTGGAGGGTGGGGGCAATGAGGTGGAAAGCTTCCCTACTCTATGCAAGGGAGATGAATGTACCAGTCTATTCTGAGGTCTCTCAGGAACACCAAACCTTCCCCCTCAAGAATGGAGGTAGACAGGTAAGAATGAGAGGGGTCTGGGCATCATAGACAACTGGAAAGTAGTCACAGACCCTTTGTGGGTAACAGAATCTATGCTTAAATAGTACCACAAGAGAAGCAACAGCTGGCCAAGGCAGCTTTGTGTTTCATGGTAAACATGGCCAACCTTGTCAAATCAGGCTCCAGAGCAGTGATAACTAGCACTACTGTTTCTATTTACTTCAAAGGAGCCTGATGATGGTTAATCAGAAGCCATTATCCATTTCCTAGAGGATCTGCTTCGATCCCCTTTTCTAACAAAATCCTGTCCCCCACAAGCCTGGTCCTCTAGAGAAGAGACTGTCAAGGGACAAGTAAAAACCCTGTCCTGCCCTCAGACTTCCCGTGACACGACAGCTTCTACTGCAGCCCAAACACCTAAAAACAAGGTACTTTGGTGGGCTAGATAATCCAGTCCTTGATTGTCCCTACATGGTACATCATGTGACTCATCTCTATACTACAGAATGGCCTCTAGCATTGGGATCTGAGCCCAGATCACAGTGAGGTCTCTTGGAGGATGAAGGTGGGGCTGTTCCCCTGGTGAGCTGAGCCTTCTTCAGGCACTGCCACGGCCTCATCTCTGCTGTTCTTCAACATCCCATTACTCATCTTCTCTGGAAATTCAGCAGTGTCTGCCGAGAGGTCCTAGAGAACACACAGAGCAAAAGGAGTGGAAGGGGTGGGGTGAACATGAAGACATAGGGGTGAAGGAACTCAGGCTGAAAAGGTGAAAGACCTTGCTTTGATCCCTACTGGAAGGGAGATCAACAAAGGGCGGTGGGGAAGAAAGGGAGTAGCAAAGCACAAGGTGAGTGGTGGGGGGCAGGCAGCAGAACAGAGTTGGGCACCTCTCTGGGCTGGGACCCTTCTGCCCACTAAGCCAGCACTCCACTGAGGGGAGACGCTGGGACAGTTGCTGGGGGACAGTCCAGGTTCAGACGAATAATGAGAGTTGCTGGGGAGGAAAAAGGAAAGGGATGAAAGGGAATCTGGAAGGTCTGGTAGTGATCTGGAGAAGAAAGGGTATAATCTAGACAACACAGCTGCTACCTGGCTGTAGCTTATGCAGTGAAATCGCTTCTGACAGGACAAGGGCAGGAGAGCAAGGAGTCTTGGCAACACTGGGTAAATGGTCCGAGGATTCAGGGTCCGGCCCCGCATTCCCCCTGAAGGCAAAGGTACTCCTGAGTTTCCCACCGTGTAACCAGTGTACACCCAACAAGCCATCTGTTCTCAGGGGTATGAGTCCCCAGCCCCTGCCCACCTCCCAGAGCTCAGCCAAGAAGCCCAAGGAGCCCAAAGGGCAGGGTCAGTTCTCCCTGAGTCCAGATTCCTTGAGTGGCCTACCTCAGTCTCACTTTTCTGGGTCCCCATTCAACATGCCCTTACCAGTAAGCAGACTGACAATCAGGCCCACCACAATGACAGTGGTGGAGTTGTGTGCGCTGTACCATAAATATGACAAGGAATAGAGCCGTTTCAGCCCTGTAGGTCTGGGGAGAACAGGAATAAGGATAGTCAGCAATTTGCTGACAGAGTTATTCCTCAGGGACACAGTCCCAGGATCTTGGGATGCAACACCCAACACATCCCAGAAGACTCTGGTGGCCCATTCCTTACCAAGAACTCTGGAAAACCCCTCAAAAATGAGCTATTCTCTCCAAGGAGTGAGCAAGACCCAACTCACTTGGAGAGGGTGGTTGAGGGCATCAATGTGGTCATGGTGACAGTGGTCAGGTTGCTAGGCAGGAAAAAGCTGGATGTATTAGAGGGAGAAGGAGCCATGCCGGAGGCCATGTTGGTCACTATGCTCCCGATGCCGATCCAGAAGGCCATGATGAGTCCAGCCAACAGGCCCACAATGGCACCCTGCCCAGAGACACAGTACATTCTCCTGTCATGATGCCAGTCTTAATAAATCTTCACACCAGTTCCCAGAACTCACGAGGAGAGCCCTGCCAAGCCATTCCTCACATCCACCCCTGTACACAACTGTGGAACCAGACGGATCACTCACAGGAGGGTTGGCACAAGGAAAGAACATCCCAAGGCAGAAGAGTCCCAGCAGCGGCCCCCCAACCATGCCAAAGATGCTGAGTGCTGCCTGTGGAGAACAGGATGGGGGGCGGGGGGGAAGAAAAAGGAACATTCAGGCTCAGAGACCTCCAGCCTCAGCAGTGTAGAGCACGGCCACCCATCAACACCTCAGTGCCCCATTCATCAGATCTGTCTATATCTTCTACCTGGAAACAACAGAATGCAGGATTCCAGAGGGTGAATCCTGGGAATGTTAATGGAATGTGCTTCGGGATCTCCTCTGAGACTGATCCCTAAGATGTCTCTGAGCCAACAATATCCTGGGAATGACTCTGGGGAAGGCTATTTACAGCTAAAGGTGTCCATCAAAGGTGAATTTGTAATACTCATCTCTGTACTATTTCCTTCACATCAGCTGTCTTCCTCAACTTCCTGTTTCAATCAGCTTCTTCTCTCCCTTAAAAACTAATTTCTTCTCTGCATAGTCCTTACCTGTAGCACGGGTCCCATCTGGGAAGAAATATAGGCCATTCCCAGACAAAGCAGCCCATAGCCAAAGGCTGGGGAAAAAGAAGGGAGAAAATAGGCAAAGGTAAGTTTACACATTACAAAGGGGGAAAAGTAGAGCACACCTCCTTCCCCAGCCAAACCACTATCTCTGTGTTCCTGGAAAAAGGGCATATTACCTCCTGCCCCAGCTCCAGTCCCTCCCACTTGGTCTTCCCTCCTATGTGACTCAGAGACCTTCCCAGGAAATGCCCTGATATCAACAAGGTTGTGTGCTTCGTTGGGCAAGCGCTGAGCCTAAGCTAAAGCTGGTGCTGTAAAGCAGGCTGATGACTTAAAAAGCACCCCTTCTAAGGGTGTGTCTTAGAAAAAATACAACTGAAAAGATGAGGAAGCACAATCCCACCAAGGATTCTGGAAAGCATGATGGCCTGGACTTCAGAGAACTGAGGGAACCAGGGTCGGATCAGATCTTCCATCGTAACAGTTGCCAATGAATTAAAAGCAGATGATATGGTGCTGAAAGGAGGAAGACAAAGACGAACCATACTGAGTCTGGGAGTTGAGAGGCAAAAGCAACAGGGGCCCTACTGAGGGAGTAGCACCCTAAAGGCAGGAGAGGACATATGCAGCCAGAAGCTGTCCTCACAGTTGGCAGTGGAAGAAGAAGCCAGAAGGCAAGGACATCTTGTCCTTTTCTGAATGAGGTACAGGTTTTAATCAAGTAGAATCAATTCCTGGTGTTGTAAAACAAGAATCCTTCACCAACAAGGAGGCATCTCCTGGAGAGGATATACTCTATTCTACACAGATGAGCTGTCCCTTGTCATCCACAGATGGATGGGCACATTGAGAAACTCAGAGAGGTCCCCTCCTCCGCCCATCACTTTGTGCCAAGTAGGGATCAGGTGCACCAAGCCTGAGGGAAGTGGTCAAAGGAGATACCTGAGGGAGCCACTGAAGAGGCAGGCAACAAAGAGCCCAGGCAGGCCCGGCAGGCCTTTCAGGAGATCCATCACAAAATACAGGACAAACTGCAGGCAGAGCAGAAGTGCACAGCTCTCTTGAGAAAGGAGCCCTTCCCCAAGGGAAGTCCCCAGGTGTGCCCCTACCAGTCTATGGAGAGTGGGTGATTAAATAAGAGGGTTAAGCACTGAAAGTGACCCACAGTTAGTGGAGAGAAAATGGGCTCTAGATAGAGTATAATGCAGTTCATACCCTAGCCCTGCCCCTGACTAGCAGTGTGATGAGCATTCTGACCACCTGGATGAGGCTTTTTCTTTCCCGTAAAGTGAGGCTGTGTAAGGATTAGAGAAGACCAGATACGTGACAGCTCCCAGCAAAGCGCATTACACAGTACACAGTGGTGAGCCAATTAAGAAAGGGCCCCACCCCAGCAGGGTGAGCACTATGATTAGGTGATGCCGGCCAGGGGCTGGGACCCTCATGTGCTAGACTGTAGTATCCCACAGTGAAAAACGACTTACATCCATTTCCTACCCAGGGTGAGAGTCCATTCGGGCCTCATGGGCACAGAAGGGTGCCGAGGACTTCTCACCTGGTCAGGGGCTGCTTGAGCCTGCTGGGTACTCATGGGACACTTCTGGTAGTAGACAAACATGACCAGGCCAATGAGGCAGCTCATGCAGAGGACCACCTGCTGGCAAGGGAAGACTGCATAGCAGGAGCTGCAAAGAGACCAGTGCCAACGAAACCGAGGCTGTTAATCGACACCCTTAGGCATGCCTCTGAGCCCCAGAAAACAGACCGATATCCTGACCCCAATGGGTATAACCTGCCCTAATTCCAAATGCCCCATGGAACTGGGACTCCTCTTCTCCCCTCTTCCCTGGACATCATGTCCCTGCACTCACAGCACAGCGGCCTTCTCTGTGCGGGAACTGAGGTAGCGCTGCACCTGAGCCTGGTTCACTCCATACAAGGAGAGCATCATGAAGACACCCCCGAAAGCCAATGTCCAGAAAGTGTGCCGAACAAAAGGATCTGGATCCAGCCTGCAACAGACACCAATTGCTCACTGTGGCATAGGCCCAGACAAACATAGTCTTCCTTGAACTCCTCCAATGGGGGGACTGAACAGAGTGGAGATGCTGCTGCAGGGCTAAGGAGCTACTGGAGCTACTGAAGTTAAGAACCAGGTAGACACAACAAACACTGCAGCAAGATGGAGGATAGGTCCCATTCCTCCACCCCACAGACTCATGCCAGGTACTAAAAACACTTTGACCCTCCTTCCCCACTAGCGAGATCCCTGTGATCACTCTCCATCTATGCAGTGGCAGCTTGTCTCAGTGCTGCCCCTAAGGCTTCCACAGTCTGTCCTCTGCCTGCTGCAGCCCTGAGTTCAGGCCCTAGGATGGGTTGGTTCCCAGACACTACAGATCACCGGGATAAGGGTATACTTACTCGATCCCAGAGATGCGGCCATGCTTGGAAGCCACTTCCCACACATGCACCATGCCGCCCACCTTGCGTGACCCCACTATAATAACCACCAGCTGTCCTAGGAACATAACCAGCGTCTGGAACACGTCTGTCCAGATGACTGCCTTCAGCCCACCCTGCAGGGCAAAGAAAGCATGTCTGCCACACATGTCTTTAAAACCACCCACAGTGAAGACACCATACCACCAGCAAGGAACCATACTGTCACCAGGGAGGGCTATAATTGCTGAGACTCTGCTGACATCATTCCCACCCCAACCCCTACTTTTGTACACCATCCCCTTTCCTACATCCTACCCCCCACCAAAGTCCCATTCCAACTCCTACATAGCATTTTATCCCACTCAAGAACTTTATTCCATTTCATCTACACTTTTACCTCACCCCTTTTTATTTCCTCCCTTCTCCCCCATCTCTCCTAAGACTTGGTACACTTACCAGAGCAGTATAGACAGTACAGACAATGCCTATGGTCAGCACTGAGAGCCACAGGTCAAAGCCAGTTACTGCAAACAGATAAAAACCATATTCCTATCTTTGGAAGAGGGTTTCCCAACAGAGAAACCAAAAAACCTCAGTAAGACAGGAAACATTTGGTAATTAAGGATGAAATAAATCATTCACCACAATGAAAAAGAATGTTTGAACCCCACCAAAAGGTGATGATTAACCAATTCAGATGAGACATGGTAATCTTTGATTAGCTTTCAGAGTGAGGTGAACCAAGAGGTAGAAGTAACTCTAGGAGACTAGCCAAGGGCTCATACAGTGAAGTAACTCCTAGCCAAAGTTGGATTCTTTTCTGCACTCTCCTCTAGCTGCCCCTCCCAGAGGTGTTTTCCCAGCTTGCTGTGGCTGAGAGCCAAGGGCTATTACTCCTCACCTGCATTGAGGGCCAATGATGGTGCGTAGAGCACAACTCCCATGTAGATCACCTGTTGGGTGTGGAAAAGAGAATGTGAGGGGGAAGGGAAATGAGGGTGGGTAGAGAGAAAAGATGGACTTCAGCTCCAATATCCTAATGGCCTTCCTTCATCTAGGCTCACTTCCGTCTCCCTTCTAAATCTTGGCTTGCTGCCTCCAAAGTGACTATGCTGGAACTGGAAAGAATAGGAAGCAGGATGCCTCTGGTGACTTCAGGGACACTGACCCCTAGTGGGACCTTCAATCTTGCCAGTCTGAGAGCAGGGAAAGCTCAGAATATTTCAATATACTGGAGTCTGAGTCCTGCTACCATATCTCAGGCTCAAATTATACCCTCATTTCTACTTACCATCTGGAAGATGAAAGTCACGGTCCCACAAACCCGCACAGCTTTATTGAATCGGAGCTCCAAGTACTAGAATGTATACGCATATATATAAATAAATAAAGTATTCTTCCCCACTCTATCCCCACAATTCATCCAAAACTTCCCTCAAGAAGCCCAGGAACACAAAGAAATATCCAACTCCTGACCGTTCTGGGCCTCTCAGCACAGCACCCTCCTTCCCCTCATCTGACTTCACCCAGAAAGAACTTGGAAACATGATGTGTCCCATCACTCTCATTAGGCAGAAGAGGTCCAGGGGCCCAGACTCCTCATCTTCCTTCTGCCCTCTTCCTTCTTCCCATCCCTGATCCTAATGGTCCTATGTACTCCTCTTCCTCCCTGCTTACCTCATAGGCACTGGTGAGATGCAGGCGGTAGAAGACAGGGATGAAGACATGTGCAGGGATCAGCAGGCCCAGGAAATAGGAGCAGCCCAGGAACCAATACTGGGTCCCAAAGCGGTAGATCTCAGATGGCACACCCAAGATGGCCACGGCTGATTGGAAAGTGGCCAGCAGGGACAGAGCCACAGGAAGACAGCTCATTTTGCGGTCCGCCATGAGCAGTTGGCCAACGGTGTGCTGGCCCCAGCCCCGAAGGGCATGGTAGAGGCCAATAGCAAGTGAGAAAACCAGCAGCAGAACAAACACCACATAGTCCACAAGGGAGAAGGTAGACGTGACCGTATCTGTGTCTGTGCCTGGGAGCCAGGGGCAGGTGTCCACCCCTACACTCATATCTTCACTCTGTCTGTGACCTACAGCCACTTGCTGCTCCTGGGCTCTGGGCTGCCACTCAGCTGGGCAGTAGCAGGCAGGTGGCTACAGCCTGGACTCCAGCCACGATCTCACAGTCCTTCTCCACCAAGTGACATTGTCCAAGGTGAGCTGCAAAGGAATCATCTCCTAGTCAGAATACGCTGCCTTCATGGGCACCCATCCTCAGGCCTGTGTATCCCACACCCATCAAACTTGGACCAGCCAGCTCTGTACAGCCCTTGTCGGTCTGGAGGTCCTAGTATAGCTTTGGTAGGGGAGGGAGGAAGGATGCAGCAGAGTGAGACAGCCAGGAGACAACTGCTTGCTTGTCCAAGACCATTTTTGGCATACACAGCTGTGAAATATAAGAACCTTCTTGGGGTGCCTGGGGGGAGGTGTAATCAGTTAAGTGTCCCACTCAGTTTTGGCTCAGATTGTGAGATCAAACCCTGTGCATCACGCTCTGCACACAGTGTGGAGTCTGCTTAAGATTCTCTCTCCCTATGCCCCTCAGCCTCCTCTCTAAAATAAATTAAATCTTAAAAAAATGAAAGAGAACCTTCATAGGTCTCTACCTCAATATCTCTCTCTCTCTCTCTCTCTCTCTCTCTCTCTCTCTCACACACACACACACACACACACACACACACACACAAATCAACCCTGGCCCACACACACACAAATCAACCCTGGCCCGCACTTCTTTTCAAAGATTTCCCTGCCCACTTACAGGCACAGACCCAGTCTCTATAATATACCAAGCCAGCAGACCCCAGCCTGGCGCCACAGCCCAGCAGGGAAGAAAGAATGGAGACTGGGGGCACTGGGTAACTCAGTGATTGAGAGCCTGCCTTTGGCTTGGGGCCGGATTCCAGGGTCCTGGGATCAAGTCCCATATCAGGCTCCTCACAGGGAGCCTGCTTCTCCCTCTGCCTCTCTGTGTCTCTCATAAGTAAATAAAATCTTAAAAAAAAAAAAGGAAAGAAAAAAGGAAAAAAATGGAGACTAATAACAGCATGGCTTCCTCTCTTTCCCCTAGCCTAAGCCCCCAACTCTCATATTCCCAGTGTCACCTTCCTAACAGGGTCCCTTCTCAGTACTGATCCCAAGTAAGATTATCTACATGGCAGCCCCAAACTCCATTCCACGCATCCCCAGGCCAATCTCTTCATTCTCCCCAACACTACTAGATAAGCCCTGCCACCTACCACTCAGACCCTCTCTGTATAACACTATAATCGACAGGAGATCTGGGAAGAGTGCTGGGATTCAAAAGTGAGAGGGCAACATGCTGGAACCAGAGGTTCAGAGTTACAATTACAGAAAAGCAAACCAGCCAGGTAAAGTGTTCATTTCCTCTTGGGGCAGGCACCTACCTGGAGAAGACTCTGTTCTGAGGCAGTGCTGTCTGAAGCTGTGTGTGTCTGGAGCTGGGCAGAAGCTGAGGGTCTGGCTCTATAAGTAGCTGAGGTGAAATCAGGAATTAGGGGCGGAGTGAAGCTCGGCAGCTATTTGCTCTGGCCCCTTCAGGGAACCAATCAATGCGATCCAAATGGCCCTATTACCCTGTGGCCCCCAAACTCCAGCTCAGTCCTAGAGGCTCCAGAGTGGGGAATAGGGAGCTCACATTCAACAGCATTCCTAGCTGGATTAAGCTTTCACTGTAAGTCACACTTGGCACTATGAGCTAGAGAGAATTAGAAAGGAGCCCAGAGAAATGGGAAAGTTGCTTTCCTGACTCCTGCACAAAAAATACTAATCCTCAAAGAATATAGCATTATCCTCAAAACAAGGACAGGATTATATTACTTCAAAACTTGAGAGAACGTTAAGAGATCACTATCACAACCCCCTTAGTTACCAACAAAGACACTGTGGCCCAGATGACTCAAGTGATCTTTCCAGAACCACAGAGCTGATTATCATCATCATCGATTAGAGCTCAGGTCTACTGATTCCCTGTCCATCCACTCTCCATGTACACCACAATGTCTTTAGAGGATATCCATGAGAGATACTACTCGTTGACATAGAGAAAAAAAAATTCAAAAGCATGTCAGGTTTTCAGATAGCCTAAATGATGATAGTTAATGCTTTCTGAACACCCCCCTTTCTTTTTCTTTCTTTTTTTTTTAGTGAGGCAACTCAGCTCTTTTTGCAACCCAGCGGTGTGCCATGTATGTTACAAGCTTTACTAGTGATAAACAATGAAAAAGTACCCCTTGGTATCACCTTTCGGTTTATGAACTTTGCACGAACTCTCTAGTTCTTAAGGAAACAGAAAAATTAAAGAACTTGATTAAGGTTACAAAGCATGATACAAAACAAGAAACATAGAAAGGTGCTATCTGCACGGAAGACAGGTGGCTTTCCAGGGGCCTTAGGGCAGGTGATTTACCACAGGGCTCATTCTCACTATTCCTAGAACCAGGGCAGAAGCAGAATGTTAATTGTAGTCAGTCATTCATGGAACAAAGTTTAGATTCCAACTAGTCTAGACACCTGTTAACCTATGTCTTCTGTTCTTGCCCACTAGCAGAAAGATCAGCCTGCCTGTCTTTAGTTCTTCTACACTGTGTTCTTGGGCAGATGTTGCCTGGCTGGCAAGATACGGCCTTACACAGACCAAACCTGAACTCTGAACCTCATGGGGCCAACAAAGAGAGGAAATCAGAGCCGCAACTCTTGGATCACATGTTCTACAAGTCACAAATGTTAGTATCCAGAACAATGTTCCCAAGAGGCCACTCTGGTTTAACCTAAAGATGCCCTGGGCCTTTGTACATTGCAACATACTTAGTTCTCCCTACTCCTTGGCAAATTTTACTATGATAGAGGGAATGGAAAATACTGGAGAAAAACAGAAGGTATCTGCTGTGTGCAAATAAAAAAAAACACATAGCCATAAAGGGTTAGTGATAAGGCGATGGCAATTACGGAGAGGAAAAAAGGTCTCAGCGTAGACTTGAACACAGACATACAGGAACTAGAGACTCTCCTGCTGCGGTACACTGGTGGAGCTTCTTGATAGAATTCTATTTTCATGAAGTGTAAAGAACCTTCCTGGATAAGCTGAAGAGAACCAGGCAAGACAAGAAAAACCTGATCCAGTAACAAAGTGTTCCTCCGACAGGATTTTGATTCTAAGAACAGGATAGTTAGTGGTTTTCTAAAAACTACACTGTTCTAAACCTCATGGATTTACATCTCTTTGAGACAGGGGGTGCCCAAAGGGTGGACTGGTTTCACTAAAACTGTAACACACAGTAGTGGGCTGGGAGACCCCTTTTAAAAAGTGTAATACACACAGAAAGGGAAGGGAATCATTCTACACCACCCTACCTCCCTCACACCCATCTGCACTGAATGCCTGGACTCCTCCAAAAGGCAAAAGGGGACACCTGCAGGAACAACTGTCCCAGAAAAGATTCCTTCAAAATCTGTCCTTGTGCCTTGAATTCCTCAAGGTCTGAAAGGCTTTGGTACCCTTATGAAAATACCTTAGAAAACGAATGCTTTAGAGAACGTGGTGGCCCGCTGAAAGCAAATCCTTTTAGGAGATTCCACATGTGGAAGGGAAGCCCGGGCTGGCCATTCAAGATGGGTCAGCCCTGACGAGCTTCTGCCTGGCCCTAACCAAAGGGAACACGCAGTCCCTGCGGGCGCGAGGTGCGCGGCTCCCCAGGGCTACCCTGGTAGCGCTCGGCTTTCCCTTACCTCGTGGCTCAGCCAGGGCTAAGAAGGTCCGGCCGTTCTTCCTGAGATCAGCATCGCTTCGTTTTTCTGGGAAGGAAGTGGGAGATGAGAAGGCAGGCAAGCGCTTATCCCGCCCCTCCCTCCTCACCAAGACTCCGGCCGCCACGCGGACTCCCGACTGAGGTGAAAGGGCCAGGGTGCCCGGGACCTTCCCAGGCTTGTCTCCTCCCGCCAGAGTTTGCCCTTCACTCGTCGCTCCTCTATCACCCTTACCCTCTTTATTTGCTGGCTTCCCGCCTTCCCTCCACACGTGAGGTAGCTGAACCACTACACCACGCGTTCTCAACTCAGATCTTCCCGCGCCTCCACGCGGGGAGCCGGTTCGCCCCGCCCCTGCCCTCCCCGCCTCGCGCCACTCTCAGGAAGCCCCTGGGCCCTGGCCCCCATGCGGCGGCCCGCCCCGGTCCGGCCCATCTGCAGGGTCTCCTCAACCTTTGGGCGCAGCGGCACGGCAGAGCCGGGCACGCCACGTGCCGGCTGAGTGACAGCGGAGGCCCGCCCCCTGGCCGCCTCACGTGGCGCCGCCATGTTTACTGAGGGCGGACGGAGTGGGCCCCGAGCCACAGCGGTGACGCGACCTCGGCGTCCGGAAGCGAGGAATGCGGAGCTGAGAGAGCGGCACCGGGGTAGCCTTCGCTATCAGGGAAAAAGGAGAAAGAGTTGACCAGTCCTCCCCAACGGGGACTGGGGCGCACAGAGAAGAGCTCTGACCTCAAGCAGCAGTAAGCCCCAGCCCGTGCGGGGCACTAGGCCACGCCCGGGGAGGGCTGGACCACACGCGCAAATCTCGCGAGGCGCTGAGAAGGACGAAGGGAGCAAAAAAAATGGCTCTTCACGGGTCGCGCGGTTCTTCGTTCCTGGTGCCTTGGGCAGCGGCCGTGCTCCTCGCTCTGGGCGCGGAAAGGGCCCTGGCGCTACCCGAGGTACAGAAGCAAGCTAGAGGTCGGGCCGAAGCAGAGTTGCTGGGCAGCCTCGCTTCGCGATCGCCCGCCCTCGCCTCTCCGCTCTCCCCAGCCCGCCAGTGGGTCGGATTTGGTCCTTGAGGCTTCCCCAGCTGTAGCCCAGCCGGCTGCGGCTCCCGAGTCCGCACGCTGCGCAGGTCTCCCAGTGCCCTCGACCTGCTGACGTAGACCTTTAAAATGTGATCTCCTTCTTCCTTAATCTTTGAATAACTTTAAATGTTTCGACTACTGACCGAGTCCTCTGGCTCCTCTTCAAGCTCGTCACGCGCGAATGCCGTATATCGTGCCCGGGCAGTACTGTACTTTGTGTAAAGCTCGATGAGTTCTTTTTATACCTGGCCAAACCGGGTCTGTCAGATTGAGAAGTCAATGGGGAGGGCATAATAAGTATGCCCAAGCAGTGATCCTCGAAGATGAGGGCCTTTCCTGGGCAAGGTGTGGTGCAGAAAGTCTAGTGTGTTGATTTGGCTCCTGGCTCTAGGAGAAGAAACGAATACCTTAGTCAAACTTGATGATAAAGATAGGACGCTTATCTGCCCAATGTTAAATAAGGATTCCGAAGAGTGTACTGGCAGTTAACTTTTTTTTTTTTTTTTTAATTTTTTTTTTTATGATACCTGTTTGTTCTTTTCTTAGCTTTTCTTTCTGGAATCTTAATAGTTTTTTTCTCTTCTGCAGATATGCATCCTGTGTCCAGAGAGTGTGCGAAATTTGTCAGAAGTGACCCTTTATTGTAAGCAGACACCAGGGCTAATGCTGCACAACCGCTGCTGCCTGAATCAAGAGGGCACCATTGTGGGGTGAGGGAGGAAAAGACAACTTTGGATACTGGAAGAGTTCCCGAACCGGATTCTTCTTCTTTTTTTTTTAAAGTAGTCTTCAACCTAACGCAGGGCTTGAACTTAGACCCTGAGATCAAGAACTGACATGAGGGCAGCCTGGGTAGCTCAGCGGTTTAGCGCGGCCTTCAGCCCAGGGTGTCCTGAGTCCCATGTCAGGTCCCCTGCAGGGAGCCTGCTTCTCCCTCGACCTCTCTCTCTCTCTGTCTCTCATGAATAAATAAATAAAATCTAAAAAAAAAAAAAAAAAAGACTTGACATGAGATCAAGGTCCAACACTTAACCAAATGAGCCACCCAGGCACACACACCCCCTAAACTGGATTTTTTTTTTTTTAAGATGTTATTCATTTGAAACAGAGAGAGAGAGAGAGCATGAGCAGGGGGAGAGGCAGAGGCAAGAGGGAGAAGCAGCCTCAGGGCTGGATCTCCTGTCACAGAAATCCTGACCAGAGCAGAAGGCAGACACTCAAACATCTGAGCCATCTAGGTGACACCTGCCCCCCACACTGGATTCTTAAAGGCTTGTCTGATTGGCTTTTGGGATGAATATTGATGCCTGTTTTAGGGACATCCAAACCATGATTCTCACACATTTAAATGTGTTATCGCATTTTTAGCTAGGTAAACAACCCTGTGATTCTTCCTGATTGAAATTGCAGAGAAATCATAATTTTTACCCATTAAAAAAAAAAAAAAGCCTTTTATGGATTTCTCTTAAGAGAAGCCTTGTTTTATTTTCAATTCTGGATTACTTAATGTGTGTCTCCATGAAATGACTCCCTTAGCCTCCAAGGCACTATGCTAATAGGGTATCCTTCCCTTTCAATTAATTCAGCCTTTGAGGCTAATTCCTCTTCTGCAAATTCTGTGCCCTGATGGTTAGTCCCTGCATTTTCTCCCTTTACACTCTGAGGATCCACCTCTTCTTATGGCTTCAGCTCTAACCACCATGCAGGTATTTCCCCAAACTAGATCTCTTAGTATCCTTGGCCCTCCCTCCAAGCTGAGGGTACACAAGATTCTTCTAGCGTCCTATTAAATATTTCCTCTTGAGTGTACCCTCACTTGAGAATCCTAAATGTCATCTATTCTGCTTTCATTCTCTTTGCCTAATTACCTAAATTCTTCTCTATAGCAAACTATCTGAAAATCAATTTTTTTCTATCTTTCTTTCCTCTCTGGTTTTAAAATTAGAATTGTCTGTTGCCTTCAAGATAAAGTTCAAAGCATAAACTACCACAGATTGGTCTCAATCCACCTTTCAAACATTTTTTTCCAAATATTTGTCCACTAAAACCCTTCATGAGAATCTGGCTTCAGCCAGACTCTCCTGCTTCCAAAAGCATTCCGTTTTTGTTTCTTTGTTCAGTCCCTTCTCCTTACCTGAAATTTCCTTCCTCTACCAAATTAAAACATATCTGTCCTTCAATTCTAGCATCTTCTGTGAATGATATTACTCAGTGCTAGAGTAGTAGCTCATCTTTTTTACTTTCTTTAATCCTTAGGGTAGTACCACTCAAAATTATTCGTATACTGTCCTGTGATTTCTTTCAGATTGGTTTTTTTTTTTTTAAGATTTTATTTTTATTTATTGATGAGAGACACAGAAAGGCAGAGACATAGGCAGAGGGAGAAGCAGGCTCCCTGTGGGGGGCCTGATGCAGAACTCGATCCTAGGACCCAGAGATTATGATTCTGAGCAAAAGGCACTCAAACACTGAGCCACACAGGTGCCCCTCAGATTATATTTTACTGTTCATATTGTTTATACATTTGGTGAGGGTCTTCCTCTATCACGCTGTAGGCCACTTGAAAGCTAAGATACTAAGGCTTTTCTTTTTCTCCCAATTTTTGCAGTTATTAGGCACTGTATTTAAAGAATAAAGGAACAGACAGCAATATATAGTGAAGAAAAAATAAGGTGGCATGGTCCTTAATATCCAATAATTTACCTCCCATCCATGGTAGAAAATGCACTTGGAAAAAACTTTCATTTACGTGACTTCAATTTTTTCTCCTATTTGAAGGCTTTTTGCAGATCTGAGACTCATAGTACTACAATGTGAGATTCACTTAGACAAGGAACAAATTTCTTTCAATATATGCACAGATGCATAGATACACTGATTAGAACAGTACTTTCCAATAGAACTTCCTGCCATGATGGAAATGTTCTGTATCTGCACTCTCCAATAGAGTAGCCACTGATCACATGATGAGTGGTTACTGAATACTTGAAATGTGGCCAGTGGAACTGAGAAACTGAATTTATTATTATTATTTTTTTACCTAATTGAAATAGCTACATGTAACTAGTGGTGACTGAATTGGATAGTGCAGAATTCAAACATCTACCACAGGATTTAGTTTGTGGCCCTGAACACAGCTGTATTCAATTAGTTTTAGCTGAAAAGAGGGTTATATTAGTTTACCACGGATGAGGAGAGACATAAAATTACACTGATTACTTTTTTCCCCAGGCTGGATCTCCAGAACTGTTCTCTGAAGGACCTTGGTCCAAAATTTCCTCAGGCACATACTGCTGTCATCATGTAAGTGGTTAGTTATCTTCCCTACCTAAAGGCAACTGTGGTGAAGGGTTGATAGTAAAGTCTTTGAGAATGGACTCCTAAAAACAAGTCTGAATATTAATGTCCAAACTTGGACAACTCAGAATAGGAACTGGATTACCAGCCCAAGAAGATATCTGAGTGGAAGTAGTGTTTTCCTAGAGCACAGTGCTAACAGTGTGTACTTTGCAGAGACCTGCAAGCAAACCCCCTCAAGGATGACTTGGCCAACACCTTCCGTGGCTTTACCCAGCTCCAGACTCTGTAAGTAAGGGTATAGGGTTGGGGAGAGAACCAAAGAGGGACAGCACTGTGAGCTCAGTAATTTTGAACTGTGCATTATGACTACCTATGTTGTGTTCAGGATACTGCCACAGGATGTCAGCTGTCCTGGAGGTATTAATGCCTGGAATACTGTCACCTTTTATATAAACAACCAAATCTGCCAAGGGCAAAGGAACTTTTGCAACACCACTGGGGACCAAGGTATGCTGTTTCACCTCCACCCTTCCAGGAACTGCCTTTCCTCCTTTCGTATTCACCATTTTAGATCTGACAGTAAAGTTGCTTAAGTGCTGCTTGTACAGGTTTCTGAACCTCTAACCCCTTACGAAAGATGTCGTAAGATATGTTGTATTATTTTTGTTATATTCTGATTATCTGAAATTTTCTTTTACGTCTGACCTAGAAATAATTGAGGAATCTAAGTTGAAGCAGATATTTGGGAAACCTACATAATGAGATCCAGTAATGTTTCTGTTTTTCTCTGGCTCACAGAAATTTGTCCTGAGAATGGATCCTGTGTACCTGATGGACCCGGTCTCTTGCAATGTGTCTGTGCTGATGGCTTCCATGGCTACAAGTGTATGCGCCAGGTGAGGAATTAGGCCTTCTAAATAAAGGTAAGAGACATGCATAAGGAAGAACCTCTTGGAAAGAGCCATAAGAGGAGAGCTGCCGCAAATCATCTTGAGAAGAAAACTATAAGAGAATTGCCCTGGGAAAGGGGATAGATAAACTAGGAAAGAACTAGGTGTTAGGATGTAGTCCTTGGTGTAATGATGTATGAGGGGTTTTTTTGGTCTGTCATTCACAGGGTTACTTCTCACTGCTTATGTTCTTCGGTATCCTGGGATCCACCACATTATCTATCTCCATTCTGCTTTGGGGGACCCAACGCCGAAAAGCCAAGGCTTCGTGAACCACATAAGTCTTCATACTGACATAAAGATCTTCTTGATCTTAGCCCAACCCGGGAGATTTTACCCCTAGACAACCATGGTTGGCCTGCAGATCTTCCTCAAGACTGAAGCCACCTTTGACAGAAAGATGGACGGTTGCATAGCCTTGGGGTATTGTGGACACTGCAGTCCAAGAATGGACTAGAATCGGTGCCCCATTTGTGCTGGACTATAATAAACATCTTTTTTGTCGTTCTTTTTTCTATTTTTTAGAGAGAGGCGTCCTGGCTTTGTGTATTTCTTGGTTAGAGCGGGAGAGAGTTTTGAGGTAGTCGGTTTTCTTCTCCAGGTTTCCCCGGGCTTTGCAGTGGGGCGGAGTTGGGTGGAGAGGAGACGCTGGCCACGCTGTTGCAGGCTTGGCCCCGCCCCTTACGTGCTCGGCCCCGCCCCTCACGCTGCCGGCTGCTCGCGCCGCCGCAGTCTGCCGCCGCCCAGCGCGCTTGGAGCTCCTGCGCCTTCCGCGGTCCGCGCTCTAGCCACCGGCGCGGTTAGCCACGTGGACCGACTCCTGGCGCGCCGACCTCACGTGGTTCCAGCATCGGCTGGGGCTTGCTGCGCTTCCCGCTTCTCTGTGCTCGCCCCCGCCTCAGCTCCGTTCCCATGGCGGCCCTGATGTTGGAAGATGGGTCGGTCCTGCGGGGCCAGCCCTTTGGGGCCGCTGTGTCGACTGCCGGGGAAGTGGGTAAGCAAGCTCGGGCCGGCTGCCGACCTCATCCCACTTTCTGCTGCCCCTCTTTGCCCAGCTTGCCCTGCCCAAACCCGCCATTTTCCCGCCTGCACACCCTCCCTCCCACCCCCCTTTGGTGCCCCTGTCCCCACCCCAGCCCCTTTTATCCCTCAAGGTCAAGGCAGCTTCTGCTGAGGCATTGTCATCACCCTGAGCAGTGTTGTGAAGGGTGTCCTGCCCGAGCCCGAGCCCCAGCCCTGCCTTTTTCTTGCAGTGTTTCAAACCGGTATGGTCGGCTACCCCGAGGCTCTCACTGACCCTTCCTACAAAGCACAAATCTTAGTGCTGACATATCCTCTGATCGGCAACTATGGCATCCCCACAGATGAAGTGGATGAGTTCGGTCTCAGTAAGGTAGCCACACCCAATGCTTTCTCTACTTTCCTTTTCAAATCAATGGTTATTAACTGTTAGTCAAATGAAGACATTGACATTGAGTTAGGCATCCTGGAGAGAACAAAGATACACACTGAAGTGTTAAGACAAATCCTACCCAGGACTTGAAGTACTTAGAGAAGCCGGAGCACTGGATGCCAAGCCAAAGAGTAAGGAACCCGCCGCGAAGATTTTTTAGCAGTAGAGTGATGAGGGCAATGCTTTAAGATTACATAATGGGAAAGAGACTGGAAACTGGGGTTACATCCATCCCAGTGAGTCCCAGTTCACCTACCAGTCAAGTTGATAATCATCTTCTAAACGTCCTTTCCTTACTTTGACTCATTTTGTGCCACTTTTTAGTAGAGTTTTTATCTCTAGATAAGAAAACTGAATCTCCTCCCACAGTGAGGTTCCACCTATTCCTCCTCCTTTGGAATCTGGAAACTAAGTTGCACTCTGAAAGTTCAACTAATGAAAAAAAATCAAATTAATAGTGGAAATCCCCCTAGCTTAGGTACAGTATTCCTCAAAGTGCATTTTGTCCTGGTTTCCCAGACTTTGTGAGCCTTTAGTTCTTTAATTCACCCAACACTTAGGATAGGGAACCCTAGGTAAGGGACATACTTTGTTATGCCTGGAAAGGACCATTCCTCCTCACAGATCTATAAATAACACTGCATTCTGGTTTATAATGTGATATGTTGGTTAACATATGGCAATCTTCAGCTTTGTTAGCTGTAGACACACTGACAAAATAATAATTTACAAACCTGCAAAATCAAGGCATTTAACAGAACTAGGATGAGTAAGGCCTTCTAGAGCCTCTAGCCAACCCTGGATGCCTTTGTGGTACATGTACTGTGAACGCACCAGTCTATATGCAGACTAGTCTACCTGGCCATGGAGGAATCTGCCAAACTCCTTTAGATCCCTAAAAAACGGTCTCAGTATCCATCATTTTTTAAACCTCCTACCACTAAACCATATGTGACTTAAGTATGCCATCCCTTCCCACATAAGTGACCCATTTCTCTGTTTAGTTATTAAATGCTTATCTACTGGGTTGCAAAATTTGTGTTTTGTTAAACTGATAATCCCCTACTAAGGGTTGGGGGAAGTGCATAATCATGCCTAGTGTTATACCCTGAACTTTTATTTTTGCTTGGTAAGGTATTGTACGTCTATTTTACATTCTGCTTTTATCATAGCCTGTAATTATGATCTTGTTTATTTGTATGTTGCTTTGTTAATTTTCAGGCTCCTTAAGTAGCAAATTAACAGTGAAGACGGAGACCTTGTCTTTTTGCATACTCACTGCTCCTCCCCCAACATCTCTTAACAATGCCTGGCACTAAGTGGGCACTCAGTAAATGTCGACTGCTACTATGTGTCAGGCACCTTGTTCCTGAGGAGTTCATAGTTCATAGTTCTGTGGTGGAGATACACACACACACACAGTTGTATACAATGTAAAACGCAAGAACAGTGGAAATAAAGTGAGTAAAGAAAGGAAAGGAAAATATCATTTCCAGTTGTTAAAGAGGGCCTGGTGTTCAGTGTTTCATATGGGGAAGACATTGTTGGTAAAAAACAAAAGCACAAGGTGCTTGGTGTGTTAAAGGAATGACCAGGTCGTTCAATGTAGCTGAAGTATATGGTCCCTGCCATACAATGGGTAAAGAAGTTAGGAAGACATGGTCCTGGGCTCCTCACGATTTCTTCCTTCCATCTTCCATCGGCAGTGGTTTGAATCCTCGGGGATCCATGTGGCAGGACTGGTGGTGGGAGAGTGCTGTCCCACGCCCAGCCACTGGAGTGCCACCCGCACCCTGCACCAGTGGCTGCAACAGCATGGCATACCTGGCCTGCAAGGTATGGTGCGAGCAAAATGGTATCTGGGCAGAGCCCAGGTATCCTACCAAGCCCAGGTCTCTTGTGCGTTATTGGAACTTGAGACCAAGGCTATGATAGAATGTATTGGATTTGGAAAGTTTACATTGGGGTCTGGGGATTGGAGAAGAAACAGCTTTTGATCAGATAGAAAATTTCATACATACAAAAGGAAGGAATAATATATAATGAGCCCCCAGCTTCTGTAATCATTAACTCAGGACTAAACTTATTTTACCACTATACCTAGAACCCCCTAATTTTTTCAAAGCAGGTCTCAGACATTGTACCATTTTGTCCACAGATAGTTCACTGTGAAAAAGGGATCCTTTTTAAAACATAACCATAATAACCTTATCATACCTTTAAAAAAAATAACAATTTCTTAATATCAAATATCCAGGCAAAGTTTTCTCCATTATCTAAACGTCTTTTACCGCTTATTTGAGTCTGGATCTAAGTAAGTTCTGTATGTTGCATTTGGTTGATGACTTTTTGATCAATCAGCCTTGTAACCTGTTTGACAAAAACAAGTCAGTTTTCCTTTAGAGAGTCCCACAACCTACATTTTGTTGATTATGTTCCCGTAGCGTCGTTTAGCATGTTCTTTTGTCTCCTGGTATTATTTTCTGTAAACAAATCTAGAAGTCATGGTTCAATTCAGATGTGATATTTTTAGCAAGAATACTTCATGGTAGTGTACTTCCATCAGGATGGCCCAGGATTTTGATGCCCCTAGAACAGCTGTGTGTGACTCAGGGTTCTGGAATGCAGTGCTTCTGAAAGTCTAACCTCATGCATGACTGAGTTGGGGGAGTGTGATCTCAGAGTGTGCTATTTTGACAGGAGTGGATACTCGAGAGCTGACTAAGAAGTTGCGAGAGCAAGGGTCTCTGCTGGGAAAGCTGGTCCAGGATGGGACAGAGCCTTCAGCCCTGCCATTCTTGGACCCCAATGCCCGTCCCCTGGTGCCAGAGGTCTCAATTAAGGTACAGAGGTAGAGTGGGAGAGTGTTGCAAGCTGTAGCACGGTAGTGTTATTCTGCCCATAACTGGGATGGACACTTGGGCAAATCAGAAGAGGCCTCAAAGGCAGGGGTTGGTGTATGTTTATCTGTCCTCATTGATCACAGCTGCCAACTGTTGTGCCATTTATTCCTCAGGCTCCAAGGGTATTCAATGCAGGGGGCACTCCTCGGATCCTTGCTTTGGATTGTGGCCTTAAGTATAATCAGATCCGATGCCTGTGCCAGCGTGGAGCTGAGGTCACTGTGGTACCTTGGGACCACACATTAGACAGCCAGGGTGAGTAGCTGGAGTGTGTACAGGGCTATGGACAGGCAGTGTGGGTAGAAGATCTGTCCCTTGGTCTAGTTGCTATAAGTCAACATGAGTTACAGGGAAGGAGACAGAGATCAGGGCTTTTGCTCTGTTGGTAAGGGCTGCAAGTGTGTCTCTCTCTGGTTAAACTACTGGTTTTGACATCATCTTTTCTGCCCACTCCAGAGT
Source organism: Canis lupus dingo (assembly GCF_003254725.2). Taxonomy (NCBI): domain Eukaryota; kingdom Metazoa; phylum Chordata; class Mammalia; order Carnivora; family Canidae; genus Canis; species Canis lupus. The sequence continues at coordinate 21,246,884 of NC_064259.1, forward strand.
ATGAGGGTGTCTTCCTGAGTAATGGCCCTGGTGACCCTGCCTCCTATCCCAGTGTGGTATCCACACTGAGCCGTGTCATATCTGAGCCTAATCCCCGACCTGTCTTCGGGATCTGTCTGGGACACCAGCTGTTGGCCTTAGCCATTGGGGCCAAGACATACAAGATGAGGTGGGACTTGGGAGAGAAAGGGCCCTCACTACTGACCTGAGCGGTGGGGAGTCTCGGGGATGGGAATAGACTTGGTATGCATTAGCGTTGGAACAGGAGCAGGGGCTGGTTGAGGGTCCTGAGGTCAACAGAAGCTGGGTTTGGTACAGTGGTGAAGGGTGGGACGGGGGGTGTGAAAGGGGCCTGTGACTCAGTGTGCTTCCATCTCCAGATACGGAAACCGAGGACATAATCAGCCATGCTTGCTGGTAGGCTCTGGGCGCTGCTTTCTGACATCCCAGAACCATGGGTTTGCTGTGGAAACAGACTCATTGCCAGCAGGATGGCTTCCACTCTTTACCAACGCCAATGATCGTTCCAATGAAGGCATTGTACATGATACCCTGCCATTCTTCAGGTGAGTCTGGGTGATTCTGACAGGGTGACTGAATCTGTAGGACTTGGAAGTCCCGGGGTCTTGAAAATCAAAAAATAAAGCTGAGCAGTGGGCCCCAGCCTTCTATCCTGCTACCTACTCTCAAGACTGCCAATGCCAAGCCAGAGATGATGGCCTTTTTGTGATCCCATCTCTTCAATAGTGTCCAGTTTCACCCAGAGCACCAAGCTGGTCCTTCAGATATGGAGCTTCTTTTTGATATCTTTCTGGAAACTGTGAAAGAAGCCACAGCTGGGAACCCTGGGGGCTGGACAGGTAAGCACCTGAGCAGGACTAGGTTGTATAGAACTAAGAACAGGGTTGGCTCTGGGATGGGCATAAGATGGACATACCTCAGGAAACTGAGATGCGTCTGGGAAGTTAAGGGAATGGACTGGGAAAACAACTGAGCCAAGATTATTAATTTATGCTGTTTCTGTTGAAAGGAGCTCCAGTGTCAGGAGTTCTGGTTTCTCGTCCTGCCCCTGCCACTCATTAGAGGCATGACTTGTTTTGGATCCTTCTGTAAAGTGAAAGAGTTAATGTAGATAATCTCACAGGTTTCATTCAGTTTTAATGTTCTATGACTTTCTTTGGCTCCACAGTTCGTGAGCGGCTCATTGAGCGTCTCTGTCCGCCTGGAATTCCTACCCCCGGCTCTGGGCTTCCACCACCACGAAAGGTTCTGATTTTAGGCTCTGGGGGCCTCTCCATTGGCCAAGCTGGAGAGTTTGACTACTCAGGCTCTCAGGTAAAGCATGTCCGTCTCTGCCCCTCTGGCTCTTGACTCTCAGAAATAGATAGGAATAGATAGGCATGACATTCGTTGTGGAAAGGGAACGAACCAGGAAATCTGGGAAATGTGTGGAAAAGTGAGGTGCTGAGGAATAGGAGTTGGTTATTAGGGTCTGAGAGCACAGGGAGGGAGAGAAGAGACACGCTGGTGGTCCAAGACTGTTGATAGTCATGCTTCTGCAGGCGAGGCTGATAACACCATTTTTGTTTCCCTAGGCAATTAAGGCCCTAAAGGAGGAAAACATCCAGACATTGCTGATCAACCCCAACATTGCCACAGTGCAGACTTCCCAGGGGCTGGCTGACAAAGTCTATTTCCTTCCCATAACACCTCACTATGTAACTCAGGTATGAGGAGGGGACTCATGTGGGCAGGGGGGATCCTGATCCACCTCTGGGGGCCCCCATGGTCCTAATGCTTATTGTTTCTCCTCCCTCAGGTGATCCGCAATGAGCGCCCAGATGGCATATTACTGACTTTTGGGGGCCAAACAGCTCTGAACTGTGGTGTGGAGCTGACCAAGGCCGGAGTATTAGCGCGGTATGGGGTCCGGGTCCTGGGCACACCTGTGGAAACCATTGAACTGACTGAAGATCGGCGTGCCTTTGCCTCCAGGATGGCAGAGATTGGAGAACATGTGGCCCCCAGTGAGGCGGCTAGTTCTCTTGAACAGGTTTGAGGGTGGTTGGGGGAAGGTAGAATGATGTCATTTGCTTTGTATCTTATTTTCTCCGGGGCAAAAAAAGCCTCTGTGCAGCAAGCAGTCGAGGCCTGATCTGTTTGTCTCTTCTGCCCTTTACAGGCCCAAGCAGCTGCTGAGCGGCTGGGGTATCCAGTGCTGGTGCGTGCAGCCTTTGCCCTGGGTGGCCTGGGCTCTGGCTTTGCCTCTAACAGGGACGAGCTCTCTGCTCTTGTGGCTCCCGCTTTTGCCCATACCAGCCAGGTGCTGGTAGACAAGTCCCTGAAGGGATGGAAGGAGATTGAATATGAGGTGGTGAGAGATGCCTATGGCAACTGTGTCACGGTGAGTGATGGAGGTCAGGTGGGAGTAATGTCAGGCTTATGAGCTCTAGTAAGAGTAGAGCCCAAGGCTGAGATCTTTGGGGGCTACATGTCCCTTAGATCCAGGGTGGGTGTAGCCCCAGAAGCAACAGGATCCTGGGATACAGCCTCCTGCCTCTCTTGACTCCCTTTGGCAATGATCTCCATGGGACCTTCCTTTTCACAGGTGTGTAACATGGAGAATTTGGACCCATTGGGCATCCATACTGGTGAGTCCATAGTGGTGGCTCCAAGCCAGACGCTGAATGACAGGGAATACCAGCTCCTGCGGCAGACAGCCATCAAGGTGACGCAGCACCTTGGAATTGTTGGCGAGTGCAACGTGCAGTATGCATTGAACCCCGAATCCGAGCAGGTGAGACTCTAGGTCCTGGAGCTGATATTCTAGCTTTTGGACCCCTATCCGTAATTTTGGGGCCTTTTGATCCTAGAGACCTTGGAGTAGAAGTCAGGATTGTCTGTGCTAGGGGTTGGACTGGGATAGGGGTGGTGTACTTGCTATCCTTCCTTTTGGAAAGGGCTTTGATTTGTGGCCCTTCTGATGCCTCTCTTAGTTGGGCCCTCTGGGCCAGTTATCGGGTGATTCTCTCTCTCTCTTCGCAGTATTACATTATTGAAGTGAATGCCAGGCTCTCCCGCAGCTCCGCCCTGGCCAGTAAGGCCACAGGTTATCCACTGGCCTATGTGGCAGCCAAACTAGCTCTGGGCATCCCTCTGCCTGAGCTCAGGTACGAAAGTGGGGGAAAGATCAGAGGGGTGAGGGGAGCTGAAAAAAACATTCTTGGGACAGGGATTATGAAAAGGACATTGGTCTGGATGTGTGGAGATGGAGGAAGCTATCTGGAAGCTCACTCTTTACATCCCCCACTCTGTCCTGGCACCTCCACATGATGACTCCCAGGAACTCCGTGACAGGGGGAACAGCAGCCTTTGAACCCAGCCTGGATTACTGTGTGGTGAAGATCCCTCGCTGGGACCTCAGCAAGTTCCTTCGTGTCAGCACAAAGATCGGGAGCTGCATGAAGAGCGTTGGTGAGAGAGACACGCCCCAAGAGACCCTTCCCCAGATCACCCTCTGGGATTCCAGCAGTCCTAAGAATTTAGAATGTCCACAGAGTTAGCTTCCTGGCATAGCTTTTCAGGTCCTACATTACCAGCAGCTTGGGAACATGGTTTCTCAGAACTCACAGGGACATTTCAGACTCTATAGTCCTCATCAAGAATGAGAATCAAAGGCATCTAGAAATCTGTGCCAGAATACACATACCACCTCCACTCCCAGATGGTGGGTGTGTCAGAATCTCTGGGATGGGGTGATAGCCATCAGACTAGCTCAGCTCTCCCACCTTACAAATGAGTAGGCTGAAGTCCCCACAGAAGGGAAGTGACATGGCTGAGTAGAGGGTACAGCCAAAAACAGAAAACTAGATCTAGTCGCTAGCTAAGCACACCTGTGTCACACTTTGTTGCCTGTTGTTGGCGAGACCGGGTTCGTGAAGCTCTACCCACAGCTTCATCACTAGACTGTTAATGCCAGTGACAGTTTGTTCTCTGTGCGAATTTAAATACTGATGCTTCGGGGAAGTGAGGCCTACTGTTCTATGAACGCTTCGCCATCCAAGTCAGCGTAGTGGTAGCCAGTATCAGCCCATTTCCACCAGGCACTTTCTGCCACGGTCACCAATATTTTTTTTTTCAATACAACGTTTAAGAGCAGAACAGGACATCTGAGACCTTGTTCATAAAAACAAGGAAATTTTGTAGTGAACCATGAATGAGTGTAACGGTCAACATCCAAGTAGTGGTTGAATTGTGCTGGAATTAAGTTAACGTGCTTCCCTACAGTGTCCCTTTAAGACACCCTAGACTGTTCTAAAACATTTCAGCCAAAGCATTTCACATACCACAGTGCCTCCAGCTAGGGATAAGAAAGAGCATTTCATTGTGTTCTGAATTTCCATTAAAAGAAATAGTGACTTTTTTTTTTTTTTAAGATTTTATTTATTAGAAAGAGAACACAAGCAGGAAGGAGGCACAGAGGAAGAGGGAGAAGCATACTCCCTGCTGAGCAGGGAGCTTGAAGTAGGGCTCCTTCCCAGGACCCTGGGTTCATGACCTGAGCTAAAGCCAGACACATAACCAGCTAAGCCACTCAAGTGACCCAAGAGCAATAGTAGCCTTTAAACAAGCAAGTCTAAGTAAGCTCAGATATTATTTTGGAATTTTTAGAAATCTTACAAGACTGCCAAGTTGTTCCTTCTGGAGATGAATTTCTGTTACATGAAAATTATAATAAACATGGGAATGAAGCCATAATTAAATTGTTGGTAAAAAGAAGTAGACTGAAAATGTGACAAAGATTGATTCCCAGATGAGACATTTAAATGTTTTATATCTTTTCAGTTGTTCTTTAAATGTGATCTTTGATAACTTTTTGTAACTTTTATTTATTTATTTTTTAATTCTTTTTTTTTTTAATTTTTTTTTTTTTTAATTTTTATTTATTTATGATAGTCACAGAGAGAGAGAGAGGCGCAGAGACACAGGCAGAGGGAGAAGCAGGCTCCATGCACCGGGAGCCCGATGTGGGATTCGATCCCGGGTCTCCAGGATCGCGCCCTGGGCCAAAGGCAGGCGCCAAACCGCTGCGCCACCCAGGGATCCCCATTTTTGTAACTTTTATTAAATAAGTGAGATACGTGAACCATTGGGAAATTAGCAAAGTAGTTGAACCAAACCAAAAAAGAGTAGTTATTTATAATCATTGTCACACAGAGATTAATTTGGGTATATATATGATTTCAGAATCTTCCCAGGTGTGCATATATGAATATGTTGGGTTTCTCTTTTGCCCTTTTATAATATACACTTTTATAATATAACCATGTTACAAAGGAATTGAAGAAAATCAATTATCCACTTCCCTAACACTATTAGCATTTTAATGTTTTAAGATTCTTTTAAAGGGGTGCCTGGGTGGCTCAATTGGTAAATCATCTGCCTTCGGCTCAGGTTATGATCCCCCGGGTCCTGGGGTTGAGCCCTACATTGGACTCCCTGCTCAGTGAAGGGCCTGCTTTTCCCTCTCCCGCCATTTATTGCTTCCCCTCCTTGTGTGTGTTCTTTCTCTCTCTCTGTCAAGTAAATAAAATCTTAAAAAAAAAAAAAAGTTCTTTTAAAGAATTAGGATCGTAAATAGAAAAATATAATTGGTAAGAAATACTTGAAGACCCTAGGGTAAATTTAAATTGTCAGAGGATATCACAAAACTTTATAGAAGATAAAATCAGTAGGCAGACCCAGAAGGTTGTAGAGACAGAGGAGTTCCTTCTTGTTAATAGAAATCTATGTAAAATGAGGTAACATTTTTATGAACAAAAATTATTTAAAACAGTTATACTTCTTGGAAGGTGGTTAAACTTCTACTGTGTATTATAAAACACAAACTTCGGTGGAGTAAGTAATATTTATCAAGGGCCAGAAAATTCTCCCTATGCATTATCCCTGGACTTGTGAAAATTCATCCTAAGGAAGTAGTCCAAAGACTGAAGACATCACAGCCTCGCTTAGAAGGATAAACACTTCAAAGTTAGGTGTTCTTCCATAAGTAAGCAGTTATGTTATGGTAAATCATAGAGGAATTAAACTGCTCCCACAGAGCAATGTGGGAACAAGCTTATGATGAGGGAAAAGGCAGTATAGAAACTATACGTACACTATGATCATGTATAAAAACATACATTTGGAAAAAGTCCAGGAAGAGATACTCTAAAATGAGAATTGTAAACATGACTATCTCTGGATGGATTCAAAGAATAGTAGGATCATCTTCTATTATCAGGCCTGTTGAGAAATTTGAAAGGATGAGACAGATCCCAGATGGTCACACATCACAACAGGAATAAAGCAAGTAACTGGGTAACCATCAGGGGTCAGGCCACTCTGATAAACTATAGCATGTTCTAGTATCTCTATGTCCGTTTAAGGCATTTTAATTCTGTGGCTACTAATAAACGCAAACTACGAAAATGGTAAGGAGAGGAACTTCAATTTAAGATTCCTTAATAATGAAACACCATACATACCACCACTATGGGACCTGTCCCAAGAACCTCCCAGAGACCTGACTAAATCATAGAAATTTCTGGGCAGCTCCTCCTGCCTCCAGGCCCTCAGTCCTTATATCCTGTTCTTTAGGTGAAGTTATGGGCATTGGGCGTTCTTTTGAGGAGGCCTTCCAGAAGGCTCTTCGCATGGTGGATGAGAACTGTGTGGGCTTTGATCACACAGTAAAGCCGGTCAGTGATATGGTGAGTGGCTCCTTTCCCCTGGCAGCAGCCCTGAAGTGGGTGCTTCTTTCCCCAGGCCATGGACTTAGTACCTCTAAGAGCAGTAGTCATTACTGGACATTTGCTATATTTCCACTTTGTTGAGAATTTTGTGGTTTATCTCCTCTGTCATTATAAGAGGATGTATTCTTTTTTTTTTTTTAAGATTTTATTCATGAGAGAGAGGCAGAGACACAGGCATAGAGAGGAGCAGGCTCCATGCAGGAAGCCCCATGTGGGTGGGACTCAATCCGGGGACTCCAGGATCACGCTCTGAGCCAAAGGCATACGCTTAACCGCTGAGCCACCCAGGCATCCCAAGAGGACGTATTCTTAAACTTGTTTCTACAGACAATGAAACAGGCCTAGAGAATTTGTGGAACTTGCTAATACAGTAGCTACACAGCCAGAAAGAGGCAGAGCCAGGATTTGCCTATAGGCTTTTGCAATTACAGAGTTTTTGGTCTGGCTCCTTTTCTACAGCTTCCTTTCCTAAAACAGTGGTACTCCTGCTCTCAGGCTTTTTGAGGTACTAAAAGTAGATTGGGAATATTTTGCTTAACATTTGGCCATCTCCCTCTCCACAATCCTTCCATATCCATCTGTCTGCCCTCCCCATTAGGAGTTGGAGACACCAACTGATAAGCGGATCTTTGTGGTGGCAGCTGCTCTGTGGGCTGGCTATTCGGTGGAGCGGCTGTACCAACTCACGCGCATCGACCGCTGGTTCCTGCACCGGATGAAGAGGATTATAGCACATGCCCAGCTGCTGGAACAGCATCGTGGACAGCCTTTGCCCCCAGACCTGCTGCACCAGGCCAAGCGCCTTGGCTTCTCAGACAAGCAGATTGCCCTTGCTGTTCTGAGGTCAGAGGTGGTGGTGAGGTCGGGCCTTGGGCTGAGGATGTGGGACAGAGAATCTTTATACTAGTAAGGGGCCCGTAGAAGCTTTGGAGGCTTCTGACCTTCATCCCTGAAATATTTTCCTCTCAGATCCCTGTCCTGGGATCTCAGTCTGTAGCCTACTCCCAGGGCGTATAGTTTTGACCCTTCTTCTTCTTTAGCACAGAGCTGGCTGTTCGCAAGCTGCGTCAGGAACTGGGGATCTGCCCGGCGGTGAAACAGATTGACACAGTTGCAGCTGAGTGGCCAGCCCAGACAAATTATTTGTACCTGACATACTGGGGAACCACGCACGACCTCACCTTTCGAACGCCACACGTCCTGGTCCTTGGCTCTGGCGTCTACCGTATAGGCTCCAGCGTTGAGTTTGACTGGTGTGCTGTGGGCTGCATCCGGCAGCTCCGAAAGGTCCAAGAGCTAGTCTTTCATACTGTTTTCTTTACTGTTCCATTCAGTTCCAGCAATTGCCTTCCACTCCCATTTAATCCTGGTGCTTTCTATTAATTCCTACACTTACATCTATCTTAGGGCTTTGGGAGGAGTGTGGTGGTGAGGTAGGAGTGAGGGAGTCCTCCCCTTAGGCCGTCTTGTGTCCCTCACAGGGCATGTATCTTTTCTCCAGCACTTTGTACCTACTTCTCTAATACCTACAGTGCTGATCCTACTTCCCTCCCAAGGAGGGTGTCCCTTACAGCCATTTCAGAAAAAGCTGAGGTGCTCTTTGAAGTACGGGTTTTGCCTGTTTCTCCATGTTCTTCCTCCCACCTCCTCGCTAAATCTCATTTCCCTCTCTATCACAGATGGGATATAAGACCATCATGGTGAACTACAACCCAGAGACAGTCAGCACTGATTATGACATGTGTGACCGACTCTACTTTGATGAGATCTCTTTTGAGGTGAGAGGGATGAAGACTGCTCATTAGCCTGGGTGGCCAGGGTCAAGTGGGAGTGGCTGGCTGACCTAAGATTCTTTGCAGCTTGGGTTTGAGGGGAAGTAGAGGGTGAGGAACAGTGAGCAGGAATGCTTGGATCCCTGACCACTTAGTCCTTCACTCTATTCTCCTCTTGAACTAAGGTGGTGATGGACATCTATGAGCTAGAGAACCCTGAAGGCGTGATCCTGTCCATGGGTGGGCAGCTGCCCAACAACATGGCCATGGCTTTGCATCGGCAGCAGTGCCGGGTGCTGGGCACTTCTCCGGAAGCCATCGACTCAGCTGAGAACCGTTTCAAATTCTCCCGGCTCCTAGATACCATTGGTATCAGCCAGCCTCAGTGGAGGGAGCTCAGTGACCTAGAGGTGGGCTGGGGCCAGGTGGGAGGCTGGAAGCTGGATTAAGTCATGGTTGAGTGTAACCAACCCAGCTGCACCCTTAGTCTGCTCGCCAGTTCTGCCAGACGGTGGGGTACCCCTGCGTTGTGCGCCCCTCCTATGTGCTAAGCGGCGCTGCTATGAATGTGGCCTACACCGATGGGGACCTGGAGCGTTTCCTGAGCAGTGCGGCAGCCGTCTCTAAGGAGCACCCTGTGGTCATCTCTAAGTTCATCCAGGAGGCCAAGGTAGGGCTGCAAACAAAAGAAGTCTCTGAGGGCAGGCTCTCCAGCCTGGGTGGAGACTCCCCCCTCTAGCCCTACAGCACTTTATGGGCACAGTGGACTGGGAAGGATGGCTTGTACCAAGGCTCTTAAAGGAAGGGAGCTCCCTGGGGCAAGTGGGAGAAGAAATTGGCCCCTGCTCTGGAGCACATTGCCCTCACATCCCCACTAGGAGATTGACGTGGATGCTGTGGCCCGTGATGGTGTGGTGGCAGCCATTGCCATCTCTGAGCATGTGGAGAATGCAGGTGTACATTCAGGTGATGCCACGCTGGTGACCCCACCTCAAGACATCACTGCCAAAACCCTGGAGCGGATTAAAGCCATCGTGCACGCTGTGGGCCAGGAGCTGCAGGTCACAGGACCCTTCAATCTGCAGCTCATTGCCAAGGTAGAAAGAGGGGGCTAAAGGAGGGGACTAAAGGATCTTAGCACCTCCTTATTCTGTGGAGCCACGCTGCCAGTAAGCAGCCCATGTCCTGCCTTCATTGGAGTAGATCTGAAAGTGGCAGGAAAGGGGGCCTTGCTAGAGCCCACAGTGTTGTCGGGGTTTGTGACAGTCCATCACCCTGACCCCTGTTCCCGATTGCTGACCCCCAGAGTGGTAGGTCAGGGGAGTAATGTCAGCAAGCCCAGCCTGTGCAAGGACTGACCACTCCCTCTCTGCCCCAGGATGACCAACTGAAAGTCATCGAATGCAACGTGCGTGTCTCTCGCTCCTTCCCTTTCGTCTCCAAGACACTTGGTGTGGACCTAGTAGCACTGGCCACCCGGGTCATCATGGGGGAAGAAGTGGAACCTGTGGGGCTCATGACTGGCTCCGGAGTCGTGGGGGTGAAGGTATGGAGAACTGAAACCTGGAGGTTAGCTATCAGAAGCCAAGGGAGACAGTAGGTGAGGGTTCACTCATACATAGCACAAGCACAAACCAAGCAACTCTTGTGGGCAGTGCATCACTGGGCCATCCGTAAAGGCGATGAGATGGTATTTGTCCCTGAGGAGCTCACGCTCTAGTAATGGGAGGCAAGGGAAATTGGGTCCAAAAACTGCTTCTGTATCAGTCTGTGATAAATCTACATGGTAGAGACGAGAATAAAATGCTGAAGGAGTTTACAAACAAGAGATGCCCCTTCCAAAAGGGTGACCTGGGAAGGCCTAGGAGGAGAGGTGGTACCTGAATTGAGTCCTGAAGGACAGTCAGGACATTTGATTTACAGAGCTTGTTGAGGAAGTGTTCCAAGGCCTACGAATAGGCCTTGTGGAAAGGAATAAGTGAGTGGAAACCGAGTGGTAATAAGCAGGAGACTGACCGATGTAGTGCACAGGCACAGCAGCTGCAGAGAAGGCTAATCTTGCCATTTGGATGAGACCAAAGGGAAGGGGCAAGGAGAGGTGGTCCCCTCCTGCCATGGCCTCTCTCGTCCTGCTCCCTCAGGTCCCTCAGTTCTCGTTTTCCCGTCTGGCGGGTGCTGATGTGGTGTTGGGTGTGGAGATGACCAGTACCGGGGAAGTGGCTGGCTTTGGGGAGAGCCGCTGCGAGGCATACCTCAAGGCCATGCTAAGCACTGGCTTTAAGATCCCCAAGAAGAACATCTTGCTGACCATTGGCAGCTATAAGGTACCGACTCTGGGAAGGGGGGGAATGGGTGCTGCCCAGAGAGGTGGGGGCAGGTGGCCTTGGCTCTCTGAGCCTCGGCTGTCCTTGCAGGGGAAGTCAGGAGAGACACAACCTCATCCTCCTTCTGCTTGGTTCAGAACAAAAGTGAGCTGCTCCCAACCGTGCGGCTGCTGGAGAGCCTTGGCTACAGCCTTTACGCCAGTCTGGGCACTGCTGACTTCTATACGGAGCACGGCGTCAAGGTACAGGGGTTCCTGCAGCCTACCCCGCGTTGTACCAGAGAATTATCTCTGTGTTCCCCAGCTTTTATTGTTGTACAAGTCCTGTGTGTTCCATGTAGGGCAAATGGAACGTATAGAGAAGCAAGGGAAAAAGTGTCTTATGGTTTCTTTACCACTGTTAACATCCTGATGTGTTTCTTTCCAGGGGAGTATTTCTATACATACACGTGCAGGCTCATACTGCACAGAGCCCTTGGTAACCATTGAGTAGATGTCTTTCCTGTCAGGAAATATGATTTGCTGGGAGCAGAGAGAGCCAGCCCTGGTCCCCACCCCGTGGATCCTCAGTCTCCTCCTCATGGGTTCCTGGGCCACCTGTAATCCCTTTAGGCTGTCCTTTCTGATTCCTGCCAGGCTCAGGTTAGCCCTTGACCATGTCTCTGGGGCATAGGTAACAGCTGTGGACTGGCACTTTGAGGAGGCAGTGGATGGTGAATGCCCACCACAGCGAAGCATCTTGGAGCAGCTGGCTGAGAATCACTTTGAACTAGTGATAAACCTATCGATGCGTGGGGCTGGGGGCCGGCGTCTTTCTTCCTTCGTCACCAAGGGCTACCGCACCCGGCGCCTGGCTGCTGACTTCTCCGTGCCCCTCATCATTGATATCAAGTGCACCAAACTGTTTGTGGAGGTGACTGGGGCCTGGGTGCTTGGGAGGGCAACAGCCAGTTTTAGTGGGGCAGGGGGAAGTGAGTGTGTCATGGGGCTAGGAAATCTCAGGATGAAGTAGTTATGGTAATAAGCAGGCATTTTGGCTGCAGAGAGAGGGAAGGTGGATGGAGAGAAGTAGAGCCTGGTTTATGGGAAAACCCAGTCACTACCTACGACTCCCAGGATGCCCTTAAATCAGAGCTGTGGTTTTCATTTGCAGGCACTAGGCCAGATTGGGCCAGCCCCTCCTTTGAAGGTGCACGTTGACTGTATGACCTCCCAAAAGCTCGTGCGACTACCTGGTAAGTGTATATTTTGGGAGAACCTGGCTTTTGCACTCTGGTAGCAGTTGGCACAGATCCTGGCTGTGGGGTCCACACCCTGCCTGGACGGCATAGAGTTTGAGGGCCAGAATCTTTCTTTTTGAGCTCTTTTCTCCCACCATCTGCCATACCCTTGACTGAGAAAGCTCACCACCTCTCCGCTCATTTCAGCTGCTCATTTTCCTGCCACCCCAGTTCAAGTCTTTGATGTCCTTTGTGTCTCTGAACTGTCCTCTAATCTTGCCACATCCATGTTCTTCCAGGATTAATTGACATCCATGTGCACCTTCGGGAACCAGGGGGCACACACAAGGAGGACTTTGCCTCAGGCACGGCTGCTGCCCTGGCTGGGGGCATTACTATGGTATGCGCCATGCCAAACACCCGGCCCCCCATCATTGATGCACCAGCCCTGGCCCTGGCCCAGAAGGTGAGCGCTGGCACTCCAGCTTCATGGTGACCCAGATGTGTCCCTACCTGCCTCTCAGACCCTTCCTCCCTCTGCCCCTCCCAGAAGTCTGGGGTCCCTGGCATGGATGTCAATGGGCCTTATCTCATATGTATCCCCTTCAGCTGGCAGAAGCTGGTGCCCGCTGTGACTTTACCTTATTTCTCGGAGCCTCGTCAGAAAATGCAGGGACCCTGGGTGCTGTGGCTGGGTCTGCTGCTGGGTTAAAGCTCTACCTCAACGAGACCTTCTCTGAGCTTCGGTTGGACAATGTGGCCCAGTGGATGGAGGTAGGGAGTGGGCTGGTGGGAGGAGGCAACCAAACTTTGCCTCTTAGCTTGAGGAGCGCACATCAGAGGCTAACATCAGTGAAGTGTCAAGAGCTCTGTGAGGGCTCTGGGCTGGGCTCTAATGACCTTAGATAATTAAAGGTTCTACATGCTCCCTGATAAATTCTTTCTGTCCCCAGCACTTTGAGACATGGCCATCCCACCTCCCCATCGTGGCCCACGCAGAGAGGCAGAATGTCGCTGCCATCCTCATGGTGGCCCAACTGACCCAGAGATCAGTACACATATGTCACGTGGCTCGGAAGGAGGAGGTGAGAGTACTTCAGAGGTCCAGTGTCCCTTCTGCTTTCCCAGTAATACCAAGAGGTCAGGCTACTCCTTGTGGGGACCAGCGGTTGGGGAGCATGGAACCAGCCCCCTCAAACATGTCTGCCCCATAACTTTCCTAGAGGGGGTGTCAGATGCAGGGACTCTGTAGGGTAGGGCATGAGGGAGGCCTCCTCAGATCTCCCCACTTTCCCCCCAGATCCTGCTGATTAAAGCTGCAAAGGCACGGGGGCTGCCAGTGACTTGTGAGGTGGCACCCCACCATCTATTTCTGAGCTGCGATGACCTGGAACGCTTGGGGCCAGGGAAGGGGGAGGTCCGGCCGGAGCTTGGGTCCCGCCAGGACGTGGAGGCCCTATGGGAGAACATGGCTGTCATCGACTGCTTCGCCTCAGACCATGGTGAGAGGGCCCGTAGTGTACCTCTCTGCCCAGCAGGGCTCATCCCCCAGCTCAGGGCCTCTGGGCTCTGGGGGCTGGGACTTGATCTGTGTAGCATAGCACTTGGGCTGTGATGGGTGTGCGGTAAGTACTCCCTGAAGGAACGGACAAGCAAATGAGTAAAATTATAAATGAGAGAAGGCAGGTAAAAGGTATGGTCCCCAAAAAGATGGCAGCTGTCCTGGTTTACCTGTTTTCCTTATAAGCAGAAGAGGTTAGCATCGGGGCCAGTAAGTCAGTGCAGTCCCAGTCCCAGTGGCCTGTGTGACTTCCCAGACGTGGAGATGATTGGGCCTGAGGGTACTGTTCTCTTCGCTCCCAGCCCCTCACACCTTGGAGGAGAAGTGTGGGCCCCGGCCTCCCCCTGGCTTCCCAGGGCTGGAAACCATGCTGCCACTGCTGCTGACAGCAGTCAGTGAGGGCCGGCTGAGTCTGGATGACCTGCTGCAGCGGCTGCACCACAATCCCCGCCGGATCTTCCACCTGCCTCCGCAGGAGGACACCTATGTGGAGGTGTGGGCAAGTGGGCCTGGGGTGGGGTGGGCAGCTCTGCAGCCTGTAGCTATCCTGTGGTGTGGCCCTACCCTCGTGTATCCCGTGACTCTGGGCAGGTGGATCTGGAGCACGAATGGACCATCCCCAGCCACATGCCCTTCTCCAAGGCGCACTGGACACCCTTTGAAGGGCAGAAGGTGAAGGGCACCGTCCGCCGTGTGGTCCTCCGAGGAGAGGTGGCCTATATCGACGGGCAGGTATGTGTGTGGCCCAAGCCCCATCCCAGTCACAGTTTCCTGTGTGCCATTGTCCTGCTGCCCCAGCACTTCTCTGTGGGTAGGCAAGGGTCCCTTGAGGTGCTTTTCCTCTTTGGTGGTTTGCACTCCTGTGAGGCCTCAGTCTAGCTCTTTGCCCCCTGCTCATTCTCCTGCCCCTGCCCTCTGCCTGCAGGTCTTGGTGCCCCCGGGCTATGGACAGGATGTCCGCAAGTGGCCTCAGGGAACTGTTCCCCAGCTGGCACCCCCAGCCCCTGCCGCCAGTGAGATCACCACGGTATCCACAGTGCTCCGGGATCAGGGTGGGTGTGTTGGGGGATGCAGCCAGGGACCTGGCTAGCAGCACATATGTTTTCATAGGTGATTTAGGGGGTGGAAGGCTCTGCACTTGACACTTAAAATTTCCACCATCTACCTCTTTGCTGTAAAACATAGAATAAGCTCTCAATTTAGGAGGTTACCTACCCAGGGGAAACAGGTAACCCATTAACCCAACCAGGGATCGAAACACAGGTACCCAACCAGGGATGGATTCATCTAGAGGCCTGTCATGGGGCTAGCACACACCTCTGAAAGGTTAGGTGATCTCCCTCCATCAAGGACAGCGTAGCAGAAGGATGGGCCTGAGGGGATGTGATGGAGAATGGGATCCAGTCCATCCTCACCACGGACAGTGAGCAGTTTGGCATTTCTTAAGGGATTGAACTTGAGAGTTGGGTCAGTACATTTCAAAACACTAGGCCTCTGTCTCCAGACGCCTGAGAGACCCCGTCGGGCAGTCCCAGGGCTTCCTGATGGCCGCTTCCACCTGCCACCCCGAATTCACCGAGCCTCTGATCCAGGTCTGCCAGGTAAGACAGAGATCCTATGATGTAGAGGATGGGGCCACTTGGACTTAGAGATGTGTAGAGACAGGCTCCTCTTCCCCCACAGTGTCCCTGATAGACTGGGGTCACTTTTGTTCACTTACTGTGTTCTTCCTGCCATCCCCTCATCCTAGTCTGATCCTCTGTACCCTCCTTTGCCTAAAGCAGTCTGCCCAGAGTGAGGTAGGCACCCCACAGCTTCTTCTTACGGCCCTTTCTTGTTGTGGGCAGCTGTGTTCCTCCGCCCGGGAGCTGGGATCCCACGGGGCAGCAGAACGTGGGGTAAATCCAGGTTGTTGGTTGGTGTGAGCCTGGCCGTTCCCCTTGCCTAGGATCCCCTGGCCACCTGGGGGGGCCCTGGGAGGGCACCATTGCCCACACAGAGCAGCCCCCATGGGAAATCACTTGTGTGCCCCCGGGGCTGCTGGTCCTTCTTGTTTTCCCCTAACCTGCTATAGCTACTGTTGTGTGAGTTGGTTTAACACAGACGCTGTGATCCAGAGTGTGGGGAAATGGGAGCTCTTCACAGACCTTAGTTACAGACTTACATCTTTCCTGTTTCCCTGTTTTTGTAGCTGAGGAGCCAAAGGAAAAGTCGTCTCGGAAGGCAGCTGAGCCAGGTGAGACTCCCCTGAAACATACGCTCACCTTGGGGACCTGTCTCATCTGGCCTGTGTAGGAGGAACCCTCTGACCCACCTCTTCTGCCCCGTCCCTCACTGCAGAGCTGATGGGAACTCTTGATGGCACCTGCTACCCTCCACCACCAGTACCTAGACAGGCGTCACCCCAGAACCTGGGGACCCCTGGCCTGCTGCACCCCCAGACCTCACCCCTGCTGCACTCATTAGTGGGTCAACATATCCTGTCTGTCCAGCAATTCACCAAGGATCAGGTGCCTGGGGGAGGGAGGATGGGGCCACCCAGAGCTTTGAGAATCTGAAAAGTTGGGGTAGGACCTCTGAGGGCCACTGCCTTTCCAGCTGACTTTGAGGGTCTTTCTTAGATGTCTCACCTGTTCAATGTGGCACACACGCTGCGTATGATGGTACAGAAGGAGCGAAGCCTCGACATACTCAAGGTCAGGGTCAGGGCTGTGGGTTATGGGTCCAGGATCCTGTCAGCAGGGATCTCCCTCTTCCACAGGAGGTCCCTTCATGTAAATCTAAATGCTCTACAATGTGTTACTTAGCTTTCTCTACTCTGGAAGGTTCTGTTACCCTAGGCACCCCTCAGCCCCCATGTCTGGTCTCTGAGTATTTAACTGACTTACAAGGCCCTGAGAGCCAGTGTATCAGCCTGATCTGGTCATTTGGTCTATGAATATGTATTCACGGGATAGAACTGGGGTGTTTCCTTCATCCCCAGAGAATGAGAGTATCTCATTCAAATACCTAGTAGTGGTTTCTTTGGAGGTGGAGCCTTTAACTCAGCGTGACACTGATGGAAATGTCAAGGTTAGGACAGGTCACGAGGAGGTTTGCAGGGAGAGGTTCCCTCCTGTGTAAGTCGGGGAAGCAAGCAGCAGCCTGTGCTTTCCCCAGGATGAACACACCCATGTTCACTTTGAGTCTTGCCCTCCCGCCAGGGGAAGGTAATGGCCTCCATGTTCTACGAGGTGAGCACACGCACCAGCAGCTCCTTTGCTGCAGCCATGGCCCGGCTGGGGGGCGCTGTGCTCAGCTTCTCAGAAGCCACATCTTCGGTCCAGAAGGGTGAATCCCTGGCTGACTCAGTGCAGACCATGAGCTGCTATGCCGACGTCGTCGTGCTTCGGCATCCCCAGCCTGGAGCAGTGGAGGTGAGGCAAGCTACACACTGGAACAGGGTTCATGAGGATGGATCTAGGGACATGACTGCAAGTCTCTGTCTGGGCCAGACAGGGAAGGGGACCCAGGAAGAGTGGGGCTTGGGCAAGGAGCGGGGGCCACTGAGATGCAGAAGACAAGGTTCTCCTTTCTTGTTCTCATGTTCACAGCTGGCAGCCAAGCACTGCCGGAGGCCAGTGATCAATGCTGGGGATGGGGTTGGAGAGCATCCCACCCAGGCCCTGCTGGACATCTTCACCATCCGGGAGGAGCTTGGGACTGTCAATGGCATGACGGTGAGGGTAGTGGGTCAGGGTTAGAGGCCTGCCAGGGGTAGGTCTGGAGAGTGAGGCAGCTGGGAAGTACCTTCTCTGCTCCAAAGCATGCTGCATGCAGCAAGGGGGCCTATATCCTGGTCCTGAGTCTGAAAGCTTTGAAGCGGGAGGGCAGGTGCTTGATCTGAGGGCCCTCTTGGTGATTGGCTTCCTCCCCTAGATCACAATGGTGGGGGACCTGAAGCATGGACGCACAGTGCATTCTCTGGCCTGCCTGCTCACCCAGTACCGTGTCAGCCTGCGTTATGTGGCCCCTCCCAGCCTGCGCATGCCATCCAATGTGCGGGCCTTTGTGGCGGCCCGTGGCACCAAGCAGGTGAGCCCAGGAGGCCATGAGGGACATGGTTTGGGCAGTGAGAGCCTGGCACTGCATTCACTCTGGTTCTGCCTCACCCTCCAGGAGGAATTTGAGAGCATTGAGGAAGCCCTGCCCGACACTGATGTGCTCTACATGACTCGAATCCAGAAGGAACGCTTTGAGTCTAGCCAGGAGTATGAAGCTGTGAGTGCCGCGGTTGAGGGGAGGCCGGGGCTGGAGCTTCGAGGCATCCAAATTAGTGGATGGGACGGCTGGAAGCTTGATCAGGCCTCTTGGTTGTGATAACCATGTGTGGCTGTGGAAGGGATCCTGGAGGAATCCAGGCTTATGGCCACACAGCCACCCCAGCCCTGAGACACTGACATGGCCCCTGTCTGCCTCACAGTGCTTTGGCCAGTTCATCCTCACTCCCCACATCATGACACGGGCCAAGAAGAAGATGGTGGTGATGCACCCAATGCCTCGAGTCAATGAGATCAGGTGACATGACTTTAGAATTGAGGCTACACTGGGGGTGGGCACCTGGTCTAAGACAGTCCATCTTGTGGGCTGTGTGCTAACCATTGTCCTTCTCTTGCAGTGTGGAGGTGGACTCAGACCCCCGAGCAGCCTACTTCCGCCAGGCCGAGAATGGCATGTACATACGCATGGCTCTGTTAGCCACTGTGCTGGGCCGCTTCTAGGGCTTGACTCCTCAGATTCTTCTTGTCAGGCCCAGCTGCTGGGCATGAAATCGGTGCCCCCCACGGGGGCAGCACACTTAGGAGATGCTCTGGGGCGTCCAGATAGCTCATGTGCCCATATGCACATCTGCAGACCACGTGTCAGGCACTGGACTGGACTGGAGTGTTCTAGCATGGGGGTGGGGCCCCGTCTCCCTTAATGTACCGCAAACCTGTAAAGTCATTTTTCTACTGACTAAATAAACAGCTAAGCTGCTTGTAAGTGCCTGCTTCCTCACATGTATCCTGGCTTCAGCAGAGGATGCTAGTTTAATGGGCAGGACTTTCTTCTGGAACTTGAGAACGGTTTCCCAAATCCAAGAGCAGCCTTACTGGGCAGGCTCTTGCTTTGGCCAGGGCCAAGCAGCCAGGCTCAGCATTTTCAGAGCCGTGGCTCTCTGGGGTCTGGGCAGGAATGTGCTGTTCTGTTGGTGCGGAGTCCTGTGCTGCACTGAGCCATAGCCCACTGTCTTTCCTCAATAAATTTGCACTCAAAATTCTGATGCAAGTTACAGGGTACTATCTGGCAAGGCCTTTCCTCTTCTTCCCTCTGTGGTCAGTCCTTTTCTTCAGTGGTTGAGGTGGCCCTTGTGTCCTCAAAACCTGGTCTTGGAATTCACGTGCCGTCACTGTTAGGAGCCCCTCCTACCTACTATCCCTGGGAGCCTCTGGCTGACACTGGACTTCCCAGACTGGACCAGGGGCACAGGGGCAGATGCCATGGAGGGCTGAAGAGCACTTGGCTTAGAAACCTTGGGCTTAGGGACTGGGGTAAAGTAGCTCATGTGTCTTTGCAGGTCAGGGCTTCTGTGGATCATAAAAGTGTATGAGCTATTCTGTTCCATTCCATGAACTTTAGTAGCATTAAAGAAATTTCTTAATTCAGCAGACTTGACTTACCACCCTACCTCCCACCCCTAAGGATGAACAAGATCACTTGAGGCCTCAGCTAATAAGGCATCCGATGATCTCTACAGACTGGACTGCCACATGCTGGCTGGCACGTGGTGGTCCAAAGTGCACCAGCATCATTCAGGAAGAACCCACTTCCTGCAAAGAGCTATTAGCATGTTACAGAGATGGGAAAGAAGGGACTCATTTTTTGAAAACGATGTGAGCACAAACTTCCACATATTCTCATGTAATCTTAGTATCCACTTTCTAACCATTTTACAGATGCTGAAACTGGCTCATAAACAAAAAGTTACCAGGTGGCTTACCCAGAGTTACATAGCTAAGATTCATATGTGGGACCACTTGAGTTCAAACCCATCTTTCTAGTAAAACAAAAAGGAAAGAGTCACTTCAGGCTTTAAGGGCATCCAAAACCAGAGTGAGAGAAAAGCTGCCAAATCTAAAGCAGAGAATGAGGCTAAGGTATCTGGGGAGCCAGTTTTCAGAAGAGAGATCAACACAAACCCGGGCTCCTGTCCATGGAGTAGGGTTTGAGCCATTACCCGAGAAAAGGGCAGGCCCAGGCAGGTGGGATGAGAAGAGAATATTTTTGCCAGCACAGCTTGAACACAGGAGTAACCCTGGGTCTGGAGCACTGAGGAGGGGCTCTACACCTGGACCCAGCAGAGCACTCTGGCTTTGACTGTTAGGGTTGGGGGAAGCCACAGACCAGACAAAGAGGTTTGGGTGTGCATTCCAACAGAAACAGAATTCATAACCACAGGCCCTGTTGGAGGGAGGGTGGGACTAGGTATAACTCCATCAGCTCCTGCAGAGCTGGGACCTGGCTTCCTGGCCCTGGCCCTGACCCTGACAAGTTCTCTCACAGGGGGCCTGGAGGACTTTGTGGGTTAGAAAGAGTATCATTTAGAGAACACTTATCCTTTCTAGAGCTTCAGTTACCCTTCTGAGGTTATTCAAACAAATCAAGAGATTATTTTCCCAAGTACCTGGGAACGTGTCACACACAGATTCCCACAGAACTCGGAGAGCCTAGTCCTCAAGTAGAAGGGTTTGTGCCAAACAGCACACACATTCTACTCAGTTGCTAAGTGGTGGGAGGTGTTCTGCTCTGTTCCTTTCTTTGGCTCTCCTAATCATAACACAGCTCTAAGTTGAATAAACTTCTTTCCCCTATAACCAGAAATGAGATCTTAGTACCTTGGGAAATAAATGAAGCTATCAGCAAGAAATAAAAACAGCGCTTTAAACAAAATATCCATACTTAAGGCTGTTTCATGTCCATTGAGAAACAATCTCATACACTCCATGTGGTTGTCATTAACTATAAAAAGTTAAAAAAAAAAAAGTTTTCTGGTCTCCTTTCCTCCTGAGAATCTTCAGCAATTTGATCTATTTCTTTTTTTTTTTAAGTTAACATTGCTCTAATTCTGTGCCAAGCACTGTTCTAGCATTTTACAAATATTAAGTCGTTTTTACTTTTACTTTTGGATGAACCCTTTAGCTATATCCCTCTGTGAAAAAGGGTCTGACTCAATGTGTTCCCGTATTATCATTGCAAAGTCATTTTCCCCAACTCTTTACTCTCTACACTTGTGAAGAAGAAAATCTCAAAATAGGCATTCCCACTTTTGTCCTATTCCTACCTGTTACCATTAATGAGCTGCAACCATGGCAAGTTGGTGCAGCTTTGGGCTTTAGCTGAAAGGGTAGCGTTGGGAGTTCCCAGTGTAACACTGGTAGGTGTCTATAATTCTGTGACAATACTCCTTAGACAGTGGGGGGACATGGGCCGGTGGAGATGAGGAGCAGACAGCGAGTGCCAGGATAAGTGAGTGCACGGGGAGGACTAACCTTGCAGCGGCATCTGGAAGAGATGGGGGATAGGAGCCATTCCATCAGGGAAGCCAACTAGAATGTTGTTGCACAAAAGGCAGATGATGGATGACAATGGTCTGGACTAAGGCAGAAAGGGATGTTATGAAATATGAAAATCCTAAGGATAGGAAGGACTAAAAGTCTTCCAGGCATGGGACATTGAGATGGGGAGAATGAGGGCTGATGCAGATCAGAGAGCCAGTTTGGGATACAGAAGGATGTATTCTGTTTGGGTGTGATGCTTTTCAGCTGCTGTGGGACATATGTGGAGATACAGTGGAGATAATGAAACTGGGGAGTTGGGGCAACATGCAACAGATAAATAATGTGATTACATAAGGGACATTACTAATATAACCCAAGCACTAAGAAAAGTACTGAGCCCATACCGGGGGCTCAGTAAACATTTGTTGACTGAATCGTCAGCATAAAGGTAATCGAAGCTCTTTAATTTTTTTTTAATTTTTATTTATTTATGATAGTCACACAGAGAGAGAGAGAGAGAGGCAGAGACAGAAGCAGGCTCCATGCACCGGGAGCCCGACGTGGGATTCAATCCCAGGTCTCCAGGATCGCGCCCTGGGCCAAAGGCAGGCGCCAAACCAGGGATCCCAATCAAAACTCTCTAAATATGTACCTCTGGATTAGTTCACCGAGAGAATGAGAGCAAGGAGAAATGAGCAGAATCTCAGAAAGGGTGGAGGAGAACTCAGAAGAAAGCCATCAAAGAGTCCCAGAGTTGCAGGTGTGTGAGGTCTGGAATGAGGTGTCAGCAGGTGAGATTCTGAAGGAGATCCAAGAGAATGAAGTCTGAGGCAGGGACTTGGTATCATAGTTACTCTGATGCTTTCTGGCTATAAGGGGGACACCACATTTCATGGGGTTAGTGATGGACTGGTCTAGAAGCTGTCATTCACCAAGAGGCAAGGAAAAAATGTGTGTGGCCTTAGGACCAGAAAGAGACCTGAAGAAGCTGGGAAAGCTGTGATGAATCCTTAGGAGAGTAATAAAAGGGTCACCAAGCGGGGCTTAGTAGGAAGACAAACTGTGAGCTTGTGGTGAGGTGGGGGGAAGCAATGTCCAGGGCAGGACCAGGGACAGGCGAGTCACTCACCTTGGAGGACTCTGGCAATGTCAATGACTTCTTCCCTGAGAAGCACTTGATTAGTTACCACCAAATGCTGCTGCAGATTTGTCCTGGAGGGTCAGCTTGTAAGGCACCGGCTCATTTGCCTATGGGTGGGAGCCTGGGGACTAAGATGGCACTTAATAGGGACACCTGGCTGGCTCAGTCAGTAGAGTAGGTGACTTGATCTCGAGGTTGCAAGTTCAAGCCACATGTTGGGGAGATTATTTAAAAATAATTTTTTAAAAAAAGATGGTACCTTTTAGACTTTGTATGACTCTCACACCCATTTGTTTACTCTTTTTCTCCATTCATTCCTTCACTTACAGCCATTACTGAATGTCTAAGTGCCAGGCAAACATGAGGAAAGCAGTGCCTCCGTCCACCCCCACCACCCCCTCCGGGCTCTGTAAATCTGTATGATTTACAGAGCAATCTCACCCCATCACTGTGCTTCCCAGAAGTCCTGTGTGACCGAGTTCTGAACCGAACCCTGCTCTGGTGCAGCAGGTGGGCAGGATGGAAGGGAACAGAGAGGCAATCTCTGGGCCAAGAAAAAGCATGTTTGCTAGTGTAAGGCCTGAAACCTGCTTATTTTGGTAAGCTTTAACTGTCTTTTAGTTCCTGGGTTTGGTTCCATCTTCTCTCTCCTTAGGCTTTTGGCTCCAGCTCTTTTAAAATTTATAGTCTGTCTTGGTTGAGCCAAAGAGAACAAGAGAGTGGAATTGAATGTTCAGACTGTTTGGGTCAGAGAGAAAGTCAGGCAGTGATCCCTGGGACCAGGTGCCACAGGCATAGCACCAAATTGGAGAGAAAATCTTAGAAGGGGTGTACCTGGAGGCCCCCTACAGTGCTTTCCTGTTCTATTCTGGGAAGCTCTTGTTTCCCTCTAAGAATGGAAGCTGTTCTGTACAAGGAACCTATAGCCTTCTCCTAGAAACATAGTACTAAGCTAGGGTGGGAGAGGGTATATTGATGGCTGCTGCACTTTCCTTCTCTCCCATCCTGAGGCACCCACTTGGGAACTGACCAGAAAGTCTCCCACAGGGAGTAGGAGCTCTGGTGCTGCAGGGGAGGAGGGGAATAGCTTATGAGTGGCCCTGAGAGTCAGCCCTGAAAGGGAGGAAACCTGTTCTCTGCATTAGCTCCTTCAGGTCCAGTTGGGGCTGCTTCCTGGGGCTTCAAGATGCTGCAGCCAGGTGGGTGGGGGGGGGGGAAGGCTGGGGTAGAGAGAGGGCAGGGAGTGGGGGGCTGAAGGAGACAGGCACTGGCTCTGACCACAGGAGGCCCCTCCTACCTGCACCTTTTCGCTGCCCACTTTCTCCCGCTATCCTAGCAACAGGACCCACTTTGTAGGCCCATCTGTGATCGCCTCCGCCTCTGCCCCACTGCTTAGCACCCCTTAGAAGGCGTCGACCTGGTGGTGATGGGATGGGCCTGGTGATCAAAGCAGAGACAGAGAAGCCCTGGGAACTCCCAGAGTTGGGGACAAAGACTCCTTCAAGTACAAAGGGAACTCCCTGAACGCAGTTCTCCACGGGGCTGGGGCAATCTGCCAGGAACCGGGGAGGGCTCTTCCCACCCAGCCTCGGTCCCTAAATAACCTCCAGAGCCTCCGGCCGCCTCTGCTGCTATCCTGGCGTGGGCCTCAGGGGGGCGCTGCTCCCCCTCTGATGGCCTGGCTAAAGGCGGCGGGACTGGGCTCCCAGCTCACTGAAGTCCCTGGAAGGGAAGCAGGGTCACCAGAATGAGGAGCACCCCAACTTATCACCCTGGGCTTCCTCCTGGCCTCAGGCAGGCTGTGCCCCTGGGCCGCCGGGCCTGCAGGTCTCGCCGCCGGTCGGTGAGGGTCCGCTCCGCCCCCGCCCGGCCAGCAGGCCCAGGTGAGCCCCGAGCGAGGGGGGCGGGGCCGGCCCTTCTGCCCGGATGTTCCCACGCCCCGTCTCCGGGCGCGCACCTGCTTCTGGCTTTCCTGTCTGCTCCTTGGTCTCGCATCTCTCTCTCTCTCTCTCCTCTCTCTCTCTCTCTCTCTCTCTCTCTCTCTCTCTCTCACACACACACACACACACACACTCACTCACTCACTCACTCACTCCTGACAACTGCATTAAGCACGACCGGCCTGTCCCTCGCTCCACCCACCCCTTGTCCACCCCATCTTTCTCTGGTCCCTGCCTGCCTCGCAGGCCGCCCTCTCCCCTCATCCCCTGGTTAACCAGCTGTGTAAAGAGCTGCCAGGGCTGGGCTGATGGATGGGCCCTTCCCCAGCTTCCCTTCCATCCCCTCCCTGCCAGCCCTGTCTCCTCACCTCACCTTCTACTACATATTTTATCATCAGGGAAGGGCACCAGGAGGAAAGGACCTTCTGGATAAGCAAGTGGAGGTGGGTGGGGGAGATAATGGGGGGATGCGGGCAGCTCCTGCAGATAAGGATTTCCTCAGCTCCCCGGAGAGGGCTACATGAATGAGGGAGAAAGCTCCTGATCCTTCTGTCCTGACTGAGCAAAGACTGAAGCTGGGAGGTGGGTGGGCAGGGAGGGCAGTGTGTAAAAGGCCTGCAGCCTTAGAGCAGCCAGAACTAAGTTTGCATCTCAACCCTGACAGTTATACTTGGGCACGTATGCTTCAGTTTCTCCATCTGAAAAGTGTAGGTCAAACCATCTAGGGTGTCTTGCACCCAGTGTAAGCTCAGTAGATTTGGGCTCCTATCCCTGCTATTAGGGTGCTGGGTCACCCTGTTCCCCTGAAATCTCGCACCTGCATCCTGGATTCCACCCAAGAAAACCTATTCCTACATGCCCTCTATGTACCAGGCACATTCATGCCACAGTGCTATGTAATCCTTCCTTTTATAATTAGGAAAGCAGGAACTCAGAGAGGTTAAAGTGACCAGTGTATTAATAGAAGACCAAGGCAGAACCAAGAAGCCTGAGTCCAGAGCCCCTGTATCTGCCATGCCAGCTGGCAGCAGGTTGCTGGAAAAGCTGAGCAAAGGTTTGCTGAGAAATTGGACCGGGCAGAGCTTCCAAGAGGCCTGAGTGGGGGGTGAGAACCCCAACTCTGCTACTGGTCACTTGCTGGGTGACCTCGGGGAAGTCCTTTTCCCTCTCTGAGCCTTAGCTTCCATTTTCTCATCTTGCCAGGGTGTAGGGCAAAAATGGACTGCATCCTTTGTGAGGTCTCATTTCACCCAGAACACTGTTCCCCACCCTGCAAAGGGACCCAACAATGTGATAAAGAGTGGGGGCTGCAGCTTAAGGCTGGTCATAGGGTGGAAATCTCGTCCTTCATTTTCCCCACCCTCCATTTCCTTCCTTTTCCCAACCCCCATCATGTCGCTTGGGGCCTATAATCAATGAGTCGTAAAATGAGAAAGTATCAGGAACTAGCAAAGCATGGAGAGCAGCTGGGGCAGCCTCAGCAGCCCCGAGCGTGATGGACTGCCAGCCCTTCACCTCAGCCCAGCCTCCCACGCCTGACTTGACTCAGGCCAGCCAGCCAGCCAGCCAAGACTCACTCAGCCTTGGGGGCACGGGGGTGCAGCTGAGACCAGAGTGGGGAGGCAGGCCTATTTTCAATGAGTCCAAAAGCCTCACCTTACACAGAGCGATGAAATCTAAGTGTATTGACATGGAAAGACACATCCAGGATGTATGGTTGAATCATAAAAGCAGGTTTCATGATCTCACCTATAAAGTGATCCCACCTATGTTATTATGTAGAACTGTTTGTACGAACGTAAAAATATAGGCAGAGAGACTCCAAACTGTAAATAGCAGTTACTTCTGGGAGTAATAGAATAGGGGAAACACTCACTTTCTACTTTATACACTTTTCCTTTGTTGGATTTTTTAAAAAATATTTTATTTATTTATTCATGAGAGAGAGAGGCAGAGACACAGGCAGAGGGAGAAGCAGGCTCCTTGCCAGGACCCTGATGCAGGACTCGATCCTGAGACTCCAGTATTACGCCCTGGGCCAAAGGCAGGCACTGAACTGCTGAGGCCCCCAGGGATCCCCATCCTTTGTTGGATTTTTTTTTTTTTAGGATTTATTTATTTATGATAGACATAGAGAGAGAGAAAGGGAGGCAGAGACACAGGAGGAGGGAGAAGTAGGCTCCATGCAGGAGCCTGACGTGGGACTCAATCCCAGGTCTCCAGGATCACGCCCTGGGCTGCAGGCGGCGCCAAACCGCCACGCCACCCGAGCTGCCCCCTTTGCTGGATTCTTAAGGCAAGCATATATTGTTTTTATAATAATTTTTAAAAGATCATTTTATATTAAAGATATTTCCACTATGCAAAGGAAAGCCTTGCAGAAGTATGCACGGGCTAATGAAAATACTCAGTGTCTTTGCTTCAGGCTGGAATTGTATCAACCTAGGGTGGCAGGGCCTGCAAACTCCTGCTGATCCAAAGCACTAGATCTAAAATCAAAGCACAGAGTTTGATTTCTTAGAAGAGAAAATCCACAGTCCCTTAAGTTTAAGGGATCCCTTAATAGTAACAATAATCCCTTAAGTTTGCTTTATAAAGGGCAGCCCCGGTGGCCCCACGGTTTAGCGCCACCTTCACCCCAGGATATGATCCTGGAAGCCTGGGATCTCGTCCCTCTTCTCCCTCTGCCTGTGTCTCTGTCTCTGTCTCTCTCTGTCTCTCATGAATAAATAAATAAAAATCTTAAAAAAAAAAAAAAAAGTTTGGGATCCCTGGGTGACGCAACGGTTTAGCGCCTGCCTTTGGCCCAGGGCGCGATCCTGGAGACCTGGGATCGAATCCCACATCAGGCTCCTGGTGCATGGAGCCTGCTTCTCCCTCTGCCTATGTCTCTGCCTCTCTCTCTCTCTCTGTGTGACTATCATAAATAAATAAATTAATTAATTTTTAAAAAAGTATATAAAAAAAAAAGTTTGGTTTATAAAGACTAACTCTGTCCAAATATATGATTCTTTAAGACAAAGGGGGATAGTAACAGAGGTCCTTGGTGTCCGCAGCCCAAAGAGTGTGGTGCAACCACTCTTCCCCAAAGGGACTAAGCTTCCTCTGACCAGCCCGAGGCCCGGATGGCCTATAGGAGTATTTAGGAATGACTCTCCAGGATCCCTTGGCTCCTTGCCTTCCAACTTTCTCCTGCAACCAAGCCCAGGGCATGCAAGGACTCTCCCTGAGCCGGAGACCCAGGCATGCAGTAGGGGAAGGTAACAAAGGGACTGGTGGGTTTTAGCCTACAAGGGATTGGATATTTGAGGGTGGAGAAGGTGGAGGAGCTGGGTGGGAGGGAGGAGGGCTGTGGGAGGTCACTCTGGCTATGAGGCTCTCTTTCCCTCTTCTGAGGAGTCAGTACACGGACTGGAAGATGCAGTTAGACACAAGTTTATTGGTGGAGCTGTGGTGGAGTCCTCCCTCTCTCTGGGATAGCCGAGGGCACAGCACCAACAGAGGGATGGACAGACAGATCCCCAAAAGGACACATGGATGGTGCAGACTCAGAGAGACCATAGCACAGCCACAGAGGCACAGAGACACACAGGCCACAGCACCAAGAAACACATACACATGGAGACAAAACCACAAGGCTAGAACAAACAGACAAAGTGCGGGTTTTGGGGCTCCTGCATAGACAGAGCGAGGGCCACATGGGGAGGGGGCCCCTGCTGACCTCCCCCAGGCATAGGCACACCAACAGCACACAGACAGGCAGATGCCCCCAGCCAGCCAGCCAGCCAGCCTGCCACACAGACAAATGAACTGCATGGAAAGGACGCTTGTGCTCCCTAAACCACAGGGAGTGGGGACCAAGGGATTTCTACACACCCCCACTGATTAACTCCCATTCAGCCTGACTCCTGCCTCCCCACCCCCCCCACACACACACACTTTGGTCTTGTCCACTGGACCTGGGGGCTAGGGAATGGGCAGATGGAAGGAGGGAGAGAGGAAGGGGTACGGGACCAGCTGTCCCTTCTCCGAGAGCAGGGAGGCAGGTACTGAGAGTCCGGGCCTGAGCCAGGGCCTGGCAGTAGGGTGAGGGCGGGGCCTTGGCTCAGGCTTGGGGGGGCTCCCGGCAGCGCAGGCACTGGGCCATCTCGGGCTGGTACTGCTCAACCTGCAGGGTACAGCTGGAGAATCCAAACCGGGAGTGGAGCTGGGATGTGGCTTCAGCCAGGACAGCTTCAGGGTCAGCCGTGGAGTCTGTGGGAGAGTGATAAGAGGCAGCAGGTTCCCAGGGGACTTGGGAACCAGGCAGGGGCCAAGATAAGGACGGGTGAAGGGGGACCCAATGGTTTGCACAGCATTAAAGCCAGGCTTGAATTAGGAGCTTTATTTTCTTTCTGTATTGTACCAACAGCATAAAAATGCCAAAGAAAAGGTTGGAGAGATTCACCCCCTAGTCAGCCATGCCACCATGCTAACCACCAAACTATTCTTATTTTTCTATTCTCTTCTGCTCTTTGACTATCAATAAACAGCTGTATGTTTCAGCAGCCACAGCACCCGATTCTCCAAGACAATCCAGATGTTAAATATTTTCTCATTGTCACTCTAAAGTTACCATCAACTATCCCACAAAGTATAATATTTTTGGCATCCAAATTGCATGTCTCTGATTGCTTCTTGCATCTGGAAGAAACTCAAAAAGCCTTTGTCAGCTTGTGAGTCACCATATATATTTTTAATAGTTGAATCATAATGTAGATATAATTTTACATTCAGCTTTTTCCTCTTAGCATTATACCATAAACATTTTTCCTAGTTGCCACACAGTGTTCATAATCATCAGTTTGAATAGTCCCGTGATACCCCACGGTCACAACTTACCTAATGTGCCCTGTTACTAGACTTATTACTATTAGTGATCTTTTAAAGGGTTGCTGGTTCTCTGCACTACTTCAGAGAGGGTGTCACCTCCCCCCAAAATACCCTGTCCAGGGTTCCTTGTCTCCAACATGCACATACATATGAAAAAGAGATCAAGAAAGAGAGATGGACCTGCAATTCCAGCAATTCAGATTATCTTCCTAGGTTTAGAAAGGGAGCCAGGCTGGGGCGGGGAGAGGCGGGTTGAGGGGGTGGGAAATATCTCTAGGAGGTAACTGGCTAGGGCCAGTGTGTACTCACCAATGGCCAGGTGTGCGGAGGCAACATGGTAAGTAAGCGTAAGGGACCAGAGATGCAACTCATGAGTTGCCCGGACTCCTGGCACGGACATCAGTGTGTCCCGCACGGGCTCAAACCCCACGCTTCGGGGGGAACCTGCAAAAAGCACCCACCATGCCTTATTACCAAGGCCCCTCCTGCCCAAGGACAGCCCCTTACCAGACTCTACCTCCCCCATTCTGTGTCTGCTCACCATTAACCCCCACAATTCACTCTGTGCCCGAATCCTCCTTCTAGCAATAGACCCCAGGACCCAGGCCTTCACCCGACACTCTCTTGAAAGAAGAGAGGTGGCTCAGAGCTGGAGCAAGGTCAGAGAGGATCCAGGTGAGGAACTGTGACATCTGACTTACCTTCCATGAGGACACGAAGAACATCTCGGAGGGTGGGAGCTGTAGATCCCAGGGCACAGATGGAGAAGAGGAAGGTGCTGATGGGGTCAGCTGCCTTGTACTGAGGCTGTAGGGAAAGAGACCTCTGAGCCCAGGAAACAGGAACCTTCCAGAGGAAGACCTAGGGGTGTCTTAGACAAACAGGACCCAAGAGGCCCCTGAGAGCCCTGCTGGGGGAAAGGGACCATGCCCCGAGCAGGGATTTCGGGGGAGCTAGGAGCTTGGCGGGGGTGGTGGGGGTGGGGGAGAGGCCAAGGGTCCAAGGAGGGGGTTAGGGTGTGGAGCTGGGGGAGGAAGGCCCGGGCAGGCTTGTGTGCACAGTACCTTGAAGTAGATGAGGACAGAGGCGGCCAGTACCCCAAGGCTCTGCAGGAGGTCCCCCAGCACATGCACAAAGGCTGCCCGGACGCTGGTGTTCCCCAGGGGCAGGGGCTCCCCGGGCCCCTCCTCCAGCGGTGCATACTCCGCCCCCCTAGACCCGTGGCTGTGGGGGGGCCCAGCCTGGTGCAGCACAAAGGCCATTCTGAGGGGGAAGCAGAGCAGCTCAGCCCACGCGGCCCATTCCTGGCCTCCTCTGCCCTATTTCCACATTCTCTCCACCTCCCCCTACCCCCCCCCGGAGCTCTTTCCCCACCTATTTTCTCCCTACTTTCCCAGCCCCAGACAAAGACAACATCGGCCAAGGGAGACAAATCATGTAGCCTGGGGGACATAACACTGTACTTGGTGCTGGAGATATGGATTCACATCCTGACCCTGCTATTTACACCTGTGCAAATCACCTAGCTACCTCTTCCATTCTGTTTCTGTTTCATTAACTGTACACTAGGACTGATACTGTCTACATCATGGGGTGGTTGTGGGGCTCAGATGAGACACTGCTGCCGAAAGCCCCCAGCAGAGTGGCTGGTACACAGCAGGCCCTTAATAAATGCCTGCTTACTGGGATCCCTGGGTGGCGCAGCGGTTTGGCGCCTGCCTTTGGCCCAGGGCGCGATCCTGGAGACCCGGGATCGAATCCCACATCGGGCTTCCGGTGCATGGAGCCTGCTTCTCCCTCTGCCTGTGTCTCTGCCTCTCTCTCTTTCTCTCTCTGTGACTATCATAAATAAATAAACATTTAAAAAAAATTAAAAAAAAATGCCTGCTTACTGGGTTCTAGGTCTTTCTCCCAACTGTTTTAAGGCAGCCCTAGGGCAGGCGACAGGTGAGAACTGTGTATGTGTATGTGTGTGTGTTGCATGCCTGTTGGGGAGGGGAGAGAGCCAGCTCTCCCACCTGGGAGGAGGACCCCTCGCCCTGAGCCCCACATGGTGCCTGCTCCATACTGGCACGTACAGCAGATTGGCACAGACTGCGATGCTGGCGGTCAGCAGCATGGCACCCCCCTCGATGTGGTAGTCGCTGTGCAGCAGGCGGATGAAGGCCAGGTACAGGAGGATGCCAGTGACCATCCAGAGGGAGACCACAGAGGCCAAAGCCCCCAGAGTCTCTGCAGGGGGAGACAAGCTATCAGAGACCTGCCCGGGACCCTAGGAGGTACCTTCTGGTAAGATCAGAGGCTCACTGGGCTATGCAGGGCCTTACCTGAGCGGTGCCACCCAAAGGTCATGGTGCGGGTGGCTGGACGGGTAGAGAGCCACAGGGAGAAGAGGCTGCCTATCATGCTGCCCACATCTGCCAGCAGGTGGGCTGCATCGGTCATAATGGCCAGGCTGTGCGCCAAATACCCACCTGCAAGGATAAAGCAGTGTACTCTGGGTCCAGTTAGAAAGTAGCATGAGCTGTGGCAGCATGTGGATAAGCAGGGAGAAAAACTGGGGGGCCCTGCACCAAAATGTGAACTGTGTTTTTCTCTGGTGATGGGACTACAGGAAGTTCTTATTTGCTTCTTTTCACTCATCCACATTTCTAGTTTCTATAATGACACATTTTCATATCAAGAAAATAGGACTTTTAAAAGACTCAGCTAGGGATGCCTGGGTGGCTCAGTGGTGGAGTGTCTGCCTTTGGCTCAGGGCGTGATCCTAGGGTCCTGGAATCGACTCCTGCATTGGGCTCCCTGCAGGGAGCCTGCTTTTCCCTCTGCCTATGTCTCTGCTTCTCTCTGTGTGTCTCTCATGAATAAATAAATAAAATCTTAAAAAATAAAAGACTCAGCTAATGCTGAGAAGCTGCCCTGGCACCCCCCCTCCGCTGCGGACCTTGCCCTGAATTCCCCTTGGTGCTGTCTCCCATCCTCTCCCGCTCCCTGAGTCCTGAGCACCCAGGTCTCCACTGCAGCCATCTCCTTCTCTGCATGTCCACCAGGAACGTTGCTGGGACTCTGGGCGGAGAGTGGCTCAGGCCGGGGTCAAGAGGACGGGGTTGGAGGAGCAGCCCTCTGACTTACCAACCACTTCCCCGGCCATGAAGACGCAGCACACGGCACAGGCGGCACACAGCTGCCTCTGTGCCTGCAGCCTCTCAGGGGTGAGGCCCGGCTGTGGTAGGGGGTCCCTGTGGCAGTGGTGGAAGGGCAACTCCACAGATTTGGGTTCCTCAGGGACGGCCTCCGAGGGCTCTGTGAAGAGACTGAGATGGGTAGCGTGATTCAAACTGGTGCATGGCCATGGTCTGACCTGTTCCTCAGTCCCGCTAGACAGGCTTCATTAGCCGTGGCCCAACACTCGCTCTGTCTGTCCCAAGGCCTGCTCAAACCTGGGAGCCTCAGAGACAGGGGCCACGTGAGAGAGTGGGGCTAAGAAACCGCTCAGAGCCCAGCCTCCCTTTTCTGTCATACACAGAGCCATGGAATTTCACAGCTGGAAAGCACTGTAGAGATGGTCTCGTCTAACACTTGTTACAGAAATGACAAGTATGAGACTCAGAGAGGGGGAAGACATATGGAGGCCACACGGCGAGTTCGTGGTATAGAGTAGACTCTACCATAACGAATTGATAGACACCATAAGGAACACAAGTGAGCAGGAACTTGCTGACCTCCAGGAGCTTTTGGTGAACAAGATGAAGGTGTATCTAGTGCTATGACAGTAGCAAGAGAGTAGCTATTGCCATAAAGCCAAATGCTGTCAGGGCTGGGAGGATAGAGGAGTAGACGAATTAGAGTGAAATCAGAGAAACTGAAGGATGGGGAGGGTTTTGGTAAAGACTGGGTGAACATGCCAGGCAGAGGCAACAGGAAGGGAAGGTGGTGTCAAAGGGTGAGCATACAATCCTGGCCTTGGTGCTTCCCTCCCAGATCCAGGTCCCAGTGTCTCCATCTAGATCCTTCCCCTTCCCTATGTAGACATGCAGCTGAAATGTGGCCATTTAAAAGAGTGGAATGTTGGGATCCAGAAAAATCTGATATTTCAGATCCCAGAGTTGGGGTTGTTATAGGGAGTATGAAGCACAGACTGCTGTGGCTGGGGAGGCAGTGGGAGGATGCTGGATTTGGAGGCTGCCCCATGTTAGCTGGACCTTGGTCTGATCATAAGCACCTAGCAGAGGCCACCTTAACTGTACAGTGCCAAGCCCCCCTTGGTGAATGAATGGGGCTGGGGCCTCACCTGGTATGCCAGACATTGAGCTCAGGCTGTTTTAGGTTCATACTGGCCCAATTCTTAACCCCATGACTACCAAGTCTGAACCCCAGCAAGGCCAGAACCTTCCCACGGAACAAAGGATGTAATAGAAAATACAGTCCTAGAAATACTCATGGAGGTGTGACTAGAATACCCATGAGTGAAATCGAAGGCTCTAGGTTGAAAAGTGGTCACAGCAGTAAAGTGAGGAGGGAAGCCTGGGGTCTTCCGGCTCAGAAAAGCTCTGCCAAGTGGGTGAATTGAGGTGTGAGGGAGGTGGGGGGACATTTGGTGCTTCTAGGGAAGATTCAAGTGCTGGCAGGTAGATTAATTTCTTGGAATTTTCTTCCAAGACTTAGTATCTCAATGTGTATGATTCTGGTGTGTTTCCAGAGGAGACAGGGAAATGAGGGTGGCTCTGAAACCCATCCTCATTCTTCAATGAGGTATACATATAGTTGGGCGCCTGGGAATCAGGTGGCAGGTGGTATACACATGGTGAAGCCTGGTCTAGTGGGAGAGACAGATGTTTCACCGATGACTTACTAGGCAAGGAGAGGCTGGGGCCAGGAGGATTATGAACGAAGGACTTTGGAGCACCAGGGAGGGAGTGACCACCTGTGATGGGGGTGAGGACAACTTCACAGAGGGAGAGATGTTCAACATGAGACCTAGGTGAAAAAGAGGGCTCCATACACATGGGATGTCAATGACAAGATAAGTGGCTAGGAGTTTTAAGTATCAGGAGCCAGGCCAAGGGCTGAGGAGGGAAGCAAGGGCTCAAAGGAACATGGAGGGATATACACTGATTGATTTCACATATCTTTCCCAAGCCCTGAGATGACCTTGCTGATGTATATTAGTCTGAGAGGGAGAGAGGAGAGAAGATGGAAGGGTTCAGACTAGACCAGGCCACAGATTCCCTGCACAGAATTTTAGAGGAGGGGCAGGTAGGTTAGGGAAGAGTCTCTTTCAGAAAATACTGCAGGATTTGGTGACTAATGGTCATATGAGGATGAAAATGAGCCGGGAGTCAGAGATGCGGGTCTGGATAGCAAGCACAGGCTGCGTGGCTTTGGGGCAGTGGGCAAGATGCCTTTTTTGTAAGGCACAGAGTAGCCAGTCATCAAGGTAGCCACCCATCAACAGGCTACTCCCTTTTGTTCTGCATGAATTGGGCACTAAAGAAGCCTCATTGTTGGGGTGCCTGGCTGGCTCAGTTGGTAGAGCATGCGACTCTTAATCTCAGGGTCATGAGCTCAAGCTCCACCTTGGGCATGGAGCCTACTTTAAAAAAAATACATTAGAAAAAAAAGAAGCCTCATTGTTGGTGTGAGTGGGTGTGTGCGTGAGTGTGTATATGGGTGGGGGGCTACATGCTGTTTAGAGAGAAAGAAAGGCAGTTTTCTCTCCTTGACATTCTGAAACCCCCAACAAACAAGTAATATTGAGTGAGGTAGAGGGGAAGTTTGGGGAGGGGACAGGGCCTGAAGCAGAGTCAAAAGGATATGTGAAGAGCCAGCCAGTGTCTTGGCTGGAGCCTCCACAGCTGCCCACGTCTGCAGTCCCCTGCAGGAAGGAGTCAGACGGGAAGTCTGTCCTCCCTTCTGTTCATCCACTCCCCCACCCACTCAGGTTTACGGCCCTCGCCCAGGGAAAGAGCGAGAAACACACAGAGGAACCAGAGACAAAGGGAAAGGTGCTCGGAGGGAAAAAGAACGGTTGGGAGAAATGAAGAAGGGGGGGGGGGGGGAAGCCGACGAGAAAGAGCTAGAGAGCCTGTCAAATTTCCGAGACAAACGGACGGTCAGCCAACAGACAAAATGGCCAGCGGAGGTGGCCAGGATGGGCCTGGCGCGGCGCTCCGAGGGCCAAGTCGCACAGAGCCGGCGGGCGCCGGGCGCGGGAGGCCGGCGGGACGCGGAGGAGGTTCTCCGGCCGCCCCCGGCCCGCTGTCCCGGCCGCTCCGCGCGCCTCATTTCACACCTCGCCGCCCCCGGCCCCGTCTGTGCGGAGCCGGGAATACCCCCTGCCGCCCAGACCGCACCTGCTCCTTCGCTGCCACCCCCTCGCCTCCCAGCGGCCGCCGCCCCCCAGGGGCCGGGAAGAACCGCCGTGGAGCCCGGGCCCATCTTCGGTCCGGGTGCGCACAGCTGGCGGTGGCTGGAGGGGGCGCCGCGAGCCCGGCGCACGGAGGAAAGGGCCAGGGGCCTGCAGCGGGGGCTCCGAAGGCGGGGCGGCCAGATGCCCCCACCAGCAGGGCGCCCGAGCAATGCAGACATCGGGGCACCGGGCGCGGACTCCGGCCCGACGGAGGGGCAGCTGCTCGCGGGAAAGTCAGATGCGGCGAGGGCGGCTGAGGGGTCCGGAGGCTTGGGGGACGCGCCGGGGAGCCGATTTGCGGGACCGAGAAAAACCGTGGCCGGGAGGAGCATAGCAGGCTGCTGGGAGGGGCGGGGGCTTCTGGCCGTGTGGCCGGGGAGGACAGACCCGGCGCCGCGAAGCCGAGGGAGTTGCGGTGCGCTGGGGCGGCCAGCCGGGGCCGCGCCGAGGGAGACAACGAAAGGGGCGGATGGCACGAGGGTGGCGCCCCCAGGCTGAGGGCTGGCCCAGGTCTGTCCTACCTCTTCAAGCGCAGGCCGCCACCGGCGCCGCCGCGGTCCCGGGGGCTCACCAGGCGAGTGGTCTCCGAGCCCCCCGTGGCAGGAGAGGGCTCCATGTCTCCGCGGCCCCGACCGTCTAGGCCCCACCGAGGAAGAGAGAGGCGGGGCCGGCCCTGCACCAAGTCCGAGCGGCCAGCCGACCCTCGGACTCCCCGCAGGGCCGCGGGGCCACCAGAGTGGAGGGAACTGCAGCGACTGTGGCGCGGGGAGTCCGAACTGCAGATCCCGCTGCCTTTGGAGCCCCGCCCCGCGTGGGGCGAGCTCCCCAAGCCCCGCCTCCAGGCTCCCGGGCCTCTCCCCCATGCCTAAGCCCCGCCCCCGGAGCCCGGCCCCCATAACCAAAGCCCCATTTCCCAGTGCCAGAGCCAGGTGGGGGCGACGCAAGTCCTCTGCGCCCCCTCAGGGTTCTAGAAAACACCTAATCTCCATAGCCCCGCCCCCACCCAAGTCCCGCCCGCCGGTTCTAAGCCAAGCTCCCAAAACCTAGGCACCTCTCGACCAACCTTCCCCCAAGAAACACCTCCCTTCGCAAGCCTGCACGGGGGGGGGGGTCCTCCAACCCCTCCCGACAGAGGCACAAACAGGTGTGGGTCCATCACCTAGCTCGAGAGAACCAGAAAGAGCGTGGGGTGCGCAGAGACATATCCGGGAGAACTCCAGGGACTCTGGCCAGAAACCCCTGTGTGGAGGATGTGGGGTCGGAATTTGCATGCAAAATCTGCTGCCAAGCACTGTACCGCTCATTATCATTTATTTTTATAGAGACACTGGGTGACAAAAGCTTCCTGTTCTCCTCCAATCCATTACTATCCCTATTTTTCAGATGAGTAAACTGAGTTCCAGAGTTAGAAGCCTCTAGGGTCGTGCAGCCGGGTAATAAAATGCTGGGACTGGAACCCCATCCTCTTTCCCTCTCCAGTTCAGGGCGCCGCGCTGGCCACTGGAGAGGGCGCGCACGGCAGTCTTGTCACTCACAGTCTGGGGCAATCGGAGGAGGAGGGAGTGATGCCACCTCTCTGGTCACACAAACCATTGTTCTTAGAGGGAGGTGGAAGCTTGTCAGCAAGTGATTCTTTGCCTCCGACCCTCTAGCACCTGGATGGGCATTCTCTCATTCTGCCTCGTTTTGCCCCGTTTTAACTACAGCCCAGGGGATGGATGGAGTGACTTACAGCAAAGTGGGTGGCTGAGCCCCGGGTTAAACCTTCAACTGCTCAATGCTCTCTGCCCCTCACACCTGCCGCCACTGTAGGATGAAATGGGAGTGGGCATCACATTGTGCCCTCCAAGCTGTGACACTCTGTGAAGAGGAGGGTCTGGAGGAGGAGGAGGGAGAAAACTGAGCTTGGATGGGGAAGCGTGGAGGGTGGGAGTGGCTAGTGAGTCCAGCAGAGAAACCCATCAACCGGCACCCTTCCTGAAGAACACACTGGGCGTCGCTCATTTAGGGTTCTCGTCCCAAGGTTATTATCCCAAACGTTGCGACTGAGTGTACACTCCGCCCCCCCCCCCCAAAAAAAAAACCCGAACAAACACCAGGAACACGTGCCAGATAGAGTGGTTGGAAGAGATGGGGTTAACCTGGGAGAGCTTCGCGGAGGAGGTGAGGCTTGAACGGATTAGGCAAGCTGGGCTGCGGGCTGGCTGCTCAGGCGGGGGAGAGTGAGGCCCTTGCCAAGGTTTGCGGGCGGCGTGCACCAAGGGAGCGTACTGCGCTGGGAAACGGTGCGGAACAGAACCGAAGGGTCTGCGCGAGCCCCCCGCGCCGCATCTACACCCACGCTGCGCCCGGGGCCAGCGCCAGCCTTTATTCGGCACACTCCCCGCTACTCCCAGCGGAAGACTCAGCCCAAAGCCCACGCAAGGAGAGGGGCGAGGGAGTGAGGGTGGGGGTCCTTTCTCCCTCCAACCTCCCTTAGAGGAGTGGGGCCTCAGCTCCTTCCTCGGGCCTGGGGGTGCAAGCTGAGGTAGCGAGAGGGGAAACCACCGGCCAAGGTCACCTTGTAGGTCCTTGTTAGAGCACGGTTGGAACTCTTGTTCGTCTAGGTCAGGACCCCCGGCAGGTGCCGCTTGGCGCCGTCGGTTTTCGAAGCTCCGCACGGGGCCTGGGGTTTCCCCAATTCTGAGAGCCCTGGAGCTGGGATGCGGAGGGGCCACCGCGCACTCAAGGGCTGGGATGCTGTAGCCTCGCCTGAAGCGGCCAGGGCAGGAGAGCTCGAGACTGGGGAGAAATCGCGGAGCCCTGTGCGGGGAAGGGGCTTCTAGGCACGCCTTAGCCAATGACGACAACAGGGGACTTAACAACAATGGCCTCCTCCGGGATTTCCCTTCCCGGGCAGTCAGTCCACAGAGCGCAGACAGCAGCCCCGGGTTCCCGGGAGGGGGCGCAGACGCCGGCACATGCCCGCCCGCTACAGGGCGGGGAGCGAGCGGGCGGGAGGGGAAAGAAGTCTGGGAGCAGGTGGATGACAGGGCTGTCCTCGGCCGCAGCTCCCTCGGTGTCGGGCCTTGGAACGTGCTGCCTCCAGAAGCCGAGGGCACCAGCGGGGAGAATACCAACAGTTGCCTGTGCTTGGAAATTTATGCAAGAAAAGCCTGGCAGCGAAACAGAGTGCTTGCACCTGTTTCTCAAAGAGCCATCAAGTGGCCCTATGAAAATCTTTGCAAAGGGTCCTCTTGAATGCCAGATCTGAGGAAGGTATTCTGCATCTGCTAGGAGCTAGGAAAATTATGCAGGAGTTAGAAGGGCAGCTTAGAGCTGGCTTTAAGGAACTGGAATCTTGTAAGAACTATTCATTCAACATTTACTGAACACTTATTTCCTGCCATGCACTTTGCTAGGGTAACTGGGAATTCCCAGTGAACAAGATAGATGCATTTCCTCCCCCTCCTGGTTTTAACTTGATTCTAAGAGATTTCTATTCTGCTGTCTTTGGTTACTGGTTTACCCACATCCTCTTAATGTCTGTCCTGTCGCCTTAGGTATCAATTCTCCCTAAGGAGATTCCTTAGGCCACTTTGATCAAGTCCCAAAGGGGTGAAGGAAGCAGGAAGCCCTGGAAGTTCTCAGGATAGGTCAGTGCCAGAACAGAGGGTGGCAGAGCAGGTCAGAAGGGGCCTCCTGGGAATCCAGGCTGGAGCAGTTCATACTGGGAGAGAAAGAGAGCAAGGTCCTGAAGTCAGTATTTGGCCGGGCTAGGAATCTCAGACAAGATTGGGAATCCAAGCATTCGGGCAATGGGTTAACACTGGAAAGGTCCAAGCCAGGTTGAAGGGTATAGGCAGAGGTAACAAGAGAGTCCAATTTCCATTCCATTCTCTGCTCAAGTGTTCCTCCAGGAAGCTTTTCTAAACCCCTTCCCCAACCAGGCTGAAGTTTTCCAGTGCTTTTCCAGTGCTCTCAAGGCCCGCTGTGCTTATGTGATGGTGGCACTCAGCACACTGAAACAAAATGGTATGTTTGTCTCTTCACTAGAATACAAGCTTTCTGAAGGCAAGAATTATCTTTCTCATCACGGTATTCCTGGGGCCCCCCAATGGCTGACACATAGTCCTCCATACAGCCACCCCAGAAAAAAAGGGGCTGGTTGTCAGAGTGGAATCAAGATGGAGAAAGCAGGATTTTAGCTGGAGATAGAAAGGATGAGGGAGGGCTAGAGCTGAATTATTACCTCCTCCTAGAGGCTTTCCCTGATTCCCCGACTAGGTTGGATCTCACGTTACATATTCTCATTGCACACTTCTTTTCTTCCTCAGCATTTTTTTTAATTTTTATTTATTTATGATAGTCACAGAGAGAGAGAGAGAGGCAGAGACACAGGCAGAGGGAGAAGCAGGCTCCATGCACCGGGAGCCCGACATGGGATTCGATCCCGGGTCTCCAGGATCATGCCCTAGGCCAAAGGCAGGTGCTAAACCGCTGCGCCACCCAGGGATCCCTCTTCCTCAGCATTTATCAAACTGTAATTACATCATTATTTGGGAATTACTTGTTTCTTTTAAAAATTTTTTTTTAATTTTTATTTATTTATGATAGTCACACAGAGAGAGAGAGAGAGAGAGAGGCAGAGACACAGGCAGAGGGAGAAGCAGGCTCCATGCACCAGGAGCCCGACATGGGATTCGATCCCGGGTCTCCAGGATCGCACCCTGGGCCAAAGGCAGGCGCCAAACCGCTGCGCCACCCAGGGATCCCGAATTACTTGTTTCTTCACTTGGCTTCCAGGATACCATAATCTGGTTTTCCTCCCACTTTACTGACTGCTTATTCTCAGGCTCCTTTGCTGGTTCCTCCTCATCTTCTCAACCCTTTTTTTTTTTTTTTTTAAGAATTTTTTTTTTAAGATTTTATTTATTTATTCATGAGAGATACAGAGAGAGAGGCAGAGACACAGGCAGAGGGAGAAGCAGGCTCCATGCAGGGAGCCCGGCGTGGGACTCAATCCTGGGACTCCGGGATCATGTCCTGAGCCAAAGGCAGACACTCAACCGCTGAGCCACTCAGGCATCCCTCTTCTCAACCCTTTAATGCTGGAATGGTCCAGGACTTGGTCACCCTCTTCTCTTACCTTTCTAACACTCTTGGAGTGTTTTATCCATGGATATATTATCCAGTCTCAAGGCTTAAAATACTATCTAGAAACTGCAGAAAGCAGTGGTTGTTGAAGCTCTATGATAGGTAGATGAGGGAATCATTGTGCTATTCTATATTTGTTTGAAATTTTCTGTTTAAAAAAAGCTTAACAAAATAAACAGCATCTATACAATGATCCCCAGATCTCTCACTTGAACTCCAGACTCAAATACCCAGATGTCAGCTTGACCTCACTTCCTTAGCATCTACTAGGCACCTCAAGCTTCATTGGTCTAAAACGGAGCACCTGATTATCACCCCATCCCAAACCTTTCCTTTCAGCTTTCCTCCTATGCCTGAACATGGGGACTCTATCCTTTCACTTGTTCAAGCCAGAAACCTTAGAGTTACCCCTGATACCTTTATACTCACCCCACATCCAATCTGGCAGCAAATCCTGCTCCCACCCTGGTCCCAACTACCATCATCTGTCTTCTTGATTACTGCAGTAGCTTCTGTGGTTATATTCATTTTTCTACTTTTATTGTCCTACAATCTATCCTCAATCCAGTGACTAGACCACTAGGCCAGATCCCAGCACCTCCCCATGTCAGTCAGTACCAGCCAAAGGTTTTCCAATGGCCTGCAAAGTCCTACAGGCCCCTCTGATCTCATTTTGATACCACTCTCACCTCCATCCCCAGCCACTCTGGCCTTTGTACAGGTCCTACAACACACCAGGCATGCTTCCACCCTAGGACCTTTGCATTTACTCCTTTACATGCAATGTACTCTGTCAGATGTCTACATGTTTCACCTGAGGACCCACTCTAGGTCTTGACTCAAATGTCACCTTCACCAGCCTTCCTTGCTTATCATTTTAAAAACTGCAATCCCACCTCAAAGATTCTCTATCTGCATCCCCTGCTTTATGTTGCTCCATAGACACTATTACCAACTAAAATACTATATTTTACTTATTTTGTTTACTATCTATCTGCTTTCACCAGAATGCAAGCTCCATGATGGCAGACATTTTTGTCTGTTTTATAAGCTGCCATATCCCCAGTATCCAGAATAGTCTCTGGCACATGATAAAATCTAATAAACATTTGTTGAAGACATTAATGAATGTCTGTCCTCCACACTAGGCTATAATCTATGAGTACAAAGAAGAGTTTGACTGGTTATCATTGTATCCAAAATA
The DNA here is from genome assembly GCF_003254725.2 of Canis lupus dingo. Lineage (NCBI taxonomy): Eukaryota > Metazoa > Chordata > Mammalia > Carnivora > Canidae > Canis > Canis lupus. The sequence goes on from NC_064259.1 coordinate 21,288,833, forward strand.
TTAGGCATGTAGCAATGTTTAACAGATATTTGTTGAGTAAGTGAACTGATTAATGAAAAAGGACAATTCACAAGGGAAAATGGTGCAAGGGCAATGGCATGGAAGGGTCACCTTAGAACAACAGTAAACAATGCACTTGGAGGGCTAAGTTGGTATCAAGTTGTAGAGTTTATTGCCAGATTTTTTTTTTTAATTTTATTTATTTATGATAGGCACACACAGAGAGAGAGAGAGGCAGAGCCATAGGCAGAGGGAGAAGCAGGCTCCATGCACCGGGAGCCCGTCTGGGACCCGATCCGGGATTGCGCCCTGGGCCAAAGGCAGGCGCTAAACCACTGCGCCACCCAGGGATCCCCTATTGCCAGATTTAAAAGGTTGTTTTGCATCCTGTAGGCCATGAGCAAAGAAGTGCTGATGATAGAAGCATTGCTTTACAAACGCTGATATGGCCATATCCAAGGATGAGACTGGTGGTAAGGAGAACAGTTAGAAGGCTAGAACAACAGACAGTGTGATATGGAAATCCTTTAACTGCGATTCTTCAAGACTGTAGGAGCTGAAAAGAAGGGACACATGAAAGAACAATTTTGAAAAAAAAATTAGTAAAACTTTTGGCCTGAATTGGGGAAAAGAATGAATCCACAGACAAGTGATGTTTGGGTTTCTTGAGAATCATTACCTTGGAAATAGCCAGAACATATGCCAGTCTCCCACTACCTCCAAACTATATTCCCCATACTGGTTCTTAACAGAGAAACCAAGAGGAACAATCAGTATGGGGAATATAATTTAGAGGCAGCAGGAGACTGGCATGTGGATAATCCTAAACTAACTCTAAAGCCTACTTATGACATCTGAAGCCATAGGCATAGATTGGATCTCTGGAGAGGAGAAAGCACAAGTAGAAGCTTAAAGACCAAACCATACAGAATATCCACAGTCAGGAAATGAGAGATTGAGGAGGGGCCAGAAGGGGGGGCAGGGCAGGAAACTTATTGGAGATATAGGAGGAGAACAAGAATAATGCAGAACCACAGAAATGAAAAGACGTGAAATGTAATAGAAAATGAAAAAAGTGATTTAAGGCCCAAAGCCTTCCCTGAAAGAGAGCTTGGTATTTTTCACTTCATTCAATCACACTGCCCGAATTCTACTAGTTATTTCTTTTATGTTAGTAGGAATGGAGACAGTAGGGTATTAACACTCATTCTCACTACAAGCTAAATTATAGTAGGGTTTTAGTTTTGTTTTTTAAAGATTTTATTTTTGGGGCTCCAGGTCGTGATCCCCGGGTCCTGGGACAAAGTCCTACATCAGGCTCCCTACAGGTAGCCTCCTTATCCTTTCACCTATATTTCTGCCTCTCTGTGTGTGTCTCTCATAAATATTTTTTTTAAGTAAAGATTTTATTTTTAAGTAATCTCTACACCCAACATGGGGCTCGAATGTCCAACCTGGAAATCAAGAGTCACATGCCCCACCTACTGAGCCAGCCAGGTGCCCTTGAATCATTGTATTTTAATCTGATTGCTTTCCACCTAACCTTTACGGATGAGCTCATTTTATGGAGGTAACAGTTTTCACTAGAAATATTGAAAGAGGGGCAGCCTTGGTGGCACAGTGGTTTAGCACTGCCTGCAGCCCAGGGCATGATCCTGGAGATCTGGGATCGAGTCCCATGTCAGGCTCCTGCATGGAGCCTGCTTCTCCCTCTGTCTGTGTCTCTGCCTTTTCCTCTCTGTGTGTGTGTGTCTGTCATGAATAAATAAATAAAATCTTTTTTAAAAGTTAGTTTATAAAAAGAAAGAAAGAAAGAAATATTGAAAGAATGGGCACCTAGGTGGCTCAGTCAGTTAGGCATCTGACTCTTGATTTTGGCTCAGGTCATGATCTCAGGGTTGTGGGATGGAGCCCTGCTTCTGCTTGGGACTGAATATGAAGCCTGCTTGAGATTCTCTCCAACTTCCTCTGCTCCTGCCTTGTCCTCCACTCTCCCCCTCACTCATAAGCACTCAAGTGTGCTCTCCCTGCCCCCCCCCAAAAAAAAAAGTATTGAAAGAAAAAGTGAGAGAGGTAATTTTGGAGTTCTAACAGCTTAGGGAGGACTGGTGGGAATATTTTGGATAGGAAGAGGGCAACATGAGGGTGCTGGGTAGGGGAACAAGGAAATGTGGTTCTCTTAGATTCTAAGAGGCTGGGAGAAGGATGCACAAAGAGGATGAAACAATTCCCATGACAATTTGCAAATCTTCCTAGAGGAAGGATCCTAAGTTTTCCCTTCTTCCCAGAGACAAAATGAAAAGCAACTTCTCTCTTTACAAAATTGGGAAGTGACCAGATAGAAAGGATGATGATATGATGATGATGACGAAAATAACATAACACTTACCATGTCCCAAGCACTGTTCAGATTAAATATTTAGTCCTCCTAACAACCCTAAGGGGTACACACTATTATTTCCATTTTACAGGTAAGATAGCTGTGCCCTGTCAGCCTGCCCTTAGCTCTGTAGTCTGGGGTTGCAGGTCAGAGAGGACAGGAGTATGCAGCAGCCTCTTTGGCCTGGAAGCCCTCCACCTCCCACCCAGATGTCTGCCCCGGGGAAGGACGGGCAAACAAACTGGGCCAGTGATATTTTTCTCACATGTGGAGAGAGCATGCCTTCGGCTGGAAGGAGTGAAAGAGGGACATTACCAGACACCATGGAAAAGATAGATATCAACTACAGTTTTGGTCTGTCTATAGATCTCAATTTTATTTTTTTTTTAAGATTTATTTAGGGGGCAGCCCCGGTGGCCCAGCGGTTTAGCACCTGCCTTCAGCCCAGGGCATGATCCTGGAGACCAGGGATCGAGTCCCACGTCAGGTTCCCTGCATGGAGCCTGCTTCTCCCTCTGCCTCTCTCTCTGTGTGTCTCTCATGAATAAATAAGTAAAATCTTTTAAAAAAATAAAAAATAAAGATTATTTATTTGAGGCACCTGGGTGGCTCAGTGGTTGAGTGTATGCCTTTGGCTCAGGTCATGATCCTGAGGTTGTAGGATCAAGTCCTGCATTGGGCTCCCCACAGGGAGCCTGCTTCTCTCTCTGCCTATGTCTCTGCCTCTCTTTGTGTGTTTCTCATGAATAAATAAATAAAATCTTTAAAAAAAATATTTTAGGGATCCCTGGGTGGCGCAGCAGTTTGGCGCCTGCCTTTGGCCCAGGGCACGATCCTGGAGACCCGGGATCGAATCCCATGTCGGGCTCCCGGTGCATGGAGCCTGCTTCTCCCTCTGCCTGTGTCTCTGCCTCTCTCTCTGTGTGTGTGACTATCATAAATAATAAATAAAAATTAAAAAAAAATATTTTACTTATTTGAATGAGAGAGAGAGTGGGAAGGGGCCGAGGGAGAGAATCTTCAAGCAGACTCCCCACTTAGCACAGAGCCTGATGTGGGGCTCAATCCCAGGACCCTGAGATCATGACCTGAGCTGAAACCAAGAGTCAGATGCCCAATCGACTAAGCCACCCAGGTGTCCCTAGACCTCAACTTTAAAGTGAGAAGGGAGCTGGTATGTATAAAGAGCAGACACAGCATAGACTCTTAATTCAAAAGACTTGGATCTGGACCTCACTGATTGACTTTGAGCAGGGCCACACTTTCTTCAATTACACAATGAAGGCATTAGATGAGAGTTAAGCCTCTGAGGACCTTTCCAACTCAAAAACTATATAATTCTAGAACCTAGTGGTTGGGTATGACAAATTATGATCTCTCTCTCCCACCGCATATGCTCAAGAGCATATTTTGGGTATAAATATGTCAATGTCTGCTGTCTGTATATGTGTATTCCAGCTATATGACTAAAACTTTAGCTGTTTGTGGGTAAACAAGGGATGCTTCATGGTTTCCTCCAGGAGAGACCAAACAGCTCTGTGAGATAGTAAACTATAAGATCAGTGACTTAAGGGCAAATGACTCTAAAAAGGTTTTGGTCTGAAATCATTCTTTAGCATAGTTATTTTTTCTGTTCTTTTTACAACCAAATCTAATCTAGTTTTGACATCAACCCTGTGAAATAGCACAGTTTTTTACAGAAGAGGAAAAAGAGGCTCCACGATTAAGTGATTTGTTCAGGATCACACAGCTCATTACAGCCAGATCAAAAAACCAAGATCTAGGGCTTCTGACTCTGGGCTTGTGTGTTCTGGCTAGTACTGTGCAGGGGGGTCAAAAGAGACCCTGTGCATAGACACAGAGCAGGTGGGGTCTGTTTCTAGGTCAAGACAAAGTAGAGAGCCTCTAGCTAAAGATGCCAGGCTGACTTGTCTGTCCTCTTCCCATGTTGGCAGCCTACTGGCTGCATTGCCCTTTCATTCAGAGTAGAAGCTCAGGGGACTTAAAGATAATGGCTATTTCAAGAGCCATGAACTATGATTAGAATTAATTTGGGGATTCCTGGGTAACTCAGTGGTTTAGCGCCCGCCTTTGGCCCAGGGTGTTATCCTGGAATCCCAGGATCGAGTCCCACATCAGGTTCCCTGCATGGAGCCTGCTTCTCCCTCTGCCTGTGTCTCTGCCTCTGTGTGTGTGTGTGTCTCTCATGAATAAATAAATAAAATCAGGGGATCCCTGGGTGGCGCAGCGGTTTAGCGCCTGCCTTTGGCCTAGGGCGCGATCCTGGAGACCCGGGATTGAATCCCACATCGGGCTCCCGGTGTATGGAGCCTGCTTCTCCCTCTGCCTATGTCTCTGCCTCACTCTCTCTGTGACTATCATAAATAAATAAAAAATTTAAAAAATAAATAAATAAACAAATAAATAAAATCTTTTAAAAAAAGAATTAATTAGAATGTCAGGGGGCAATGATAAGAAGTAATAACATTCTGGGGCCTCTGGCAAGACGTGGGAGATGTTTACTAACTCTTTTCAGAGAAGAACCTGATTTGCCTCTTTCTCTGGGGTCACTTCTATGAAGCAGGGATGTGATCACACCATCTCTCATGGTTGCCATGAGAATCAAAGGAGATTGTTAGGTTACAGTGCCTCTGAAAAGGCACACAACGTTTGCTTATTCATTCAACCTACTGACATTCGTTGAGCACCTACAATATCCCAGGAACGGTGTTAGGAACTGAAGGAAAACTCAGACAGGAACCAAGGAGCTCTGAGTCACCATTACTATCTCCCCTACCGCCTCTTCTTAATTCCTTTTGTCTCTTCTCACCCAGGGCCGTATGAGGGAAAATGGTCTCTTTTGCCTTCCAAGTCCCCAGTTAAGTGCAGCCCTAGGGAATTCCTGCTAGGTCCCATCCTCTAGGCCTACATTGGACCAGCAGAGGGCTCCCTCTGCTGTAGTTTGTCCAACAAATCATTAATTCACTTGCTGTGAACCAGGCACAGTTCTAGGTGCCGGGTGAATCATAGTGAACAAAGCTACAAGGTCCCTGCCCTCAGAGAGTTCATTTTGTACTGGGGAAGGCAGATCTTAAATAAATTAACACACAAATAAACATATATTCACAAATTGTGGTGAGTGTGTTATGAGGTGGGGAGAGAGAAGCAGAACCCAATTTAGAAAGCCTATGTGGGGAGACATGAAGCTGAGATTCTAGAAAGATAAGTCAGCTAGCAGACAGCCTAAGGAGGAGTCTTCCAGGCAGAGCGAGTAGAATGGCCTAAGGCCCTTGACTTGGGAGGGAACATGGTGTCTTCAAAGAACTGACAGAAAAGCAGTGCAGCGGAGACCAGAGCAAGCAAAACAGTGGTGCCTGACAGAGCTAGAGTGAGAGGCAGAGGCCAGAACATGCTGGGCCTACAGACTGAGGTAAGGAATTCACTGTAAGTGCTCTGCACTTCTAGGGCCTTCTGCTAGTGTTAGTAAAGAGACAACCCAGGGATGCCTGGGTGGCTCAGCGGTTGAGCATCTGCCTTTGGCTCAGGGCATGATCCTGGGATCTGGGATCGAGTCTCACTTTGGCTCCTTGCAGGAAGCCTGCTTCTGTCTCTGCCTCTGTGAGTGTGTATGTCTCTCATGATTAAATAAATAAAATCTTAAGAAACAAACAAACAAAAAAAGACAACCCAGGTGGGGGTACCTGGGTAGCTCAGTTGGTTAAGCATCTGCCTCCAGCTCAGGTCATGATCTTGGGGTCCTGGGCTCTCTGCTTGATAGGGAGCCTGCTTCTCCCTTTCCTCTGCCTGCTGCTCCACCTGCTTTTGTCCTCTCTCTCTGCCAAATAAACAAATAAAATATTTTTTAAAAAATAAAAAGAAACAACCCGGGTTGCTCTGCTAGCTCTGCCATCCTATGATGGTGATGAAAAGCTGGGAGTTAGCTAGGGTAATTTACCAGAGTACAAATCACGACCACCAACACCACACACACACACACACAAATGTCATTTTCAGCTCCTTTGTTTTAGGTAACTGACCTATAAACTCAGAACCTATGAACTGGACAATTGATGCCAAAGGTTTTTTTTTTTTTAATTTTTTTATTGGAGTTCAATTTGCCAACATATAGCATAACACCCAGTGCTCATCCTGCTATGCCAAAGCTTTTCATCCCCACCCCTATACTGATCACAGATCTACAGAAATAAGTTAGTTAATTCACTGGTCATTGTGCCTATCACACTCCTTAGGTTACTCAGATGGCTTGTATCTCTTGGGATGGAGTGTTGATTTACCCCCTAAAACCTAGAAGAGGGTGTAAATGTGCACAAATAACTGTAATAAAGGGAAGAGAGTGATAAAAGTCACACGAGGTGGAACAGAGTAGTATTATTTAAGTAATAAAGCTCTTTCAAATACAAGCTACAGGAGCTATTGCATGCTCATCTGTAAAGAAAATCAACATTATCAAGTGGTAGTAAATTATAAGTGGTGCAACCACTGCCTCCCATAGTAGATCACAGGAAGCAAAGCCAGGTGGAGTTAGGTGCTCTCAAGCCCTGCAGGTGGGATGTAAATTGGTACTTTGGCTGTCTTTCTGGGAAGAAAGTTAAGAGCCTCTAAAAAATTCGCTTTGATCCAGTAATTCCACTTCCAGGAATCCACCTCAAGGGGGCAGGGAAGAGATTTATTTGAAGATTTATAGACAAGAATTTTATTTTATTTTATTATTTATTTTATTTTATTTATTAATTTTTTTTAAAAGAATTTTCGTTATGAGGGCAGTCCGGATGGCTCAGCGGTTTAGCGCCGCCTTCGGCCCAGGGCCTGATCCTGGAGACCCCGGATCGAGTCCCATGTCGGGCTCCCTGCATGGAGCCTGCTTCTCCCTCTGCTTGTGTCTCTGCACCTCTCTCTGTCTCTCATAAATAAATAAAACCTTTAAAAAAAAAAAAAGAATTTCCGTTATGAGATTATTCTCTATCAAATGGCTAGAAACAACTTAAGAGTCCAACCTGGATAATAAGAATACATGATACATCCTTAGATATAATATTTTCTGAAAAGTGGTAGTGACTTTTTGAGAACTCAAGATACCGTTTACCACTTAAGGGAACGTGCAAACTAATAATTACAATATAACAGGATAACTGCTGTGACAGAGCAAGATGGGAACAACTGGAGGAAAGAGGGAAGGAGTCCCAGGATATTCGAGGTGGATCTTAAAGCATGTGTAGGAGTTTGAAGGCAGAAGGGAAAGAAAGGACGAAGTGGAGACGCCTATATTCTGCAAAAGAAGACTGGGAAGGTAACAGACCGCTTGAGAAAGGCTTGCAGGAGCCATACCTTTCATACAACCCCGGCGTGCAAACCGATAATGTTTCGTCAAGTGAGTGCAGGAGCCCAGCCCTGCAGGTGACTGGTGAACCTCTCCCAAGGCGGAAAGGTTGGGGATCCCTGGGTGGCGCAGCGGTTTAGCGCCTGCCTTTGGCCCGGGGCGCGATCCTGGAGACCCGGGATCGAATCCCACGTCGGGCTCCCGGTGCATGGAGCCTGCTTCTCCCTCTGCCTGTGTCTCTGCCTCTCCTCTCGGTCTCTGTGTGACTATCATTAAAAAAAAAAAAAAAAAAAAAAAAAAAAAAAAAAAAAAAGCCCAAGGCGGAAAGGTTGGCCCGCGGCCACGCCCACCGGAAGCGCTGGAAATGTCGTGAGGCCGCTGGCACAGGGCTAATCCCTGTGCTCAGGAGCGAAATAAGTCCCAGGGCTCACGTAGCCTCACCCCTAGATTTTCCAGCGGCGCCAAAAAGCGACCTGGAGTGTTGGCGCAGCGCGCAAGCGCAGTTGGCCGCTGGCCCTCGGCGGTGTGAAGTTTCACACCCGGATGGAGGTTGGGTGAGGCCTCACCAGCTGAAGAGAGCGACCCTGAGGTAGAGGTAGAGCACCAGGCCGAGCAGGGAGTCCACACGGAGCCAGAGGTCACCTGGGAACCAGAGTATTCCCTTCTGAGCATGTTGCCTTGGCCCTCATGGGCCACAGCCTCCCAAGCTGTCTCCCACTGCCCGGGGTCCTGCTCCCCGGTCTCAGGCCGGTCGGGGCCCCCACAGTTACCCCTTTCGCTTTGGTCCTCATCCCTTGAATCATCACCGTGTTCTCCCCGCTGCCCCATCTCTGAGGTTTGAGAGCAGAGGCCAGGGAAAAGAAGAACGTCTCTGGCCTTGTGGCAGCACTGCCACTTTAAGACGCCTGATTTCTCTTTGGTGGCTCAGGGTTTGGTCTGAATTGTTTCTCCCTTGAAAATTGTGCCTCTCCCGGCTTCCTGACCCAACCTGTTCAAGGACAGCGCTGCCCTGGTCTTTCCAACCCAGCAGTGAGCTTGGACAGGGCCAGGGCTGTTTGCCTAAGGTACTAGTAGTTCCAGACAAAATCGCTCTCTTCCCATGGTTTAGACCTCCCCTTGTCTGGAGGGCTGTGTAGCTGAAGGACGCTGGGAAATGCAAGGAGATGTTTGCTCTTTAACATTTGAATTTAGATGTCTTTTCTGGTCACCTGCACCTTCCTGCCAGTCACAGAGCCCACTCATTGTTGTCTTATACTTGTCTCTTTGTAGTCATTTTACCTACCTAGACCCAGAAGGCAATGAGTTTCCTGTCACTGGAAGTTCACTCCTCTGTGGCCTCGCCTGTGGAAGTTCTCACAAATGCTTCTTCCCCTCTGACCCAGATCATGTCTCATTTGGATGAAGCAGCCCGCCAGCTGTCCAAAAGTGGGACAACTCTCTATGCCGTGCTGGAGCTGAAGAAAGGTGCCTCACCTGAAGACATCAAAAAGGCTTACAGGTTCAAACATCAGCCTCTTATTAAACCCCAGAATTCCCCGCCTGCCTTAAGCCCTTCTCTTTCTACCTTGCTTTCTGACCCATTAAATCCTCACGCCTTCACTTTGGGTCACATGGGGCCATCATCCATTTCAATGTGGCATGGCCAGGAATTTAGATGTGGGCTGCTTGCCTCCCTCCTTTGCGCCACATCTCATGCATTCTTCTTTTCATCTAGAGACCTATCCCTGTCATTCATCCTACCTCCTTCCCCAGCCATTCCCCCACCATCCTCTCCCCACCCTCCTTTTGGGTATTGCCTGGGTAGGAAACTGGCCTTGAAGTATCATCCAGACAAGAATCCAGGGGATGCTCAAGCAGCAGAAATATTCAAAGAGATCAACACAGCCCACTCCATACTGAGTGACCCTAAGAAGCGGAAAATCTACGACCGGCATGGCTCATTGGGAATATATATATATGATCACTTTGGCGAAGAAGGCGTCACGTACTATTTTACGATGAATAGTTGTTGGTTCAAGGTATACAATTGTTCCTAGTCCCTTAAGTATAAGGAAGGAGGAGTGGCCCTCCTCTTGTCCAATAGCTGACCCTTCTCTCCCAGGACAGATCCTTCTGTTTTCTCATTTTCTTGGTGCTAAGGGGATTGAGGGAGGGGAGTGAAATGGAACTAAGAACTGCTGGGTTGAAAAAAAAAAAAAGAACTGCTGGGTTGAGGCCATCCTTTCCTACCTTTCAGACACTTGTCCTCCTGTGCGCTCTGCTCACCTGTTGCTGTTGCTGCTGCTGCTGCTGCTTTTGCTGTGGAACACTTAAGCCACCATCTGAGGAGGTTGCCAAAAGATATCAGCAGAATGTCCAGAATCAGCCTCCGAGGTCAGGTGAGAGCCATAGACAGATTCTGAGGTAAGAGCTGGATTAGGAATGAAAGAAATTGTTGGGGGTGAAACTCTGAACACCTAGTGTGGGAGTCTCAAGTCAGTTTTGAGGTAAAGTGAAGAAAGAGAAGGGGATATACTCTGAGGGGCTTATGCCAAAACTGATGGTTTGAATGTAGTATTGGCCTCTCATGACTGTTAGGCTAAGGAATGGGGTGGCAATTAAGGTAAGGAATGGTGGGAGAGTATCTAGAAAAGGCAGTAGTTGAAGACAAGCTAGTGGATGATGTTTATTGCCTTTACTGGGAGGGGAGATGAGGTGTCTGAGGAGATCATCTCCATCCCAAGGAGTTAAAGTGAGGCTTGACTGAAGTTCACTCTAGTGCCACCTAGTAATGCTGATGTGTAACTGCAGGGTAATGGTTTTCTCACCACTATATTCAAAATTGTTACTAAGTAATTGTATATGTTTTTCAAATTCCATCATAGGAAACAAGAGAAATTTTAGAAGAGGGGAAGATGATAGCGAAGATGATTTCTAAAATATGAAGAGGAGTGAGGTATATATGGAAGCTAAAATGCAGCAATAATCAAAGGATAAGAAAAAAACATACACTAACTTGTAATGAGTCATTAGTAGAAAGTTTGTATCTTATACTATAGACTTCAGGTGTTTATATCCTTACCCACAGGGGGCTTGCTTTGAATTCTGGGTCATCGTTCCTTCTGGTTAATAAGATGCCAACCTCTTTTGCCCACAGGTGCTGACCCAGCAAAGGGTGCCTGCCCATCCCACTGGACACGTTGAAGAGAGGAGCAAATAGCCCTGTCCTGACATTGACCCTGATTTCCCCCTCTTTTTTTTTTTTATAAGCATCCCAACTTCGGAAGCATTGATGGCATCTATCCCAGTGTGGATACCACCTCTGTCCTTGATGATACCACTGACCCGGGCAATACAAGGCCACCCAGCTATTCTTTTTAGCTCCAGTCCCAATTTTAATCTGTTTAGATAACAGCCCTCCCATCCCTACCCTTATGACTTCTCAGACAGTGGTGAGCATTCTTTTTCCTGTGCACTCTTTTTTCCTGTGCCTTGGGATTTGAGCCAATTTCAGCTGGTAGGGGCCCTGAGTCACTTGTAGTATCTCCACCAAGATCCTGATAACTGAGCAGGGTGGTTCCTATCCCAGAGCTACTCATCAGCTAACCCTCCTTTGTTGCAACACTGCACCAAGAACTTTTAGCATCAGCCTCATTCCTATAACCAGCACACCTTTCTGGGGCTGGTCTCACTTCTCCTGGTGCCCATGCACTTGATGTTGTCAGCCTCATTCTATGCCACCATGACTCAGCTCAGGCAAATTATGAATGCATTTGAGGTGTAGAGGTAGTTATCTCACCTTTGGATTCTGTCTGGACCACCACAGCACAACACTCCTCACCATGGGTCCTGTGGGCTGACCAAAGTTCATACATCAGTGGTTGCTTGCCTCCATCCTTTTTACCACATCTTATGCAGGCTTATCACCATATATGTTGTTCTTAAAATGGGCATGAAACATTTTATAGGGAAAAGATACTACTTTTACAGACCCTTTCCCCACTCGTGCCTCTTCATATTGCCTGTTTGGTAACCTCTCCACACCATTTATTTCCCATCCACCCAAGGTCAGAACTGAGTAACTCCTCAAACTTCTCTCTCCTGACTGGGAGAGGGACTAAGAAATGTCAGTAAATAAACGATCTTTTTTGTCCAACCCAATGCATTTGTTGGACCTCAAAAAGACGAATCATGCCTGGGATAGAGCAAAAGGCCCATGGGAGAAAAAGACAGAGGGTGGGTGCCCCTATCTGAGACCAGCCTGCTTTGGAAAGGAGGAGTCCAGAACAACTATAGAGTTGGGGCAGAGGCTTCCTGGAGCCTTGTGATTATGACTTTGTCAGTGCTCTAAAATTTCCCTGGAGACCAATTCCCCTGGTGCCCAAAATAGGTTCCTGGCACTCGGGTCCTTTCTGCTCAGCTCAACTTCTCTTGATTTCCCAACAAATTTAAAGTCCTTGGAGTTGCTCCAGTGATGTGTTCATGGACCAGATTCCCACACTTTCTCAGAGGCATGCTCATGAGGTCGTTCCAGGCCCTGGGGCAGCTGCCAGCTCTAGCGCCCTTAGCTTCTTTTCCTAGGGTGATACAAGAAAGTTCTAGGCAAGAACAAGAATGGACCGGAAGTTTTGGACCAGAGTCTTTCCCTCTAGTGTCTGATGCCCCTGTTTTGAATCACAGGGTTCAGCGGAACAGGGTGAGGATCACAGGTTGAGCCTTGGAGGTCCTGACTAGGTTTTGAGATCTCTCCTTCCACCCTGAGCCATGTATGGTTCTCATCCAGGCCATTTTAGATTCTGCATTGTTGCCCTAGAAGAAGAGCCCACACCAGAGCATGGGGGTCAGGGGCTCACCAGAGCCTACTGAGCGTGAGAGCTTGACATCTTTGCAGACCCACCTTTCACCATAAGAGTGGAGCTCACTCCTGCTCTTATGAGAGTCACCCATTCCTGAGTGAGTCAGGGTCACTCACTTGGTGACAGCTGTGGCTCGCCTTACATGAGCTAAATTGGGAGTTGGAATGTCATGCAGATGCCCCTTGTTCCCCACCCCCATGTTAAAATTAATCTCCTCTCTGGGAAGTGAGGGACAAACAGTACTGCCCATAGAGTGAACAAGAATCATTTGGGAAACAAAAGGAGAAATTTTCAGGGACAGAATCATTCAGGAAGGGAGGGACAGATAAAGCTACATGTGCCTGGCTGGGGTACAGAGCAAGGAATAAAGAGAAGTATCTGAAAACAGCTATCTGAAGACGAGGTGAATTGTTGGAGGAAGGGACAGGAGAGATAGCAGACCTATTTCAAGAGTGAGCAGTAGAAGGGACCATAAGAATCTACGGGCTGTCTAAAGTAAACGAGGAAGGGTCCAGGGGCAGTGAGGGAAGGCCAGGACTAGGGCCAAGGCCAGGGCAGGCATAATCGCTGAGGGGATGAACTTCACAGTGGGTTTCAAGCCGCTGCTAGGGGATGCACATAGCATGGACAACCTGGAGAAGCAGCTCATTTGCCCCATCTGCCTGGAGATGTTCTCCAAACCGGTGGTGATCCTGCCCTGCCAGCACAACCTGTGCCGAAAGTGTGCCAACGATGTCTTCCAGGTGGGCCAGGGATCGGGGGAGGGCAGGGCCAGGTAAAGCAGTGTAGATTTGTGGGAGACTTCTCATCAGGTCAGAGCTGAGACCAGAAGGTGATGGGGCAGAGTACTCTATGAAGTGGGTGGTGTCTGTCCTGGCGGAAGAGCAGAAGATTCGGGGTCCTAGTAGATCCCAAAGTAAGCATGAGTCAGCAACTGCTCTGCAGGCTGGCAAGGACAGCCTATGCATGCCTGGACAGCAGCTGGAAAGCTGGTATCTGCAGAAGAGAGAAGACCCCCATAGAAACTAGAAACTGGGAGGGAGGTGGTCCTACCCTAAGCTGCTTAACAATCTGTACTGGACTCTCTATTCCAGTCTAGAGTTTCAGATTTTGAGAATGATATGGAAGATTTGGAGAAAATATCAATGAGATAATGAAACATTAAAAAATAAGCCCTATGAGCACAGTCCATGATGAAAGTATTTGTATTTGAGGCCAAGCTTAACACATCCATCTTTTGGGGCAGAGTGGGAGTGGGTAGGAGATTGGGAATTCTCCCCAACTAAAGTTCACACTTGTGCCCCACTCCAGATTGGTCAATAAAGGGGCCTGCTGGTTAAAAAGCATTGTGGTCACTTAAGTAGAGAGAATGTAGAGAAATGCAACCAGCTTTGGTTTATGTGCGGTCATGGGGCAAAGCATAGCTAATCAAATTCACAGATGTCATTTTAGCTACTGGTTTCAAAAAGAAATGCAGCATATACCAGAATGGTTTATAAATGGATTTTCTATTTTGACCTCTGCCACTGGAAGAAAGATCAGAGAAAGTAAGGGGAAAAGTTGCATACACATACACACACACACACACACACCCCTTGCAAATGAAGTAAAATATCTGAATAAACCAGAGCTAGCTAGCTTAGTAGGCAGGGCAGTGTTAAGGAACATCACTAACACATATTCTTCACCTGTATCAGAATTCAGGGAGAAATGTGTTGAACGCAAATGATTTTAAAGTTAACCAAGAAAATGCTTCTTTTTTTTTTTTTTTTTTTTTTTTTTTTTTTTGTTCTTTGGGGCAGCATGTTTGGGAAAAAATAATGGGCTGGCTAAGTCAGGCTGTCCCATAGCTGTGCCCTGTGACCTATCCTTGGCAGTCTGCCATCTTCCTGTTGAAGCCCATTCCCATCTCCTATTCTTCTGTGTCTTAGCCTGCCGTTACATTGTTTGGCTCCAGAATATCTCAGAGCCAAGGATTTTCCCTCTCTGGGAAGGGCTGACTGCTCTGTCTGCTTATCCTGGACATCAAGTCATGTACTAGAGGCTTCGCCTTGCCCACTATTTTAGTTTTCCTCAGGCTAAGTACATTTCTGAACATCCTTCAGTCAGATGCCTAGGAGGGAATGGCAACAAGGTTTTGCCATCACTTTTCATGAATTTGTAGTGAAACATCTTTCCATTAGATCTGGAAATACATGAAAGCAAAGAGAAGTTTTGAAAGTGAAGGTAATCTGTCCTATTAAAAAAAAAAAAGCCACCAGAGTATCAAAGTACGAAGCATATAGTATCATCGGGCAGAGGGTCCCAGGGAAAAGCTCTCTGTATGGAGGCTACAGAATGTTTAAGTGGCCTCCCTTGTTCTAGTCAGTGCTCTATATCCAGGTGCACCATTTTGGTGCCTTAAAGCTCTGAAATACTGATTGGACCCAGAGAGAACTGAGACTGGGCTGAACCCTATGCAGAATGTTTGGGAAACAACATGGTTCCCAGAACTTTGAGATGGTTCTGTGGATCTGGACTGATATGTCTCTTTTAAAGTGCAGAGCACCCCTGGGCATCCCCCACCAAGGAGAAGAGTGAACAGCTCATTTCCTTGCTCTGCTTTATTTGGGGCAGCCTGGTGGGAGGCTGACCCAGTTCTTTGGCTGCACTTATGTATATACATCTCAGTAGTTCTCCCTCTGAAAGATGAGCATATTTAGTTTTTTCACACATTGCCTCCACATTTTGACAACTGTAGGCATAATCAGATTGTCTGTTTTCTAAGTATGGGAACAAGAATAAGACTTTTGGTAACTCTATCTTAAAACCACTTAGGAAGAATACCCTGAGAACATTGCCTAGAAAGTTAATAGAACTTATAAAAGTTACAGTGTCACACACACACACACACACTTTAAAAAATAGTATAGGAGTTTATAGCATGAAAAATGACTACCTCAGGCTCTCACTTCCCTTCTCCAAATAGAGGTAGCCATTTCCAATTTTCTTGGGTACCCTCCCAGAGATTTTCCATGGATAGGTCCACCTATGTTTGTGTGTTTAAATTACACTCATTGTCCTAAATCTGCTTTTGTTCACTTACTCTTTCTGTAGTTGTTCCATCTGCACACATTCAGATCCGCATTTTCATTTTAAAATGGCTGCAGAAGTGTGCCTGGGTGGCTCAGTCTGTTAAGCTTCTGACTCTTGATTGTGGCTCAGGTCATGATCTCAGGATCATGAGATCAAAACCCTGTGTGAGGTTGAGCCTGGGTCCTGCTTGAAATTCTCTTTCTTCCTCTCCCTCTGCCTCTCCCTGCCCTTCCCCCACTCTCGCTCTATAAATAAATAAATAAATGGTTGCATAGTGTTCCATTGTTATGATTGGACTGCAGTCTATTTAAATCAGTCCTCTGAAACATTTAGATGGTGTCCAGTGTTTTGCTGTCCTAAAAACTGCTGTGATGGACAACAAACAAGAATTTTAGGGTATTGTGGGGCACCTTGCTGACTCAGTTGGTAGAGCATGAGATCTTGATCTTGATCTCGGGGTTGTGAGTTCAAGCCCACGTTGGGTACAGAGGTTACTTAAACATTAAATTTTTTTTAAATAAAAGAAGTTTAGAGAATTGTGATTTTATAACATCGGGTTAATTAGAGAGCCAGGAAAAAAAATCTGGAAAGTTAAAACTTTTAATTGAAAATGTTGAACAGTATTAAGGGTTTGGGAGAAAATCATCCAGAATCCTACCTCCCCCAACACAGTGATTTTCACATTTGTGTATTACTTTCAAGCTCCTGTGGCCATGCATATCTTTATATAGCTGCCATCACAATTTAACTAGTTTTATTTAGAACTGTAATACTTCTCTCCCTCACTCTGAATTTAAAGGGAAAAGACACCGAAATATCACATTAACCCCCTCTAATTTCTCCCTCCCTCTTTCTCCACACTTGCACCCACTCAGCTACCAAGCACTTTGACTAGAGGAAAGCTGTTGGTGTGGGAATTTGACACAAACATCTTCCCATGCGTTTCTGTATTTGTAAACTCTATTCACTCCTAAACTCCTTTAAGCAAGCCTTCAGTTTATTTTTATACCTGCCCCCACTTCACTGTGGGCACTTGTTTATGAGCTGCAACCTGTTGTAATTTAACAGACAACCAGAAGGCCTTAGAAGAAGGTTGTTGAGGAACAGCTTTTCTGGAAGGTGTCCATTTAGGGAGAGATTTGCAGATATGAGCATACGAAGAAAAGGGCCACCTGCTCTAATAAGGGGCAGCCTGGGAAAGCTATGACTTCTGTTTCACTCCACCCTGAAATCTAATTCCTTATCGGTTCATTGTAAAGACCTGCTGTCATCAAGGAGAGGCCCATCTCCTGAGGGCACCAGGACCTCCGGAGCCCAACCATGGCAGGTCTCCTTTATGAGAAATCAGTTCACTGAGAGTTTGTGAATGCCATTTACCTTGTAGCAGAGTTAAGGATCTTGCTTACTTGATGGAAGAAACTTACTTAATGGAGAACAAAAACCTAGACTGAGACTAGCTCCTGGGTTCTGATCCCACCAGCTTCTTCCTTTCTTGTCATGTGATGTCAATCGGGCTATTTTACCTCTCAAGCCTGTTGACATATAGATTCAAAGGATGCTTTAACATCCTTGTAATTCTAACAATCTGATTTCACAAATTCAAGAAACCTTATTATGGATTTCTTTTTTTTTTTAAGTTTATTCGCTAATTTTTTTAGTAATCTCTATACCCATCATGGGGCTCGAACTCACATTACTGAGATCAAGAGTAGCATGCTCTTCTGACTAAGCCAGCCAGCCACCCCTGGATTTTCCTTTTTAAAGCATTTTTTATTCTGTTACCAGTGTCCTAATTTTGACTCACTCTTCTGCTTTTCAATCTTCCTTCCAGCCAGTCTCCTGTCACAGAGCCTTGGTGCCAGGCTCTTTGCTAGGTCAGGCAGAGCCAGCCCTCCACTAAGAATCCCTCTCCTACCCACAGCTCAGCTTTTGCCGACATCTGAATTATTCCAAGACTCTTCAATATTTTTCCAAATGTCTGGTCTTCTGTCTACCATTTTCCTGTGGTTTCTCCAGTATACTCTGAAGATCTGGCTCAGAAGACCTGCATGGTCCACTATTCATCATTGGCCAGATCACCATTTTGGGGAGATAGCCTCCAGATCAGCAGGGGGAAGGGCAGAGGGAGAGGGAAAAGGCAGGTTCCCTGCTGAGCAAGGAGCCTGGTGTGTGGCTCAATGTAGGGCTCTATCCCAGGCCCCTGGGATCATGACTTGAGCCGAAGGCAGGTGCCAAACCATTCAAGCCACCCAGGTACCGCTAGATGGAACATTTCTATTAGATGCTATGAAACATTACCAAAAAAAAAAAAAAAAAAAAAAAGGGAAGTACCATATAGCCTAAAAGACATCTCTCGGCATGTATGCCACACGAAAGCCTTGAACATAGCCTAGAATTAAATTCTATTTATTTACTCCATTCCATTTCATCCTCCACAGTAGAGAAAGAATAGTTATTTCATGTCCTGTAGTTCTATGTGGTCATATACTCTTAGGATTGTTAACAACTCTTTGTGCAATGCTTTATCACTTACAGAGTACGTTCACATGAGTGATTCCATTTGAGTTAGATAGAATGGATGTGATTTCCATTTTATAAGGAGAGCTGGACACAGCTTATAGACATACAAACAGAGGGACAGAGCAGGGACATAAATCTAGGTCTTCTATTTCCTAGAGTCTCTACACATCATCTCATTGGCACAGGAAATTTTTCTCTATGGGACTGACTTTCTTGTGAAAATGTAAGATCTCAGGAAAGAACAAAGACATTTCTGTGTGCAATAGAGCCCATCAGTTATTTTTTCAGTCCTTTTTTGAGTTAAGTACAGGTCTATTGCCATATGCCTCTACACAATTGTTTACAAAAGTTTATATCTTAAAGAAGATGTTAATTCAAAGATGCATTATATCCAGTGTAGTTTATTGAGTTCAGAGCAGGTCTATTCCCTGTACTTCTACACAGTCATCTACAAAAACTTGTATCTTTTTTTTTTACTGTTTTTATTTTAATTCCAGTTAACATACAGTGTTATTTCTTAGTCTTGAAATAGATAAACAGAAGCAGAAGATGGGATTTTGCTAACTTGCTATTAGTCAGTTGAGAGATCGTTAGTCCAATGTAGAGACGATCAGCTATGAAGTTATCATAAGCATGTTGCCGTCCACACCTTAGTATGTGAGATTCCTGTGTGTGGTGAGACCATGTAGAACTTACAATCAGAGCAGGAAGTAATCTATTTTTGGGCCATGGACCCCTTTGTCAGTTTGTAAAGCCTGTGGGCCCTAAAGGCAATGTCTGTGGCTTATGTAAGAAAAATATTTTTAAATGCATAAAATATAACTCCTATGATTATAAAGACACTGGATCATATTAGAACACGGCATGCATTCTCATACATTCTCAACAGGGCTGATATTGCCCCAAGTATATCCACAGCATTAGAATTTCTTGTTATGATTTTATTTTAAAATTTTTATTTAGTTTTTACTTTCATGTAAAAGTTCTCCCCAACTTCATTGAGATATAATTGACAAAATTATACATATTTAACATGTGCAAATTTAAGGATTTGATATTGCGAAATAATCACCATAACCAAGTGACTTAACATATCCATTCCCTCACATAGTTACCACTGTGTGTATGGTGTACTGCTCTCTTAGCAGTTGCCAAGTATACAATATACCATGACTAATTCCAGTCACCATGCTATACATCAGATCTCCAGAACTGATTCATCTTATAATGGAAAGTGTGCACCCTTTGACCAGAATCTTCTCATTTCCCCCAATACTGGGAACCACCTTTCTACTCTATGCTTCTATGAGTTTCGCTTTTGTAGATTTTTGGCACTAAAATTTAATGGGGGAAGGAATTGATATCGGGGGCAGGGAATGTCTTAAAAGATTCCTGGAAGGAGCAGTAATGAATACAAGCTTGAGAAGCACTGGAATAAATTACCAGAGTAATTAGAACATGTTTGATAGAGTAATGTATGTGCTTCTGGATTAACATATTAAATCACTAGATCAAGCAGTGGGCTTCAAGTAGTTTAGAAGTAGTGATAAGCATAAATTATTTTCGGATATTTGAGCAACAACAATAATGTGATGTGAAAATGCCTGTGATTTCTGTGGGCAACAAAATACCACTAAAACTACTGTGGTTTGTTGCTTACCTTTATAACCTAGGAAATGCCCAGTTTCTGCTAAAGGCTAGTGAAAATCAAGGTGTGATTTTTTTTTTTTTTTTTTTTTTTTTTTGTCATCCGTGTTTACAGAAATCTAGTCAAGGATCTTTGGGGGCTGCATTCCCCAAGTTAAATACTCTTGCATTTCAGGCACCAGCATCTTCCCAAGTATCAGGCTTGAAATGCCTGAATAGTCTTTGACTTTCTCTTCTGCCCCTGACCTAACCATGTCTATGTGAATGGTCAGCCCTACTGATCTACCTCTGGCATCCCTCATCTTTCCAAGATAACTCAGGGAGGGGGTAGGCCCATGACTTGCTTTGACTATGGCACTTGCTTCCCAATTGATCTGTGCCTTTAACCTCTCTCTCTCTTCACACCTATCTAAATTACCTCGCCTAGATTAATATTCACTCTCATTTTCTCTCCTAGTTCAGAAACCTTGCCTACAAAATTAAGTTCAGATCTTTACCCTTGAATTCAAAGCCCTCTGATTTTACCATAATTTTTAAAAAATAAAATTTAAAAGGGATGCTTGGGTGGTTCAGTCCATTAAGCATCTAACCCTTGCTTTCAGCTCAGATCATAATCTCATGGGTCATGAGATTGAGCCCTGCATTGGGCTCTGTGCTCAATGGGAGTCTGCTTGAGGAGTCTCTCCCTCTGCCCTCTCGCCAATCTCTCTCTTTCTCTCTCTCTAAAATAAATAAAATTGGGATGCCTGGGTGGCTCAGCGGTTGAGTGTCTGCCATTGGCTCTGGGTGTCATCCCAGAATTCCAGGATCGAGTCCCACATCAGGCTTTTCACAGGGAGCCTGCATCTCCCTCTGCCTATGTCTCTGTATCTCTCATGAATAAAGTCCTTTAAAAATAATAATAAATAATAAAATAAATAAAATATCTAAAAAAATTAATAAATAACATTTGAAAGCCCTTCATTTAAAAACTTACCTTTCTAGCTGCCCCCCCCCATGTCTCCACAGTTTGTAGTTTAAAATCCTATAGTCTCTCTGGTCTCCTAAAACTCTTTACTACCTAGCCGTCTGCTACCTGTGTACTGTCTTCAAATGGTAGTTCTTGAACATCCCCTCCCTTGAACCACCATGGTTCTTTACAGTTCTAGTGATTTATCTTCGTGGTTTTTATGGCACTCTGGCGCCCCCTTTCCAGTCATGTCAGGACTGAGCATTGCATTTTTTAATATTTTATTTTATTTTTTCTTAAGTACCACATCCGACGTGGTGCTGGAACTCAACCCCAAGATCAAGAGTCGTATGCTCCACCAACTGAGCCAGTAGGCACCCCGAATTTTTAAAAAGTAAAAGTTCTTTTTCAAACCTCAAAGTCTTTTTTTTTTTTTAAGATTTTATTTATTTATTCATAGAGACACACAGAGAGAGAGGCAGAGACACAGGCAGAGGGAGAAGCAGGCTTCATGCAGGGAGCCCAACATGGGACTCGATCCCGGGTCTCCAGGATCAGGCCCTGGGCTGAAGGCAGGCGCCAAACCGCTGAGCCACCTGGGCTGCCCAGCCTCAAAGTCTTTGTACAAAATTTGGAAATTATAAAAAAAAGGAAGGAATAACCCACAATTCTATCACTCAGTAATAATTATTGAAAAAATATTTAACTTTTATTTTTATGCATTTTAAAAGTGATTCCTTATTGAGTGACATTTGAGAAATGTAGATGAATACAAAGAAGAAAATTTTTATTTATTTATTTTTTAAAGATTTTATTTATTTATTCATAGAGACAGAGAGAGAGAGGCAGAGGAGAAGCAGGCATCATAGGGAGAGCCTGATGTGGGACTGGATCCAGGGTCTCCAGGATCACACCCTGGGCTGCAGGCGGCGCTAAACCACTGCACCACCAGGGTTGCCCAGAAGAAAATTTTTAAATCATCCATTTCAAAATTGGGATCCTATTTATAAATTTATATCCTACTTTTTTCATTTAAAATCATAACATGAAAAAAAAATAAAAATAAAATCCTAACATGAGTATCTCCCCGGGCTATGAAGAACTGTGCTAAAGATAATTGCATAATAATTCCATAACTTGTTTAATTGTTCTTCTACTGTCAAATAACCAGTATATTTCCAATATGAAAATAAATTATTATTTATTATGATTACAAAAATAGTACAGGTGTATTATATAAAATTCAAACCTCATAGATAATACAAGTGATAGAACATGTAAATACATCTAAACACACTAGGACTATTTCAGAGATGGGATTTCAGGAACTACTTATATCTGACAGCAAGAGGGTCCTCCATGGATAGCTATGGGGAGGCACAAACAAGAGAGACCTTGGATCACAGGAGTCAAAGTTAGAGATAGTGGCCTCAGTGGTGTGAGAGGGCAAGGTTGTTATAAAAACCACCAGCTCCCTTCCCCATCTCACAGGCAGATACCCTCACAGGTCAGGGTATCTGAAATTCTTTTTTTTTTTTTTTAAGATTTTATTTATTTATTCATGAGAAATACAGAGAGAGAGGCAGAGACACAGGCAGAGGGAGAAGCAGGCTCCCTTCAGGGAGCCTGATGGGGAACTCCATCCGAGGACCCTGGGATCATGACCTGAGTGGAAAGCAGGTGCTCAACCACTGAGCCACCCAGGTGCCCTGGCATCTGAAATTCTTAACCATATTATATCCATCAAGGCCCATTGCTCAGGGAACCTCAGCCTTTGGAGGAGGTGCTAAGTGCAGATCCTTCTTTTTAGATATGAGGAGATTGAGACCCTGAGAGAAATTGTTTTCCTAAGGTCATAAATGGCAAATCCAAATCCAGATCTTCAGATCATTGCTACTTTTCATTTATTGTGCTGCTTTAAATGCCTTCTGTTAAAATATAGAAATGATGGGGTGTCTGGGTGGCTCAGTGAGTTAAGCATCTGCCTTTGGCTCAGGTCATGATCCCAGGGTCCTGGCTCCCTGCTCAGCAGGGAGCTTGTTTCTCTCTCTCCCTCTGCTTGTGCTCTCTTGCTCTCCCAAATAAATAAAATCTTTAAAAATAATAATAAAATATAGAAATATTACCAAGAAAGGGTAACAATTTTATCCATATATCCAGTATAGATGACTTTCTCAAAATAATCACCCAGCATTTGAAAAAAAAAAAAAATAGGGGGGGACATGAGACAAGTTTCGATTGAGGAGGGAGTCAGGAAAGGGTTAGAGTGACTCCCCAGATTTCATTCTCGTTTTGCCTTCCTAATTTTTGCCATAGCTGTGTACCACCTGTGCTATGATTGATTATTTCTCTTAAAAGGACTCACTTTTGAAGCGTATTAAATATTTACTTGATCTTCATTCTAAATGACAAAATCCTCGAAAAATCACTAGCTATATGGACTGGTTATTTTTTCTAATATGCACAAATTAAATACATGAAAATTTTCAGTGTCCATCCTTATACCACCTAAAATCTTCATGCCTTTCATCAGTATGTATACCATACTTGGGGAAACACTGAGCTAGCTCACAGATAACACAGAGTGGGCCTCTAAGCAACATGAATGTGCCAAGAATTAAAGAGCATGGAAAACCCAAAAGATAAACTTAACTGGGGGATCCCTGGGTGGCTCAGTGGTTTAATGCCTGTCTTTGGCCCAGGGCATGACCCTGGAGTCCCAAGATCGAGTCCCAAGATCGAGTCCCAAGATCGAGTCCCACATCAGGCTTCCTGCATGGAGCCTGCTTCTCCCTCTGCCTGTGTCTCTACCTCTGTGTGTGTGTGTGTGTGTCTCTCAGGAATAAAAAAATAAAAATATTAAAAAAAAAGATAAACTCAGCTATTTCATTATTAGTCACATTTAGCAGTAATGTGAAAGGGTGCACGTGTGCGCTCACACACAAACGCAGACACACACACATATGCATGCCAGGGACTGACTAGCAAAGGATGTGGGGCATGGAGGTGGGTAGAGGAAACAGTGCTGAAGCAATCACAGAAAGGAGGGGATGCCCTGGAGCTTAAGAGGAAAGCCAGCCAGCTCGCCCAGGTAGGATATGACAGGAGGACCTGAGCTTTGGCAGGAGACTATGGGACCCGTGGATGGCTGGGAAACCTGTGGTGGGCTGTGGTACCTACTCCAGGGAGCAGCACCAGCCAAACTGCAAAGAAGGCAGAGGTGTGACCCCCTCCCTACTACCTGCTATTGAGCTCTCCAGCTCTCCAGAAAGGTGCTCTTCAAACAAAGGATTTAGATTGGACTTGCTGAAACCGATTGTCTTTCAGACCCCTGGGTCCCAAGAGAATGGCAGTGATTAGCCAATGGGATGAGCTGCTAAAATGTCTTTACAGGCAGGGCAAGTGGGGAAGAGGTAGTGTGCTTTCTGGTCCACCTGAGTCTGAAGGGTTTTTAAAAAAAATTTTTTAGGGGCACTTAGGTGGCTCAGTGGTTAAGCACCTGAATTCTTGTTTGGGCTCATCAGTGATCTCATGGAATTGTGATCTCATGGGGTCTCAAGATTGAGCACTCAGCAGGGGATCTACTTGGGGATTCTCTCTCTGCTCCTCCCCTCACTCTCTCTCTCCCCTTCTCTCCAATGAGTAAATCTTTTAAAAAACAACAATAAAAAAACCAACCTACTTTTTAAAGATTGTGGCACAATGCATAATATATGTTTATCATCTTAACTATTCTTTAGTGTGTAGTTCAATGTCATTAACTATATTCACATTGTTGTATAACCATTCCAAACTGAAACTCTGTACCCACTAAAATAACAACCCACTGCCACACTCCCTAGGCCCTGGCAACCCCCATCCTACTTTTTATCTCTGTGAATTTGACTATTTCAGGTACCTCATATAAGAGGGATCATGCAATATTTGTCCTTTCGTGATAGGCTGATTTCACCTAGCACAATGTCCTCAAGGGTGACCCATACCGTACCATGTAGTCCTGATTACTTTTATCCTGCTATTTTCCACTACCATCTATGTGACTTCTATCAGCGTCATGCATTCTACTTCCCACTATAGTGTCAAATGTGGATTTTGTTTCTATGCTGATAAGATATTTTACATGATTTCTTAATTCTGCCAGTTCAATTCTCTTCTCTAGCTCTGATCACTTATAGCTCTTCTTTAAAAAAAAAAAAAAGTATTTATTTATTTATTTATTTATTTATTTATTTATTTATTTATTTATAGAGCATGAGAGAGAGTGCACACACACAGGGTGTGGGTGGTGGCAAGGAGCAGAGGGAAAGAGACACGAAAACTCAGCATAAAGCCCAGAGCCAGATGCGGGGCTCAACCACACAACCCTGAGATTATGATCTGAACTGAAATTAAGAGTCAGCCACTTAGCCAACTGAGCCACCCAGTGCCCCTTTACTTACATCTCTTCTTTAATCAAAGAGACTATGTTTTCTTTATTTCTTTAAAAAGGTTAGACTGAGTTTCTTTTTTCTTTTTTTTTTTTTGAAAGAGTTTCTTAGAGCAATTCTTCTTCCGAAATATTCTTCCTCTGTCCTTTGCTTGTCATGCCTCTTTTTCCTTTTTTTTTTTTTTTTTTAATTTATTATCTTGGCTTATATCTCCTATTGGATCCTTTCTGCTTGCCATTCCTCTTTGAATAGGGGTAGTTCTATTTGAGGCTGAGGGTGAATCCTTTACTCAACCCTCTGTTTACCTTGGCTTTCTTCCACTGTTCACTTAAATCTAAACTGGCTAGCTAGATATTATCATTGATTTGCAATCTCTGTTTAGTCCTTTGGCTTCTTTGGTGAATTAGAGGGGTATGACCTGGATTAGTAGGCAATTGAGTGTCTCAGTTTGGTTCTGTTGCCTCAGAACACTTTTCACACATAATCTGAGGAACTGTCTCTCGGCGGGGCATGTGGAAATCCATGGGAGGAAGTCTCCCTGAGATTTGAGCTATTTCCTTTCCTTTTCACAGACAAATAGGTCATTCTGGTTGCAAGCTGGGCCCTTATCTTGCTTTGTTGGGTTTGGGTTTGATGGCTCATATTTTGTTTATCTCTGCTCAAATAACATCAGTCCACAGTTGCACAGCTGACTTACATTGTTTTTCCTTTCCTTTATGAAGGGTTGGTTAAACAGATTCACTAAAATCTGTTTAGCCTGAGATTCAGAGAGGCAAATGTTAGCTCTGGGCATCATTCTTCAGGTGGCCTCAATTTTATTGCATCTGACAATGTGGTATATTGATTTTTAGGGTGGACTCTGGGGTCAGAGTGCTTGAGTTCAAATATTGGTTCTGCCACCCATTATCTGATGACCGTGAGCAATTGATTTAACATCTCTCGGCTACAATTTCCTATCTTTGAAATGCAGCTAATAGTAGTACCTATTTCATAAGGTTGATAAGAGGCTTAAATGAGTTAATACAAATGAAAGGACTTAGAGCAAAACCTGGCATAAAGTATGTGCCCAATTAGCCACTGTTACTATAGCTCCTATAGTCCAAGTGAGGGAGTAAATGTTCATTTTCTCCACCATATTTACAAGAAATTCTTGAGGGTTAAATTCAGTGATGCCTGGGAAGCCCATAGCGTGGTGCTCAATACATAATAGGCCCTCAAAACATGTGTCAAATGTTAAATAATGAGTATGGAGAAAGGGGGGAGACAGTGTGGGAGGAAAATAGGTGAAAGACACTACTCAGAAGTTTGTGCTCTGCCCTAAGACTTTAGAATATTGCCCCCTTTCCAGCCATTCAAACATTCACTGAGCACCTTCAGATGCTAGCCACCAGCTAATCAAAGAGAAGTAAGATCCCTCCAGGGTTAGGGTTCTCCCAACACATCCTTACTCACTTGTATTATAAATAATGAAAGCTAATTGTATTAAGCAAAAGCCAGGTGTTCTTACACTTTAACCCATTCCCTAAACTAAACTCAGCAGTATTGATACAATTCTAGCTATGGAGAAGGACAAAGGCACAGACACAACCTTGGATAATCTCAAATTAAACCATTTGGCTTTATGATGGCCTGAAGTGTTAACTTCTTATAATTTACAAGAAATCCCCCCAAAATGTGACATTTGTGGCATGCCAGTCACTCTTGCCAAGACAGGTTTGCGCACTTCACAGGAGCCACATTTCCTGCCTTGTCTACATCTCTTGCTTTTAAAGGTTCAAACAAGACCGTGGACTTGGATGCCCTCTATGTATTCTGGGTGCTGTCACACACACATAAGGGGCCCTCTGGCTGATAACCAGTATAAGGATTTGGAGAATTTCATCAAACTCACCCACAGGAAATACATCTAAATTTTCAAAGTCATAGGTGACTATTTTCTTCATTACTCTCTCTGAGTCCATGGTCTTCCAGCCAGTCAAGACTAGGTCCTCCAGTAAATGACAGAAAACCCAAAATAGCACTGGCTTAAGGAAGCTAAAAATGTGTTTCTTCTCTCAAGCAGAAATATAGGTAGGCACTCCAGGACTGCTTCATCAGAGACTCACTTCTTTTATCTTGTTGCCATTGTCATCATGTGACTACCTCCTGGCTCAACATGGCTGCTTCAACTTGAGCCATTCCATCTTCATTCCAGCCAGCAGGAAGGAGAAAAGAGTAGGCGGTGCCCCTCCCATTATAGACACTTCCTAGAAATGGCACAAAACATTGCTATCTACATCCCAGAATGCAGTCGCCTGGTCACACTCAGCTGGAAGGGAGGCTTGCACACACAGCCTTTATTCCATGTGTCTTGGTTAAAAAATTCAGAGGCTCTATTATTGAGGACAAGGTGAATATGGAAGAACAAGAAGTCTCTGCCAGTCTCTTATCTCTGCTGCTGTCCATAGTGGACTCTTTTGTCTTCTCTGAAGACCAGCTTTTCTGTTCACACTTTCTGACCTCTCCCACTTTCCACTTCCACTTGCACAAGACTACAGGTGGCCACAGTCAACTTTTTGCCTAACTCCACAGGTCTTTTCAGTTTCAAAGCTGCAAGTGGTCTAGCCACCGCCACTTCCCAGTTTCAATTCCAAATTCTGGAGAAGCAAATTTGATTGGTTCTGCTTGGATCAGGTGATCACTTTCTCAACTCTGAGCCAATCATCTGTGGCCTGGACCGTGGCAGGGTTCTTGCTTTTAGGATGGGATGGAGCAAGTTCTCTTAGAGGTGTAAGTGATGACCATCTCTTGTAAATCTTCCTTCTGAGCTCACTCTTTTTTTTTTTTTTTAATTTTTATTTATTTATGATAGTCACAGAGAGAGAGAGAGAGAGAGAGAGAGAGAGAGAGAGGCAAAGACATAGGCAGAGGGAGAAGCAGGCTCCATGCACCGGGAGCCCGACGTGGGATTCCATCCCGGGTCTCCAGGATTGCGCCCTGGGCCGAAGGCAGGCGCCAAACCGCTGCGCCACCCAGGGGTCCCTGAGCTCACTCTTATCATACATAATACCCAGCTTGCTGGATGTAGTTGTCGGTTTGCTGGGTTTGCTTGCCTTTAGGGCAGGGATGTGTTTGTTTATATCTTATCCCCAGGGCTTCACAATTACCTGGCATGCTTAATATTTGTTGTAGAATAAATAATTCAATCTAGTCCTTAATTTTACAGAGATTGAATGCTTGCTCAAATTTACACAGTAGAACAGTGTTAGGGGCAGCAGTCCTGACTCAGTCTCTAAAATAGTTTCCTAGAATTACCCAGCATGACATGGCTTGTGTGCCCCATTGTTCAGCATTTGTTTCAACTTCCCTGCCAACGGCTCCAGAGAATCTCCCCCAGATGTGGTCCAAGAGAGCCTCAGGAGGACATCGCCTGCACCACAGAATCCATTTCCAATCTTGGCCTTCCTGTCAACATCAGTGTCTCCCCACATGTGCAAGCTGGGCCTTTTTGAAGAGATTCCATCCTGACTGGGCCTTTACCAAAGTTAGGCTCTGGGTGCAGGGATACTTAAGAAGTAATGAGGCAACAGTGGGAAATAAGATCTCCATGGCTACCCATCTGCGCTGCTCTCAGAGGAGGAAGGCCCCGCCATTGGAAAGAGCTGATGTCTCCTCTTCCACCATTCTCCTGCACCTCAGCCCTTTCCTGACCTTTCCTCCTGCCTCCTCCCTGTTCCCTCATGCCTGCCTCACTGCCTGTTCTCTCATGCTACTTGTCTCTATAGGCCTCGAACCCTCTGTGGCAATCCCGGGGCTCCACCACTGTGTCTTCAGGAGGCCGTTTCCGCTGCCCATCTTGCAGGCATGAGGTTGTCCTGGACAGACATGGTGTGTATGGCCTGCAGCGAAACCTGCTAGTAGAGAACATTATTGACATTTACAAGCAGGAGTCTTCCCGGTGAGCTGTTGGGACCTCTTGTCTCTCTAAGGAGCAGGGCCTGGGACACAGAGGGGGAACTCATCAGCCAAAAGGGAAGGGCTGAAATGACCAGCCTGTTTCTTTAGTTTAGAGATAAGAGTGCCGGACCCTAGGAGGGGGAAGGACTTGCCCCAGGTCACCCAGCTCAGGGGTCTCTGATCCTGGTCATGCTTCCCTTGCACCCTCTCCAGCTGGGGAGTGGCTGGTGGTCCACCAGCAAAGTCCTTGCCAGCCCTCTGTGACGTCCTGCCCTGTGAGACTTCCTTGCCCCCTGGAATAGAGGCTGTTCTCGAATCTAGCTCTTTGTATTCCTCTAATGAAGAGCACTATGGAAGTCACTCACCTGCTCAGCCCCAGCCCCAGCCCCAGCTGTGACTGGTAGCTGGCAAAGGCTGAAGAGAAGGTATTCCTGGGGCCCCACAATCGTAGGACCCACCTCTCTCCAGCCTGGCCACTGACCCTTGACCCTTCTGCCACCCTGCCCGCTCCCCTCCAGGCCACTGCACTCCAAGGCCGAGCAGCACCTCATGTGTGAGGAGCACGAAGAGGAGAAGATCAATATCTACTGCCTGAGCTGTGAAGTGCCCACCTGCTCTCTCTGTAAGGTCTTCGGTGCCCACAAGGACTGTGAGGTGGCCCCACTGCCCACCATTTACAAACGTCAGAAGGTATCAAGCAGTGGAGGGAGCAGGCATGGTGGGGCTGGGGACAGTGAACAGGGTCTCCAACTTCAGCCTCTCATTCCACTTGGTTTTAAAGGCTGGCAGATCAGGGCTACAGTCCCAGCTCTATGCATGACTCAGTGTGACCTTAGGTAAGTCACTCGACCTCTCTGACCCTGACTTTCCTCACTTATAAAATGAGGGTGAAAATGCCAACTTGTAAAGTTATTTTAAGGATACAATTAGATGGATACAAGCAACTTCAGTTTGGCAGCCTAGATACTCTCCAGGCCCTCTCACTACCACACAACTACATTTGACATAAAACATAATTTTAAAACTATATCAGTGGGGCACCCGTGTGGCTCAGTCGGTTGAGCATCTGACTCTTGATTTCAAATCAGGTCATGATTTCAGGGTTGTGAGATCAAGCTGCATGTTGGGCTCCATGCTCTACTTTGAGATCCTCTCCCTCTGCCCCTCCCCCTAGTCTCTCTCTCTCATGAACAAAATGAATCTTTTAAAAAAGGGAAATAAAAATTATATCAGAGGACAAATGTTGGCAGTATTCCTGAGCTAGACAGCTGAGACTATGCCTCCAGACTCCTGAAAGGTGGACACCTGAACTGAAGACCTCCACAAATCTTGGGTTAAACTGGAATCTCAGGAACTAAGGTAGTCAGATGTGCCACCGGCTTTTGACAAAAGCAAATGCAGAATCTGCGTGGAGGAAACCCACCCAATTTAGGCTCTTAGGGTTTCCTTAGATTAAGAACAACAAAATATTAATTCAAAAGTGAAGATACAGAAAGAAGTGTACCTGAGTGAAGTCGGTAGAAACCAAAATTAGAGATTAGACCTCTGAGGAATTCAGATATTGGAAATATTAAAGAATTGGGAATTACTGTGCATAAAATGATTTCTTAAAAGGATGGAATAAAACCTTAGCAATAATAGATTGCCAAACATGCAGATTTAACAAAGAGCCAAATAGAGCTTTTAAAAATGAAAATGTGATTGTTGAAATAAGACATCCAAAGGGTAAATTAAATAACAGATTCCTCTGAAGAAAGAATTAGCAAACAGGAAGGCAGGCCTGAAAAAGTAGCCTAGGATGCAGCACTGGGAGAGGAGAAGGATGAGCACATATGTCTCCTCAGAGTCACAGAATGAGCAAATAAAGAGAATGGAGATGAGGTAATAGTATCCTAAGGAATAATTACGAAGAATTTTTCTGAATTGATGGAAGGCGTGAATCTACAGACGAAGCATTTAGTCCAGGGCCTGGCAATTGGTGGATATTTGGCAAATGTCTGTCCCTTTCTCATTTGTTGATGGAGGCCCTCCTCTTTCCATCTCCTTACAGAATCCACAAATGTGCTTTCACACTTCTTGGACAGTACCAAGCCACTAGATCTCTGGAATAGCTACACTGCTGGTGGAGTGGAGGGACAGTCCTCTCCTAGGCAGCCCTGGCTGGGGTGGGAAGGGTACAGCTCTAGACAGGGTCCTCCAGCTCTAAGTGCTGGCCTGTGTGTGTGGCAGAGCGAGCTCAGTGATGGCATCGCAATGCTGGTGGCAGGCAACGACCGTGTGCAAGCAGTGATCACACAGATGGAGGAAGTGTGCCAGACCATCGAGGTGAGTCTGGGTTGGGAGAGAGGGGAAATTTCTGGGTTCCTGGTGGAGGAGGGAATCACAATTAGTGGGATATGCTTAGCCAAGCTACTAGGTTTGAGTTCCCAGGGTAGCTCCGTGACTTTGGTCCAGTTACTTCACTTCTCTATGCTTTGTTTTAAACATATAAAATAATGATAATAATATGATGGCTACCTCACTGGGTATTTTTGAGAATTAAATGAGATAATATAAGTAAAAACTAGGACCAGAGATACTTCCGAACTCCTTTAAAATATTGTATTTGCTAAAGAGAGAAAATCTCAAGTTTTCACAAGAAAAAAAATTGTAACTATATGTAATGATAGATAACTAGACTTGTGATCATTTCACAATATGTACAAATATGATCATTTCACAATATGTACATTTCACTACATTGTACATCTGAAACTAATATAATGCTAAAAGTCAATTATATCCCAATTTTTAAAAATCTTGTAATTGGTATTACTGAAAAGACCTGGGTTATCAGCAGCCCGTGGCTATGGGTGGGGTACTTTCCTTCCTGTCTGTGCCGCCTGTTTACTGGGGAGTGGGACAAGTAGGTGCGTGCTCTCCCAGCTAGAAATCTTATCCTTGCTCCGCTCTTTCAGGACAACAGCCGGAGGCAGAAGCAGCTGCTTAACCAGAGGTTCGAGGCCCTGTGCTCCGTGCTGGAGGAGCGCAAGGCCGAGCTGCTGCAGGCGCTGGCCCGCGAGCAGGAGGAGAAGCTGCAGCGCGTCCGGGGCCTCATCCGCCAGTATGGAGACCACCTAGAAGCCTCCTCTAAGCTCGTGGAGTCCGCCATCCAGTCCATGGAGGAGCCACAGATGGCGCTGTACCTCCAGGTGGGCGCTGGGGGAGGGCGGGAGGCCGCAGAGTGGCGGCAGTGGGGGCCTTGGCACCAGGAGGGCTGGGCTCCAGTCTTACCTCTGGCAGCCAACTGCCCCACGGCCTCGGGCAAGTCACCCAGTCTGAGTCTGTTTTCTCCTCAACGACCCGGGATATGCATCCGCGCCTACCGCGCAGGACTGTGGGCGCCAGCAATGGGACTTTGCCAGCGCTTGGCGCGGTGCTTACGCTCACCCTCCCTTCTTCCCTGCAGCAGGCCAAGGAGCTGATCAATAAGTGAGTAGGCGGAGCGGGAGAGGCAAAGAGGGGCTGCCTGGGCTCGGCTGCCCCGCAGAGCGGGTTGAGGGTGCTGCGGCGACTCCAGCTGAGCGGCTGCCGCGCCGCAGGGTCGGGACAATGTCGAAAGTGGAGCTGGCAGGACGGCCAGAACCGGGCTATGAAAGCATGGAGCAGTTCACCGTGAGCGTGGAGCACGTGGCCGAAATGCTGAGGACCATCGACTTCCAGCCCGGTGAGGGAGTGAGGATGGGAGGGGGCGGCGGGCGCTGGGACTGGGCGTCCCGAGGCGACGCGGGGAAGGGGGACGGGGGACGGGGGACGGGGGACGGGGGGGGGGGGGGGGGGAGGTCGCGGCCAGAGAAGCAGGGACTCCACCTCACGGGGTCTTCCTGGGGGACAGGCGCTTCCGGGGAGGAAGAGGATGAGGAGGTGGCATTGGACGGGGAAGAGGGCAGCGCAGGGCCGGAGGAAGGAGCGGCCGGATGGGCCGGAAGGTGAGTGTGGCCCGAGGGGCCTGGCGGGGCTGGCTCGACGCCCCGGGCCCCTCTGCAGTGAGGCCGCCCTGCGGCACCAGCGATCTTTGGTGGCCTCCCCACCCCCAGCGGGAGGGGCGCCCCCTAGCGCGCGTGCAGAAGTACACTCTCTTTCCCACCAGCCTTTCCTCTGGGGCTTTGGGAGACCAGGTTGGGTCGGGAGGTAGAGGAGAAAGCCACGTGGCTGGGGGAGAAGGGGCGAGCTGGGGTTCGGAGCTGCCTTGTTCCTCTGGAACGCCCGCCCACCGAGCTTTCTTTCCCAGGCACTGGCGGGCACTGAGCTGCTCCCTGTTGGGGAGCCCGCGCACCGGGGCCTGGCGCTGGGGTCGCGGAGGACCTGCTCAGAGACCGCTGCGCCACCCAGCTCGGCGCCCAGCCGCGGGGGAGGGGCTCAATAAAGGGCTAATGTGTTCAGACCCGCAGCTCCTTTCACTGCTCACTCTCAGTCTCGGCTTCCGAGTGACCCCATCACCATCCTGCCCTTCTCCGGATCCGGGCCCATTTGAGGGACGGAAGTGGAATGACCCCTGCGGGGCATCTCCTTGGTATCAAGCACGGTTTGGCGAGCTCAGTGCCAAGGGAAAAGGGTCGGGGTGGTGCGGCGGCACCAGCACCTGAGTTCTTGGGGGAACGATGGAGATGCGGACCCCGGGTGAAGGCCCTTCTGCCCGAGCCCTCGCGCCAGCATCTAGTTCCCCCCCGCCGGCCTGGGAGGTCGCACTTTCCCACGGGCTCCCACCCTGCTGTGGTTCCCTGCGCCCCACAACCGAGGCCAAAGGCTCTTCAGCACTTTTATTAAAAACTGGTGACGCACAGAGTGCTCAGGGCATCCCTGGGCCGCTCTAATCTGGCGGGACTGGGTCACTTCCAGTCGCGCACGTCCGGGCCCGGGGAGAGGGGACGGGGTCGAGGTTATCGCGGCTGCAGACGCCGCCGATCACTTGCCCACCGACTCGAATATGATGCGGTTCTGCTCGGCGCGCTCCCGCTGGCTCTGCGTCCGCGCCAGCTCCAGCAGGGTCCGCAGCAGGTGGAAAGTGAGATCAATGGACAGCGGAGGGTCGTCCCGCCTGGGCCGCTCGCCCGCGGTCCGGGATCCCCACCGGCCCGGCCCCGCGCGGCGCGGGAAGCGTTCGGCCAGCAGCAGGAGCAGCGCGCGGGCGCCGCCGTCCTGGTTCCGCGCCCCGGGGTTCCAGCGCAGACTTGGGTCCTGGACCCCGGCCGCCGCCGCCTCCCGGCTCCATTGGCTGCTCCCCGGGCGCAGCTGTGCCAGGAGCAGCAGCGCCATCAGCAGCGCCGCGCGTCCCCTCTGCTTCATGGTGCCGCCGGCCCTGGACAGACAGGGGGAGCGCGGGGTGAGGTGCGTCCCGGGCAGTCGCAAGTGGCGCCACTCCCCTTCCCACGCGCATCCAGCCCCGCGGCCGGGCCCCTGCGGCTGCCGCCTGGTGCCCACAGCCTTCCCTCCAGTCCCAGCTGCTGCCCCAGCCCGGTGCCACCCTGTCCTCCCTCTCTCCCTTGAGGCGGGCGAGTCGTGGTGGGAGAGCTGAGCGCCGTCCTGGTGCTTCAGGAGTCAGGCTGGATGCTCCCAGCTACTCACAGGTTGCCGGAGAGTGTCCTCACGCTGCAGGACGGGGCTCCAGTCTCCGGCCGTCGGGTGGGCTGAGGGCGCCTTGGGGAACACGGGGTCTGTCCCGGGACCGCCGCCAGCCTTATATAGCCCCAGGACAGCTCGGACTGACGTCAGCGAGGGACATGTACTGATTGTAGAAGCAGTGACGGCCGCAGCTTGGAGTCCGGCCGCTTGCTTGCAAGACCCAGAGGGGCGCACCTCACAACCCTCCACTCTGGGTCCTGCTGCCAGTGCTGCAAGCGCCCCTGCCTTCAGGGCGGGAGAAGCTGCTGGGGCATTACCATTGCTCTGGGAGCCATGAGAGTCCTTTACCTGCGTATGACAGCCAGTAGGGACTAGGGCCAGCCCCCTTATCAGACCAGTCAGGTGGCCGATGTTCTATGGCACACAGAAGAGAGGCTGGACCTCAGGGCTGTCGGTGGTGATCACTCTGCTCTTGGCCTCTAGAAGGGGCCAGAGGCATCGGGAGAAGGTTGTGCTGCTCAGGCCTAGTCCCTAGTCCTTAGTATCAGTTCTGCAAACTAAGGCAATCCGGAGCACAGCTGGCTCCCAGCTCCCACTCTGCTACCATCCCAGAGGCAGCAAGGCAGTGAGGCAGCCCACCTGCCAGGATTCTTGAGCTTATTCCAGCCCCATGGTCTAAATTCTAGGGTGGTCTGGCTGAGGCACCATTTATTTTAAAAAGAGCCTCTGGCCTCTGGGGGCTTTCAGACCACAAAAGGCAGGTCCATCTGCTTCTGAGTTTGCTGCAAAGTAGTGTTTTTACCAAGTTAGTTTTCTTCTGGGAATCACAGCAGTAGTATTACTGTACCTTTGACCTCCAGTTAAGATCACTTGGTAGGAAGTAAGGGAACCTTAGTCTCTTCATGCTGCTATACCAAAAATACAATCAACTCTGTATTTTATAAACATCATTTATTTCTCACAGTTCTAGAAGCTGGGAGGTCCAAGCCCATGGCACTGGTAGATGTGGTATTCACTAACTTTTCCTTCTTGGTGTGTCCTCACATGGTGGGAGGGGTGAGGGATCTGTCTGGGGCTGTTTTAAAAGGGCACGAATCCCTCATGACCTAATCACCTCCCAGAGGCCCCACTGCCTAATGCCATCACCCTGGGCATTAGGTTTGCAACAGATGAATTCTGGAGGGCATACAAACATTCATCTATAACATGTGTGTTCAAGTTTCCACTCTGCCACTGGTTGGTGGTGTGGACTTGCCATCTCACTTCTGTGGACCTCAGCATGCTCATCCGTGGGAGAACATTGGGATTGGTTGTCTCTAGACTTCTTTCTAGCTCTAGAAGTTCTAACTGCCCCCATAGATTTCTGCAAGTTTCAAACTATGTATTTAATAACAGATTTCCGGAGGCACCATATAAAGTGTTTAGGGCCCCAGAAGAGCCAGAGCTCCAGGTGGGCTGGGAAGGTTATAGAGAGCAGATGTGTCTGTGAAGTGTGGGGACAAGTGGCATTGCTGGGATACAGGTACAAACTACAGCTAACAAGACTGTACACAATTACAGAGTGCCTACTGTGTGGTGGGCATAAGACCATTATAAAGGTTGAAATTATTTCAAAAGGAGTCAGGTGCTAAGCCTGTTAAGTTCTGAGTGGCAACGGGACCCCAGGAAAGCCGATGGAGGGCCTTTCATTCTCCATGAGCACTTGGAGGAGGCCATCTGGCCACACTGGGGGTCATGCTGCAGCACGGCAGGCGCCGACACCGGAGTGAGGCCGGCCTAGAGCCGGTGTGCCTTCCATGACAGGTAGGAGTTCCAGATGACAGCAACACACTGGACGACAGCCAGCCTGCAGAACAGAGGTGGCATTGTCAGGGTGAAAGAGGAGGAAGAGCAAGCAAAGGGGCAGAGCTGGGAAAGGAGGGCTTGGTTTCTGAGCACGTCCACACTGAGGTCTCCTTCCTTCAGCCCCGAGGGACAGAGGGACGTGTGGCTCGGGCCAGAGGACAAGCAGGTCGGGGTCAGGTATCATCCCAGAGCTCTGTGTCCTGGACAAGAGCCTACAAGTGGAACACCCTCATGTCGCTGAGCATGGCTCTTATTTGGTCCTGACCAGGCTCCTGCTGCATACACATCTCTGTCCACCTTTGAACTGGCTGAGATTTTTATCTTCTAAAAATGTGCTGCCCGCCATATCCCTCTCTTGATTGTAAATTTTCCTCTCTCTACATTCAGAGTGTTGCAAGGACTCTGGTGTCGAGGATCTGGTCTACAAGTCTTCCTTTAAGCTATGCTATTCACATAATATTGACTTTGTTCCCTCTGAAGAGTGTCCCTGCTCCCAATGTCCCCTCACTCCCAACAATTTTAACTACTCCTCTTGAGTTGCACTGTATTTTTACTGTGGCTTCAGCAACTGCCTTTATTATTAAGGTCAAATAGTAGTCTGCAGTGGACCCACCAGCCCAGGTTCCTACTTGGCTCTTGGATATACCTTCCTGTCTAAGCTAGCCCCACCCCCATCCCCCCTGCCCGGCACTGTCCCTGCAGGTATGCCACCAAAGGTGAGGGCTGGGCAGGATGACAGGGAGATGAAAGGTCAGTGGGCAGGTCCTGGGATAGGTTCCGTAAAGGAGAAGAAGTTCTGAATAAAATGCTTGAGAGTCTGAGGAGCTCTGACCGGAGCAGTGTTCTGGGAGGGTCTAAAGTGATTCAAGGTTGACAGAAGAATCATGCTGTGTCCAGCTGTTGTGATGTGCATCGCTCAGAGGGTCGGGTAAGGATCTGTCTTACCTGTAATGAAGGGGAACCAGGTAGAAGTTGGCTAACTGCACAGCAGGCCAGAGCTACAAGAGAAGGAGGGTAAAGGTTGGGGGGCTGCCTCCACCACCCGACCCCCAGACTCACTGCCTGGTCCTACTCCACCTTCTGCAGACAAGAACAAAGTGGACCACTGGGTAAGTGCTTCCCTGGTGTGATGCACACATAGGATGAGAGAGTTATCCTGTCTGAGGGATTTCTACATCAGGAGGGCCCCGTCCCCGAGCACTTCTGGACCCAAGAAAGCAGGAGAACTGGGCAGCTGCGGTGTCAGCGCTTACATAGTAGTTGGTGAGGAGGGCATCAGGATAGTCCTGAGGAGACAGAGAGGAAAAGCTGACATGTGCACTTACTGCCACGCAGCCCCCACCTCCCGCCTGCAGAGCGCGCCCAGCACAGACCAGTTCAAAGACCACACTCCCACCACTGCCCCTTAGCTCCTCTTCTCCAGAGCCTGGGACTCTGCCTGCACGTCCCCCTGCTCACCCCCACCAAACCTGCCTTGTTCCCCTGGGCCTCCCAGGCTGCCAGAGACCGATCCCCTCTCCCCTCCCCCCAGCCCAGCTCACCCGCCGGAGCTTGGCCCAGTTGTCCTGGGCTGACAGGCCATTGAGTGCTCCTACTAGTGGGAGGAAACAGCCTAGAAAACATGGGGCAAAGCCCCCCTAGGGAGAGAAATTAAAGCTCTGTGAGCACCCAAACCCCCGCCCTCCCCTAGCACAGCTCCCGCTTCCCGAGTCCCTCTCCCTTCTGCTCACCTGGTCCAACAGCATCTTCTTTAGTGCATCAGCCTTGGCGGTGCCAGGGATGAGCCGGTCCAAAACCCGGTACCAGCCTCCTACTACAGGGCCCTAGAGGAAACCCCAGGGAGGACAGACAGCATGTGGTAAGCTCAGAGAGCACATCACAAAGCTCCTCTCTCAAGGTTAGAAGCCAAATCCAAGTGGAACCAGACACTCAAGGCTGGTTTAGATGTGAAAGAGGCCAAGGGAAACTAAAGAATGACATGGAACTAAGACCACCGTCCAGTCCTCCAGCAGCCCGGCTGTGGGTGGAACTTACCACAAAGCCACAGCCCAGGAAGGCCATGGTCAGGGTCCGGCCAGTCTGGTGTCCCCGGAGACCTCGCTTCTCCACCAGCTGCTGTGAGATAATGTCACCCAGGCCCATCAGGGACCCTGTGCAGGGTACACGGGTGTTGTCAGGACACCTCCTGGAGATGGGCTGCCATTCCAGGTAGGGAATAAGTCCCTGAATGAGGCTCTGACACTCTGAGCCTAAGAGATGGTGGGGCAAATGACTGGTCCTTTACTGCTGCTTCAAAGTTCTCCTCTCCCAAGGATGGTGACACCTCCCCTGTGTCCTGCCAGAAACCGGGATGAACAGCCTTGATCAGACCAGGGCCCACAGACTCTGTACGGAGTAATAAAGGGAAGTCACAGTCAGAGACTCCAGATGAAGGAGAATCTAAGGTGCTTGGGGCTGAGAACCACAGACTATCAAAATTGGAAAGGCCTTCCAGATAATTCCATCCAAACTCATTTTCGAGGTATGAAATAAAGGTCTGGGACCTCACATAACCAGTAAGTGGCAGAACCAAGGCAAGAACGAGGTGGCCTGATTTCCTACACAGTGATTTGTCCAAGACCCGTACTGTGAATAGATCATGTGTAGAATGAGGAACCCTGGGGCTTTTCCCCCGCTCCACAACTAGACACTGGCAAGTGTCCTTCACCTCAGTCTTGGGGTCTCTCTTTGTGGAGGACAGCAAGAATAATTCTCTTTCTAAAACCTGAGTGCTTACATGGTCCCAGGCAGGAATATCACTGAACTGGTAAGAGTCCCCACATGGAGAAGTCCTGGGCACCTCCTAGCAGATATCAGGTAAAGCCATACCCGCCCCCCCCCCATTCACAACCTCAGACTGAGTGGACAATAGATTTATAGCCATTTCTCCCCCAGGCCTGTGTACCTGCTTCCCCTTCCCTCACTCACACAGACACCCTGCTCCAAGCAATCCTAGTCAGACACCCACATCCAGAAACCGAGATAGAAACTGTCATTGTTTACAGAGCCCCCCATCAGTCATAGTGACGTGATGGTTTCCAGCAAACAGACACACGCACACACACACAGGGCCACTTGGGAATGACCATATGATCTCCAGCTCGCCTGTCCATCTCTCTGAGTAATGAGAGGCCCCCTCCAGCCCCATACCCACCACTGTCCCTGTGCCCTCAATTAGCACCAAGCAAACACATCCTTTAACCCTAGTCCTTAGTACAGAGCTGGCTCTGACGTCCATGCTGGCTGCATACTCACTGCGCTTCCCCTGCACCCTCCACAAAGCCCTGCCCCTGAGCAGTCTCATCAGAGGCAGCGAAGGAAGGCCAAGGGCTGGGGCTGTGACCCCCGCCCCACCCCCCAGGTGAGCTAGGCTGCTGGCCTCAGCTGCTGGCACTCCTGGCCACACAGCAGCTCTGGGACCCCCGGCGCACCCATCATGGCAGGCCTGCCTCTCCTCATCTTGAAACTCTCAAAGTGCTGTAGGCTTTTCCTAGAACATGCTAGCCACGACCTCCCCGAGGGCAGGAGAGAATCCTAGACATCTTTGGTCTCTTATTCCCCACCACGTCTAACCAAGTGCTTGGCAGGTCCTCAGAAAACCAACCAAGGAAAACTGTCAAAGGTACTGCCCCCAACAGGCCCAATCTGGGAAAGGCAGCAGTGCTTCCTTGAGCAGCCCACCGGGCCACATGTCAGGCTCAAGGTGGAAGGACCCGTGGAATTGAAGGCTTGCTCCCTGCTCCCTGCAATTAGCACTTACTCCCTACCCCTTGCCTTACCTCCCCCAGGGAGGGCTCGTTGCTGTGGCCATGCATGGAGGGAAGGGTGCCCAGAGAAGGCCCGGGGAGGGCGGAACAGAAGGCAGTCACTTCTTAAATGAAGAGACTTAATGGTTTGACGTTCTGCTTTGGCAAGATGTTTACAGTTTACAAATGGCCCTCACACATTGAAAGTTCTGGGAGGTAGGGCCACA
The DNA here is from genome assembly GCF_003254725.2 of Canis lupus dingo. Lineage (NCBI taxonomy): Eukaryota > Metazoa > Chordata > Mammalia > Carnivora > Canidae > Canis > Canis lupus. The sequence continues at coordinate 21,329,398 of NC_064259.1, forward strand.
CCTCCATCTAATGTCTTTAAGAGATGAGGTTATTTGGTAAGGATCAGAGTGGGGGCTGAACCCAGGCCTTCTCTCGAGGAACAGGAGGCTAGGGAATCACAGAGGGGCCAAGGCTTGAGCTCAGGGGTCAGTGGCAGTTAGGCAGCCTCTGCGGCTTCTACTTGCAAGAGCTTCCTGCCGGAACAAGGCCCTGAAAGCCGCATGTCAGAGACACTTCTTGGACTAATGCACTTCCTGTCTTTTACTCCCCAGGAGGTGACCCTCTCTGTTCCTTGTCACCGTGTGGGGAGGGCAGGCATCAATATTCCTGAGTCACAGCAGTCGCAGAGAGGGAGGTGTGGGTTTTCATTCTTTGTGGCTGGCCAACAGTCACCCAACAAGCAAAAGCAGAGCAGGAATGAAAAGCATAGTCCGGGAAGCCAGCAGCCTCTGAGAAAGATGGATTCCAGGAGCCCAGACCGTGCTCATTGAGCCCAAGGGACTACTGAGTGGAAGGGCAGCAGTGAGGGAGTAGGCGCACAGCTCTGTAGCCCCTTCCAGCCCTGTCCATTTCAGACACAACGGTGCTCAGTGGCTCCTCCTCTGCTCGCAGATCATCAGGACCCTGGGCCTGCAGCAACTCCAGGGTGGCCTAAGGCTTTGGTCTGAACTCAGAGCAAGGCCTGTCTCTCTGGCCCAAGTGAGTCTGAGCAAGAAGAGCTGACACTGAGATTCCTCATTCTACCTTCCCCAGTGCCAGAGCCCAAACAGGCCTCAGTCAGATTCTGGGAGTCCTCCTGGACATAATCGGTTGGTCCAGATCTTTCAGTGCTCTGGCTCCCCATTCCTCAGACTTGTTTCCAGGGGGTTGGAATGAGAGGCTTGCAGAGACGTAATGCTTGAGCCCTGATGGGGCAGGACAAGGGGCTGCCGCGCAGTGATGCCCAATGCCAGGCTGGGCGTGCAGCCCAGTAGGCAGACGCTGGCGCAGGTGTGACATCATGCTCTTGGGTAGGTGCCAGTTCTCATGCCGTCACTTGCCACCGGATTCAGTGGAGTGAGGGGGTTGGGGGAGTCTACCTCTGAGCACCCATCTATCTGGGACCACCCTCTGCCCACCAGTGGGAAAGCCCCAACTTCCACACCATCTTCCTAGTTCCCTACTTCCTCTATTTTGTTCCTCTCCTGGCTTTTGCAATATGGGGTCTTTGATACAAGAAAATAAAATGCTCATGGAAGAGAAGGCTGGGGGGCAGGAGATGTGTCCTTGAGTACAGTAGGCCTGGGGTGGCAGGTAGAGCTATTGGCAGGGGGCCAGCGGTGCTGCTGACTCACTCTTCCCCAGAAGCCTCCACATTAAATAGCTGCCTGGCCTGGGGGCCATCTCTGATAGACCCCGGACAACTGCAGCCTAGCAGGGAAAGGGGGGAGTGCATCCTCTGGGATGGGTCTGAATGCTCTCTCCATTCCTAGCCCGAAGCTGTCCTACTGCTAGAAGATGAGACAAAATGGAGGGTCTGCAGCTTGTCAGATATGTAAGCCCAGACCAACGGGGGCTACGCTCTACCTTCTGAGGCCCCAATAGTCTCAAGTACAGGGCAGGGCACTGAAAGCGCACTATATTCTAAGGCCATTTCTACCACTGACTGAGGGGATCAGTGTGGGTCACCGCACCCTCTGCCACTCCTGCTCTACGGGATCGGGATCAGGATCAGGATCGGGGGGCTGGACTAGATGCTCCACTGCCTGCTGAGTTTTCACATCCTGGCGGAATTCAGACTCCAGGGAAACCAGTGTCTGCAGAAGCTCAGCTGCCCCATAGCAGGACTAGAATGGCCAAAAATGGGTGGAGCTGGGCCCAGGAACCACTGGAGACTGGAAGGGGTCTCCAGAGAGAGGGAAAGGCTGACTCAGGCTCTGTACAACATATCGTGGTCCTTTTCCCAGGCTGCTCTGCTCCTGAATTTAACTTGGCCAACACTAGATGTATCAGATACTTCTTCTGAACCATTTCAGATCTCGATTAACTTATCCCTTACTCCAGCCACTCCTGCTGCTCAACCTGACTGATCCTGCCTCAGGCCTGGGTCATAGCTGGGGATGCACCATCCATGCTTAACCCCAGGGATGGCGCCCAGGCAACCCAGCAGCACACAGATGTTGACAGCCCATGTGGCAAACCTTTCACCAATGTGAAATGAGAGCTGGTACGTAACTGTTTCTTTTCTCCAGAAAACACTGTTTTTCCCTTTGGTCTGAAGAAGCGTTTCAAAGAGCTTCTTAGTTTCAGGGGATGGAGCAGCCATGTGCCCTAAGCAATATGCTATTTGATCTTCCTTCTCCCTGCTCTCCCCCCCCGCCCCAGGATTATTTCCTGCCCCCTTACAAAGTACCTGTGCCAGCCTCAGGCTCTGCTGCTTGGAGAGCCAAGGCTGAGATAGTCACCCATATTTGAATTTAAGGCAAATGGAACAAACTCAGACGAAATACCACTAGACAAAGAATGGTGCAGGGGCGCCTGGGTGGCTCAGTTGGTTAAGCACCCAACTCTTGGTTTCAGCTCAGGTCATGATCTCAGGGTCGTGAGATCAAGCCCTGCTTCGGACTCTGTGAGGAGTGTGGAGTCTGTTTGAGAGTCTCTCTTCTCCCTCGGCCCCTCCTGCTTCTGCTCTCTTTCTCTCGCTCTAAAAAATAAATAAATAAATCTAAAAAAAAAAAAAAAAGAACAGCTTGTCGTGTGTGGATTGCCAACACTCAAGAAAATGCCAAGCTCAGGAGTCTTTATGTCTATTAAGCATTTTTTATTTTTTTTATTTCTAAAGCCTTTTCACAGAGAGAACCCTTACGGTGGCTCTGTGAGGTCAGCTAAGTAGACTCAACTCCTGAACGAGGAAACTGAGGCTCCAAGGGGTTTACTGACTGACTTGCCTCAGTTCATGCAGCTTCCGAGGACTACAGCTCTAAAATTAAAACCCTGCTCTTCCAACTCCAAGTCTGAAATCTCTCTTATGTCTTCCAGTATAAGGAGCTATCCCAGGGGGCCTTAGGAAGCACTGTGCTGAAAACAGCTTGATGAGCCAAACCTACCTCCTTCTTTTATTTGTAGTTTGATCCAATATACTAACAGCAGGGAAGAAGTCTGGGAAAAGTGCTACCTAGAAAGTGCTTCAGGGCGACACGGAGATGATGAGGTAATGCAGGCTCCAGCATGGACAGACCAGCACCCCAGTTTGGCCACGTCTGCATGGGGACCTCTCTGAAATCCAGCTCCTCCTCTTGTACCTTTCTGAGGTAGGGAAACACAAGGACTCTCCCTCCCCCTCTATTCTTGATGGCCATGAGGGGGGAACCTTCCTTCCAGCAGTTAAAGGCCCTGAGGGAGTCAGGCTGGCAAAGGGCCCAGCGTGTCAGTCCCCATCACAGCCACACAGTCCAGTATGAGTCACTACCCACGCAACCAGGTGAGTCATGCAGGCTGACGGACACTCTGAGGACAGGACGGGGTGGTTAGGCACGGAGGTTGGAGAGGAGCCCGGGGAGGGGCAAAATCGTCTGCCCCTTGGCCAGTCACCCAGTGAAGTTTCTAGTGTTGATGTGGGGCTGTTCCAGTAAAAGGCCTGCTGTTCTTCCCTGGATTCCATAGCCTGCCACTCCTCTCAATGGTCTTCCTCTCAGAAGCCCAGAGTCCTCCCTAGAATCCTCACCTCTTCCTCTAAACATAGGCCAGATCCCATCTTAACCTGATCATTCTTGCACTGCCCCCAGTCACACACCTTCTAGTTCTCCCCCCCTATTAAACATACTTATCTCTATGCCATCCCCTCGCTTCTCAGCTAATGTGCAAAATAAAGATGGTAACGAATGCCGGTAAGTCACTGGGCTACCTTTGTGAGACTGCTATCCAATCACTGGATTTGGAGTAAACATAAATCACTGATTAGTATATTGTTTGGGGATGCATACATAGGTAGTAAAACTATGAAGAAAGCAAAAGAGGAATATAAACAAAAATCCAGGAAAGGAGTTATTTCTTGGCTTGTTAGAAACAGGTGCTCAAGGGGTCTCAAGCTGGATACTGATATAAGAGTAATCAGTTTTAATACTGTTTAAACTGTACATACATGTCCCAACTATTCTTTTGTATCTTAAGATATATTTCATGATTAAAAAAATGAAGAAAAATAAAATGGGGTAAAAATCCTAATCCCAGCACTTAAGATGTGTAATCTAATGTGGACTCAAGTAATCCTAGCTCACAAATCTTGGTGGGGACTCTATGAGATAATATGTTGAAAGCGTTTTGCACACTGTAAGATGTTAGAGAAGCATCTGCTATTGTTAGTTTTCTTTTTTAAAAAACGACTTTATTTATTTATTTGGGAGAGAGAGACAGAGATCATGACTGCGATAGCACAAGCAGGGTGGAGAGGGAGCAGCAGACTCCCCGCTGAGCAGGGAGCCTGACTCAGGGCTCTATCCTGGGACTCCAGGACCATGACCCCAGCAGAAGGCAGAGGCTTAACTGACTCAGCCATCCAGACACCCCTCTATTGTTAGTTTTCTAAGTTAAGTTCTCCTAGGGCAATGCCTTTCACCTGAAGGGAGAAAAGTCCTTCACTTTTTGGGGGCTTTCAGATCCTACTTTACAGCTAGGTATATCCTTTCCTTGAGGATAGCCTTGGGGACCCACCCTTCAAAAGACTGGGGACAGCCTTAGATGAGATACAGCCAACACTTCAAGGGGGCTCAAGAGAAGCAAAAAATGAGGGAGGTGTGGTGAGGTGAGCTTCTGCCTCCCAAATCAGCCTGCCTGCTCCCACTCAGATCTATTCACTCACCAGCTGTCAGGACCTGTACTTTCCACGGGTGAACAGTCAGGGCTCGCTGGTATGCCCGCCAGAGTGCCATGATTCCTGTCAAGCCAAGAGGAGAGGGGGGTCACCCCCACTGCCCATCCCCACAATTAAAGAGCGCTTGGCTTTCCCTTGGGCCCACTCCCTCTCCCCGTCCCACTTCCATGTCCTAGAGGGGCAGTGGGCTCAGGAGGGATGCTTCCTGTGACAGGGGTCGCCTCAGACAGTCAGGTAACAGAAGCGGGCTGTAGGAGGCTGCGGAATCTCGGTGGCAGTCCCCCCCCCCCCCCCCAATCCCTCAGCCTTAACGCAGAGCCACCTAGGGGCCTCCTTCCCTACCGAGACCCTCCTGAGGAGAGGTTTGCTCCGGCTTTCACCCAGAGCCTGGTAGGTCCCCAAATTCACTTAGTTGGAACCAGCTCGTATGCTTCCTGAGCCCAACTCCACACCGGAAACAGGGCCTCTCATTCCCTGGGCCTGGACCAGTCACACGCGCCTTGGGTGCTCCAGGCCCGGGACGGTTCGCGCCCGGGAAGGAGACTCGCGCGGCACTCACCTGCGCTGGCGTCCAGCCCCTCCCACGTGACCAGGCCGGGGCAGGACTTCCGCCGCAAGACTCGCCCCTTCCGGCCGGCTGACCGCCGAGCTTTCTCCGCCCGCCGCCGGGGCTGGAGTGGGAGTGGACTGAGCGTAACAGGCGTGGAGAGCCGCTCAGCCGTCGGTCAGCGAGCGCGGGTCTCGGTGGGGCCCCGCCTGCCGTTCTGCCCACCTGGGGCCGCCCGCTGCCTCCTCCTGCCCCTCCTCTCCCCGAAGCCCGGGCTTCTCAACCTGGTAGACGCTCCCTGCTCCCTCCCCCGGAACTGGCCAAGGTGCTGACGCCCTTCATGGTCTCGGGAATCCCTCTGGAAACTATAAGCCTAGTTAACTGCGGGTTATCTTTCCAGTGACGCTGGGTTCTTCACTAGTCTTGATTGCGAACTCCTGAATGGGTGAAACTGGGTCTTCTTCGTACCTGTCGTCCTCCTAGTGCTTGGTTCAGTCTTTGTCCACAGTAGCCTTTAAAAGTGCCACGTAAAGCGAACTCCTCCGTGGAAAGCATGCGATTCCAGAACCTCAGAAGGTCCTGGTACTGGTTTTGTGAAGTAGCGGTCTCCGCAGCCTTGGTCACCACTAGACCTGAACTTACAGTTCTTCTTCTGTTGGACTGTTTTTCAAACCGGGCTCCTCCTCAGTATTAGACGTTTATAAGGAGATGTTTTGGGCATATCACTCACTACAGGTTCTTCTTTACCTCAGCTTTTAAAATGTTTCTAGAAAGAGCTACTTTTAAAAAAAGGGGTCCACAACTCAGTATCTAGAAATCACTAGATTAGGTGATTTCTTAACCCCTTTCCAGCCTTAACATTCTAAAGTCTTGTGAATATAGTGCAACATCCTTTTGAGGGTGGTGGAAATGACAAGATCCCTGGCAGAGTTGTCAGGCTGGCAGCCTTTGCTTAACTTACCCTGGGAACCCACACTTCAGGAAGCAGCTACACCTGTCTTTCAGGTTCTCTACCTGGCTAGTGCTAGCGCCCATTTACTCAATTCCTATGTGATTACCACAGGGAGAATCCTGTTACAGGTACTGGAGAAACACAATGAGGAAGCAAAGTAATACGATGTCACAGACATTTAACCAAAGGCTCCTATATGCAAAACACTGTGCCAGGAGTGAATTTACACTAGTAAATGTAATAGGAGACCAAATGTGGTAGGTTGGAAAGCTGTTCTCTGCAGTCAGTCTACGTTCAAATCCCAGCAACCACTGCTTAGTAAAGGGACCTTATTCAGACTACTCAAACTCAGAATCTTATCTTTACAAGTAAAATGCGGCAATATCTACTTCATAATTAACTAACACGTGCAAAATACCTGAAATCGATCCAGTGTTTAATAAACACTCATTTGTCCTTTTTCTTCCTTCCCTCTTGAGAATACATGAGGGAGAATTTTTACTAGAGAAATCTGGGAAGCTCCATAGTAAAAGGTGAAATTTGAGCTGGGACCTTGAAGGATGAATGGGACTTATATGGATATGACTGGGGGGAGGGGAGGAACGACAGTATGAGCAAAGGCACAAAGGATGAGAACATGAATCCATATAGTATAAAATGGATACATTGGGAGGGAAGGCTTAAGTAGAATGGCCTTTAGAGAAAAGGGTTTATAGTAGACAGAGAGCAAGGGCTGAAAGCATTCTCTGGATACACAGAAGAGGCAGAAACGCGGTTTGCAGATTATTTGGCCAACCCATCTACAGACAGAGCCAGTGGGTTTTGTTCCAGGTAGGCACTAGTGTCCACTCCCTTCAGTTGCAGCTGGCTGCATATTTTTATTTCCTGAGGTCATCTGACTACTTCCCCCAAACTTGATTGTACTCCCATATATTCTAAGACTATGGTTTGCCTACTTCTCATTGCTGGAGTCTGACTTTGCTTATAAGGCAATATTACAGTCCCTAGGAGTCTGCAGCTTTCCACAAGGACTCTAACAAGAAGAGATATAACAATACATACAGTACTTGAGTTTTAAACACCTCCTATACAGAGATTTCAAATAAAGCAGCTAGACATGTTTAATAAGTCAATAATGTGACAATATCATGAAGGATCAAAAATCATGACGTGTAAATAATGGTTATAGTAACTGAAGATATTTAATCTAGAGAAGAAAAGACTTGGGAAACACATGATAGCTATTTTTAAATATACTTAAAAGGGCAATCACAGGGAAAAATGACTAGATTTCCTATTACCCATGGTGAAATTTATAGAAGTATACTCTGACTTGATATAAAGGAAGATTTTTTTTAAAATATGACTGCCTAGGAGTGTTCAAGTAGGGTCAGATGACCAGTGATTGGGAATATTTCATAAGCAGGAGTGAGTAGGATCTGAGCCACTGTTCTACTGGTAGGGTGTTTGTGGTGTTCCTCAGTTAAAGTACTACAAGCAGCTTCAGTCCAATAAATGACTATCACCCCTCCTGGGCCTGTGTGTTGGTTACTTGAGAAGGCAGTAATACTGGATCCTGGAATATAGTCACACAGGACCCTTCATGCGGATACCCTTTTGTGTTCTCCAAACACCCACTCACGTGTGGTCTCAAAAACACCCAGTACCTTTACTTAGCTTTACGCACTTCACAATATGCTCAATATGAGCAATTTGACTCCCAAGCCTAGGTCAGGCCTGAGTGTTACTCATGAGCCATAGTTTTAGGCTGAGGAGCCTTGAGAGTTTGTGGAGGGATAGCCCCCCTGCCCGCAGGGGGCTGTGATGACAGAAGTCTGTAGGAGAGGTATCTAAGGAGTCCTGGCAAGGCTGGTCTAAAGATCCAGGTCTGGCAGCATCACTATCCATGAGGACCCCAGTTCCTATGGCTCTGTACATGGGGGGGCCATTTGTTCCTGGCAGACTTCATTCCAGAGGTCCTGTGTGGACCACGACTAGGGACCGGGCAGAAGGCGATGGCTAGTTGGAGGGAAGCCAGGCCCTTTAATAGGGGAGGACGGCTGGAACATAGCACTAAAGTGGGCTCGACTTTCAAGCTGCATACGGTGGCCCAGTGGTGAGGTGAGTCCACGGACAAAATGGATCCGAACCAGCCCTGACTGTCCCCCAGATACCAGCCATCCATAAGAATCCAGGTTGGGACTGAATCGGACCTGCAAAGAGAACAGAAAACAAGAGATATTCACCGTTGATGCTTTTGGGTAGTCCTACCTGTAAGGGGGGATAAAAAGGGCGACAGTCTAAAAGGACAGGACCATGATGGGGTGAGAGAGGTAGAAATCACGTAGGTCTGTCATGTTCTGCAGGATGCAGAGCCAGAGCTGTCTTTCTTACTTAGCGGTCTCTGCTGCCTTTTCATCCCTCACTTCATTGATTGTAGGTCTAGAGTTGGGAGGAAATGCGAGTGAAGGGTGAAGATGAGAGACAAGGTTTTTACCTTGTGAATTGCCTCGAGCTGCAGCCTGTCCAAGCAGAGCTGTGAATGCCCCTCTCCTTCCTGCATGCGCAGCATTGGCTCCCTGTGGAGCAGATCATGGAAGGAACTCTAGGGAGAGAAGGATAATAGAAGAGAGAAAGCCAGCAGCTTCTTAGTCTTGCATCTTGGTGCTGCAACTCCTTACAATGCCCTACTATACCAGGACTAAAGTCTTCTGCTTTTTAAAATGCCACACCCATTCTCCTGGCCTCAATTTACCAAATCTGTGTCTTGAAAGAGCAAGTAGTGATGGTTGACAGTTTCAGCATAAGTTCGAGCCTTAGGAGGGTTGGGGGCCTCAGATGAAGCAGAATGATCTCGACCTTCAGGGCTGTCCTGATATGGCATCAGATCTGCTTTATATATAGGCTAGAAAGGAGACCATGAGATTAGGTCCTATAATACTGGAGACAGAATAAAAGAGAAAATTGATGGGGCGCATGGGTGACTTAGTTGGTTAAGCGTCTGACTCTTGATCTCAGCTCAGGTCTTGATCTCAGGGTTGTGAGTTCAAGCCCTGTGTTGGGCTCCACACTGGACATGGTTTAAAAAAAAGAGAGAAATTGGTTTTGGGCAGGAAAGACTTAAAAGATGGAAGAAGGTAATATGTTTAAACAAATGTACAGATGCACTATGATAGGGAAGATTATGTACAATTCTGTGCTAAGACTTCAAGGGATAATATCAGGTCTGGGAGAACTCATCCAAATTTGTACCTACTACTTCATAGTTCTAATTTAGGAGGTCATGTGGATTAGGACCCAACAGATGGTGCTATACCATTAAATATTCATATACGTACGAATCTTCGCTCTACAGGTCGCTTGACATTTATTGGGTTCAGTGCCATATCAGGCAATATAGCTGCAATGAGCTCCCCAGATATATCTCCTGCGGCTATTGTCCCAAGCCAGTCGGATCCTGAAAGACTCTAATAAGAAGAGACAGATTTCTTTCATTCACTCATATTGTTTCAGTTCTGTGAACTGGTAACAACTCCACAGTCTGAAGTGGGAAATACATACAGAAACAAAAATGAGTTTATTGGGTGGTGGGATGGGGTAGGTGGGTGATGGGCATTGAGGAGGGCATGGGATAGGATGAGCACTGGGTGTTATATATAACTGATGAATCACTGACCTCTACCTCTGAAACCAACAATACATTATATGTTAATTAATTGAATTTAAATTTTTAAAAATGAGTTTACCATAACCTTTATCCCTGATGATACAGTTACCATACATCTATCCCTTCTATCCCCTATTGCTGCCTCTTCCTGACCCCCAGTAGCTGAGTAAGGGAATCGTTTTCCTGTGTAATGAAGACAGGGGCTCACCCAGACAGTGCCTTTTCGAGGAGCAGTGAAATAGGCCTTGAAACCAAGGTAACCAGCATCAATATAATGAATTCCACAGAGTCCGTAACTATAAGAGAAAGACAAAATAAAACTTTCCTTTTTCCAAGATTGGATTCATTTCCCTTCCCCCATTCCCTCCAGAACTCCAACTACCTCAATGAAACAGCTTTCAACCCTCCTCTCCCCACAACAGTCTAGCACATTTTGCCCCCCCAACCCTTAGGGTCTGTCCCCAGAGCTCCTCTTGTGCGCATCCTGCCGTACGAGGCATAGCAGTTGTCCTGGGCCACAGTAACACCATTGTAGGGTAGGAGCCAGGCCAGCTCTGTACTCAAGAAGCGCTTGATAGAGTTTATGGGTTCATAAGGTCGTCGAAGATCCCAGAATTTGATTTTGCGGTCGCTCCCCGCAGAGACAAGGAAATGACTGTGCAAAGAGGGGAGAGGAGGGAGAAGATCAAATCTGATCAGGTCTGGGAGCACCAGCCTTTTCAGGCTTCACCTCCCACCCCACAGCTCTGCTGTCCTGTACCTGTTAGCTTTGCACCACTGAAGTGTACGCACAGCCTGGTCATGGGCTAGGAAACACTGAAAGGGGTAGAGTTTCAAGGAGCCGTCAGAGAGCCGGATCCGCTGCAGGGGTGAATTAGTGGGAAGGTTCCAAAAAACCACCATGCCTGAGGTAGGGACAGAATGTGTAGGTATTAAAGGCCAGTTCTCTCTTCTTTGCTGTAATGTCTTTCTCGGGCTCCTAGGACCTTTGTCTTTTCCCCTCAGAGGTGACCCCCTTATGAAAGGATGTAGGGATCATAATTAGCTAGCCAACATTCCCTCTGTGATATTTCAGCTCCAACTCTTATCAACAAAAAATAGCTTAGTCTGGGACTTGCAGTTGAAAGACAGAATGAATACACCCAGTAGCCTCTATTCCCTACTAAACAGAAACAAAGGGATTTTTATTTTTGGTTTTTTAAAAGATTTTTATTTATTTATTCATGAGACACAGAGACAGAGAGACAGAACGCAGGCAGAGGGAGAAGCAGGCTCCATGCAGGGAGCCTGACGTGGGACTCAATCCCGGGATTCCAGGATCACGCCCTGGGCAGAAGGCAGGCGCTAAACCACTGAGCCACCTACGGATCCCCAACAAAGGGATTTTTAAAAAGCAAAAACCCACTAGGACAAGGGTTGGCAAACTACAGCCCTTAGGCCAAATACAGCCTGCTGTCTGCTTTGGTAAATAAAGTCTGACTGGAACAGTCACTCGTTCGTTTACCTAATGTATGGCTGCCTTCATTTCTCAATGGCAGAGTTGAGTAGTTCCAACAATGGTCAAACAGCCCACAACACATAAAATATTCACTATCTGGACCTTTTAGAGAAACATCTGCCAACTCTGCTCTAAGACAAAAGAGAACAGGCAAGGAGCCAAAAGCAACAAGATGTAGAGAAACAGAAATCAAAAGAACAAAGAGAAACAAACTCTGCTGACTCTAAAACAGGCTGCTCCTGGCCAGGCTAGCAGAGGAGGGAATCAAAAACATAACTTTGATAAAAGTAAAAGACAAATTAAAGAAAAATAAGAATTTAATAAACAATAGCTGAGGAAACTGTAGCTAAAAACTCAGGAAATGTAGCACCTCTGAAACTTTCTTGGAAAAACTTATTGGCAGCGACCTCCAGCTGAGCCAGATCAGTCATGTAGCAACAAGGATGGACTCAGAGGGGCAGACTGATGGACATGGGTGATAATTTCAATACAGAAATCTAACTCGGGGATTTTTAAGACAGCAAAACAGCATCAAGACTGATGAACTCTGATGACATAGGATCATCACACCAAAAGAAACACACTTAAAAGACAGAGAGGGACAGGAAGCATGAGCATGCTAATTTCCTGACCTTCTGGGATGAGACTGATGAGGTCTAACCATGAAATTGTTCCCTGAGGACTCCAACTACCGAATATTCTTATTTATGATCCTTTTCTCTCTCCCCTTTTAAACCTTAAGAGTATCTTTAAGGAACTAACGTCTGTGGTGAAGGAACATTTATGTGGAGCTTAGCCCATCTCTCGGTTTCAATCTTTTTCTTTTATAAAATTAAAGTGTAATTAAATTTCATACATTTTCATTTAAAATGGCTTATACAGGGGCACCTGGCTGGCTCAGTTGATGAAGCACGTGACTCCTGACTTTGTGGTTGTGAGTTTGAGCCCCATGTTGGGTGTGGAGATTAAAAATGAAATCTTAAAAAAAAAAAAAAAAGAAAAAGAAATCTTTAAAATAGCTTATATGGTATGATCCCATCGTTAGAATTCTCTCTTAACATCTGATCTTTTAATCTTTTATATGCATAGAAAACTCCATAAAAAGGATGTTCTTTTATGCTTTTTTTCTTTAAAGATTGTATTTATATTTTTAACTTTATTTATTTACTTTTTAAAGATTTTATTTATTTATTCATGAGAGACAGAAACAGAGAGAGAGAGAGAGAGAGGCAGAGACACAGGCAGGAGAAGCAGGCTCCATGCAGGGGAGCCCAACGTGGGACTCGATCATGGGTCTCCAGGATCAGGCCCTGGGCACTAAAATGCTGAGCCACCCGGGCTGTCCGTATTTATTTATTTGTGAGAGAGCAAGTGAGAGCATGATCTGGGGGGAGGGGAGAGGCAGAGGGAGAAGCAGACTCCCACTGAGTAGGGAGCCCAACACGGGGCTCAATCCCATGGCCCCAAGATCATGATCTGAGCCACAGGCAGATGCTTACTTAACCTACTGAGCCTACCCAGGTGCCCTTGTTCATCTATTCTCAATTATGTTTTTCTGAGTAGAAAACTTCTAGTGACCCTTCTTTCTAAATTTTAAAAAAAGATTTTATTTATTTATTTGAGAAACAGGGAGAGAGTGAGCAAGAGAGAGACCAGGAGTGGAGTGAGGGGCAGAGGGAGAAGCAGTCTCCCCATTGAGCAGGGAGACTGATGTGGGACTAGATTCCAGGACCCCAGTATCATGACCCAAGCCAAAGGCAGACATCCAACCGAATGAGCCATCCAGATGCCCCAGACTTTTTCTTTGTTTTTTTTTTTTTACATTGCTTAAACATAATGCCCAACACTGAACCAAAAAGGAAACAACCAAAAAACAAGCATACATAAAGTTTAAAGAGCAATAGACCCTTATGCTCTCTTTGTTCTTTTTTTTTACCATTATAGTAGCCAGCAGCCAGGTGGTGGTGGGGCCGGGTGGGCATCCAGGCCAGGCTAAGGCACTGACCGCACTCAGAGGGGTCCGAAGCTTGCATAGACCCCACCTGAAGGGTTGCCACACATTGTACCTGCAGGAATAGAATAGTCAGGACTAGGGTTATGGATACCTACCATTTGCAACAAAGGCTCAAATCAGTGTTTAATCCAGCAGGGAGGAGAGGCAGAAAGACACTCACTGTGGAATCGGTAAAGAAGGCTCAAGAAGATGGAGCCTTGGCTAAGGTAGCAGGTTGCTCACTCACCTTATAGATGGCAGGCTTCATTGCTTCTGTGAGAGAAGGAAAGCATTAACTGATGCTCTGGGAACAGAGGACTGAAATCCTGCCTTGCTCTTAGATCACACCCCAGATCTGAGAATGACCTTCCCTGACACCCATCTCTCCTCCAACACATTGATGAATCTACCTCTATCAGCCCCCATCTTCTTTTCTCCCCCACTGTTGTACATGAGCATATCCCTCCCCCTATCAGAATGGCTAACTGCTCTACTCCACTCTCTTTCCAAGTTCTCTCACCTTTTCTAGAATCTTGCTCATTTGGTTATCTTTCCTTTTTCCTGAATGATCCACTTTCTCTCTCCCTACTGGGTCATTCTCATATTCAGACATAAACATGCACTACAGCCTTCTAACTAAATGAAACACACAAACAAAACCCTTCCTTTAAACCTTGTTCACCTCCAGCACCACCCTCATCTATGTTTTCCCCTTCACAGCCAAACTACTTGAAAGAAGTGTCTATGCATCTGTCTTCACTTCCTTACTGCCTATTCCCTCCTCAGCCCACTCCTCCACCAGACCACCAAATATGGGATTTCTCAGGGCTCAAACCTGGGTACCCTTTTCTTTAAATACTCAGTACAGTTGAAAAACAAATAGGAGCTGCCTTTCACTAACCCTTCCTCTTCTTGCTCAACTTCAGCTCTCCAGTCTTTCCCTCTATTCCCAATTAAAAGATTGTTTATGTGCACTGTGTTTATGTATACATAGCAGTGAGGGCAGGAGAGGTCAAGTAAAGGACTGGAGGCAGGAGAAGAGCAGGAGAAGAGAGTGGCAGGGAAGATCAGCCTTAGCAGCTCTTTACACAGCCAACCAGCCGTGGTAGCAGGAGGAGAGGGCCTGCAAGCACCCAGCAGGGAAAGGCAGGGAAAGGAGAGTGGCTGAAAGAGCCCAGTGACAAAACTGTAGCATAGAGCACACCTTGCAGGCTGCTAAAGAAAAAGGTCAAGGACAATAGGTGTGAAGTCAGAGTAGATGGGGTGCTGAGTGAGGCTCTGTCCTAGAGGTGGGGGGACTTTAGGGGAGACAGGCCCTGCTACAGCAGCACCACGTCCCCCTGCCCACTGTGCTACTTACCTGGGGGCTGCTGAGCCAGCAGGGCCTCTGGATGGGGCAGACTGAACAGCAGCACCTTCCCGTCTGAGCAGGCAAGAGCCAAGAGGCCCAACCTGGGCAGGAGAGGAGCCTAGAGGGAAGACCAGATCTGTGCTGAGGCTTGCTGCCTTTAGGGCCTCTCAGAAAACTTTTAAGGTTTTAGTCCCTGGAAATGCCATAGAGTTGCTGGGAAAACTCCATCCTCCGTGTCAACTCTGGGAACTCATAGGGTCTGGTCTCTCTGTTCTGATTGAGTCCTAGGGCATCCCACAAACAACAGGGAGGTACCTTCCGGGGGGTGCCTGGAAGTTCCCATGCTCCACTGGGGCAGAATTTGAGGTCCCAGATGCAGCCGTGGTCACAAGCGATCCCATAGACAAAGTGAGCCCTGTTGCCAGGACTGAGGAGAGAAAGCACAAGGGGAGAATGGGCCTGGGGCCGCCAGCCTGTGCTCCACCCCATCTCAATCCAAGCCAAGTCCCCCCAGCGCCCCTGCCCAGCCCCATCCTTCTCTTCTCCTCAACCACCCTCCTATGGCAGCATCCCAGCCCCACCTCACCAGCTTTCTTGCTGCAAGGTCCCAAGGCCCCAGACTTGGAGCAGCCCAGGACCCGAGTGAAGCTGGCTCAGTGGGTGTGTCTCATTCATGTCAGGACTGGAGAAAAGAGCCACATACTGCGAAGCTGCTGCCCCCTCTGGCACTGGACACCAGTCCAGAGCCCAGAGGGGTCCCCCTGTGAAGAAGGACACATCCCAGCGTTCTGGGTGTGCTGTGATCGAGCTAAATCTAGAGAAAAGTCAAAGATGGGATGAAGAAAGGGATTAACAAAACATAATAAGGACTTAAGTAGGTGAAAGGATAAATTAACATCCAAACAATGGAATATTATTTGACACTAATCAGAAAGGAGTTCTCAAGCCGTAAAAAGGCATGGAAGAACCCTAAATGCATATTACCAAGTGAAAGAAGCCCACCCGAAAAGACTATACACTGTATGATCCCAGCAATGTAACATTTTGGAAAAGGCAAAACTCTAAAGACAATCAAAAGATCTGTGACAGCGACAATAAGAGCAGAGGGCAGGATGAGTGGTTAGAACACAGAGGATTTTTAGGGCAGTAAAACTACTCTGTATGACACCATAGTGACAAAGATAGCTCATTATACATTTGTCCAAACCCACAGAATGTACAACATCAAGAGTGAAACCTAGTGTAAATTATGGACGAGTGAGGACATGTCAGTATAGGTTCATCAACTGTAACAGATGTACCATCTGGTGGGGGATACTGATAACCAGGGAGCTGTGTATGTGGAGTGGGGGACAGGGGTATATGGGAGATCTCTGTATCTTCCTCTCAGTTTTGCTATGAACCTAAAACTGCTCCAAAAAAATGAAGTCTTTAAAAAAGAGAAACAGGGATGCCTGGTGGCTCAGTGATTGAGCACCTGCCTTCAGTCCAGAGCTTGATCCTGGAGTGCCAGGATTGAGTCCTACATCGGGCTCCCTGCATGGAGCCCGTTTCTCCCTCTGCCTGTGTCTCTGCCTCTCTCTCTGTGTCTCTCATGAATAAATAATATCTTTAAAAAAATAAAAAAACAGTAATGAAGACAGAATGGTAGTTCCACCTGGAGCTGGTATGAACTGGCTTAAGCCAGGGCCAGAAAAGCAAGAATGGTCTACAGGTGAGAATTTGTATCTTCCTCCTTTCCTTCCAAAGCCTGTCTAGCTCTAGTTTACCTTCAAAGCTGATAGGCTGTGTGTTCTGGTTTACTACAGTGTTCTCTCCAGGGCCAGCCTGTCTGGATCTATCTGAGTACATGTGAACTGGTAAAATGGTCTGGCACTCCATCTCCCTCGCTTCCCTCAGTCTGAGCAGTGATAAGCACTGCAAATTAGAAAGGGGGTGACCAAAAAAAAAAAAAAGAAAGAAAGGGGGTGACCAGATCTAGCCAGGACTCCTGTGTTAGTCCAACTGGAACAGCATCAGGGGAAGAATGGAGCCAATTTGTCATCCCTTTCAGATTTTTATCTATTCATGAGAGACACAGAGAGAGAGAGAGGCAGAGACATAGGCAGAGGGAGAAGCAAGCTGCCCTCGGGGAGCCCAATGTGGGACTCAATCCTAGAACCCCAGGTCATGCTCTGAGCCAAAGGCAGACACTCAACCACTGAGCCACCCAGGCATTCCGGTCATCCCTTTCAATACTCATTTTTCCTATTTCTATCTCCCAGAATCAGAAACAGATATGCAATCTTCACCTGTTTATTCGGTAGAGTGTGCCATCTTCAGGAATTCCTTCACGTTGGACAGAGAATAGTGGAGACTTCTCCTCCTGGGGCAGGTAGGGAGCCGCCTCACTGGGGATGGAGGTGGGAACAGTGTGAATTTTGGAAGTTTCACTCATCCTAGGATTCCCTCCCCGTCTGCAGTGGTGTCACCCCCTAAGCTTTAGAATGTCTCTTTAACTTACAGTTCAGATAGCAAGTGCCACTTCCAGGCCAGGGGAATCCATTCTGCAAACTCCCAGTATGAATGCTTCTGTTCTCGGCTAGAGGAACAGAAGAAGCATTAATGAAGGAGAAGAGAGGTTCTAGAGCAACGCTGTTCAGTAAACCTTTCTGCAGTGATGGAAGTGATTTATGATCTGTGTTGTCTGATAGATACACTAGCTGCATGCTGCAAGTAGCTACTGGGCACTTGAAATGTGGCTAGTGGAACTGAGAAACTGGACTTTTAATTTTAATTAATTTTACATTACATTTAAATGGCCATACACAGCTAGTAGCTAACATGTTGGACAGCACAGCTCTGGAGCTCTTACCTTCACAGCAGTGCCTTTTAGTTATGAATATCTTCAGTGTCCTGCCCTGGGAGTACTTCCCCTCTTTCCCATGGCCCTCCTTCTAAATGGTCCTTTACACGCTGCCACCACCCTCTCATCCCCAGCCCCCTTCCTCAAGTCTCACAGGTCCTTGGTGAGATGGAGGCACTTCCAAACAGGAGCCATGATGTGATTTGGTAAGCCATTGGGAGACATTCCCCGGCAGTGTGGCTTCTGCTTCTGAGGAGCAAATGAAAAAAAGTGTAAGGGAGGCAATTTTATAGATTAGAGAAAGTCCCCAGAAGGCAGCTTTCCCAGCTTTTACTTTTCTTGGCACTGCTTCCTCTCTAGCCTCTGACTTATCAGCACCTTAAAAGATTGATGTTTCTACCTTTCCCACTCCTCCATAAAAACTGCCAAATACTTAACTGCAAAGCCTGTTAAGTATTTTCTATTCACCTTCCTTGGCATTCAGTTCAAAGGACTTGCATTTGCTTCCTGAAACTCCTGCCTCATGGGATAATATCTCCTTATTCTTCCTGCTTCTGTGATATTCCCCCATAGGCACTCCCTTCTCCAACAGGTTGGGGTGATGATGGAATTACCCAGAGTCTCTCTGTCTTCTCTTCAACCCTCTGAGATACATGTACTCTGGATACTCTCATCCCATGTCCATGGCTTTGATTACCATCATTATGCCTGATTATCAAGTTGACATCTTAGTAAATGTAAACTTTACCCAGTTTCAGCTTTTCTATAAATTCTAGACTTTTTTTTTAAAAATTTTTATTTATTTATGATAGTCACAGAGAGAGAGAGAGAGAGAGAGAGAGAGAGAGAGAGGCAGAGACACAGGCAGAGGGAGAAGCAGGCTCCATGCACCGGGAGCCCGATGTGGGATTCGATCCCAGGTCTCCAGGATCGCGCCCTGCGCCAAAGGCAGGTGCCAAACCGCTGCGCCACCCAGGGATCCCAAATTCTAGACTTTTACAGTGTGGTGCCAACCCATATTATAGAGCCTAAAGCAAAAGAAAAATCAGTAATACAGTTCCTGTATTTATTTAAAACTTTGATATTTTGTTCATCATAAATTTGTTGTATTATTTTTTAAGACTTTGAGAGAGAGACAGAGAACACGAGCCAGGGGAGGGGCAGAAGGAGGAGAAGCAGACTCCTCACTGAACAGGGAGCTCAATGCAGGGTTCAATCCCAGGGCCCTGAGATCATGACCTGAGCTGAAGGCAGACACTTAACCAACTGAGCCATCCAGGTGCTCTGCATTATTTTTATTTATTTTTTAAATGCTGCATCAAAATCTTTATCTTGATTCCCAAAGAATTTGGTGCTCCCTTAAATGTTGCGCTTGAGACAAGGAAAGCACTGGTCTCATGCACATGACTGGCCACCAGACATCTCCAGTAGGATGGCTCATGGCACACAGGCACCTCCAACTTAGCATGTCAGAAAGTAAGCCCATCACCTCCCATGCTCACTTTAACTACCCCCCCATTCCTCTGTTCTGAAGTCCAGTACTTGAGAGTACCATCTAAGCTAGAAACTCCTACTCCTGCCTTTCCAGCAACTGCCAAGTGCTGTTAATTATCTTAAATGTCTCTTGCACCTAACTCCCCACTTTCACTTTGCTTCACAGCCTGACTCAGGCCTTCCCTACCACTATCTGGATAACTGAAGCTGTCTTCTGACTGTCCACTGCAGACCAACTTATTGTGTCCTATCTGACTTTTCTACTTAAAAACCTTTGCAGGGAGGAGAGGCAGAGGGAAGGAGAGAGAACCTCAAGCAGGCTCCATGCCCAGCATGGAGCCTGAGGTGGACCTCGATCTCACAACTCTGAGATCATGACCTGAGCCAAAATCAATAGTCAGATGATGCTTAACTGGACTGCGCCACCTAGGTGCCCCATCAACTGTACATTTTTAAATGGCAAAATTTATGTTATGTATATTTTACCATAATTCAACAAATACCTATGTTGGTCCTACCAGTCTTTGTCCTACTATCCTCTCGATTTTAATCCCCCCACTGCTCCCCCACCGCCACCCCTTCTTCTGCTGGTCCCACAGGGCACTTCTATACCTTTGGAAATTTGCTGAGAGCTCTCAATAGCCCTCCCCTGGGAATTCCTGGGAAAACAAATCTCTGGCAAACTTCTATTCTCCTTTCAACACCTAGCCCTACCATCACTTCTCCGGTGAAGCCCAAGTAGTTCACTGCCCTCCTTTACATGCCAAAACCATTTTGTTCCTTCCCAGTGAAGCCCTTATTACATGGTGGACTCTGTGAGGCAGAAGGCTCTCTTAGTCACATGTATTTCCTAGTGCAGAGTAGATGCTCAATATCTGAATGAGTAACCTCATGTACTTACATCCCCAGTCCCAACTCGTTCAACTGTTTTTTGAGGGTGTCCCTTTCTTCTTTTACCTATTTTAGCCATCAGTTACAAGACCAAAGCTTTCCACTGGGGAACCTTGCAGACCCCCCCTAACAAGCCCCCTATTTCCCATTCACTTTCTTGTTCACTCAGATTACCGCTGAAGTAGATCCTCGTGGGGTGCTTTGCGGCACTACAGGCTCGGGGTCAGATGAGCTCTCGCTTGGGGCCTCACTTTCATCTCCATCTTCAGCCTCGACCTGGAGAACAAAGTCTTCATCCCGTGCAGTATCATCCTCCTCTTCGCCACCTTGACAGGCTGCCTGCTGCCGGGTTTTCTTCGGTTTGGCAGGGCTGCTCACCTTGGGGCTCTCAGGACAGGACACTGGAGCAGGTAGTGCTGTTGAGAGCTCTTCAGCCAGTTCCTGAAGGTACAGAAGCGCCCTGCAGGACAGGGCAGAGTCAGAGCCACATTCACAAACACTTAACTGAGAGCCCACCTTTCCAGACACTTGGCTGATTCTAATCTCCCTGGGTCCTCCCAGTGACCCAGCGAAGCAGCTACTAATTTCCCTTTCCCTTTTGATAAAGAACCAGAAATCTAGGGAAGTTAATGGAGTTGGCCAAGACAGGACTCAGATTATGTATGTGGAATCTGAACCCAGGTTGGCCAACTCCAAGTCCAAGGCACTTTCACGCTACCAGTCAGAGATCAGTAAGAGCCCAGGGAAGAATAGAAGGGCACATAGAGACCAATATATACTGGACAGGAAAATTGCAACAAAGACCTGGAGGAAACTGAAAATGTGAGAGGATATAAGGCACAGAGGACAATCTCCTAGAAAGACAAACTCAGCAACAGATAACTAAGTTGCTGTGGTAAGAGCTAGAAGATGGCTCAAGTCCCCAGAACCCTCCCACTTACCTGACGCCTCGTCACAGCCTTTGAACTCTCCAACATCTGCCCCCCTCAACCCCCTCCACTGAGCTGCACCCCACAATCCTTACACTTGGGCAGCCCTTCGACGGGGTCGTTCTCCAGGAGGGGTCTCAAAGTCCTCAGGGGGCCTCTTTGGAGGTGGAGATTCTGGATGTTCTAGGTCTTTGGACAACTTCAGTAGTAGCAGCTCTGCCTTGGACCTTCGACCTCGTTTCTTAGGCATGGGGGTAGACAGAGGGTTGGATTGATCTAAGAGACCAGGAACCAGAGGGGCTGATGGAGGATTAGGTTGTTGGGGCCTTTTGGGGCCTTTCCGTGTGCTACCACCTCTCTTCCGGCCAGGCTTTGAGGCCCTCGGCTTTGAGACCTTTGACATCTCTGAAGAAAGATCTGTAGAGAAGAAGAATATGGGTCTATGAGATGGGACCAGATCTCAAACCTCTTTGGAATAGATTATACCATACCCAGCTTGATAAGATCCTATGGTTTCACCCTGTTTTCTTTCATCTTAATGTAAAAATGGGGAGATAAAAAGAGGAAGGGACAAGGTACACATACCTTGCTGTTCAAGTCTGGAGAGGCTTTCTTGTTCTTGAGGGAGCCTTCTCTCATCAAGGGAATCCTCAAATCCAGTCAAAGGTGTAGGTAAAGACATCTCTATGGAAGCTTCAGCACTAGTTGTTTCTGAAGAGGCCTTGACATCAAGCTGGTTTAGCACCTCTTGTCCAGGAGAGTCTACCACAGTCATGTTCCCCACGGGGCCGGCCTCCCCCAGGGCAACACAGCCGACCCCGTAGGTATCCATCAGCACCCCCTAAAATGGCTGCCCCTGCAGAGAGACATACACATAAGTAGAAGCAAAAGCTATTTGCACTGGCTCAGATTTTCTACTTTCCTATCTTTTCTCCTCTCATCTCACCCGCTGCCCAGCTCCCAACCAGAAACCCAAGCTCCTTGATCATTCATTCATTTAACAATAATTACTAAACATCTTCTATGTTAGGCACTATTCTAAGAACTGGTAATTTGACAATAAACAAAACAGACAAAGTCCCTGCCCTCATGGAGTTTGCACACTAGAAGAGCTAGCAATAAACAGATAATAAGAAAGCTACCATTTATTTATTAAATGCTTACTAAGTACTAAGCATTATATTCTTCAGCCAATTTAATTTAAAGCTCTTAAGTTTTCTTGTAAGACTAATGCAGTGAATGAGCCATTATGCAACCTCTTTCCCTAAAAACCCAATGATATGAATCACCCTCTTCCCCTCAAAAAATAAAAAAAGAGAGAAAAAAATCTTCCCCGAATTCTTAAACTTCCTAGGAGTAGACTACAAAGAATAGATGCCAGATATATAAAATTTAGACCGAAATGAAGGAGGATACCTAGAGCTAACACCCATCTTTGTGAATACTAGTCAAGGAAAATATTTATTTAATAAGAGTTTTCTAGTGCCCTGCCGTTAATCTTTCACCTGAATAGGGGAGGTAGATGGCTATGAGATAATTAAAGAACATCCTACTACATTAAGAGACCTTTCCCACATTGAAGAATGAACTAAAAAACTGTCACGAACCTTCATTTTTATTTTTTAATTTACTTGAGAGAGACAGAGACAGGACACGAGTACATGCACACAAGTGGGGAGGGGCAGAGGGAAAGTCTCAAGCATACTCTCGCTGAGTGCAAACCCCAAAGCAGAGCCCAAATCGGGGCCAATTCCACCACCCTGAGATCATTACCTAAGCCAAAACCATGAGTCAGTCGTTTAACCAACTGAGTCACCCAGGAGCCCCCCTTCATTTTTTTTCAAACCCAGAAAATCATTGTACAACCATGAGCCAAAGTAAACTGACAGAGATAAACAGAAACGCTGATCACCAAACCAAAAAGCTGAGCAACACGCAACCCTGCAAAGGCCCAGTTTTTGGCCAGAATAACCTGCCTGTCTATGACAAAGAAGGAGAAAATACTCAAATCCCAGGAGAGAATCCCCTATAGGTCTGTATATGTCTTAAGGATAAATAACTCATTAGCCTTGGTGGTAAAGTGTGTTAATACAGATACCATAAGAAATATAATATAAGGGTGCCTGGGTGGCTCAGTCAGTAAACATCTGCCTTTGGCTCAGGTCATGATCCCAGAGTCCTGGGATCAAGCCGCACATCAAACTCCCTGCTCAGCAAGGAGTCTGCTTTTCCTTCTCCTTCTGCCTGACACTCCCCCTGCTTGTGTTCTCTCTCTGTGTCAAATAAATAAATAAATAAACAAACAAACAAATAAATAAATAAAATCTTTTAAGAGAGAGAGAGAGAGAGAGATCATACAAATTAAACTTCCCAACTATCTCTCCTAAAGAAGCTATAATCTAAATATATTATAAACTGTAACAACAGCTCAATCCTCTAACTCAGGTACAAAGGAACATTGTGCTAAAGACACACTGTTAGAATGCCAAAGTAACTAGAGGTCAATGAGAATCTACCTACCTTGTTCTTTGGTAAATAGCAAGCCCTGAGAGAACTACTCCATTCAGAATCAGTAACAAACAAAACGGATCCACCTGAAATCTATGCATAGACACTACAAAAAGAAAAAAAATGAAACAAACAACAAAAAAAGATGAAATGTATTCTGTCAAAGCCTCCAGAAAACAGAAGAAAATCTGCAACAAAAACTTCTATACTTTCAAAAAAAAAAAAAAAAAAAACCCTCAAATCCAAAGATACCGTGGAATCTAGGAAATAAGAGATCAAAGAAAACAAAGTGAAAAGGGAGCAGTCATAAGGAAAGAAACTGAATAAACAAAATCATCATGAAATGAAATGAAAACTAGAGGAGAGGCAAATGTTGAAACTCTGCTGCTGAAAAGAGGTAAAAGTGGTTAGTGAGATGATGTGGATGGAAAAGAAGGAGGGAGCCAACATATGAATAATTGATGATCCCAATGAAGAGAGATGAAAAATGAGAACAGAAGTGTTAAAGTGTTAAAAAACAAAAGGAGAAAATTTCCTGAAATAAAAAAATACTTTCCTGAAATAAAGGAAGACCCCAGTCTAAAAGGGAAGCAAAAATCAATAAAGAATCACCAAGACCAAGAAATACCCAAGTGAAGACACTAAATTTCTCCAACAAAAAAGAAAAATAAAAATCAAGTCATCCTCAGAGTTTTCAGAAACATATGATGCCAGAAGCTAAAAACACTAAGAGGGTCAAGAGAATTTTTTTTTTTAAGATTTTATTTATTGATTTGAGAGAGAGAGAGAGAGAGAGAACCAGTGGGGGAGAGGCAGAGGGATAAGTAGACTTCCCACTGAATGCATAGCCTGATGTGGGGCTCCCAGGACCCGAGATCATGACCTGAGGCAAAATTAGCCACTTAACCAACTGAGCCACCCAGGGACCCCAAGAAAATTCTTCATTTAACTGAGACATCATTCACATAAAGGCAACAGGATAATATTCTCAATATGCAAGTTTCTAGGAATTAAAAAACTTACATACCCTTAGTTTAAAAAATCCCCTTGAAGACCTACTTTAGCCAAGTAAAGATAAATCAATATGAAAAACTTCCTAATGGAGAAGCTGTAGTATAAAGACTGGCAGTATACATTTAGTCCAGTGATACATGACCTGAATTTACACACCTGTGGTAACTACCACTATAAAATAGATTGTAATTTAAAATTTTGAAAGTCAAAATTTTTACATTTTGCAATGTAAAAAGTGCTATTATTCTGACTGTAGTAGATGAAGACAAAGAAGTATCCTGATTTTGCTTGTAAGGTTGATAAATGGAAAAATAAAGGTTTATTAATACCATTTAATTAAACATTAAAAGCAGTCTACTATATTGCTTCCAAAATACCTAGCAGCCATAGGAACCAGAAGGAATTGCTTTAAAGGCTACAAAGTAAGAGACTGAAAATAAAAGAAACACAAAGAAAAGAAAAAAACCTACAAAGATGACAAAAGATAAAGATATAGAACAACAACCAAAGATCAACTCATCCACTAAAACTATAGGCTTTGAAAGAGATGCCTAAAACAAAGGAACTCAAAGAGCTGAAAGTCAAAAGACACATAAAAAATATACAGGGCAAATGTAGACAAAGAAAAGAGTTTTGTTGGTAATAGCAAAGTTGAATTCAGGGGATAAAGTACAAAAAGGGACAAAAAGGGAATACTTTATAATAAATAAAATTTCAAATTATATAAAAGATAAATGTCATGAACTGTTAGATAGCAAATGACATAGCATCAAAATAAGGCAAAATCTTCAGGAAATCCAAGAACTGTTTTTTTAAGATTTTATTTTATTTTATTAATTAATATTAATTAATTAATTAATTTATGAGAGACACAGAGAGAGAGAGGCAGAGACACAGGCAGAGGGAGAAGCAGGCTCTATGCAGGGAGCCCGACGTGGAACTTGATCCTGGGTCTCTAGGATCAGGCCCTGGGCTGAAGGCGGCACTAAATCGCTGGGCCACCCGGGCTGCCCTAAGATTTTATTTTTATTTATTCATGAGAGACACCGAGATAGAGGCAGAGACACAGGCAGAGGGAGAAGCAGGCTTCCCACAGGGACCTCAATGTGGGATTCAATCCTCGGACCCTGGGATTGAGTCCCACATCATGATCTGAACTGAAGGCAGATGCTAAACCACTGAACCACCCAAGTGTCCCCCAAGAACCACTTCTTTTAACCACTAACATCACATAGATAAGGACCAAGAAGACATGAATGATTATTTTAAATCTTTTTTTTTTTAATTTTTATTTATTTATGATAGTCACACACAGAGAGAGAGAGAGAGGCAGAGACACAGGCAGAGGGAGAAGCAGGCTCCATGCCCCAGGAGCCCGACGTGGGATTCGATCCCGGGTCTCCAGGATTGCGCCCTGGGCTGAAGGCAGGCGCTAAACCGCTGCGCCACCCAGGGATCCCGAATGATTATTTTATAATCATAATAAATGATTATCGAGGTTCAGTTGCATAGAATAGAATCCTCTCTAGACCAGCTAAAAGGGACTTATTATATAGGGTATTACGCATGGTTCACATAAGTGGTTCCTAAAGTGTGGTCCTGGCAGCATCAGCATCACTTGGAAATTTGTTAAAATGCAAATTTTCAGTCCTATCACAGATCTACTGAATCTGAACTCTAGGGTGAGGCCAGCACTTTGTGTTCTCAAAACCCTTTAGATTATTTGGATGGATGCACATGCAAGCTTGAGAACTACACATGCACATGCAGGATCACTGCGACGGGGGTGGGGGTGGGGGACAGTTTAGGAACAAGTGCTTGTCAAAATGGGAAATTGTCTGGCAGCTGCTGGTTCAAGAACAGGGCTTCTCCTCCTACACTATGATGTGGAGGCCCCTGCGACAGCTGATGGTTCCAGGAACTGCCTCTGCATTGATCAGAAAGTGACCTGACTAAACAGGGAAGACCCTTCTCTGGTTCCCAGATCCAGAATCATACCTCTGTCACAATCTGTACCAGCAAAATGTATGGTCTCCTGGCCTGCCTCCTATCTAAACTTGGTCCAAATTTGAGTTCTCCAAAAGCATATTTGATTGGCAAGACCTAAATTATATTTAGAATCTTGGATGGAAAAAAAATTCCAGGAATTGAAATTTCTAGCTTTCTAGGCTCTCAAATGGAGCTTTGTCCTTCACTCACATCCCACTACCCCATGGTAGAAAGTGGGATCAATGTCTTGTCAATTCCTCTCCACCGTGTGCATATAAGTTGCCAGAGCGCTAGCAATTACACATTCTCTCTAATCAGTCCCTATGCTCCCTTTCCTCCAACATCTGATCCCCTGGTTCTCAGCAGATGATTTTGCCTCTGATTTCTAAAACAAAACCCAAAGCCATTAGGTGGGACATACTTCAATGTCTGGTCAAGTAGCCTAACATTCCCTGCATCTGAACCCCTCAGCTACTTCCAATTGTGTTCTAGCTCTATTCCCCCACCTTCTAAGGGCACTGAAATTATTTAACCTTTTCCTTTACATTGGCTATTTCCTAACTGCATTTAAATGTCTCTAATTCTCATCTTAACGGACATACAACAATCCTTCAACCCATATTCTTCCTGCCTCTCAGTCAAACTTTTAATGAGTTGTCTGCCCTTGATGTTTTAATTTCCCTACTTCATTTAGACTAGGATATTGCCCTCCAACTCATCAAAGAAACTAAAGTCATCAATAATTGCTGTGTCAACTAATGCAATGGATGCTTCTGAGTCTCGTTTAACTTGATCTCTCAGCAGCACCCACACTACAGACCACACCTTTCTTGAAACATTTTTTCTTGAGAAGAAATTCAAGTGCAATAAAGTTTCAGATTTTGGCAAAATTTCCTCAGTCTTTTACAGCTGTCTTACACCTATTTGGCAGCTTCTTTGTTTCTTTGCAAATGTACTTCTTTTTTCTTTCCAAGCTTTCAACTTACTTTGCTTTCTTTTCTTTTTGAGGATTGTTTTTTTTTTTATTTAAAAACAATTTTTTTAAAGAATTTATTTATTTATTCATGAGAGACACAGAGAGAGAGCAGAGACACAGGCAGAGGGGAAGTAGGCTCCATGCAGGAAGCCTGATGCAGGACTTGATCCGGGGACCCAGGGATCATACCCTGAGCCTGAGCCGAAGGCAGACAGATGCCCAAACACCGAGCCACCCAGGCATCCCTTTGAGGATTGTTTTTATAAAAATTTTAGTTGACACAAAATACTTGTAAACACACATAGAATATAGCAAATAGCAATAAAGCACCTGTTTATCTGCCACATTTCAACTGAGCTTTAATAGCAACAACTCTTTCATACTCAATTTCTTTAGGATTTAAATAAATATATATATATATATTATGACATAAAAAATGTTGAGAACCAACACAAATGACTCTTAGCAGGCATTAAACTCAACCAGTGGGAATAGAATGAGCAGGCCTATTGGAGAAAAGTCTATAGGCTTCAAGCATTCAGTGTGCATGGGCATCTGTCTGTATGCTTCACAGAGGAAACAGAGAACGGTTAACACAGGAAGCTAGTTAAATAGGTATCAATTAAGAGAACTTCTACGTATATCTTAAAGATTTTCCACATCAGTACACTTACATATATCTCATTCTTCTTGGTTACTATCCAGTGTTCCATAGAATTATAGTTCATTTGGATATTCTCCATTTGATGGACAACTGAATCACAACACTATTACAAACAATACTGCTATAAATATTTTAGTAGAGAACTCTCCATTAATGAGAAATTATTTTCTGGACTAATGATCTGACATGGAATTATCATTAGTGGTAGAAGGATATACACATTTCAAAATTTAATAGATACTGCAAACAGCTCACCAAAACAAAAAACAATTATAATCCCACTATAACCATTTATCAGTACTCATTTTACCACACCCTTGCCAATCTTTAATTTTTGCCAGTCTGATGAAGGAATGCTTTCTTATTTTATTTTTTTGGATTATCCTGATGATTGAGGTTAGCAACTTCTTTTTATCTTTTGTGTGTGTACACACACTCAAGTATGTATTTTTTTTTTTTTAAGATTTGAGAAAGAGAGACCGCAATCAGGAGGGGGAGAGGGAGAGAGAATCTCAAGCCAACTCCTTGCTCAATGTGGAGCCCCACACAGGGCTTGATCTCACTACATTCAGATCAGCACCTGAGCTGAAACCAAGAGTCTGTCACTTAACCAACTGTGCCACTCAGGTGCCCTGGACATCTGTATCTTTTTATAATTGCCCATACAAATGATTTGCCCTCACATCTATAGGACAAATCAATGTTTTCTCTATTGATCTGTGGAGTTGTTATTTATGTCGCAAAAACTTTGTTTCTACCTTTTTTTTTTTTTTTTTAAAAGAGGGCAGCCCTGGTGGCTCAGCGGTTTAGCGCCACCTTCAGCCTGGGGTGTGGTCCTGGAGACCCGGGATCGAGTCCCACATTGGGTTCCCTGCATGGAGCCTGCTTCTCTCTCTCTCTCTCATGAATAAATAAAATCCTAAAAAAAAAAAAAAAAAAAAAAAAACCAGGGGGGATGCCTGGGGGGCTCAGTGGTTGAGCATCTGCCTTTCACTCAGGGAGTGATCCTGGAGTCCCGGGATCGAGTGTCAAGTTCCGCATGGGGCTCCCTGCATGAAACCTGCTTCTCCCTCTGTCTCTCATGAATAAATAAAATCTTAAAAAAAAAAAGAAAAAAGAGTTCAACATTTAACCGACTGAGCCACCCAGATGACTTTGTTTCTACCTTTTTTTTTTTTTTTGAAGACTTTTTATTTATTTATTCATGAGAGACAGAGAGAGGCAGAGACACAGGCAGAGGGAGAAACAGGCTCCTTGTGTAGAGCCCGATGTGGAGCTCCATCCCAGGATCCCCAGGGATCACAACCTGAGCCAAAGGCAGAAGCTTAACCACTGAGCCTCCCAAGTGCCCCTGTTTCTTTTTTTTTTTCTTTTTTTTTTTTAGTTATTTATGATAGTCACAGAGAGAGAGAGAGAGGGGGGCAGAGACACAGGCAGAGGGAGAAGCAGGCTCCATGCACTGGGAGGCGGACGTGGGATCCCTCCCTGTTTCTTTTTTAAAAACTTTGTTTATGACATTTCTTGCTAAACTGAAATTTTACTTTCCAAGTTAAATTCCTCAATCTTTTCCCTTATAAATTGTTTTGGTTCTTTTTTTTTGGGGGGGGGGGTCTTAAAAAGACATTTCCTACCCTGCTGATATATACATACCCTATTTTATTTTCTTCTAATACTTTTTCTAGTTTTGAATCTTAAATGTAGCTCTTTAGTCCATGTGGAATTCTTTTTTTTTTTTTTTAAGATTTTATTTATTTATTCATGAGAAAAACAGAGAGGGAGAGGCAGAGACACAGGCAGAGGGAGAAGCAGGTTCCATGCAGGGAGACGTGGGACTCGACCTGGGTCTCCCAAGATCACGCCCTGGGCTGAAGGGGTCACTAAACCGCTGAGCCACCAGGGCTGCCCAGTCCATGTGGAATTCTAAGAGATATGAGTATTTACTTACTTCATCTTTACCTCACTTGAAAATTTCATATGACTTGCCTGATTCACTACTGAATCCAGAATCTGGTACATATTAAGTGCAATAATTAAACTTTGTTGATTTAATGACTAACTTCTCAAGCTGCAAAAAATCCGTTGAAGGATTCACTTCTCCAGAAGGCAGTAGCGGAGTATGGTGGTTAATTTCCTTTTATGATTTCACAATGCAAACTCTAGACTCAAGTAAAGAAAGGATGTTTTAATAAATCTGTGCTAGAATTTATAAAAGTTTACGTTTGCACCTCAACTTGTTTGGAATACTGCTTCAAGGCTGCCAGGATCTCCCTAGTTAAGGAAAATAGTTAACACAGTTCCTCAAGTATGGAATTACTTTAAACACACTGTTTGGTCTAATACACTGTTTCCCAAAGTGTTCCTATGGTACAGCTGGTGGTACGTACGACGATTTTAGTGATACAAAAATGAACGATTTTATTAGACCTTTTATATTTTAACTTTAACTTTTATTTTAACTCTAGCCCTTGGGGCGCCTGGGTGGCTCAGCCTGAGTCTCGATTTCTTCTCAGGTTGGGATCTCAGGGTCGTGAGACCGAGCTCAGGAATCCGGCTCCCCGCTGGGCTTGGAGCCAGTTTAAGATTCCCTCCTCCCCGGCCCATCCCCCACCCCCTCCGCGCGCGCGCTCTCTCAAAACAAAACAAAAGCCAAAAAAACTCTAGCCCGTGAAACCCATGGTTCCATCTATCTTGCTTAGATTGAGATTAAGGCACTTAAACTTGAAAACAAACCAGTTTAAAGAAAACTACTAAGAAAATAATAGCACATTAGATAAGAAGGGATGGCAAAAAGTATTCAAACAACAGGAAAGGCCGAAGTTTAACAATACGCCGCTAGGGCGAAGAGGCTTCGCCGTACACTACACTTCTCTAACAAAGTGAGTTAGTACGGGTGGGGCTGAAGTCGCCACCTCTGCCTGCCCCAGTAGACAGCCAACTTGCCGCGGGATAAAAGTACTAGAAGGGAAACATAACTGGCCCTTGGCTGCGCCAATGGGGTTGCAGCGCGCGGGGCACAACCCCGGGGTTAGAGGAGCCTCACGGAGGAAGTGGCTGGGACACAGCAGGATGAGGAGACTAACCCGCTACCCCTCCAGCAGGGACCGCCGGCCCTTCCTCCGTAATGGGCGTGGGGGCAGCTTCCACCACTAGTCTGTGCTGAGCTGGGAGCGAGCCCTGAGTTTTCTGAGGCTCAGGACTACGGAGGTTCGCGGAGTCCGAGAGATGCAATGTAAGCAGCGCCGCGGCCCGGCCACAGGATGCCGTGCTACCCGCACAGCATCGAGGAAGAAGGCAAGAGCCGTGGTTAGGAGGGATGAGGGATGTCCGGTTGCACTACAGGGAAGGAGGTGGGGAGTGTGATGGTTTCTGTAGCAGTGCGGGGACTGGAGGTCGCGATGCTGTGCAGAGAGGGAACAGCGGAGCCAAGAGCTAGTTCCCAATATCTTAGTGCTATGGGAAAAGGAGGAGGAGGAGTAATCGTGGGGCCCCCGCACACCCCGCTGCGGTACACTCACCCTCACCAAAGTCCTTCCGGAAGTCCAAGTTCGAAGATGGCGCCGTCTATCTAGTCGCGGTTTTATGACGAAATCTGGTAGCTACTCTTTATTGACCCCTCCCCCCCACTCCTCTACCCGTGCCTCCAGTGCACAAGGTAAACACGTGAGCGTGGTGCAGACTTTGTGCCCGAAGACGTTTTCTCAGACTATGTATTCCATAATGCAGTGCGGCGAGAGTCCCGCGCCCTTTCGAGCGAGCGAGGCTCCCGGCCTTTAGCCGCGCCGGGGACGCTGCGTGGCCTTCTGGGAATTGCAGTGTCAAGAAAGCAAGATTGACGCCTGCGCGGTGACGGTCGCTGCGCCCCGCGGGTTCCCACGGGGCCTGTACGCGAGCCTCGAGTTTGCGGCGCGCCCAGGCCTTGCCGCCGCTCCCGAGCGCTGAAGCCTACCTAATGGTCAAGATTACCAGCCGTGTAGCAGGCAGGGCCGGGCTGGACTGAGTAACTACCTCGGCACGGTCAGAGTGGAGAACTCAGACCGAGAGGCGGAGGGAGGATAGCTTGGGCCTCCACCGAGGGCAGCCATTCATGAAGTCCTGGATGGGTGCTCCAAAGACCAAAAGGGGCCTGGGGAAAGGACAGAGGGAAACCACTAGGAAAGCCTGGCGTGGGCACGCTCGCTGCACTCTTCTGAGTACAAGCCAGGCTTGGCCCGTGGCCTTGTTTCGGCACAGGCCTTCCCTGCTCCCTCCCTGAGAGATGGGATGCCAGTGAACAAAGAAAGAACGTAACAAATCTCTGCCCTTTCCGGAGACATTTAAAGTCATATAAGTTTTACAGGTCTCAGCATACTAACTAGAAGAGTTCAAGATGTATAAATAGGGACAGGAAAGACTGGAGTAAACCAGTCTTTGTCTTCCCCAAGAATTCCCCCCCCTATTAAATTCCTTTAGTTACACAAAACATTTGAGAAAAACGTGGGAGGAGCTAGCTAAGACTTTAAAAAAAAAAAAAAAAAAAAAAAAAGCCTGAGTTAAGGGACTCACCCCAACTGCCTTAGCGAATTTAGGCTGTGCCTAACTTAGGCTGTGCCTAACTTAGGTTGTGCCGGGGCTTAGGACCAGCTTTGTGACAACACAAAATTGGGTGCGGCTCAGGCAGCAGTTCCCCTAATCCGTACTATCTTAAATACTTGTCTGATGGGACAGCTCTAGGAAATGTCTCTCCACTCCTGTTGCCTCAGATCAGGCCATCTTTGACTTAACTGCAAAATCTTTTATATTACTTGTATTCACTTTTGGAATAAGATATTCACGTGGCTCAAAATTCAAAGGATACATAAAGTGGAGACTCCCTTCTACCTGTCTCCACATGCACACAATCAGTTCCTAGTTACAGATCCAAGATATTTTATTTATACACATATGAAATGCATATATATCTTTACCCTTTTAATTCAAACAATGAATACACACACTGTCCTGCATCTGCCTTCTTTTAACTGAGTGTACCTTGGAGATTGTCCTTTTTTTTGGTATTAAAACCTTCCTCAGGGTAGTCCTGGTGGCTCAGTGGTTTAGCACCATCTTCCGCCCAGGGCCTGATCCTGGAGACCCGGGATCGAGTCCCACGCCCGGCTCCATGCATGGAGCCTGCTTCGCCCTCTGCCTGTGTCTCTGCCTCTCTTTCTGTGTCTCTCATGAATAAATAAGTAAAATCTTAAAAAAAAAAAAAAAACCTTCCTCATTCTTTATTATGGCTGCTTAGTAATGATATAAATGTAGGAAATAGTTGACCCTTGAACACAGGGGTCAGGGGTGCTAACCCCTGTGCAGTGGAAAATCTCTCCCCAAAAACTTTACTGAATAGCCTGCTGTTGGCTGGAAGCCTATAAACTGTCAATACATATTTTGTATGTCAATATGTATTATATACAGTATTTCTTACAGTAAGCTAAAAAAATACAGTAAGCTAGAGAAAGGAAAATGTTAAAATCATAAGGAGAAAATACATTTACAGTACCGTAGCATAACAACAACAAAAAAATCGGTGGACCCACACAGTTCAAACCCATGTTGTTTAAGGGTCAACTATAATTTGAGTTAGTCCCTTGTTCTTATTAATGGGTATTTAGGTGGTTTCTAATCTTTTGCAATTGTAAACAATTCTGCTACAAATAACCTGTTACTTCAAATGTGTAATCTATGGGTAGGAAGCATTATAAATTTCTGGAGGCAGAGTTGCTGGACCAAAGTTTTGATGCATTTATAATTTTGATTGACAAGCAATCTTTCTATTGATCTGTTTCTCTGCCTCTAATCTCTACCAGTTATCTTTCTAAAGTATAGAGCTGACCCTGTGGATCCTCTGCTTAATTTTAATGATTAATATGCTCAATAACTTAACCCATGAGCTGATAAATCTTTTTTTTTTTTTTTTAAGAGAAAGCCAACTATTCTATAACTACACATTGTATGACACTGGAAGTAGTGATCAATTCCTGTAAACTAGCAAATAAAAGGAAAGAAACACTTATCTCATCTTTGTAGTATGAACTATAATTCAGAATAAGTAGAAGGAATTCTTTTTAGAAGATTATCAGCTAGCAAATATGGAAAGAATCCTAGAATTAGGGGAAAAAATAATTTTGCATCCCCTAATGAAATAATCGAAGCAGTAACCACCAGTGAATGAAACCACTAAATGAAAACTTGAGAAAATTTAAAATGTCAAACTTTAAAACTGGATCCACTCAAAACTAAACAGCTATTATTTGCCTCCTGATGTGACGCTATATGAAATGCAACACCACTTACGAAGTATTCTTGCCCAAAAAGTTGAATGGAGTTAGAGGAATGAGTTAATTGACACTACATGGAAACCAAAAGTCAAATCCAGTGGAGAACATTTTATAAGACAACCTTATTTCCGGAACAAATCTTGTCTGAGAACAGAAGGGAGGTTGAGGAGACTACTTCTGATTACAATAAATTGAACACCTGCTAACCAAATGTAATGTACAGATTTGTTTGGATCCTAA
Source organism: Canis lupus dingo (assembly GCF_003254725.2). Classification (NCBI taxonomy): domain Eukaryota; kingdom Metazoa; phylum Chordata; class Mammalia; order Carnivora; family Canidae; genus Canis; species Canis lupus. The sequence continues at coordinate 21,364,081 of NC_064259.1, forward strand.
TTCAAACAAACCAACTGTAAAAAAGCCAGTTTTTGAGACAATCAAGAAAATTTGATTATGGATTGAGCAATACTAAGAATTTAATAGGTATAACAACACAGTAAATGTCTGTATTTCTTACAGACACAAACTGAGGTTTGTAGGAGTGAAATGATACAATATCTTGGATTTCCTCTAAAGTAACTTCAGCAAGGGAAAAAAAAAAAAGGAAATAAAAAGCGAGCACACGTGGCCAATCTTGATAATTATTGTTTCTGGGACAGGGATTCTTAGCACAGTTCACTCTACACACATGTACACACAAAATGGAGGACTCTCCCATTTTTTTAGACTAATCACAATGGTAAAGACTCACAGTCTGGCCCCAACCCAACCTACCTTTGCAGCTTTATCTTTCACTCTCCACATAAGCCTCGGGTCTAGCTTCACTATACTGTACTGGACACTTTGGATTGGCCACTCGGTTTCTGAATTCAAGCTATTCCAGCTGCTGATGTGCCTTCCCATTCTTTTCCAACTGGGAAACTCCCTACCCTCGTAGGTCACATGCTCCCTGTGAAGTCCTCTCCAACCTTAATAGATTTCCTGGTATCATCTATGGTTGCCTCCTAGGAACACTGTTCATATGAATAGTGGAACTTCTCTCATACTGCAGATACTATCCACTTCCACCATGATGAATGAATATTTGTCAATGGCAGATAGCATAGAAATTAGGGCACAGTCTTAATTTATAATTGCCTGAGATTACAAGCTGCTTGTTACTCTTATCCTGGACAAGAGCCTCTCCATGCCTTAGCTGTGTTGCCTTGCCAAGTAGCAACCTCCATGTCTGTTTTCTTATCTGTAAAATTTCTTTTCATGGAGCTACCTTAACCTTCCCAAACAGATCAGAAAGGGGTTAAAGCACTTTCCAACACGTAGGTACTCAATGTTAAAAATACTAAATAATATGTAATGACTTAATATGTCAATATATTCTATTAATGATTCTAAAATACTAAAAATATCTCTCTGAAAAGAAAAAAATAAAAATAAAATAAAAAAATAGAAAATAAAATAAAATAAAAATATCTCTCTGATTTTTCCCTATATTCCTCCTCATACCTAGCTCAGTGTCTGTAACCTAAGTGATGGCGATACTAAAAGACATACAAAGGCACCCGAGTTTCTGAATGCAGGGAGTATGTCATTTATTGACCCTGTGTTCCCCCACTCACTGGTCGCTACTCTTGACTCGTAGAACAACCGGTACAGAACTGCAAGGAATCATCCCCAGCTCCGTGATCACCAGATCCACCAGTTCCGGGGGGGTCACGTCATAGACTAGATTTAACAACCGCAGGGACAGGTGGTTCTGCCAGTTAGCCAGGGCCACATGTTCTCCTCGCTCACAAAGCAGATCATCGGGGTCATCTGCAATGGGAGACGTACCCATTTATGTCCTTGTGGAAAACAAGATGTAGTTCGACCTTCCCTCCTCCCTTCCAAAATTCAGATCTTTGAAACCTTCTCTCTGCCTCCTGGGCTCCTTACCTAGCTCATTAGAGACAAAAGCATCAGTCTGCACACGCTCACAGAACTTGTATGTTTCACAGCAGACCAGCACTGGCACATTATGGGCTCGTGCCACCAGGGCCAGCTGTGCTGTCCCTACCCGTGACATCACGGACCCGTTGGCCAGGAGTGCGTGAGCTCCCAATAGCACCTTAGAAACCTATTTATTTTGAACAGTGGAGAGGGAGAGAAAATGTGATATGTGATTAATGCACAATCAGGTTCCCCACTTCCTGCCCAGGATAGCAATATTAAGGGCAATAACAGAACTTAATGATAGTTCTTCTTAGAAAACACCTGACCATTGACCCCACTGCACCTCCCACAAGAAAATAAAACTCTGAAGTTACTTTTGTCCTGTCTCCTCTTCATGGCTGCTAATTTACTGTTCATATGACACTGTGCTATAACATGTTGTAGATGTTTTTCCTATTAAATACAAACAGGGCTATAAAAGTTTAGTATTTTTAAATAATTGTAACCTTGGGAAGACAGGATTTTATCTATACCACTACACCCTTTTACCTCCAACTTTGGAGTCCCTTTCCTCTGCCCTCACCTCTGGGAGCACATAGGAGGCTGCAGGAATCAGCAGGTAGGAGGCAGGGACCCCAGCACGGACCAGAGAACGTAGTGTGTGCCTTCCCTCCAGCCGTGGCCGGCTGTCCACCACTACCACCCGAAACCGCCGGCCCTTAGCCCAAGCCTCCTGAAGGATTCGTGATACCAGAGACGAGCTGGAGTGAATGGAGAGGAGGATTCAGTTATAGATGTCACTAACGGACAGGCAGCCAGCTCACTGCTAAAGGGCAAAGGGGCAATCTTTTCTTCAGATTGTTATACCCCCCAATTTTCTGTCATAGGGTCCGGACCATACCATCCATATACCAGGATCACATCTCCATTATTGATCTTCTTATAAGCAAAGCGGGAAATTGCCTGAGCTGCAAGCACAATCTTCTCTTGCACATACCGATCAATGGCTGCTCGAAGTTCTGACTTGGCCTAAATGGATTAAGATGCTTAGGGAACAAGAAATGGACACATTTCTTCCTTTGATGATCATGCCAGATGCTTGAGTATGTGTACAATGATGGTTGAAAGTGGGCCAAAAGGGGGCCCAAAGGTGGCATAAGTCAGCCAGCCCAACCACTTCCTTAACCCTTGACCAGGGCAGAATGGCCTCACTGTCACTTCTGGGAGTCCTGATTGTGTTTCTCAGCTGTACCCTCAGGGGTATGCTTTGCTCATTCCTCATATTCATCACCTCCTCTTCCCGCTTGGAGCTGCTCACACCCGTGATCTCCTTGTTAAGGAACTTGATGGCGTTGTACATGCTTGCTGACAGGGGACGGCACTGAGTCAGGAAGCTACAAAGACAATACCTCGTGTTTGTGTGACTCTATAATGTGCGACTCTACAACTTACATTCGTGCTTAAATATGTTTTCTTTAATAAAGAAGACAAAGAACAGAAAAATAAAATAAGAGGTAAAAGAGCAAGAGAGAGGGTACAAAAAGAGGACTAGGTGAGGGGGCAGCAGACTTGCGGTGGTTGTCCTTACCTGAAGTAGGGCTTTAGTTTATTCACTAGATCCCTTGAGAGTTCTTCATTGGGAGGTGTTGTGTAATCTTGAATTACCTATAAGGTACACAAAGTTATCAGCAAAACATCTCCTAATAAAGGGCTCTGAAAGGGGGCTAAGGCAAGTTTCACTGAACAAAGCGTTCTGAAGGTGGAGTCATTCCCTCTGTCCCTCAGAGATTACTTTGGGTAAGAGGAATCTGGGGTAGTGCTGGGGAAGGTGGGACTGGGTCACAGAGGGAACAAGACAGGGCTTACCTGCTGCAAGGCACGAAGCAGGGCAATACACCGGGCATTGGAGCCACTGACCAGGCCCTGGGAGTACTGCAGCCCGAGTCGCACCATGGCTGGGTGGATCACAGAGGATGGGATGCTGATGGGATGGCGGTGTCACACACTTTGCAAGGGAGCTTGAGTACCTACTGCCCACCTGCCCCTGATGAAAAGGAACTTCCTTCACTAGCACAGACACCCCCATTTCCTCTAGAGCTTTGCCTTGTGTGCAGGCTTCTTCCCATAGACCCCATCTCAAATTTCCAGTCACTTTCAATACTAAGTTACCACAACTCCTAGAACTTAAAAGTTACAACAATTTCATAGAATCCTACCTCATATATTGAGTCAGAGAGTTTTGTCTGCTGTACTGGGGTAGGTGGGAGAAAAGACTGACTTTGGATCCATAATCGTTTCGTGTAGGAACCTTGACAAAATAAGAGACAGGACCAATGGAAAATAAACAGTGAGGCTACTTGGCCCCAAATACCCTGTCTTCTTCAGGGTATCATTTGTCTCGAGCACCTTTCCCCCCTTCCTCTAACCCATCTCCCTTAGGCAATTTCTGGCCAGGCATTGAAACCACTTCCTACCTGTTGCTGCTCTGGTTTTTTAGCAAGCCTTCTCAGAAGTGTAAGGTCATCAACCTGAGTGTGCTCAGGGAGACGCTTCACTCCTAAAAGATAATGACCATGTTTTCAAGACACTGTAGGTGATAATGAGAAATCTGCTTTTAAGGAATAAGGGACATCAAGAAAGATGGATGGGGGAGATGAAAAACGGGGAAAAAAAGAGTAGAAGAAATAGAGATAGGATGAGGTTGAGTGGAGAATTCTGAACTCTTGGTCCCAAGGCTAAGAATGGGAAGGGAGAACTGTTTTACTGTGGGAAAGCCTGAGCTAACACAAGAATTAAAATAAAAACAGAGGGACACCTGGGTGGCTCAGCGGTTTAGCACCTGCCTTCAGCCCAGGGTGTGATCCTGGAGTCTCGGGATCAAGTCCCACATTGGGCTCCCTGCACGGAGCCTGCTTCTCCTTCTGTCTGTGTCTCTGCCTCTCTCTCTCTCTCTCTCTGTCTCTCATTAATAAGTAACTAATCTTTAAAAAGAATAATAAAATCAAAACAGAGGGATGCCTGGGTGGCTCAGCAGTTGAGCATCTGCTTTCAGTTCAGGGCATGATCCCAGGGTCGGGAGATTGAGTCACGTATCGGGCTCCCTGCAAGGAACATGCTTCTCTCTCTGTCAATGTCTCCACCTCTTTCTCTGCGTCTCTCATAAATAAATAAATAAAATCTTAAAAAAAATAATAAAATCAAAACAGAGGTCTTGAAACAAAGGGAAGGTACCTGAAGGGGTTTCTCCAGCAGTGCTGGGGCAGGCCCGAGGTGGTGGCCCTCCTTGTTCTCCTTTCCTTGCCTGTTTCAGGGCCCGCTCAGCCTCCTGCTTAGCCCGCCGTTCAGCACGAAGTTCAGCTTTACTTCGACCAGTTGGAACTTTCTCCCCAGCAGTGGCCAACTGACTGCCTGGTCCTGGCAGTTCTTTGGCTGGGCCTACTAAAGACAGAAAGAAGACATGCCCAAGCCCCAGGCAGGTAATATCTATGCCCCAGCCAAAGCTTCTCTGCTCATCTAAATTTCCTTACTGCCTACTTGTTCAAACCAACTTTGTCCCGTCTCCTCCTCTTCTCTCCCACACATCCCTCTACGAGTTCCACACCCCAGTCATTTAAAAAAGCCTTCGCACCTTGCTGCTGGGCTGCAGGTACAACAGGGGCAGTTTTTTCTGGTTCTGCTCCCTTTTCCTCCTTCCGCTTCTTCTTCTGCTGTTTTTTTTCCTTCCGAAGCTGCAACTTCTCTTCTTGGGTCATCTCCCTCCCCACTGCCTGAGACACAAACATAGAATACAGCTCTTCCCCAAGTCCAAAGATAAAAAACAAAAACAAAATACTACTGGTGCCTTCCTAAGATTCCCATAAGGTAAAGCCCCCAATCCTGACTCCAACCAGCTGTTAACAAGATTACATCCCATAGAGATGGAAGCTTCTCCTCCAGGTTCAGAGTCACATACTGTTAGGGATGAAAAAAAAACTGTAAAAATCTGGCGTTCCGGAGAAATAAAGTGAAACGAGGATGGAGGCTGGGGCCCAATGAAGCTGCCACACAGCCTCCTGCGTAGAGCCTGACAGGCGTTTTCCGAGGGCACTCTCACTTACCCCAGGCCGAGTAGAAAGCTCCGCCTTCATCCCAGACCCCGAATCTGCATCAGAAAACAGATCACAAAGTGAGCCTGAGAGGCTCCGGGAGGGTTTGTAGGAGCTCGTACTCGCCGCGGCTGGCTGCTGGGTCTGCATGACCACGGCTCCGCCACCAGGCGGGAGGCAAGCCAGGGATCCGCGTGGAGACGCAAGGTGCGGCAAGATCAAAGGAAGGCGGGGGAGGCAGCCGGCCTGGGCCCCCGCCCTTCTCTCCAGAGCCAGGCGGGACGCGGCGCGGGGCTGCGCCCCAGGCAGTACACCCCAGAGTCCGGAGAGGCACCGGAACGGAGCGACAGGACCCAGAGGGACTCAGGGCTCGGCCGCAGCCGCCCGCTGCGCGGCGGCTCGCGTACCAGTTCGTGTGCCCCCGCCCTTCACTCACCCTCACGAACAGCCACAGCCACGGCAGCCATCACCCTCGGTCCTAGGCTCCGCCCGCCGCGGTCCCAGGGCCTACAGCGCCACCTGGGCCGACCCCCGCGGCGCACAGCCCTCCGCGGACTACAATCTCCGACGTGCACTGGGGCCCCGCCCGGGCTACGGGCGCCGATTAGGGCCCTCTCAGCTTTGGGCTCCCGGGCGTGGCAGTCGGCTCTTGCTCTTTAGACTACAGTTCCCAGCATGCCCGGGGCGCTGCGCCCCGGAGCGGACGTCCCACCACCCTTCCCACCTCCGATCTCAGCACCCCCCCCCCAAAATGGCGAGTGAGGCAGCGGGGACGCGCTGAGCGGCGGAGGCGAGCGTGTAAAGCCGCTGCGGCCCTGTCAGTCCGGAGCCCGGCTGGGCCCTGCCGCAGGGAACATGCACTTTTCCATTCCTGAAACCGAGTCCCGCAGCGGGGACAGCGGCGGCTCCGCCTATGTGGTGAGGAGCGGCCGGAGCCGGGCCGGGCAGGGGCGGGGATAACGGGCCGGAGCCCTCTCCCAGCGGCCTCCGAGGCCTGGCCGCCACCCTTGGGGCCTGGTCCCAAGCCGCCGACTGCCGACGGCTTCGCTAGGAGCTTATATCCCGTCTCAGATGCGCCCAGAGGTCGCCCCATCTCCTCCAGGTCCTTTGTTCGCCCGCGTCGTCTCCCCCTGGATGGGCTGCGGCCGCTCTGGTGGGCGTCATTGGCCTCTTGGGGAGGGAGACTGCGCGACACTAGGGCCCGAGTTGCCCCCGGGCTGGTCCTTCTGCTTTAGAACTTGACCCTGGGGAAACAGACTAATAAACCCTCGGACAATCTCGGTGCGTTACTCAGGCGTAGCTTGTGCCAGACGACTTCTGGCCAGCGTTTTCAAGGGGGTCGCCCAGACCGAGACCCTAAAACGCTTGCCTGCTTTTGTGTCTTCAGGCCTACAACATTCACGTGAATGGAGTCCTGCATTGCCGGGTGCGCTACAGCCAGCTCCTGGGGCTGCACGAGCAGGTGGGACCAGCACCCCTGCCTTGAGGCAGCTTTCAAGCCCTTTCCTACACCTGGGCATCGGTGTCTCCATTTCTCCCCACTTGGCTTCCTTGTAGATGTTCCCCTTTAATCACTGCCGCTGGGGAGGATCTGGTGCTTTATCTTAGGATTGACATTTCCGGGGAACTCCCTAAGAAGCTTAGTGTCTGCTGCTGTAACTGCTCTTCCTTATATTCACATCCGCCTTTCTGCTTCCCTGTCGGCAGTCTTACTTCAGCCTTTGCCTGTGCATGGAAAAACTGACCTCCCCCCTCCCTTCTTTGCTGCCAAAGCACATTCCTTCTGTCATCTGAGCTGCAACTTGAAATTCTTTTCCCTTCTCATACAGATCATTCACAGGATCCTTCTGTGTTCTTTAGCTCATTTCAGTGGCCTAGCTGTTCAGTTATCCTTATGTATCTCTGACGCAATGTTTCTATGTTCTCCTCACCAGATTTCGAGCTCTCTTCAACTCAGTGCAGAGTCCTGGTTCTACTGATGACTAGCTGTGCAGCCTTGAGCAATTTCTTTGGGCCTAGTTTCTAAGACCTAAAAATGTATTTGTCGATCTGCAAAGTCCCTTTAAGTCTTAAAACCTTTTGTGAACCTATTTTGCTATATTTAACTGGGAACATAAATTTTCCTTAAAAAGCTCTTTGGTTCCAGTGAGGGTTCAATGAACACAGTCTTGCTAGATAATCAAAGGCTTTCCCTAGGCCCTGGCCCTACACAAACCCTACCCACACCGTGAAGGGGCTGACGTGTACATAGTAAGATAAGAAAGAACTTATGTTTAGGACACTCCGAGAAAGGAATAATTTCCTGGATGACTAGGGTACATGGGGGAGGGAGGGAAGGGAAAGGGAGCCTAAAAGAACATTGTGACTGACTGTGGATTGCGTCTTCTCTTTCGCTATGTTTATGTGAAGGGTTGTATCTCTTTCTCCAAATAGCTTCGGAAGGAGTATGGGGCCAATGTCCTTCCTGCATTTCCCCCAAAGAAGCTTTTCTCTCTGACACCTGCTGAGGTGGAACAGCGGAGAGAGCAGTTAGAAAAGTACATGCAAGCTGGTGAGTGGCTGGAGGGAACTTTAGGCTGTGTTGAGAGCTATGGAAAGAGACTCAAAACAGCTGGTTCTGTAGACTTGGCCTAAATTAATTTCTACATCTGGGGATTCTCTTGATTTGTTAATTAGGAAAAGTAAATAGCATGTAGGAATGCTCTAGGTATTTGTAAAGCTATTTGGTCAATATACTAATATAGTTTGGAAATACCACTGTAACACTATGTAGCCTTAAAGCAGTTTAGATTGGTGGGGAGAACTGAATTTGTATCTGACATGCTTTAGATTAACATCATTGTTATTTCCCTAGTTCTATAGACTGGACTCAACTAGATGGCAGCCAAGGGTGGGGCAGGTGAAGAATTTATGCAAACAGTGAGTGAGGTGAGGCCAGCTGGGGGATGTGACAGGCCATCATCAGCCCAGGAAATGGGGTAGGGGAGGAAACTACCAAGAAAAGAGCTGGGGGGAGTCAAGAGGGAGTTCTAAATTACTGGAACATTGTTCTCTTGTCTCCTCAGTTCGGCAGGACCCACTGCTTGGGAGCAGTGAGACCTTTAATAGCTTCCTGCGTCGGGCACAACAGGTAAGGTTCTGGGTGGGACCGAGATTTAAGGGAAGCATTTTCCTATAGGGCCATGTCGTTTTAAGGCAGTGGCTACAGAGAAATCATCTTGGCACCTATTTTTTTATGGGATGGGACTTTTGCTGTACCAATGAGATCAAGAAAACCCAGCCTGTAATTAAGCAGCTGAGAATAAAGACACTAGGAAGGACCTAGACATGAGTTGGGGATGGGTCAGAGCTAGACATGGGGCAGGTGTTAACAAGGTGGTGTCTCTGTTCTTATGTATGTTCACACCAGGAGACACAGCAGGTCCCCACAGAGGAGGTTTCCTTGGAAGTGCTGCTCAGCAACGGGCAGAAAGTTCTGGTCAATGTGCTAACTTCAGATCAGACTGAAGATGTCCTAGAGGTGAGGTACTAGTATTGCAGTGCCCCACCTCCCCTGCACCCCAGGGTTCCAGGTTTAGGGGTAATTGTAACAGCTAGTATGATGAGCTCTACTTGCTTCCTGATTCCTAGGCTGTGGCTGCAAAACTGGATCTTCCAGATGACTTGATTGGATACTTTAGTCTCTTTCTAGTTCGAGAGAAAGAGGATGGAACCTTTTCTTGTGAGTTTCTGTGGACTTGACTGCTTCCTTGTGCTTCTAGGGGTAAATTTGCCCTGCCAATTCCTCCCAAAATATGACATTTCCTCAGGGCTCCTCTCTTGACTTTTCTCTCCTTGAATCTCATGACATTTTCCTTTTTTTCTTTTTAACTCATAGTCGTACGGAAGTTGCAAGAGTTTGAGCTGCCTTATGTGTCTGTTACCAGCCTTCGGAGTCAAGAGTATAAGATTGTGCTAAGGAAGAGGTCAGGGCTGGGCTTGGAGGAGGGGGAGGTACTGGATTGGATTACTGGGCCATGTACTAAGAAGAACCTGGACAAGGGGATAGTGCTGGGTGTTTCTACTAGGCCTTCCAGGCTTCTTCCCACTATACTACCATTTGCCCAATAGTTTTAGATTGTTCCTGTCTTCTTTTTTTTTTTTGTTCCTGTCTTCTATCCACGTCTCTTGCCTTACCCCAGCTTAGCCCCGTTACCCCTTTCCACCCCCTTGGCCTCACAGTTATTGGGATTCTGCCTATGATGACGATGTCATGGAGAACCGGGTTGGCCTGAACCTGCTATATGCTCAGGTGAGCTTGGAGCTGCCTCAGAACCCTTCCCCTGAAATAGATACTGGTGCCCCCACTCTGCAAAGAAAACTTTTCATGTCTTTACTTCCAGTTCTGGGGAGAGTTCCTAGAATACTGTCAGGGCACCTGGCAACAACCTGCTCCCCCTACTTTGTAAGCTGCCATAGTCAAGGTCTTACTGCAAGGAGGTCACTCAAGCATGGGGCTAAGGATCAGGCTGGACAGAGGTAACTGGACCTCTGACTGGAAGTCCCCAACCCCCTCATCCTTTCTCTCTGTTGTAGACAGTATCAGACATTGAGCGTGGGTGGATTCTGGTCACCAAGGAGCAACACCGGCAGCTCAAATCTCTGCAAGAGAAGGTCTCCAAGAAGGAGGTGGGCCCGTTTTCCTATCTCCTTCCAAGGGCTGTTTTCTGACACACATACCCCACTCCCCCGCCGCTGACCCACCCCGTGTGGTGACTGGGTTTCAGTTCCTACGACTGGCTCAGACCCTGCGGCACTATGGCTACTTGCGCTTTGATGCCTGTGTGGCTGACTTCCCAGAGAAGGACTGTCCCGTGGTGGTGAGCGCAGGCAACAGTGAGCTCAGCCTCCAGCTCCGCTTGCCTGGCCAGCAACTCCGTGAAGGCTCCTTCCGGGTCACCCGCATGCGGTGCTGGCGGGTCACCTCCTCTGTGAGTTGGGGTAGGCCTTTGGGATGGTGGCCTGGCAAGCCTTGAGCTTTGGGATTGGTCAGGATGATCTCAGCCTAACTCTCCTTTGTCTCCCAGGTGCCACTGCCCAGTGGAAGCACAAGTAGCCCAGGCCGGGGCCGGGGTGAGGTGCGCCTGGAACTGGCTTTTGAATACCTCATGAGCAAGGACCGGCTACAGTGGGTCACCATCACCAGCCCCCAGGTGTGAGCTCACCCTCAGGCCTCCTCTGGAGCCCATTGCACCGTCTCTTAGATACCCAAGTCTAGGGCTTCCAGGACTCCATGTGAGTGGGAGCCCTTGTCTTAGGGGTGCTGGGCTCAGAATGACAACTCTAGTCAGGCTGAGCTCTCTTCTTGCCCTCAGGCTATCATGATGAGTATCTGCTTGCAGTCCATGGTAGATGAACTGATGGTGAAGAAATCTGGTGGCAGCATCAGGAAGGTAAGCAACAGGTGTGGACCAGGCAGCTGAGTGGTTGTGCTCTCCCCACCTCTTGTCTTAGGGCTTCTCCCAAGAGGAAGAAGTGATAGGGATTCCAAAGGGATTCTGTCCTTATCAGCACTTCATGTCTCCATCCCTAGATGCTGCGCCGGCGAGTGGGGGGCACCCTGAGACGCTCAGACAGCCAGCAAGCAGTGAAGTCCCCGCCCCTGCTTGTAAGTGTCACTTTCAGATCAGTACCCCATCTCCCAGCCTGGCCTTATTTTCCCCACTGAGGTCTCTGACACCTCTGCCTTTTCCTTCCCCAGGAGTCACCTGATGCCAGCCGGGAGTCCATGGTTAAACTCTCAGTGAGTTTCCCATGAGGGTTGGTGAGGTTGGTGGTTGGTGTTGGTAGGGGGATTTCACGAGGCTTGAGTCATCTGACCCCAACCCTACCTTTGTTACAGAGCAAGCTGAGTGCCGTGAGCTTGCGGGGGATTGGCAGTCCCAGCACAGATGCCAGTGCCAGTGATGTCCACGGCAATTTTGCCTTCGAGGGCATTGGAGATGAGGATCTGTGATCTCCAGTGCTCAGATGTCTGCCCTATACCCTGGAGGAATGTTCAGAAACTTGCCCTGTGCCTGTATCCCCCAAGCCAGGGGCGGGAGGGGTCTTTTCTTTCCTTCCTTCCCCTTTCTTCTCTTGGCCAGGGGCTTCCTAACCCACCTTCCCTTCCACCCTCTGGGCTGGCTGCACAAAGGATTCTTCTCTTTCCAGAGCTAGCCCTCAATGCCAAATTAGCATTTAGTATTTTGCACAAACTCCAAGGGACCATGGCTACCTGCCTTGGGGAGGAACCACAGCTTCCCCTGGGGCTGCTTCTGGCTTCTTGGGGCCATGGGCCAAGGGGATGGGCAGAGGTCTATGTATGGTCTGGCCCAACTCCCCATCATTAAACTCAGCCTGATTGCTGCCTACCTCTGGTTCCCTTTCACTGCCCTCCCCCTTCCCCATCATGGCACAGACTGCTGTGCTAAGGTGAGGTGGAGCTGTGCTTGCCACTGCCAATTCAGCATAGACATGGCTTTGTTAGTGTTTCCTTTATTATAAAGCACTGAAATAAGTTAAATAAACAGGTGGGAGGCTGGGCAGTCCCCCAGCCAGTTCCTCTGCTGCCCCTGGGAGCAGTGGAGGTGAATACAGGGCCCTTCTCACTGAGCTCATTAAGTGCATCAGTCAAGTAAGGCCCCTGGTCCATATGGGCCCCTTGCCCATGGGGTTTGGGCTGGTCCATATAGTGCCTAGGGTAGTCTGTGGAGCCCCTGGCCAGCGGGGGAGGAAGTAGAAGGTGACTTCTGGTCCATCTGTATAAAACGTACAGGAGAGTCAGGGCTAATCCACAGGGCCCTGAGGGAGAACAACCTAGTTCAGGGTGAGTCTGTATGGAGAGCCCGGCTACCTGCAGTGCTCAGGGGTGTGGGACCCCGAGAGCTCAACACAGAGGAGGGGCTATGAGGCGGGGCCCAACCCTCAGAGGCAGAGAGGCCAGGCCCTCCTGCCCCACCATGGCCATGCACCTTCTGGTGGCGTTTGTAGTTGTCCCAGTGGCCTGTGGTGTAGGCGCAGGTGGCACAGCGGAAGGGCTTCTCGCCTGTGTGCCGCAGCATGTGGCGTTTGAGGTTCATGCTCTGATTGCAGCTGTAGTTGCAAAGGCTACACCGAAAAGGTTTGTCCCCAGAGTGGATACGACCATGACGCTTGAGGTTGGCCAGGTTGCCACAGGCATAGGGGCAGAGGGGGCACTTGTAGGGCTTCTCTCCTGTGTGGACACGCTGGTGCCGTTTCAGGTTATCCAGATGAGCAGAGGCATAGGGACAGCGAGCACAGCGGAAAGGCTTCTCGCCACTGTGCGTCTTCATATGCCGAGCCAGGTGGTTGGGATAGTGGGTGGCAAAGGGGCAGAGGCTACAGGCGAAGCCTTTGTCACTGGGGCCCTGGGGTCCCCCGCTGGCACCCCCTCCGGCCTCTCCTCGCATGCAGCGCCCACACATGGCAGCTCCCAGCCGACTACCCTCCCCCTCCTCCAGCTCTTGTCCACAGTTCCGGCAGGTCCAAGGGAACAGCAGCTCTGGCAGTGGTTCTGATCCAGTCCCACAGAGGCCCTCCCCTTCACCCCGCAGCTGCCCACAGTCCGGCAGGAAACTGGCACCACCTGGTGGCACATGGAGGCTCAAATCTGGAAGCAGCAGAGCATCTGTGGAGACAATGAGGCCTGAGCCATGAATCCGAATATCCCTAGGGCCACCCACCCATGTCCCAGGTTCTTTTGGTTCCCAGCTCTTTACCTTCAGGTCGCCGGGGCACTGCCCCCTCCTGCTCTGTGGGACTGGGAGGCCGGGTGGGACGTGGAGCACAGCAGCGGAAGCCACAGGTCGGGCAGGGAGGAGTGGGGGGCCCCGCGTGGGTGCGCTGATGCCGCCTCAGGTTGCCCAGGCTGCTGCAGGCAAAGGGGCAGTGGGGACAGCGGTAGGGCTTCTCGCCAGTGTGGGTGCGGGTATGTCGCGTCAGGTTGACGAGCTGGGCTGAGGCGTAGGGGCAGCGGCCACAGCGGAACGGCTTCTCCCCGCTGTGTGTCTGCATGTGCCGCTTCAGGTGGCTCGAGTAGTGGGACACGAAGGCGCAGAGGCGGCATGAGTATAGTAGCCGTGGGGGCAGCGGGGGCCCCCCACCCGGCCCTCCTGCCCCACAACACGGCCCCTCACCTGTCGGCCCCCCACACAGCTGGCAGGCTGGGCCTGGCCTCTCACCCCTGGCCTCCCCTGGACCCCTGGCTGGTTCCTCAACTTCACTCTCGGCACTTAGCGGCCGGCCGCCCCCAGACTCGTCATCACTCAGCCCGTAGGGAAGCCCAGGCCTGGCCCCCAGAGAGTCTCCTGGTAAGACATAAGAAGAGACATCAACACAGGGTAGGACCAGACTCCAAACTTGCGTTCTCAGTGGTCTCCCCCTTGCGTGGTCCCACCCTTTACTTCAGTGATCCTGAAAACTGAATTATCTGCTTCTGAGTTCGTACTAACCTAGTGATGACAGCTGTACCTAACTCCACTGCACAGAAAAAGGTCAAAGGCTCACAGTGGACCACAGACTGAAATGAATCAATAATGTAATTAGCTGATTCTTGGAATAAGAAAGTAAAAATACACAAGGCAGAGGCCTGAGACCTTATTTTAAGCTCTATCTTAGTAAGATCCTTTTCAGTAACAGAACTGATTATAAAATAAAAACGATGTCAAGGGTGAGGCAAAATCTGGAATGCCGTGGTAACAAAGTAATGTACCTAAAAGATGGATTTTCTTTTACATGGATTCCCTCAATGACTTTCAAAAACATCCTTCATATAGGTGGCATAAGTGGGTAGGTGGTGCAGCAAATTAGGATGGGGTGATGTTAGGATCACTGGGAAAAGGAATGTGCAAGAATACTTGAGGGTAGGGACCAAAACCTCAATAACAAAGCTTATAATACTGCAGGTGAAGGGGAATTAGATTAGCCATAACTTAATTTGAATAAGATATTATTTCCCTGAAACTCTTAAAGTAAACTTCACATAAGGAATGTGCTAGGCAGGAAAACAAGGTTATTAAAAGGGCATTAACTTTTAACCAGTTGCTCCATGTGATTCATCCCCTGTCCTATTCATACCACCTTTGGACCAGGCCCCAGAACTTCCCCTCAACAAAGTGATGGAGCTCACTGGACCCTTAGGCAAGTGAAAAAGTCTAGCTCAAATCTAAACCAAATCACCCCTAGTTTGGCACTGTTCCGTGTTTTGCTCACTGGCACTAAATCCTAATCGACCTCTTGAAGGACTGAGGTTCTGGTGGTCGCTAATCCTTGATCAAGTCCCTCAAACCCACCTTCAGAGTCTCTCTCGAAGCCCATGAGCTGGTCGCTGTTGCCGTCACCTTCCTCCTCTTCCTCTTCCTCTTCCTCCTCAAACTCCAGATCCTGGCCTAGTAGCAAATCACTCTCCAATACCAGGGCCCCGGGTCCTTCATCGAGGGAGTCTTCGGTATCCACTGAAGAGGGGAGGGGGCTTGAAGATTCTCCCTCAGGAACCGTGCCCATCATCCACACCCCGGGAGCCAGCCCTCGCAGCCCGTACTTCCCGAACTCGCAGACCCTCTCGGGTTCCCTTAGTAGCTCGGTAGGAAGCTAGGAGTCCAGATCGCCCACCCCATACCTCAGGAGTCCCCCTCCACCCCGACCTGAACCCACTCCACTGACCCCACCCCCGCTCCTCCCCCCTCGCGGCCCCTGACCCCTGACCTTTGACCCCCTCGCATTTCACGGGCTGCGGGTGGCTCTGCTTCCTTCGGGGCATCGTGACCGGCTCCAGCCCGACGCGCCTCCGGCCTGTGGCCGCCCGGCCCCGCCCCTCCCAATCCGGCCTGCCCGCCCGCCCTTCTTCTCAGGGCCCGCGGGCCGCCCCCATGCAGCGGCGCGGGCCCCGGGCAGCCCCCTGCCCTGGCCCCGGCGCCCAGCTCAGGCCGCTCCCGCCGCCGCCGCCGCGTCCATTCATGGAGCCCCCTACCCCCCCTACGGAGACCAGCTGGTACCTCCGTCCTCGCTTCCGCTTCCGCTTCCGCAAAGCCACACGGGACATGTAGTCCGTGGAAAGCAGAAGCGGCGAAGACGTCCACTGCGTGACCAGGAAGTGATTGTGACGAAAAGAAGCAGGCGAGCCAATCAGAAATGAGATAGAAACCAGGCGGGTGAGAAGGGCCAGAGAAGCCCTTGGCCTTGCTTTCAGTCTTAAGAGTTGCCCGGCTGGTCCTAACCCCTTTCTGGAGGAACTAGGAAACTATTCCTGACTCCGAAAGGGAGTGAGGATGAGCCGCGACGCTAGGCCAGTCTGCCAGCAGCGTGGGGAGCTGCAATAACTTGGGCCCTCTCTGCCCACCCCCCACCCTCACCCCCATCCCCTCGCGCGCGCGCGCGCGCGCACACACACACACACACACACACACACACACACACACACGCTACCAAGGAGGTTGTCTGGGGCTGAGGAATTCTAGGTAGGCTGGACAGGGCAGCAGTATTGAATAAAGGACACCATGGGCACAATTAGGTTTTGGCCTTTAGTCTGAAAAAGTGTTGATTGAAAGTGTACAACAGAGAGCGGGTGCGAGCGGCTGGGGGCCATGGAGCCGCCAATAAAAAAGAATGTCCTTAAATAAAGTTCACAGAGTAAAAACCAGAAGAACCGCCAGTCTTCCCTCCAACACAACAGAGCACAGGCACAGAACCGGTGATGAGCCCCTAGGAGCAAGGAGGAGGCTGGGGAAGACAGCAGAGGCTCCCAGGCTGCTGTGTGGAGGGAGAGCCCTCTTTGGAATGGGCTGAATAAAGCCACCCAGCTCCCCCTGCACACCTCATAACCACTGCTAAGGCTAAAGGAAAAAGACAAAACTCAGTCTCAGGTCCAGAGGGCTCAGAAAACAGTCTAGGTGGGCAGGGATTCAGACACCCGTTAGTCCCGCTTGGCCTTCTTCTTAATGTCACTGTTGCCATTTTCTTCAGCCCCCTCAGAAGAAAGCACCTCCTCCAGTTTCCGCTTGCCACTCTCTGGCTGAAGCTCTGCTGTGTTTCGGGGCTTGAAGCAAATGATGATGCAGGTCATGTTGTCACACCCTGTACCATCCCCAGAAGTGTCTGGTGCCAGGCACTGATCCAGCAGCTACAAAAGGGACAAGGTAGGTGGCTCAGCTTCAGGATTTGAATAACCTTCCTAGGAACCTAAACTCCCACAAGAGGACTGACCCTGCTGAAGACAGGGTGGCAGAAGGAGGGGAAGAGGCAACAGATGTCACAAAACAGGCCACTTGCTAGTGCATAATGCACAAGGATAAGTCAGGGAAATGAAGGAAGGTCGAATGTTCTAGTCAGGTTTGGCATCTGTCAGTAATTAGTGATACTTCCCAGCTCTGGTCTTGGCTCAAAAGATAAAACCTTGGCTATGCAAACCAGGCGCCCTCACTCCTCCACCCAGGCACTCACCTCTTCCACAATGGATGACAATAACCGAAGCTCCCCATTTTCATCACGCTGACTGATCTTTGATTGAATAAAGTCTATAACTTCCTGGCTGCTCATCACATTCCTGGGGTCAAAAACAATACACTCTTCTTTAGTCTCACCAAAGCAGAATAGAGGAATGTAGAGAGAAGTGATGGCCCCCAGGGCCAATAAAAACCCCTACAGAGTGCCTTAGGCCTGGGGTTTTTTACATTAAGATGTCTGCCTAGGCTCTAAACCTAAAGCAGCTTGAGAAAAGTGGTGAACGCAAGGCGTTAGAGGATGATAAAGCCAACCAGCTCAGAGCCCTTCAAGAGAAGTAATGCTGCATAAAAAAGGGAATTTTAGGGCATTCCACTGGTGCTCACCATATGCCATCACAGGCAATGACCATGAATTCGTGGTCGTCAGTGAGAGTCAGCACCTTGATGTCAGGCAGGGCTGAAATCATCTGTTCCTCAGGTGGCAAGTTCTTATTTCTCTTGTAGAAGTGGTCTCCTGAAATAAAAGAACGGTTGGTTGATGAATAGTTTAAGCAATCCCCAAAGACTTGTGCTCGAAGCTGGTCAACCCTTGCCATTCACTTCCCTTCTTTACAAAGTTCCATAATCTAAGTGAATGGAAAACTGAGTTCTAGTTTTTCTAGTTTCAGCCCTATCTTCAGGTTGCTAAACCTTAGGTAGGTCACTAACCTGTCTTTTTAATCATCCAAAAATGACAGCTATCTTACCTATCTCATGGAAATATTTTACAGACAAAAGTCACAGATAATGAAAGGACGTGGAAAGGTACAAGGGCCTATTAAGATTAAAGTTTGCCACTAGGTAGTCTGAAGAGAGAATAAGACCCCAAAAATCTTTCCCACACTTTTGTGTCCCTTACCAATGGCTCTGGAGAGGTTGAGGCCCCCGTTGACTCGCCCATCCATGGTGACCTTGCCACCAGCATTCTTGATGCGTGCTAGCTCCACTTCATCCTCTGGTTTGTGGTCATAGGACATGTCTAAAGCTTTGCCAGCCTCAGATACCACACAACGAGAGTCTCCTGCATTGGCTACAATCAATTGCTTCCCTCGTATCAGAGCCACCACCGCTGTTGTACCGCTGTCAGAGCCAGGCTTGAGAGGAAGAAAGAGAGCATCATGGGAGCTTCTGGACCCAAACTTCTCATTGGTACTCCCCTGACCATTCACTTTATGCTTTCTCCTCTCACTGGGACCACAAAGAGAACTTTAACAAAGAGGAGGGGCATAGATTTAATCTTTCCAAAGACTAGAACATGCTCTCTATTCTGAGCTAACCGTACCCTAAAGACCTAGTTCCTCTGGTAGCAAAAATCCCCCCATAACCAGGACTTCAGTAGTAAGCCAGCAAGGGGATTCCCTGTCCCCAAATCACAATCAAGGGAATCATATCTGCCTCTTGGTTTTTCTAAACTTGCTGCTCCCCTTCCCTACACACCTCCTCCTTGCCTTCCATGCCCGGCACCATCATCTCTTCTTCTTCTTCGTCCTCTTCAGCCTCCTCAGTGTCATCCTCATCTTCCTCATTCTCTGCCTCTTCACTGCTGTAGCCATCCTCTTCCTCACTGCATTCCTGCCAGAGGGATAATCCCAGGCTGCTGAGACTGGGATGAACCCCTGCCCCCCTCCCCCCAACTCATACTCAGAACCAAGAGGCCCTGACTGAACACTGATTCTGAGAGCACTGAAAGATCCAACTGTATGATTGTGATAGAAAAGTCTCGAGGAGGGAAGACGGCTAGATGGGTATAACTGATATCCTCCTGAGCTGAGTTCAGCACTCACTGGGTTCAGCACTCACGGGGAGGAAATCCTACGAAGGCCAGGAATCTCAGCCAAAAGCACCTTCCAGCATCATGGCCAGAAAATAAGTGGCCCAGAGAAGGAAATACCCAAATATCCAAAGTAACAACCTCCTTGTTCTCTCACTAGGAGACAGATTCTGAAAGGCTAGAACTAGATCTATTTGTTTTAGTTCCAACAAAAGAAGTTTCAAAGGCTAAGGGTTCCTATGTTGGTGGAAATAACGAATTCAAGAAAAGCTTGGTATATAGTAGGTCTTGGGGCCTGATCTAAAAATTGAAGTTGGGGTATCTGGCTGGCTTAGTCAGGAGAGCATGTGACTCTTGATCTTGGGGTCATGAGTTCAAGCCCCATGTTTGGGTGTACAGATTACTAAAGAAAGGAAAGAAAGAAAGGAAAGAAAGAAAAAGAAAGAAAAGACAGAAGAAAAGAAAGGGAAGGAAGAGAGGGAGGGGAGGGAGGGAGGAAGGAGAAAAGAAAGAGAAGAAAAGAAAAAAGAACCAACAGCTATGCATGGTGACCAAAAAGGCCCTCTCTGCAGATTCAGCAGCTGTCTGCTCCCACAGGCCCTTACCTCACTGTCTTCCTCTTCCTCTTCTGCCTCATCTGACTCATCCTCACTGTCCTCAAAGAACTTGGACTTAGCAACTCGAGGCAGCTTATCAGACGCTGAAGAGCAGGAAGGCCCAGCCTCACCAGTGGGAGTGCCAGGCTCACCACCTTGGCCTGCCTCAGTCCCACGTTCAGAGTTGGAGGAAAGGCCTGCGTGAGCCTTGATTGTGGGGCCATTTTCCTCTGAAGAAGTTTCCCTAGATGGGTCCTCAGGTCCTGCCTCCCCGTTGAGGCCCTGGGACCCTGGTTCCTCCCCTGTCCCAGTTCCAGATTTGCTGTGGGGAACACCCTTGTGACAGTTCTGCCCGTAGCGTGTCAGCAGCTCTTCAATAGTCATGGTGGCCTCTTCGTGAAGCAGTGCAGCCTCCTCATTGTCCACTGCGGGGAAGAGGCTGAATCAGCATCCCCATGCCATACTCTTCATGGAATGAGCCCCCCTTCCCAGCTCCATAGCCCTTCCAGCGTGAGTTCCAACTCCCCCACCACCACTCACTCCTAAGGCTCTCCTCACCTATCAAGTCTCAGAACACCCTTTTGCTTCCTCCTCAAGTAATATCTGCCTGCAGAGACTTCCTTTGGTCTTTGTCTTTCACCCTCTTCTTTGTCAAAGGAACACTAGTTAATGTAGTTCTTTTATCACCTCACATTCTTGATTAAGTTGGAAACATCCTTATGGCTGAGGATCCAGGAAGCCCACAATGCTAGTGTGAGGCCTACAGCCCAGGCTTACTGACTGGCTGCTGAAAAAAGGTCACATAAAGGAACACCTGGGTACCTCAGTCTGTTAAATGTCTGCTTCAACTCAGGTCATGATCCCAGACTCCTGAGATCGAGCTCTACACTGGGCTCCCTGCTCAGCCTGCCCTCTCCCTCTGCTGTTTCCCCTGTTTGTGCTCTGTGGTATGCGCTCGCACGCACACTCTGTGTTAATAAACAAAATCTTAAAAAAAAAAAAAAAGTCACATAAATGTAAACAGGAACCAGAGAGACCTCATCACAATGACAAAAAATAATGTATGGAAAAATGCTTCTAACTATGGACACAAGGTACAAAGGTTTTTTTCTCCTTTCATAACCTCATGTAATATAGGAGAACATAAGAGTTCTTTAAAGTGAGGACTCCCCAAGTCCATAAGAAGTCATCCTTTCTTAGAATTGACACATAAAAAATACATATTAAAGAAGAGTTCTTGGGACACCTGGGTGGCTCAGTGGTTGAGCATCTGCCTTAGGCTCACACCATGATCTCAGGGTCCTGGGATCAAGTCCCACATGGGGCTCCCTATAGGGAGCCTGCTTCTCCCTCTGCCTATGTCTCTGCCTCTCTCTCTGTGTCTCTCATGAATAAATAAATAAAACCTTAAAAATATATATATACATAAAATAAAGAAGAGTTCTTTAAAATGCTAATTTCCTCTCAAGGGATGCCACACTCACCATCATCTTCATCAGCTACTTTTTCTTTTTCATCCTCATCCTCAGTGGGTCGCCCTGCAATCTGTGCCAGCTCCTTAATGACTTCCTCAGTGGTCAGTTTGGCATCAATAGCCAAGAAGGCATCTTCTAATGCCTGGACATAAGCCAAAAAGTATGAGGCAAAAGTAGGAAAAAGTACAATAGGTACAAAATGAATCACCTATATACAATCTGGGTACAAAGATGGCATGCAAATTCCAGTGTGGACCACCAAAGAGGAGTCACTCACATATAAATAACAGCTCAGCTCAGAGACCTGGGAGTAATGAAGCAGCTCTAAAAAGGTCCAAGTGGGAATAAGTTTGTTTGGGGTATAGAATTCTTTAAGAAATACAATAAGCAGCAGCTTACTGGCAACAAGAAAGGAAAAGCCAAGGACTGTAAAACAAGGGAAAGCCTATATAAAGCGGAGAAGGAGCACTACAAAAAAACAGACCTTTTGTAGCTTGCCTTCTTTGTAGGCCTTCTGATCTTTGATGATATCAGGAAGATATTTGGCACAGTACAAGGCAACTTCCTCCCCTAGAAGAAAGGTAAGGTCACCCAGAGCACTGCTTCTCACATATGAAGTGATATAGTATTTACATGCCATACTGGAGAGGACCCCAAGGGTCAAGGAAATGACATCTTATATAACTGAAACCTATCTGAAAGACAACTGCTTAGTAAATTCTGATCCAGAAAATGGATTTTACCATCAAACCTCTCAGGGCTATATTAATATACCTTTTGTCTTTTCTCACCTGTATACTTAGTTCTCAGTAAAAAAAAGTAAATTCTAATGTAGAAAGAGGCTTTTTGGATTAAAATAAGGCCTGCTGAGATTATAAACCAATATAACATCCTTTAGGAAGATAGACTGGCAGAACGGAGAAAAACAGCACTGGGAAGGAAATGGTATCTTAGGACCAGAACCTTAGAAAAGAACAAAAGACCTATTCTTGCCCCCTAAAGTCTGGAAATGGGGTTCAAAATGTCACCCATATGATCTACGAAAGTTACCTCCATGTCCATCATAGACAGAAAACATGGCTGTCTCACTGTCCAGCTCAGGAATACAGTTGTGAGCATCCTAGAAAAAAGAGAGCATAATTAGCATTTCTCAAGGTCAAAAGATGTCCTTCCTTGGGCACCTCAGGTCGTGAGGATCGCCTTCATGCCTTAATCTCACTAACCCTTCCCTGGCTGACCTACATGGCCTAGAAATAAGAAAGGAAAATGGGATGATAAAATAAAATAAATCAGCGGAGGGAGAAAGGAAGGGGGTGGGGGGGGCAAGGGAGGGAAGTAGGGGAGGAAAGGAAGGGGGGAGGGAGGAAGGGAGAGAGATGAATCAGGTCACTACCTCTGCAGTCTAGCAGCCTCAGCCTAGGAGATCTCAGTCCAGATGGCAGAATGTTTGGTTGTTGGAACTCTAGACCTGACCCTTTTGGATTTGTGGCAACTATGGGAAGAACCAGAATAAAGGATCTTTAAAGTCACTTCCAGACCCATTCACTTGGATCAGTGAATTTCAAGGAAGAAAATGTTAGGGAAGACAGCATAAAGAGACCTGAGGGCATTACCAACCTAAAAAGTTTCTAGGAGAATCCTAAAACAACCTAAGTGAAAGCACTAAAATTTGTAAAATTATATATACACTTATACCACCACTCCCCAAAGCCCTATCTAAACAAATTATTCCCCTCTTCTCTCAAAGTTTAACTCACTCAGTAGTTACTCTCAGGCTATGCTGAGGATACATTTACAAAAGAATCTTCCCAACAAATAATGCTATTAAGCTACACTGTGTTTAGTATTTGTTAACTGGAATTTACAATGCCCCAAATAATCAGCCTTCCCACCTCCTACCCAGAGATGGAAATAAGAAATCATTCAACACTGATGGCACAGCACACCTAAAGAGAAGTCTGCAATGGTCCTGCTGTAGCAACACTGCGGTTGGAAGGCTGGGCTTGATCAAATTCTTCTAATAACATTCTAACATCCCAAACAAATATTCCAGACCATGCCACAGTTCAAGCCAAGACTGGTGAACCTAGGTGAGAGTGTGCTGCAGCTTACTCTGCCCCATCTTGGAATACAACCTCACCTCCCTTTCAGGTACTTTCTACAAACAAAATGAATATAATCAACTATTTACTTTGATTGATTATTCTTGTGTAAGGTAATGGTTCTCCTTCCTCTTTCGGGCATTTAAAATTTTCTAGTATCAATAGTTAGGAAATCAGTACGGTGATTCTTCTGTTGTCCCTGAAATAAGACTATGCCTTCATTATACAAATCTAAAAAATAAAAACTATTTTAAGGTAGCAAATGAGAGAATGGAAAAATAACTACTTTGTATATCCCTCTGATGGATTCCAGGAGAAAGTGTCCCAGAATCTAAGGGGCTCCTATGGAGGGCCCTCAAAAGCCTATCTAAATTATCAACAACCACTTCTAAGTTTCATCCCCAAGACCTGGAGAGCACCATAGACCAAAGGACATCTTGTGGTTCTCTAAGAATTTGTTATTCCTTCATCAAATATCTGAGTATCCATTAAGTGCCATGATCAGTTCTGGGTGTTTGGGGTGTATCAGTGAATAAAATGAAACCTGCACTTCATAAAAAACAACAAAAACTTAAAATCTCATAAGGAAATAACACAATAAATACAATAAATAGTTAAATAAAAAAATAGTTAAATCATATATATAGCATGATATTATAACTCCTATGGAAAGATGATAGTGCTATGGAATAAAGAAAAGGTAGAATAGAGGACTGAGTTGGATTAGTGAAAAGTGGTGGAAGAAGTGAATTGGCATGGGACACAGTGTGGTACAGGCTTGCTGAAGCCATAAGAAACTGTACTTCAGCAGTCACTACCTAAGTCATGCCAGATCTAATTACTATCAGCAAAACAGCTGTGTCATATTAATGTTGACTTTAATTCTGTTGATTGTGTGGTGTGGTTTGTTGGCATGGAATTTATGCCCAGTTCTGTTTGTACTCATTTAAGTAACATTAAATTAAAATTGTTTTAGTGAACTCTGGAGTTCCACAAGTAATGCTTTCCTTTAAAAAAAAAAGATCCATGGAAGAGCTCCAAGATATTTTGTTAAATAAGGAAAGTAAAGTGCAGAAGGAAAGCAAAGTACAGAATGATATATTTAGCAAGCGGCTTTTGTGTAAGAAGACCATAGAAATAGACACTTGTCTTTTCATACTGTAATACTACATGGATACACAGAAAACTAGAGAAAAGCAGTTAACTGGTGGTGGTGGTGGGGGGGGGTTGTGTAGACGGATGGGAGTGAGATGAGCCACCGGAATGTTTAGCTTTTTCAAAAGTAAGTTAAATGTTTTAAAAAGACTCAATGTATCACTAAAATGTGAGAAACTGCTCCAACTAATTCCACTTTTTGAGAGGGGAGGGAAGAGCAATCTTCTTGTCCACTCCTTCCCAGTGGAACAGGACAGTCCGACTCTGTCCTGCAATGCCACTCTAAATCACAGCTGTACCATGAGATGCAAATCCATCTGAACCCACACCTCTATTCAAATCATTTTTTTTTTACTTCATCTGCTCCTCACAAAACCATGTGATGCATTTGATATATGAATATATGATAAAAACAGCAAAGAAATGAATATTAAAGACAAGGAAATACCCTCGTGTGCAAATTAGAATAATGAAAAAGATAACCAGTGGTGACAGGAGGGAAGTAAAAACACATTCTCATATCCTGATCAACAGGAATATAAATTAGTATAGCCTTCCTGGAGCACAATTTCATAATACATACGAAAATTTCAACTGTTCATGCCCTTTGATCTAGTCATTGGACTTCTAAAAGTTTATTTTATGGAAGTAATAAGGAGGGTACAAGGGTATGTATAAGAATGTTCACTATAGCATTATTTATAATAAAAAACAATTATGAAACATCCAAATTTCCATGGAGAGATTAGATTATAAGTGGTACATCCCTCCAACAGAATGTAGCTATTAGAAATGAATATGTGTTCATTTGAAAGTGGTAAAAGGAGAAAAAAATAAAAAGCATTTGTATGTATATGCTAGGTCTGGAAGACCACAACACAGATCAAACTGTAATGGAGAGTAAGAGTTGGGTAATAACTATTTTCTGTATTTTAACATTTAAAATTTTTTACAATATGCCATACTGTTCCAGTTTGAATGATAATGAAGACAAAATGAACCTATGAACTGTCCTCAAGTGACCACACTATGATATACTGCATAATTTCTGGCCAGGTATCTCTCTACATGTGCCTCCATTTTTTCTCCTATAATATGGAATAAGAATAGTTACCTTACCCTTATTGCCTTATTGTGGTGTAGTTACAAGATATGTAGAACTCCTCTTAAGCTGGAATTTAACATAAAAATATATATATTCTGCTCTAAAATTCAGCACCTAGCTCAAATATTTCTTCTTTATTCTTAGTCTCAAAGAGGAATGCCCACCATAATGATTCATCTTATATCTTGAGGTCTCATTTCCTAGGACTATTCCACATTACCTTCTCTTCTACTTCCTGGTAAGGCTCTGGATCTATTTTATCACTTGGAACTGTTCTACCTTCTCTAAAGCACTTTAGTTTCCCCCTTTGCATCTCTATTCAGAGCCTCCCTACCTTTACCCTTGCTTTTCTTTCGTTCTGACCTTTCTGAGACAGAGCCAAGTATTTCAACACTGTCTCTTAGCAATCGAGAAAAACTCATCCAACCTTGTATAACCCGACCAACTGCTTTCTTTACCCCTGAATCAGAGCCAGTAAGTATTGCTAGTCATAAAATGTCAGGAAATCATGTTGATTGTGCACCCTAGTTCCATGCACTATTTTTTTTCACGTGTTCTGTATTGACGCTTAAATATATTAACCAGAGTCAGTCACAAACCTTCCCCACACTGTTCAAGTTCTCAATGCTCTTCTTTCACTCTTAACAGATGAGCTAACCTCTTGCTTTACTTTGATCAAGGTCGTATTTCAAGAACTACCTCATCATCTCTATTCTACCTCAAAATCTCTCTACAGCTTTACCTAACCTCTCTTTCACTTCTGCCTCCCAAAGCATTGTTTCTCCCCCTTTTTTAATTCAACAAAGCCTGTATTAAACCATTTATTGGAAACTGCTTAAAATTATCTCCTCTTTTTAGATTTATACTTCCTCTTAAACCTCTAATCTCAAAACCTTTTCTTTCAAGATCTTTACTTCACAAAGCAGGCAGTAACCATAACAGCAATCCAAACAGTCATTTTGCAGGCTTTATTTTTTTCCAAATAGTGTATGTAATTAAAACAGTGAAAACCATGTCGGCTTTCTTTAAAATTCTCTTGGGTTCTGTGAAGTTGCCTGTTTCTACAAGATGTCCCTTCACTTCAAACTTAACATATAAACAGAAACTCAGCAGTCTTCAAAAAATCAGAACTTCCCCTGTAGGTTTTATTTCTATTCATGGAATCTTAACTTTCCTAGGCAACACTTAATACCAGTCCACCTTGACTTCCTGGCTCTCTTCCACCATCCAATCACCAAGTCCTACTAAGTTTTCCTTCATTACTTTGTTCCTGGATTACTTCACTTTTATTAGCATTTTATCTCCTTCCTGCTTCTACTCTCTGCCCCTGTAATCCAGCCTACATATTACACATATCCAGATGACAGATTATCCTTTCCAATGTAACACTTTATTGCTAAAAGCTTCAATGGATTTTACTGGATGTTAAGACTGATTCTACACAACTTACAGGCAATTTAAGGTACTCAATCATCATTCCTACCCATCTCTATAACCTAATCTCTTAATTTTCATACAACTCCCCAAAAGAAGAAACTACTCCACTCTTGACACTGACCACTCCACCCCAACAAAGTACTTAAGCATGCCTCAGAATCTTTCCTCCTGCCCCTCCTTCTAATAATCCTTCTCGTTCTTCTCCTACTTTCCTCTCCTTTTGTTCCCACTTACACGCTCTCCTTAAGGTCCAGTTAGTCTCACCAACTCCAAGAAATCTTTCTTAATCACACCAATACTCTTATGATCATTCCTCTCTCTAAGCTCATTTAATATTTACTGTCTCTACCAATAATATGGTTATTCAGCATATACCATCTTGCATTGTTATTTCGTATTCTATGGAAGAAAAGAAGAGTCTTAGACCCGAAACTATATTGTAAGTTTTGAAAACAAAGACTCAATTTCTTTACAGCTTTGGGGCCTAAAACTATGTTCTGCAACATAGTAGGACTTCCATGTTGTTTATGATGCTGAGTTCCTGGCTGCTTCAGGACAAATACCTTATGGATGCCTCCTCCTTCATTTTCTATCCTAAACCTAGAGATGTATCATAACACAATGACTGCTGATAGTCTGAAGGAGATGACTCAGTATACACAGGTCACCTGAGTCAGGCCCTTGGGCCTTGCCTTACTTAAAATCACATGTCATACAGAACATTCTGACCTTCTAAACAACCAATGGATCTGTATTAATAAAATCCTGGTTATCCTGCCTCATGTTAATCTCCTAAGGTCATAAACACATCCACAAATGTTCCTATGTAACTAGATGATCAACCATTTATATTTATGATACATAAATTTACCTCAATCTTTACAAGCCAACATAAAAAGTTTGAAGGTGGCTGGGAAGCAAACTACATTTTAGTTTTTAAAATTATATGACTTTTAAAATTATATGCCATAGGGATCCCTGGGTGGCGCAGCGGTTTGGCGCCTGCCTTTGGCCCAGGGCGCGATCCTGGAGACCCAGGATCGAATCCCACATCGGGCTCCCGGTGCATGGAGCCTGCTTCTCCCTCTGCCTGTGTCTCTGCCTCTCTCTCTCTCTGTGACTATCATGAATAAATAAATAAAATCTTAATAAATAATAAAATCTTTAAAAAAAAATAAAATAAAATAAAATAAAATAAAATTATATGCCATATATCACTTCAATGCCAAAGAATGAGTATTTTGTGTCTCCTTAAAATTCATATGTTAAAATGTAATCCCCAACATGATGCTACTTGGAGGTGGGTGTTTCAGAGGTAATTAGGTCATGAAGGAGGAGCCCTCATGAATGAGATTAGTGTCCTTATAAAAGAGACCCCAAAGAATTCCCTTGCCTTGAAGATACAGCTTAGAAGACAGACATCTATGAACCAGAAAGTAGGCCCTCAGCAAACACCTCAGTCTTGGACTTAATAGGGTCTTGAAGATATATCTGTACACCCATGTTCACAGCAACTTTATCCACAATACCCAAAATGTAGAAACAACTATGAATGGATAAACAAAATGTGGTATATTCACACAATGGATACTGTTCAGCCTTAAAAAGAAATTCTGACAAAAAAAAAAAAAAAGAAATTCTGACACATGCTATAACGTGGATGAACCTGGAGGATATTATGCTAAGTGAAAGAAGCCAGTCACAAAATGACAAATGTGTCTTTCTATGAGGTACCTAGGGTATTCAAATTCATAGAAATAGGAAGTAGAATGGTTGCCGAGGGCAGGGGGAATGGAGAGCTATTTAACTGGTATAGAGTTTCAGTTTTACAAGATGAAAATAGTTCTGGTGATTGGCTGCCCAACTGTGTGAATGTACTTATTAATAGTAACTGTACATTTTAAAATGGTGAAGATGGTAGATTTTATGTTATGTATACTTTACCACAACTTAAAATAATTAAAACATGCACATGCGCGCACGCACACAACACACACACACACACACACACACACACACACAAACCTCCCACGAAGAAAAGCCCAGTCTCAGACAGCTTTATTGGTAAATTTTACCAAATATTTTTTAGAAATTAATAATGCCAATTCTTCACAAACTTTGCCAATGTATAGAAGAGGAAGCAACACTTCCCAACTCATTCTAAGGCCAATATTATCCTGATACCAAAACCAGACATCACAAGAAAACTACACAATATTGTTAAAGGTAGCAATACTCCTCAACTGCATCTATAGATTCAGCACAATCCCTTTCAAAATTCCAAATGCCTTTTGCATAGATATTGACAAGTTGATCCTAAATTCGTATGGAAATGCAAGGGACCCAGAAAAGAAGAAATGAGAAAAAGAACAAAGTTGGAAAATTCACACTTCCTAATTTCAAAACTTACCACAAAGCTATATAACCAAGACAGTGTGGTACTGACATAACAATAAGTACATAGATCAATGGAATGGAATTAAGAGTCCAGAAATAACCCCTCATTATTTATAGTCAAATGATCTTAACAATGATTCCAAGATAATTCAGTGAGGGAAAGAACAGGCTTTTTACCAAAAAGCTGGGAATGGATATCCACATGCACAAGCATGAAATTGGATCTCTTCCTTAAACCATCCACAAAAATTAACCCAAAATGGATGTAAGAGCTAATACTATAAAATTCTTAATAGAGAAACAGACTTCATCAAAATTAAACATTTTTGTACTTCAAAGGACACAAACCAAAAAAAGCAAAAGGGTAGCCCACAGAATAGGAGAAAATATTTGAAAATCATATCTGATAAAGAACTTGTATCCAAAATATATAAAAGATTCTTACATCACAATAAAAAGACAAAAAATGATGACCCAATAAAAAGAGACAAAGGACCTAAACAAACATTTGTCCAATGATCTATAAGTGGCGTTTAACACAAGAAAAGATGCTCAAACATCGTAAGCTACCAGGGAAATATAATCAAAATCACAATGAGATATGATTTCACACCCCACTATAATGGCTATAATAAAAAAGGTAAGTGTAGGAAGGCTCTAGAGAAGCTAACACTCTCATATATTGCTGGTAAGAATGCAAAACAATGCGACCACTTTGGAAAATAGTTAGGCAGCTCCTCAAAATGTTAAACATGGAGTTACTATATGACCCAGCAATTCCTCTCCTATAATATATTCAAGAGAAATAAAAATTTATTTCCACAGAAAAATTTGTAAATGTGGGGATGTCTGGGTGGCTCAGCAGTTGAGCACCTGCCTTCAGCCCAGGGCGTGATCCGGGAGTCCCAGGATAGAGTCCCATATCAGGCTCCCTGCATGGAGCCTGCTTCTCTCTATGCCTAGGTCTCTGCCTCTTTCTCTTTCTCTGTGTATCTCTCATGAATAAATAAAATCTTTTTAAAAAATTTGTAAATGTATGTTCCCAGCATCATTATTCATCATAGCCAAAATGTGGAAACCCAAATATCCATTAACTTATGAATGGATAAACAAAATATCCATACAACGGAATATTATTCAGCCATAATAAAGGAGGAAGTACTGATAAATGATACAACATGAATGACTCTTAGAACTACAACTTAGGGACCCCTGGGTGGCTCAGCCATTGAGCATCTATCTGCCTTTGGCTCAGGGAGTGATTCCAGAGTTGTGGGATCGAGTCACACATCAGGCTCCCTGCATGGAGCCTGCTGCTCCCTCTGCCTCCGTCTCTGCCTCTCTCTCTGCCTCTCATGAATAAATAAATAAAATCTTGGGACACCTGGGTGGCTCAGAAGTTAAGCACCTGCCTTTGTCTCAGGGCGCAATCCTGGAGTCCCGGGATCGAGTCCCACACATCAGGCTCCCTGTATGGGGCCTGCTTCTTCCTCTGCTTATGTCTCTGCCTCTCCCTCTCTGTGTCTCTCATGAATAAAAAAAAAAGAAAAAAAAATCTTAAAAAAAAAAACAAAAAACCTATTTAGAGGGGTGCCTAAGTGGTTCAGTCAAGCACCTGCCTTTAGCTCAGATCATGATTTGGGGTCCTGGGATCCAGCCCAGGGTCCAGCTCTCTGCTCACTGGGGAATCTGCTTCTCCCTCTGGCACCCCCACCCTCCATCCTGCTTACCCTCTCTCTCAAATAAAATCTTTTTTAAAAATAAGAAACATTGTTTAGGGCAGCCCTGGTGGCGCAGCAGTTTGGCACCGCCTGCAGCCTGGGGTGTGATCCTGGAGACTCGGGATCGAGTCCCACATCGGGCTCCCTGCATGGAGCCTGCTTCTCCCTCTGCCTGTGTCTCTGCCTCTCTCTCTCTGTGTCTATGAATAAATAAATAAAATCTTTAAAAAAAAACAAAAAAACATTGTTTAGTAAAAGAAGGCAGGCATAAAAGATAACATTTATAATTCCATTTTTATGAAATGTTAAAAATAGGTAAATCCATAGAGATATAATATAAATTGGTGGTTGCCAGGGGTTAAAGGGGGGGGGGGGGGGGACAGAGACTGACTGGTAATGGCTACAAGTTTTCTTCTTGAGTGATAAAACTGTTCTAAAATGGATAGTGGTGATGGATGAACAACTCTGTGAATATATTAACCACTGAAATGTATGCTTTAAATGGATACAGTATATGAATTATCTCTCAATAAAATTGTTTAAAACGAAATCTGTATATAATTTTTAAAATACTGTATATGACTTAAAGTTAATAGACTCCATCTTTGAACAGGCTCTAAAGGGAAATAGAAAACAACTCCACTTTAAATCAGTATTCAGGGATCCCTGGGTGGCGCAGCGGATTAGCGCCTGCCTTTGGCCCAGGGCACGATCCTGGAGACCCGGGATCGAATCCCACGTCAGGCTCCCGGTGCATGGAGCCTGCTTCTCCCTCTGCCTATGTCTCTGCCTCTCTCTCTCTCTCTCTCTCTCTCTCTCTGTGTGACTATCATAAATTAAAAAAAAAAAAAAGTCCCCTCCTAGAGGGAACATACCTCAACATAATAAAGGTCATATATTTAAAAAAAGTAATAATAAATCAGTATTCAGCTTAAAGGATGCCACTATACATCAGCAATGCCTTAAGTTGAGTTCTAAAGATTTATGCTTCCAGACAGCATAATTTTAAAATCAGCTTACAATGGCAAGAACTACTGATCAGATCTGTTAAACTTCTACACTCAAATTCAAAGTACAGTTCCCTGGGGATCCCTGGGTGGCGCAGTGGTTTAGCGCCTGCCTTTGGCCCAGGGCGCGATCCTGGAGACCCGGGATCGAGTCCCACATCAGGCTCCCGGTGCATGGAGCCTGCTTCTCCCTCTGCCTGTGTCTGTGTCTCTGCCTCTCTCTCTCTCTCTCTCTCTCTATCATAAATAAATAAAAATTTACAAAAAAAAAAAAAAAGTACAGTTCCTTACCTGACCTCTCAAAGTACAATTCCAAGATGATAACCCAATAGAGGGTTGGGGTGGAGAAGCAGTAGTAACATCTGCTACAGGATTGGGCAACTGAAATAATTTATGTAAAATATTCTTGAAATCTTAAGGAATAAATTCTGATTGTAACTTCCAGTTGCTTAAGAACTTATAAAGGAATAGTATAATAGAAAACAATTTCCCCATATTCATGGACATACATTTGATATCATTTGATATGGTCTCTGAATTTTGAAGAAAAGGTACCACATGCTAATCAAATGAAAAGAATGTCCTCTTATAGAAGTTGCTTAACTGCATCCCAGACAAAAGAATTCTGATCTGGTTCAGTAAATAAAAAGTGCTTTAAGATATAGAGATGAGGCATTAATCTGAGGATCAGTTAATGCTCTTCAGCATCAGATACCATCTCTTAAGTAGAACCCCACAGAATGCTTATGGTATCCCATTTTATATTTTTGCTCCGTTATATAATAATTGAAACTGTCATGTAGGTATCTTAAGAATTTTCTGCTTAGCATTATTCTACCTTCAATTCTAGATGACCCTATATGACCACTAATAAACCAGCTTCTATAGGGTAGGAAACAGCCACCTTCTCAAAAGTATACTCTTAATATTGATACTACTGTTTAAAAGAAGGCAAATATAATTCATAGAATTTTTTTTTAAATCCTAATTCCCCTGGGAATCCCTGGGTGGCTCAGCAGTTTAGCTCCTGCCTTCCGCCCAGGGTGTGATCCTGGAGTCCCGGGATCGAGTCCCACGTCAGGCTCCCTGCATGGAGCCTGCTTCTCCCTCTGCCTGTGTCTCTGCCTCTCTCTCTGTGTCTTTCAGTGAATAAATAAAAATTTTTTTAAAAAGCCATATAAAAAAAAATCCTAACTCCCCCCAAAAAAGTAGTTTTGTCACTTCCAAGAGAATCTCACAACCCAAAACTTAAAGTACCCACGTCCCTTTAAGACTGTATCAACTAAAAGCATTTTCAGATTGGATTTATTAGCCATCAAAAACTCAAAGCCTTTCCGTATGTATTTCTCAGGCACCCTTCCACAACCTACCTGTTAACCCACAAAATACATACCTCAACCAGCTTGAGGGTCCCTCCAAACCATGAAGAAGGAAGAAGGGAAGGGAACATCAACTGTGGTATTTTGTTTACCCCTCCTCAAAACACCCTGGTTCCACAGCAAGAGGGGCTGGAGAGAGGCAGAAAGTATAAAATGCCAGCTATTGACAGTTGCCATCCTTGCCTCAAGAGAAGGGGTAATACAGTACTCTCTAAGACTGAATCTAGGTGCATCAATTAGGATTTTAGCAACCTCTGTAATGTGTATTGACATAAACTTACCTCAAAGGAAACATTAGGACCAAGAAAATAAGGTCAATAGACTTAATAAATAGGTGGAATTGAGCCCTAAAGGTTAAGAGGAACAGGTGTGTACACTTTCTGAAAAGAGCAGATTCACTTAAGAGGCTACAAATCATAGTTATTTTCTTGTCATAGTAAAGAAACTATGTTATGCTTTGAAGAGAAAGGAAACAAAGCCAAAAGGAAAAGTATTCATGCAGCAGCAAAGGATCCCAAATAGGACTTCAAGAGGATATGATTAAAGGTAACCATTCAAACAAAGGTAAATTCAGAAACAGCATAATAGGAAGATTTTAAAACCCAAACAGGTTACCTCTCAGGAGAAAGATTAGGATATAAGGAATAGTCTAACAAGTTCTCTACAAACCAAACAGCTGCTGATGAAAAAAAAGTCATTTTCTAATTACCAAAGGAGAAACCAAAATAAAGGGAAATACCCTGCAGAGAAGCAAACAGAACAGACTCACTGGGCAAATAACTTGGAAAACTAAATATCCAAGCAACTCAGTTAATAAAGAAAACTAGGAAAAAGAGAAAAAAAAAAAAAAAACAGAAAAACCAAGGTGCAGAAGTAGAAAATAAGGAATAAGAAACCTGAAGGAAAAGCCTTACTCTAAGATGAAAGCGTCACCTCCAATCTTACAATATTAACAGAAAATGCCATAGAAATGGAATCTATGAACTAGCAACTAACCCAGACCCAGCCTTACATTAAGGTTTTTCTTTTGAAGCAAAATCCAGATACTTCTAATATTCATACAATCATATTTACTAAACACCCAGGAGCACCCCACTAAAATATGAAATGCTATACTTCATGTTGACACAGATGATAATAGTGTCCAGTAAGTGCCTCAAACAATTTCATCCCACAGATTCTTTCCACCAAGGCACAAGTGTCCTAATCTTTCTGGGCCTCATCTTCCCAGCTATAAAACTTGGGAGCCAAACTACAGGAGATGAACTATAAGATTCCCCTCATTCCTGAAATGTTATACCTAATGACAGAACTGTTTAAAGTCGGCTGTGGATATAAAATTGGGAGTCTGAGAACCAACCATTTAAGTTTATACTGTCATTCCAGAGCTAACCACAGGGAGGAGCGAGGGATTTGAAGAAATTCCCAAGGGAGACAGTATTAGGTTGTTACCTGAAGCCCACCTAGTAAGTAGATAAACCCTTAATCCCAGAAATAATTAGAGCATTTCTCTGGCCCTTCTGCTTAGATCTCACAACACTCTTCACAAAGACATGTCTTACATACGTCTTTCTCCCTTTCCTTCATGCACGGTCTTCCCTGTTCTTCCTTGTAGTTTTACATCCATTTTGCCCAATACTACTACTCTTTATCCAGAAATTTTCCACCTCTTTTATCCAGAAGAAATCTAGAAAAGAAAAATCCCTTCTTTATAGATTAGTTCTTTATAGGCTATGATGGAATGACTGTACACCAAGGAAACTATAAACTATAACAAGCACAGACAAATGACAATTAGGGAGTAAGTTTTAGAAAAACCCCGAGGAAAAAAATATCAAGCATAATAAAAAAAAAAAAGGAATGATACCGATTGGCACAACTCAAGTTTGCCAAAGGTCGTAAAAGGCCCTGAAGAGAATACAAACGACTGACAATTCCTGGAGGTCAGATCGAGCCTCTGAAATTAACAATCAGTGCCAAGAGCCAAGCAACTGGGTGTTGAAGAATGAATTTGAAACAGACTACTTGCCCAGGCTTCCTTTCACTGTCATACTGCTCGTCCAAAGAGGCCTCTCACAGCACATATTTAAGAAAACAAAACGAAAAAGTAGTCATGCCCATCTATTCTCCTCGTCCTCGCAAAAGTAAGTGAATAAATAGCGCCTCTTTTCATCTTCACTCCCACACTACACCTCACACCGTTTACGAGCCTGGAGGGCTGGGTTGGCAGGAGACGATGGCGCGAAGGCACAGGGAGAGGGCGGTCAGTGGGCGGAAGGTGCCTCTCCCCACATGGCCGAGCTCTCGCCGCTAAACTGGCCACCAGCACACGGTCCTCAAGCACCGGCAGTTCCCTCTCGGCCCCGGGCCCAGTCGCTGCCGCCCGTCAAACTGCTGCCGCAGCCGCAGCTGCAGGCTCCCGATACCGACCCTTCCCCGGGGATGACCCCATCCCCCCGCTCCCTTTCTCCGTCAGGTTCCCGCCCTGCAGCGGCCCGCCTCTGGGCCTCTCCCGCCTCACCTCCATGGAGACGCGCCAGCCTTGCATGGCGGAGAAGCCGTAGGGCAGCGGCAGGCGAGAGGCGCCGACCCCGTCCCCGGAGCACTTCACCGTGTTGGGCTGGGAGAGGTAGGCACCCATGGCGGCGGCTGGCCGGCGGCCTCAGGGGCAGGCGAGCGGGGCGCGACCCGTGCCGGAGCCGGAGCCCCGGGGGCGCGCGTGGCAGGAGCGGGCCCGGCTGCACGGCCGACGCAAGGTGCCGGTGAAAGGCGCGAGGCCGGCCAGGAGGCGGTAACGGGACGGGAGCAGAGAGGGAGCGGAAGCGGAAACGGCGCCACTCCAGACCCCGCCCGGCCGGCGCGGCGCGGCGCGGCACGGCACGGCGCTGCGGGCAGTCATTTCCTTAGCAACGCGCCCCGCCCGCGGGGACAACGGCCCGCCCAACCGCCGCTCCCGCGAGACTGGTGCGGCCACGCCTACCAACCGCCGCGGCTTGCCTCGGGCGGCCCCGCCAGCGACCCGCAACCAGTGGCCGGTGCCTGCTGTCCCCCGCGACCCCGCCCTGCCTCTGCTCCCCTACCCCGGCCCCTCGCGTGTTTGTCGAAGCTCTTTCGTGTGGGGCCCGGCGCTTCCGATCCATCCTCCAGTGTCTCAGCCCCCTCTCCCCACCGCGCGCCTAATGGGCTCCGCAAACCTGCCCCATTCGCCTCGATTAAAGTTAACTAGTATTTGTTCTGAGTGCACGAAGTACCTGGCTTTAGAGAGTCTATTCTGACAAAAGAAAATGAAATCCTCAATCTGTAACATCATTGGGGTTAACACAATGCAGAACAGTCTCGGCTGGGTGAGAAGAAATCAAAGGAGCAGAGGACGAGCTATTATTGCTTGACGTCCTCAGGATGCCCCAGAACTCATTATGCCTGGGAGAAGAGAATAATGTTACCAGGTTGCAGGGGTGAGAGAAGCATGTAAACTCCCATTTGGGACGATTTTTGAGGAAGCTGGCTGACATCGTTGGGAACTGATTTTGAGTAGTATTATTAGATAAGGTAGAGATGGTCTTAAGCGCCAAGATGGGTGACTTGGACTTCACAGTTATCCTGACGTAGCATTTTAGGACTCTTAGTCCAGTCTTTGTGTCCAGTGTAGACTGAAGGAAGAAAGTCTGAACACTAACTGGTTTAAAGGGCTCTTAATCGAAGCGTGAGATGAGGACTGGGACTAAGGTGGAAGGTGGGAACAGAGATGAACAAATGAGACAAGAAATCATCAGGATTTAGTAACAGATTGTGGAGTCAAGGAATGGAAGAAAAAGGAGAAACCCTCCAAACTATGAGCAAGTCGATTCCTTTTTTTTTTTTTTTTTAAGATTTTATTTATTCGTGAAAGACACAGAAAGAGAGGCAGAGACACAGGCAGAGGGAGAAGCAGGCTCCATGCAGGGAGCCCAATGTGGGACTCGATCCTGGGACTCCAGGATCACACCCTGGGCAGAAGGTAGATGCTCAACCGCTGAGCCACCTGGGCTGCCCAACTCGATTCCTTTAAAATTAAAAACTAATTATACTTCCTCTGGCTCTTCAGATAGTCCAAATTCCTTAACATAGTTTACCGGACTCTTCATGCCTGAACTAATTCTAACATCCCACCTTCTCTCCATTTCCACTACAACTCAATGCTTCAGCAGTACATCTTTGGATTCCTCCAAAGTAATGCTTTCTCCTATGCCTTTACCTGTGAAACACACCACCACATCCACCCTTTGTCATCCTCCAAGAAGTTTTCTCTCATAACCATATACTAATTTGGGTTCTCCATGTGTTTATCTTTCCTAAAGCCTTTATGAAGGCAAAAAAAAAACCTATCAGATTTAACTATTATTGTATACCCCAGCATCTCCAGCAAAATCCTTGTATGTGCTCAATGTCTTTGTTGGATGAATAAATAATACCAAGGTTTTGACCCTGAATGACAAAAATTGGTGGAGCCATTAAAAGGAAATGGTGTGGCATGGGTGGGTGTGTATGTACTAGTTTTGGAAGAAAATGATGGGTTTAGTTTAAGGTGACTAGATATCTAAACATTGAAAACATTGAAGGCCATGAGGGTAGAAGGTGCTAATTAGGTCTGTAGATCGTAATAAACCCAGATGAGATCTCTGTACACAGCAGAGTAACAGGAACATGAAATTAGTCTCCCCCCCCCCAATGATGGAATGTGGCATTGTGAAAAAAACATGATTTTTGACATGTATTAACGTATGTGGTCTTTCACAAGTTGTTAATTCTCTCTCTGGCTCAATTCCTCTTGGAAAACAAACATACAATATCTACTTTTTCCAATTGTTTTAAGGTTAAAAGTTGCTGAATACAAAGTACTGAGTTTTCATAAATGCTGTATTATTCAACCACAGACTACCGTTTATTAAATATCTACATGCACGCTAAATATGGGATGGAGGGGTGCCTGGGTGGCTCAGTTGGTTAAGAATCTGCCTTCAGCTCAGGTCATGATCTTCGGGTCCTGGGATTGAGCCCTGAGTCAGGCTTCCTGCTCAGTGGGGAGTCTGCTTCTCTCTCTCTCTCTCTCCCTCCTTCTGCCCCTCCCCACTGCTTGTTCTCTCTTTCTCTGTCAAAGAAGTCCTTAAAAAATATAAATATGGGATGGAAATGACATTAAATTATTTGAAATTATTTAAAAAGTAGATGATCTGAAACAAAATGAGTAATAGACCAAAAAAAGTGGAAAAAATATGACTCAAGGAAACAACAAGGTACTGGGAAGGTGGTGGTGTCTCAGGGGTAAAGGAGATGGTAAGGGGGCTCATAGACATGGGAAAAGAGACAAAGAGTATGAAGATTATCCTCTCCCTACTCCATTCCCATGTCCCCCAAAATCACTAAGATATACTTCCAAGGACACAAAGATGTCATACTTTGATAGCGAGCAAAAAAAATTTTTTAAACTAAATTCCAAAATATTATCTTAGTAGATTGACTTTCCTGAGTATTTAAGTTATTAGCTTCAAAAATGTAACTAATCAAACATCATCACAGACGAAGATCTTGAACATTTACTTTAGGGGCTGGCCCAATGATTAAAAAGTTATCTAAAATAAATGGCAAGCTAGGGTACCTGCGTGGCTCAGCCATTTAAGCATCTGACTCTTGATTTTGGCTCTGGTGATGATCTCAGGATTGTGAGATCAAGCCTGGAGTGGGGCTCCTTGCTCAGAAGGGAGTTTGCTTGAGATTTTCTCTGCTTCTCCCTCTGCCCCCTCCCCTGCTCACACAGGTACACCTACACTCTCTAAGTAAATAAAGCCTTTAAAATACATGCCAGAGTTATCCAGCAACAAGAGATAAAGGCATGGTATTGGTTTGTTGTACATAGAAAATAAGCATTTGGCAATTCCTACACATATTCACAGTTATGTATCCCAATATCACCTTTGCTTTATTTAAAATACCACTAGACTGCTTACATTTTCTTAGCTCCCAAATTGATCAAGCACTGAAGATAAACTAACAAATACTAGTCATTTTTAAAACAGTTTTGTTTCTTTTAGCCTCTCATGAGTCTCTTTCCAGTTACTTCTCATGGGAGAAAGAAGAAAACAGGAGAAGGTAGGGTTTTTAAAAATATTTTATTTATTCATGAAAGACACACAGAGAGAGTCAGAGACACAGGTAGAGGGAGAAGCAGGCTCCATATAGGGAGCCTGAAGAGGGACTCGATCCCAGGACTCCAGGATCAAGCCCTGAGACAAAGGCAGATGCTCAACTGCTGAGCCACCCAGGTGTCCCAGGAGAAGGTAGTTCAAGTCAGTGTTTTTCATATATGAGAAATCGTGAACCATTGAGACATACTTCTACAGGTCCCAAGGGATTCCTGGGCCACCACACCCCCACTCCCCAGGCCAGGCAACATTGCCTTAAAATTAAAAAGTTAACTCCAGAGTATAATGTGACACTAGTTTAATTGTTAAACATAAACTCAAGATCACTCAAAATATAAAGTGTTAATCCAGATGATCCAAAATAGGCTAACATACATATTGTAAGACTTAAAGCAGAAAGTTTTAAAATGCTCATAGAAAATTCATAGTGCCTTGGAAATACAAGAACCCCAGAGGGTGGCCGACCACAGATTAAGAAATTCAATCTGCATATGCAAGATATTAAGTGAAGAGAGAATGAGAGGAAGGTGAGAAGTTGGGAAGTTGGTCCTCCCAGGCTTCCCTGCCCTCCTCGGGCTTTTGACTCGCTATGTACTTACTTCATGTCCTGTTTCTGATGAAATTACACTATTCATAAGATATTGTCTTTAGAAGCTCAGCAGTGTGTGTGTGCGTGTGTGTGTGTGTTTTTAAGATTTTATTTTTAAGCAATCTCTACACCCAACATGAGGCTCGCAAACTGGAGATCAGGAGTTGCACAGGGTACCAACTGAACCAACCAGGCACCAGAGCAGCTCAGTAGTTTTGATACTACTATGTTCTTTCCTGTGTGTGATTAAAGGTGAAAGGTTGATCCAAGAAAGGAAAAAAAAAAAAAAAAACAAGTGTGGGGCAAGATTTGGAGCCAGGAAAGAAGGAATGCAGATATTTTGAAGTTACCAGGAAAAAGAGGGGAAAGAGTCCATTTCAGAGGTTCTGGACCAACCCATACACCTCTTTGTACTCTTAGTTTTATTTTTATTTATTTATTTATTTATTTTTAAGATTTTATTTATTTATTCATGAGATACACACAGAGAGGGAGAGAGAGGCAGAGACACAGGCAGAGGGAGAAGTAGGCTCCATGTAGGGAGCCTGATGTGGGACTCGATCCTGGGACTCCAGGATTACGCCCTGGGCCAAAGGCAGGTGCTAAACCACTGAGCCATCCAGGGATCCCCGTACTCTTAGTTTTAAAAGGTGCTCAATAAATGCAACTTTTTTTTTATGTCAAAGAAGTGTTATATTTTAAAGTTGCAGTCTTCTAGGGCACCTGAGTGTTTCAGTTGGGTGAGTGTCTGGCTCTTGGTTTCAGATCAGGTGATGATCTCAGGGTGGTGGGACAGAGAAACCCAATCCCACCCGAGGGTCAGTCTCCATACTCAGCAGGGGGTTGGCTTGAGGATTCTCTCCCAATGCCCCTCTCCCTACTCTTTCTTTCAAATAAATCTTTGGGGAAAAAATTAAAGTTGCAGTCTTCCAATAAAAAAATATACCAAAAAAAGACGTATATATCTTATGACAAAAATAAAGTTGCAGTCTTTTTTTTTTATAAAGATTTTATTTATTCATGAGAGACACAAAGAGAGAGAGAGAGAGAGAGAGAGAGAGAGAGAGAGAGAGGCAGAGACCTAGGCAGAGGGAGAAGCAGGCTCCATGCAGGGAGCCTGACGTGGGACTTGATCTGGGGTCTCCAGGATCACGCCCTGGGCCAAAGGCAGCGCTAGACCGCTGAGCCACCAGGGCTGCCCAAGTTGCAGTCTTTTATTTCTAGAAGCCTAGACATAAATTCATCTTGCAGCTGTCCACTGTTACTCCTGGAAATCACCAGAATGAGCCCTCTACACATATATAAAAGAAATACTCACCTTTATCCTAAAGAAAATCTTAAAATGACATTAACCAAAATTCAGATGTTTCAGACTGAGATGCTGGAATTAATTTATTTATTAGTAATATAAAATGTTTCCTGGGTGGCTTAGCCTGTTAAATATCTGTCTTGGGCTCAGGTCCTGGTCCTGGGGTCCTGGAATGGAGCTCCACATCAGGCTCCCTGCCCAATGGGAAGTCTGCTTTTCTCTGCCCCTCTCCCCACTCATGCACTCTGTCTGTCAAATAAATAAAATCTTTAAAAAATGTTTTGCTGAAAAAAAAGTTTTGCTGGAGTTCATTTTTTGTTAGTAATATAAAATGTTTTGCAGGACTGTGCCCTTGCAGAAAAAAAGAGATTACTCTCCCCCTAAATAAGAATATAGATTAGAATGTCTCTATTTTTTTAATTTTATTTATTTATTCAGGAGAGACACAGAGAGAGGCAGAGACATACTCAAAGGGCAAAGCAGGCTCCCTGCGAGGTGCGGGATGCAGGACTCAATCCCAGGACTCCGGGATCACAACCTGACCCAAAGGCAGATGCTCAACCACTGAGCCACCCAGGTGCCTTAGACTAGAATCTCTTTAAAAAAATCCTTACCTGTTCTCAGGAGACCTGTGCATGTTTTTATTCAAGTGTTTGCTCACCGGTGATCACAAAGCTGGAGCCACCCCGAGGAGTATATGAATCTTACTTCTGCATATAAGAACAGACTGTCATGAACAACTGGCATATCACAAAATGGTGTTATGTATACCCAAATTATCCAAAGTCACTATGTCTGGAAACTGGAGACCAGAAAGTGTCAGTGACTCCTGGGATTGTGTTAATAAGCAGGCCGCATTAATAAGCAGGCCAATGTCGGGGTGAGTTTTTCCCCTAAAGAAAAGGATAGTTCCTCAGTCAGATATTCTAGAATGGGAATAAGCAGGCCTTGAACTGGAAAATAAAGATTCTTTCCAGATCCATGCCTATTCCTGGCATTAGGATTCCAAGAAGTGTCATAGCCTGGAGATCCTGCAGGAGGAGTGGGCCAGCTGAGCTGGCTCTGCCTTATCAGGAACCTGAAGAACAGCCACTTCTAGTAGCAGCTATGGGCTCCCCTTTATTTTTAATGTCTGTGCCCCTGTGCCTTGTTAGATAGTTTGGACTGAGCTAAGCATTGGGGCATAAAGAGATCTAGGTCTCGTGGGTGGGACCATGTGGAGAGCCCAA
This sequence comes from Canis lupus dingo, assembly GCF_003254725.2. NCBI lineage: Eukaryota > Metazoa > Chordata > Mammalia > Carnivora > Canidae > Canis > Canis lupus. Next base: position 21,406,669 of record NC_064259.1, read on the forward strand.
AGGAGGTGATGGCAAAGTTCAAGGGCAGTGGTGTTTGGGAGCACAGTCAGCTGGCAAAAGCAATAGTAATTTCCAGGGCATACTTACCCATTTCTTAGGGATTCCTAAAATCCTTTAGTAAGAAAACTCCTTTGCTATATAGGCTGTTGAGAATTGAAGACACACTAGTTGAGTCTGACAGATCGGCCCATGAAAACCACTGGGTTACTTAGAAAAACCCTGCTGCTTCTTGTAGTCATCATGAGGACAAACGTTCTTAACTGAGGTTCACATTCAAAGTAATGAATGACCTCACACATGTAATCCGTTGGCTCTACAGTTTGTTGGGGACAAACAGCAGTAATAGGCAACCTGCCAGCTGGAATCCCGCTGTCCACCAAAATGGCTTTCTTTCCACTGTTCCGTTTATTCCTTCCAAATGGTTCTTTCTTCAACCTTGGTAGTTTCCTCATGTGTATGTTTAGCTCAGTTCACAGACAAAATCTTGAGAGGATCCTTCTACAAAGCTCCTAGTTATTTCTGTTTGTAACTCCATTCTTTCTGGCTCTCTGCCCTAGAAATGTTGGCCACTTTGGTCTCTCTGAACTCTTAACTCTGTCTTCTCAATGCAGTGATACTGTCAGGCTCTCTTTGGGTTTCCTCTCTCCACAAAGTGGCCTGAAAACTCTTTCTAGGCAGCAAGCTGGGGTACTCATAGAATTTTACTTCATTTGTTTTCCTTCCCTCAGGGATAACTATCCTGTGCATGCTGTTATCTAATATCTGAAAACTGTTGCTTTATGTTTTTTAACCAGTGTTCTGTAGGGCAAAGGCAGGAGGGTATATTTGGGTCCTGTTATACCATCATGGCCAGAAGTGGAAAGTTGTCCCAAGCATTTTTTGTTTTTTAATTCTATTTATTTGAGAGAGAGAGAGAGAGAGAGAGTGAGAAAGAGAAAGAGAGAGAGAACACACAAGGGAGGAGAGAGCCTGAGGTAGGGCTCCATCCCAGAACCCTGGGATCATGACCGGAGCCAAAGGCAGATGCTTAACCAACTGAGCCACCCAGGTGCCCCTTTCTGAACTGGTTTTATCAATTCTTGTTTAAAATAGATCTTTTAGTGACATTGAGTAGGTGGGTTTTTTTTTTAAAGCCCTTCATCATTTCTGGCATATCAAAATATATTTTTGCCTTCACTCTTTAAATACAATTTGGCTGGAGATAAAATTCTAGGTTTACAAGGAAGGGTTTTATCAGTCTTACTGGCATTCCATAGATAATCCATTTTTTCTCATGTCTCTGGTAGCTTTTTTTTTAAAGATTTTATTTGTTTGTTTGTTTGTTTGTTTATGAGAGAGAGAGAGAGAGAGAGAGAGAGAGAGAGAGAGAGAGAGAGAAAGAGAGAAGCAGGCTCCATGCAAGGAGCCTAACGTGGGACTCGGATCTCCAGGATCACGCCCCGGGAGGAAGGTGGCACTAAACCGCTGAGCCCCCCGGGCTGCCCACCCCCCCTTTTAAAAAAGGTTTTATTTATTTATTCATGAGAGACACAGACACAGGGAGAAGCAGGCTCCATGCAGGGAGCCTGACGTGGGACTCCATCCTGGGTCTCCAGGATCACACCGTGGGCTGAAGGCGGCGCTAAACCGCTAAGCCACCCAGGGATCCCATATCCTTGATATTTTGTAAATATCCCTATGATATGCCTCAGCAGGTGTTTATTTTATTAGCACTAAGATCTTATTTTAAAAATTTGGGGTCTAATGTCTTTAGCAACACTTAAAAAGTTTTGTGTTTTCAGACACTGTTTCACCATCATTCTCTTAAAAAAAAAAAAAAAATAGGGAAGCCTGGGTAGCTCAGCGGTTGGGCGCCTGCTTCCGCTAAGGTCGTGGTCCCGCTCAGGGATCAAGTCCCACATCAGGCTCCCTCAGGGGAGCCTGCTTCTCCGTTTCTCCCTCTGCCTATCTCTCTCTCTCTCTCTCTGTCTGTCTTTCATGAGTAAATAAATAAATCTTGGGCAGCCAGGGTGACTCAGTGATTTAGTGCCGCCTTCAGTCCAAGGCGTGATCCTGGAGACCTGAGATCGAGTCCCACGTCGGGCTACTTGCATGGAGCCTGCTTCTCTCTCTGCCTATGTCTCTGTCTCTGCCTCTCTCTCTCTCTCTCTCTCATGAATAAATAAATAAATAAAATCTTTAATAAATAAATAAATCGTAAAAAAATAAAAAATAAAAAATATTTATTTGAAGGAGAGATAGATCACAAGCAGAGAGGAGGGGTAGAGGGAGAGGGAGAAGCAGACTCCCCGCTGAGCAGGGAGTCTGATGTGGGATTCCACCCCAGGACCGCAGGATCATGGCCTGAGCCAAATCAGACGCTTAAGCAACTGAGCCACCCAGGAACCCTCGCCATCATTCTCTTTATAGTTTTCTAGAACTATCATTATACATGTTGGGCTTTTAATACAGCATCCCTCTCTCAACTGTATATGTGTCTCTGTATGGCATTCTGAATGAATTAACTTTTCTCTCTTCAATTATACCTGGTTTAGAGCTCTTACTTTTTATTTTCACTATTTTATTTCTCTTAGTCCCAGAAAACAAGGAGTTCCTTTACTTGCTTTTGGAGAGGGCTTTGTCACCCTCTGTTCCAAGCTTGCTCCAACAATAACAAGTGTCTTTATCAGATTCTCTCTCTAGTTTTCTCATTTACTTTCTTAAGAATGTACTCCCTGGAGAGTTTTTTCTTCTTTCCCAGATATAAGAAACTTTGTAAAAACAAAGGTTAAATTTCAAAGTGAGAAGCCAGAGTTGAGGTAAAGGGTAAAAAATAACACCTACATTGGAAATCTTAAACTCTTACTGCTAAAAAGTGAGGCATCTGTCACAAAAGTTGGAGTGGAAAAATCGTAAGTTTTATGGTCTAATTTATCTTCTGAGTCTGGAGGGTCAGAAAAAAGTAGTGTTTAGTCTTTTCTGGACTCTTCTTCCCTCCTTTAACTGCTAGCTGAACTCCTATTCTTTATTTTTTTAAAAAAGATTTATTTATTTACTTATGATAGAGAGAGAGGCAGAGACACAGGAGGAGGGAGAAGGAGGCTCCATGCCAGGAGCCCGACGAGGGACTCGGTCCCGGGACTCCAGGATCGCACCCTGGGCCAAAGGCAGGCACTAAACCGCTGAGCCACCCAGGGATCCCCCCATTCATTCTTTAAAAGCCAGGCCAGGGGAAGGTGGAGGGGGAGGGAAAAAATAAAATAAAATAAAATAATAAATAAATAAATAAATAAATAAAACCCAGGCCAGACATGTTCCCTGGGAAACCTTCTGTATTAGTTTCCTAAATCTGTTGTAATAAATCACCACAAATTTGGTGACTTAAAACACCACAAATTAATTTTCTAATTAATTTTCTTACAGTTCTGGAGACCAAATATCAGAAATCAATTTCACTGGTTTAAAGTTTTTTTTTCTTTAAAGTATATATATATATATATATATATATATATATATATTTTTTTTTTTTAAAGATTATATTTATTTATTCATGAGAGACACAGAGAGAGAGAGAGGCAGAGACACAGGCAGAGGGAGAAGCAAGCTCCATGCAGGGAGCCTGACTCGATCCTGGGCCTCCAGGATCACACCCTGGGCTAAAGGCAGGCGCTAAACCGCTGAGCCACCCAGGGATCTCCCCACTGGTTTAAAGTTAAGGTATCACCAATTCTGGTTCCTTCTAAGGACTCTAGGGAAGAATTCATTTCTTTGTCTTTTCTGGCTTTGGGAGGCTGCCTGCATTCCTTGGTATCACTCCAACCTCTTGCTTCCGTGGTTACATTTCTTTCAGTTCTGTAGTCAAATCTCCCTCTGCCTCCCTCTTTTATGAGCACTTTGTGATTACGTTTAGTGTCTATCCTGATAATCCAGGATAATCTGACCATCTCAAAATCCATAATATTATCTTCAAAATCCCTTTTCTATTTGAGATAATATTCGCAAGGTCCAAGGATTAGAATGTGGATACCTTTGGGGGCCATTATTCAGCCTATTACATCTTCCCAGTTATTTTTCTTCCACGAAGTCAATCATGTCCTTCCCTATTCAGCCTATGGAATTTATACATATTTCTGTTTTTGCTCTTGTTAAGTGTTGTAACAAATTTACTCTTTAAGTTTTTAAAGATTTATTAGAGAGTGCATGCGTGTATGCACAAATACAAGTGGGGGAAGGGGCAAAGGGAGAGAAAATGAGAGAATCCTCAAGCATACTCCCTGCTGAGTGTCTTGATCCCAGGACCCCAAGACCATGACCCAAGCTGAAATAGATTCAGACCCCTAACCAACCAAGTCACCCAGGCTCCCCAAGTGTCATACAGCTATCATCTCAAATAAATAGGAGCTCTTTGAAGACACGAACTTTGTCTTATTCATTTGTTACCCTACTGCCTAGTGTGGTGCCTGGCACATAGTCAGCACTAAACAAATATTTGTTTAATTAAATTGAATTTTGCTCTCTGATTAAAGCCTGGAAGTACAACTGTAAGCTGTAAAATAACGGAGTCTTAGACTACCAGTGTTAAAGGGATCACCAAAGGGCTTTCCTTATAGTCTGAATCTATGTTTTATCAGGATATAATTTTAGATTTAGGAAGGTTGTCTTTATTACAACAAAAGTAAAAACAGGGATCCCTGGGTGGCGCAGTGGTTTAGCGCCTGCCTTTGGCCCAGGGCGTGATCCTGGAGACCCGGGATCAAATCCCACGTCAGGCTCCCGGTGCATGGAGCCTGCTTCTCCCTCTGCCTGTGTCTCTGCCTCTCTCTCTCTCACTGTGTGCCTATCATAAATAAATAAAAATTAAAAAAAAAATTAAAAAAAAAAAAAAGTAAAAACAGAAAAGGTTCACATTAGGGTTTTGGCCCAGAAAAACCTGGAATGACCTGATAATTCTTTTAAACTTCTACATTCCAGGGAGATAAGACAGATATTACCTTTATGCCAGCAAAACATAGAGCAAAATAAATTATAGATGAATTTGGGGATCTCTGGGTGGCTCAGTGGTTTCGCGCCTGCCTTTGGCCCAGGGCGCGATCCTGGAGTCCCGGGATCGAGTTCCGCGTCGGGCTCCTGGCATGGGGCCAGCTTCTCCCTCTGCCTGTGTCTCTGCCTCTCTCTCTCTCTCTATGTCTATCATAAATAAATAAAAATAAATCTTTAAAAAATTATAGATGAATTTGACTTAAGCATAATTGAATATAATTGTGGAAATCAAATAATCTCAGGTGAATTATTAATTTACATGGGATGTCTGCTTTTTTATCCCCCAGCGCCCCTATTTATTTATACATTGTTTATCTTAGAAGTTGACTCAACTTCTTATGACATGACATAGAGGTATAGAGTTAAATAATGTTCCTATTTAATTAAACAGGGAAGCTCAGAGGCCTAAGTAGTGAGGCAATGATCCAAGGAATCATAGCTAGACAGGGATAAGGTATACTTGGGTGATAGTCTTTACCCTTCAGCCTAATGACAGTTTAAAAACTATCAGGCCAGGCAACTTGCAGCAGAATCACCTGGGAAGATTATTAGACATACAGATACCTGAGTCCTCCCCCTCCCCCAGATTTAGATCCAGTTGATTCCAGGAAAATCCTGGAAATGTGTATGTTTTAAAGTGCGTCAGATAACACAATTATCAAGAAATTTAGGTTTCTCTTAATTTGAGGTCCAAAAGAAATGTAAATGCCAAGCTTGGGGCAAAGGAGCTTTTCTGTTTTTTTTTTTTGTTGGTTTGTTTTTTACAGATTGATTGATTGATTAATTAATTGATACATGAGAGACACACAGAGAGGCAGAGACATAGGCAGAGGGAGAAACAGGCTCCCTGCAAGGAGCTGGAGATCTTGGGATCACAGGGCAGACGCTCAACCATTGAACCACCCAGGGGTCCCAGCAAAGAAGCATTTTTGTTCTTTTGATTATGTCTTCAATTTGAAAGAGGCTCTTTTGAATAAAAGGGTCTATGTCATGGGCCTAGAGGAATGATCAGATTGAAGGCATGAGTGAGTCTTACACTGAAGAAGAGAAGCTTGGAGCAGAAAGCCAAGAGATTTTCCAACTGCCCTGATCTATGGAAACCAAGATCTTGAAAGAGTCTACATAGTTTTATTGAGGTATGCTTTTTCCCACCCTAAGATTCACCCACTGTGAATTCAAAGATTTTTAGTACATTTATAGAGTTGTGCAACCAGCATGTCAAAATGCAACCTGTAGTCCACTTGGAAGATGAGGTCAGCAGGTCACTTGGCATGTTTAAAATTAGACAAATAGATATGGGTAGTCTCAAAGCATTGCCTTTTTTTAATTCGTTTGTTTTTTGTTTTTACATTTTTTAAAAAGATTTATTTATTCATGATAGACACAGAGAGAGAGAGAGACAGAGACAGAGACAGAGAGAGGCAGACACAAGCAAGCTCCAGAGACAGAGAGAGGCAGACACAAGCAAGCTCCATGCCAGGAGCCCGATGCGGGACTAGATCCCAGGACTCCAGGATCGCACCCTGGGCCAAAGGCAGGCGCCAAACCGCTGAGCCACCCAGGGATCCCCTATTTTTTGTTTTTACTTTTATTTTTAGAGAGAGATCACACATTAAAGGTGGGGAAAGGCTGAGGGAGAGGGAAAGGGAGAATCCCAAGCAGGTGCCACGCCCAGCACCAAGTCCCATCTCAAGACTAAATCCCACCACCCTGAGATCATGACTCAGCTGAAATTAAGAGTCAGATGCTCACCCAGGGGCCCCTGCCTTTCTTTATTCTATGATTATCTAATGCATTGTTTCTTTGTTAAATATTGTTGCCTTTTTTTTTTTTTAAAGATGTTATTTATTTATTCATGAGAGACAGAAAGAGAGAGAGGCAGAGACACAGGCAGAGAGAGAAGCAGGCTCCATGCAGGGAGCCCTACACGGGACTTGATCCCAAGTCCCCAGGATCCTGCCTCCGGCTGAAGGCGGCGCTAAACCGCTGAGCCAGCCGGGCTGCCCAATATTGTTTCTTTTTTGAAGAAAAATAATGTGCTACCTATGTAAGGCACAAAGTTCAAAAGGCATGAATGGATATTTAAGAAGTTTCCCTCCAACCCTGTCACCCAGTCATCTGGTTTCTATTCCCAATAAATTGATTTTTTTTAAAGATTTTTATTTATTTATTCATTCATGAAAGACACAGAGAAAGAGAGAGAGGCAGAGACACAGGCAGAGGGAGAAGCAGGCTCCATGCAGGGAACACCATGCGATAAGCAACTCCTGAGACTCCAGGATAACGCCCTGGGCTGAAGGCAGGTGCTAAACCGCTGAGCCACCCAGGTGTCTCTAAATTGATTCTTGAGGTGGATTACTGACATCCGATGGGAATATTTAGGTAAATTAGGTTTGAAGTGACACTGGAGTACCGAATACTGTCTTGGAGCTTGGGAAGAAAGAGTACTAGAGATAAATAAAAATATTATTCAGGTGATACGCTGAATGGAATATATTTTCTAAAGCATGGTATAGAGAGAACAAAGAATATGACTTTGAGCATATTAGTAAGCACTTTAATAGCTAGGAGGGAAGGATAGAAAAAGAAGAAAAATTAGGATAAGAAGCTGAAAGAGAAATGAATCAGTATTAATGAGAAGGGAGGAGTTTTAAGAATGAGCTGTTCAGTAGTCCCAAATGCTAAAGAGGTCATGCAAAATGAAGAATGAAAAATGGCTTTAGGAGTGGAAGTTTATAATATACTGAGAGAAAAGCTTCAGCAGAGAAAGAGATAAGGATGAGATTCATATTGTAAGAGATTAGGAAGACAATGGGATTTTTCTCATATACAAAGAGCTCTTGTAAGCCAGTGAGAAAAAGATGACCAACCCCAGTAAAAAAATTCAAAAAGGAACAGGAGCAGGGAAAAAAATGAGGAGAAAATGCAACTGGGCAATAAACATAGGAAAACAATGGTGCTGCAACAACTGGACATCTACATGCAAAAAAAAGAATCTAGACACAGACCTTATACACTTCACAAAAAGTAACCCAATATGGGGGTGCCTGGGTGGCTCAGTGGTTGAGCAGTCTGCCTTTGGCTCAGGTCATGATCCCAAGGTCCTGGGATTAAGTCCTGCATTGGGCTCCTTCTCCTTCTGCCTATGTGTCTGCCTCTGTCTCTGTGTCTTTCATGAATAAATAAATAAAATCTAAAAAAAAATTAACCCAATATCGATTATAGGCCTAAATATAAAATGCAAACCTCTACAACTCCTAGAAGAGAATATAGGAGAAAATCTAGATTACCTTGGGTATGCTGAAGCCTTTTTAGATAGAACACCAAATATATGATCCATGTAGGAAATAATTGATAAGCTGGACTTCAATAAAATTAAAAACTTCTGCTCTATTGAAGACAATGTCAAGAGAATTAGAAGACAAGCCATAAACTGGGAGAAAATATTTGCAAAAGACTCATGATAAAAGATTTATCCAAAGTATACTAAGAACACATAAAACTCAGCAAGAAAAAAACAACCTTATTAAAATATTGGTCAAAAACCCTCACAGATACTTCACCAAGAACATATACAGGTGGTAAAAAAGCATATGAAAAGGTGCTCCACATCATTTGTCATCATAGAAATGAAAACCTAAAAAATGAGATCCCATAAGACATCTATTAGAATGGCCAAAATCCAGAACACTAACACCAAATACTGGTGAGCGTGTGGAACAACACAAACTCTCATACATTGCTGGTAGGAATGCAAATTGTACAACCAATTTCAAAGATTTTATTTATCTATTTGAAAGAGAGAGCTCACACATGATTTGCGGGGAGGGGCAGAGGAGAGGGAGAAACAGATTCCCCATTGAGCAGGGAGCCTGAAATCCAGCTCCATCCCAAGACCGTAAGATCATGACCTAAGCCCAAGGCAGAGACTCAACTGAATGATCCATGTAGGCACCCCAGCCTAATAGTTTCTTATAAAGCTAAACATCTTTCTTTAAAAGATTTTAAATAATCTCTATACCCAAGGTGGGGCTCCAACTCATGACCCCAAGATCAAGAGTTGCATGATCTACCAACTGAGCCAGCCAGGTGCCCCAAAACTAAACATAATCTTAACAATCCAAAAATCGCACTCCTTGGCCAGAGGAACCCTCTTATACTATTGGTAGGACTGCAAGCTGGTACAGCCACTCTGGACAAGGGTATGAAGGCTTCTCCAAAAGTTCAAAATAGAGCTACCCTGGGGGCACCAGGGCAGCTCAGTGGTTGAGCGTGTGCCTTTGGCTCAGGTTGTGATCCTGGGGTCCTGGGATTGAGTCTTGCATTAGGCTCCCTCTGCCTATGTCTCTACCTCTCTCTGTGTGTCTCTGATAAATAAATAAAATCTTTAAAAAAAAAATAGAGCTAACATATGATCCAGCAATTGCACTATTGGGTATTTACCTCAAAGATACAAATGTAGTGATGTGAAGGGGCACCTGCATCCCAAAGTTTATAGTAGCAATGCTCACAATAGCCAAACTATGGAAAGAGTCTAGATGTCCACCAACAAATGAATAAAGGAGATATGGTATACACACACACACACACACACACACACACAATGGAATATTACTCAGCCATCAAAAAAGAGATCTTGCCATTTGCAACGATGTGGATGGAACTAGAGGGTATTATGTAAAGCAGAATAAGTCAGTCAGAGAAAGACAATTATATAATTTCACTCACATGTGGGATTTAAGAAACAAAACAGAGGAGCATAGGAGAAGGGAGGGGAAAATAAAACAAGACAGAATCAGAGAGGGAGACAAACCAAAGAGACGTAATCATAGGAAACAAACTGAGGGGTTGCTGGGAGAGGGGGTGGGGGGGATGGGCTAACTAGGTGATGTGCATTAAGGAGGGCATGTGATGTTATGAGCATTGGGTGTTCTATACAACTGATGAATTCACTAAACTATACCTCTGACACTAATAATACATTATATGGTAATTAATTGATTTTAAGTAAATAAAAAGAAATAAACTTCATAAATTACCTATTAAAAAAAAGAAATCTCACTCCTTGGTGTTTACCCAAGGAGTTGAAAACTTATGTCCACACAAAAACCACACAGATATTTATGGGAGCTTTATCATAATTGGCAAAAGTTAGAAGCAAATAAGATGTCCTTTAGTAGGTGAATGGATAAAATTAACTGGTACATCTAGACCATCGCATATTATTCAGTGCTAAAAAGAAATGAGCTATCAAGCCATGAAAACACATGAAGGACCCTTAAATGCATATCATTAAGTGAAAGAAGCCAACCTGAAAAGGTTGCATACTATAGGATTCCAAGTATATGACCTCCGGAAAAGGCAAAACTATGGAGATTAATATTAGTCGTTGCTAGGGTTGTGAAGGCAGAGTACAAAGGATTTTTAGAGCAGTAACAATGCTTTGTATAATGATAGATATATATCATTAGATGTTTTTCCAAACCTATAGAATGTACAATACCAAGAGTGAACCATAAGGTACACTATGGATTTTGGGTGATTAGGATAGGTCAATGTAAGTTTGTCCTCAATAAAATGTATATCTTTCTGGTGAGTGATGTTGATACTTTTTTTTTTTTGAAAAGCCAGCATAAAGCACTTTTATTGCAATAATAAAACTTGAAACTCATACGTAGTGTGGGCAGGTTGGGGTGGGGGTGGTAGGCAGCAATAATTTCTCTCACCAAATCACTACACAGGACAGCAAAGGGGTGAGAGGGGGAGGAGGAAAAGCCAGGAAACTCTGAGATCAGCTGGGGGAGCCTAACATCAAAAACCAGGAGATGCTGAAGCTGTGATGACCAGCATCATTTTCTCAAGACAACACTCAAGGGTTTGTCATGATGGCTGGGCTTTCATTGGGTGTTATGTGTCTACAAACAGCACCTTCAATTACACTTCACATGGGGTGAAGTAATAAATGGGAAATCTCTGAACCTTCTCAATTTTGATGTAAACCTAAAATTGCTTTCTTAAAAGAAAGGTTTATTAGAGAGAGAGAGAGCATATGTGGGTGCATGGTGAGGGCAGAAGGGAGAAGGAAAGAGAATCTCAAGCACATACTGTGCTCAGCAAGGATCCTGATACGGAGCTCAATCCCACGACCCTGAGATCATGTCCTGAGTTGAAATCAAGAGTTGGATGCTTTTTATTTTCTTTTTAATTTTTTATGATAGTCACAGAGAGAGAGAGAGAGAGAGGCAGAGACACAGGCAGAGGGAGAAGCAAGCTCCATGCAGGGAGCCCGACGTGGGACTCGATCCCCGGCCTCCAGGATGGCGCCCGGGGCCAAAGGCAGGCGCTAAACCGCTGTACCACCCAGGGATCCCAAGAGTTGGATGCTTAACTGATTAAGCCACTCAAGTGCCTCTAAACCCTAACATACTTTTTTTTTTTTTTTAAGTTTTATTTACTCTTGAGAGAACAGAGAGAAGCAGAAACATAGGCAGAGGGAGAAGCAGACTCCCTGAGGGGAGCCCGATGTGGGACTTGGTCCAGGGGCCCCCAGACCATGCCCTGAGTCCAAGGCAGATGCTCAACCACTGAGCCGGCCAGGTGTCCCCTTTACATACTCTTGATATTGTTATTTGATATCTTTTTTTTTTAATTTTTATTTATTTATGATAGTCACAGAGAGAGAGAGAGGCAGAGACACAGGCAGAGGGAGAAGCAGGCTCCATGCACCGGGAGCCTGATGTGGGATTCGATCCCGGGTCTCCAGGATCGCGCCCTGGGCCAAAGGCAGGCGCAAAACCACTGTGCCACCCAGGGATCCCTGATATCTTTTTGAAGAGTAACTTGGCAATATCCATTCAAGTTAAAATGTTCTTAGCTCCTGACTTAGCAATTCTACTTATATAACCATATAAAAATAATTTTCACAAGCAGGCAAAGATATGTGCAAGACTTTACTTCAGCTTTACTTATAATAATAAATGTTGGAAATAACCCTGATGCCCCCTGGTAGTTAGTAAGTAAACGCTGGACAATGGAATACTTCACAGTGGCTAAAAGATTAAAATAGTGCTATATGAGGGGATCCGTGGGTGGCTCAGTGGTTTAGCGCCTGCCCTCAGCCCAGGGCGTGATCCTGGAGTCCCGCATCGGGCTTCCTGCTTCCTGCATGGCACCTGCTTCTCCCTCTGCCTGTGTCTCTCATGAATAAATAAAATCTTAAAAAAAAAAGAAAAACAAGGAGTAATTTGAAAAAGATTATGTATTATCAGCTTGCTTTCATTTTAAATTATATGCACATATATTAATACATGCACAGAAAAATGGATACATACATCAAAATCTTAATTCTTCTGTTGAAATAGGATTACAAGAGATTTTCACATTCTATAGCAATTGTTAATTCACAATATTCCATAGGATTCCTGTAAGGATTAAATGAGTTAATATGTCATAAGGCAATTGAAACAGTGGACCATAGCACATAGAAGATATTACATAAATATTTTTGAAATATTGTTTACAATAAATTTTATTAAAGCAGAATAAAATGAGGTGGCGAAAATGCAGTGTTTGAGCTGTTTAAACATGAAAAGTTAGAAATAAAATGAGAGCTGGAGGACGCCAATGGGTCCTCTATGCATATTTGAAAGAAGGAGTTAGTTAAAAAGGAAAGGTTAATAATGATAAGGTCCAAACAGAAGAGAATGGGAAACTATAATAATATTAACTGATATTTAATGAATGTTTATAGGGGAGCAGGTGCCCCAATTGCCTTGGAGCCCACAAGGAGAAAGGGTTAACCTGGAGAAAGGGAGAAACAACCTTCCTTTGAAGATTAGAACAAAAAGATTTTTAACTTCAGTCTTTTGAAATTATATGCTAAATTTAGGGGACAAATTCATTTCCTAAATATCCAAAACAAGATCCATAACTTTCATCAGATTTCTAAAAGAATGTGTGAGCCCTCTGAAACGTAAAAGAATCAAGGATGAAAGATTGGTTGCAAAAGTATTTTGAGATGAAGAGATAAGAAAACGAGAGGGCTTTTGCCATATATTCTTCTTTACATTAGTTAAGAGGATTAAGAGATACCCTTTAAGGACAGTGAAATTTAGTGATTATCGCATTGCCAAGTTCTGAAAACCGATTCATCCTCCTCCCTTCAAAATACACGTCTAATGGCAGAGCGAATTTCTACCGCTCAGGCTCAGCGTTTAGTTTTCGCAGACCAATGGGCTCACCCCGGATCTTTCCCTTTCACTTCCTTGAAGTCAATCCAAATTCTTTCCAAACATCTTTTCAAGGAAGCCTTTGATAAATCTTACTGTTTGGATGCTAGATCTGGCTCCTATCAACTTTTGGTGAATAGCCTTAATGCCTCTGATTTCGTTTTTTGCATGTGTCAGTTAGCCTTTCAATTTCTTATACGGATCAAACGAGTCATCTGTGAAAACCTCCTGCAAAGTTTTGGCAAAGGTCGGTGCTATGCAATTTTCAGGATACGTTCAGGAAAAATTTTAAGCTGAAGAACTGGTGTCCTGCGCAGTCTCGCCCCTTACAAATAATGAAAGTGGGTGGGCGCTCCTCCCGGTGTGAGGCTACGTCTTTCGCTCCTTTTGTCTTTTAGTCGGAACAGAACTGTCATGGCGCCTTCAAGAGGAGACGGAAGGCCTTCCTTTCGCCCGGCGGACTCATCGGGGGCACCTGGACTGGACGGAGGGGTGGACAGTGAGACCAACCCCAGCCGAGACCCAACACACCGATGCCTCCGAGAGGTCTCAACCGGACAGGCTCAAGGGGAGGAGACCGGCTTGGAGACTATGGCAGCGAGCGGCCGTCTTCCCGGGGCACCGCCCACCTTGGCCGCCCCATCCAATGGCAACCCAACGGCAGTGCGGCACCGCCCATCTGTTGGTCGGGACGCCGCGAGGGCGGGGCCCGCAGTTCGGTTGCGCTGCGGAGCGCAGCTGTGAGGGAGTCTCTCTGGTCCGCGGCCCCGAACCCGAGCTGGAGCTGAAGCGCAGGCTGCGGGGAGCGGAGTCGGGAGGTGAGCGCCGAGGGGAGGGAGCGGGAGGGACGGGTTCGGCGACCGGACAGAAGGGTCGGCTTCCGCGGCCCGACGCGCCGGGACCCCGGCAGGCGGGTGTCTGGAGGCTGCTCTGCTCGCTCGGCGGCCCGAGGCCCGGCCCGCCGGAGCCCAGGGGCCGCCCCGGCCCCACAGTCTCGGCCGGGCCCTCCCGGCCTGCCCTGAGTGGCGGCCACCCGGAATTCTGCCGGCGCGGGGCGCGGGGCGCGAGGCCCTGGCGTTCGTGTCGAACTGGGGCTGACGAGAGGCGGGGCCGGCCGCGGGGGCGGGGGCGGCGGTGGCGGGCCCCGCGGCCTGCGGAAGCGCAGCGTCGGGGCCGCGCCTGCTGGCGGAGGCCGGCGCGCCGACAGCGCGGGGGCGTGGCCTGCGCCCCTGACGGCGCCGCGGGGCTGGCCTTTGATGAGGTGGCGGCGGCTGGCTCCCGGGCCTGCGGGACCCGCGGCGCTCGCAAGCAGACGGCGGGCAGGGGACCTGTTGGAGCGTGAGGCCGTTCCCTGCGCTTGCTTTGACGTCTGACCACACAACCCTGTGGGTCCCGGAGGCCCTGTGGTCGGCTCGGGGTGAGGGCAGCCCAGAGGCCTGTGGCCTGCGAGCTGTTGCTGAGGAGTTGAAATGCAGAGGGGCTGCAGTCCAGTAAATGAAAGTCTCCGAGAAAAACTTTGCGCGACGATCTACCTACACTGCTCAGAAGTGAACACAGTATTCTCGGGGTGGCTGGAAGCGGCGAGGAGATTCCCTTGTAGGGGCGTGAATGGCCTTTTCCGTATGTGATCTCTTAAACCTCTGAACGACCCTGAGAAGAAAACCCCAGCGTTGCAAAGGTTTCTTCATCGGGAGGGGAAGTGCTAGGGCATCTTGGGCAGTGCCTTGGTTTTGCCTGCTGGGGAAAGATTGGGGAGGGAGAAAACAAGGACACGGCTGTGACTGGTAAAGGTTTGGCTTCTTTTGTGGTGCTTTACTGTGGATTGTCTGTGACCTGGGTCAAGAGGTTTCCTTAGAATCCATTGGCTACAGGCTTCCTGTATCGGAGCTCCAGTGGTATTTACTATTGTCATCTAGCTGGAATTTTTACTTAGCTGTTCAGATTCAAGATGCATTCTATAAATATAGCTGCTCTAGAAAGTAATCCCTATGAACTTTCTTACCATTTTCTTAGTTGCTTTTCAGGGGGGAAGAAAAAGGAAAGTGATCTCTAACTGGTGTTCTGGTACATTACTAAGACAGCTTTCTTGTCTGGTTGAATAAAGTCTATGATAGGCAGGACCTAGATAATAACAGGCAAAGAATATCTTGCCAGATTTTCTCTGTAGTGCTTTATGGTTATCTGGTATTTACTAGAATGTCATCTTAATAAGAATCTGATTTGGGTTAAACATAGTGTAAATTGGGGGTGGAGATTGGCAGAAGGGAGTATCCAGGAGTTCTAAAATAAGAGCTTTTTGAAAGATTGTTGTTGATCAGAGGCTTCTGTATTCTGAATTTAGAGGAGGAAGTCTACTTTCCAGAATGTCACTTTCATATGGAGCACTCCTTTGAGCCCAGCACACACAGATTTCAGCTCCGTCATAGCCTTTGTTCTTAGAGAGATGGAATAACATTCAGTGGTTGTCCTGCAACTGTCTGGATAAGTTAGCGACATTTAGCTTGTGAGAATTCTTTTTCTTCCAAATAGCCATGTGCCTTAAAAAAATATTGTACTATATAGTATTTTTTCTTGTAACTGCTGTATTTTGAGTTATTTGTTCTTTTTAAAAATTTTTTTGTTTTAAAGATTTTACTCATTTATTTGAGAGAGAGTGAGCTTGAGCAGGGGAAGTGGGAGCCAGACTCGGGGCTCAATCCCAAGATCATGTCCTGAGCTGAAGGAAGATGCTTAACAGACTGAGCCAACCCGGCACTCCTTGAGTTATTTGTTTATGAGGGAATATCTCTGTCAGATCTGGTATCCCCGAGGGTGGAGCCTTTGAGCTGTTTGGATGAAATGAAAGCTGGAAGCTGAAAGTTCTAGATTTGTTTAAATTTGTGGTTCCATAAATGTGGGCATCTCATTTATTTTATTCACTATTTTATCTCTGGTACCTAGCCCAGTGCTTGGCCTACAGTAAGTGCTTAATAAATATTTGTTGAATGAGTGAATGAAAAAAAAATGTTGCTAACCAATACCCATTTGCACACTCACATCACAGGGGAGGTGAGGGCATCAGGGATGAAGTCACTAACCACTGCCAGTTACCTGGCCCAAGGGTATCCTCAGCATGGACTAGTAGACTTGATCTATGTGTAGGAGGGATGGATAGCAAATGCCAGAATTCTAGTGGAATAAATTAGCTTGAGGGTTTCATCTGGATAAATTGGCTGAGAGTGCTACAGGTCCAGACTTAGGGCTGAATCAGTGAAAGATTTTGGGGTCTAGAGTCATCTGAATAGGGCCGTGTAGCTTAGTTCTTGAACACATAAAGGCAGGTGAAGTTTTAAAGGAAGATTGTTGGGTGAGTATTGCTGAGAAGGAATGGTGTCTGTCCCTGATTTGGCTGTTCATTTGAACCTGAAAAATGGGAGTTATATTGTCATAAATCTTAGGTTTGCCACTCCTCATGGGTCATCTTCAACCACGATAGCTTCACTTCTCTAGACTAAGAAGTAGTTAATGTTTCAATGTTCAGACAGAATTAATTTGATTTTGGATTTAAAGGAAACAAGGGAGACCGATGTTTTGTTTTGTTTTTTAACCCCAGATGAGGTTATTAGGATTAAGCATGGAGCCCAACATGGGGCTTGAACTCATGACCCTGAGATCAAGACCTGAGCTGAGATCAAGAGTTGGATGCTTAACTGAGCCACCCAAGTGCCCCAGGATTAAATCTTTATAGATCTATCCTGACCCTTTCTGCCTTCTTCCTTCATCCTTGCCCCAACCAATACAGGCCTGAGTGTTCGTTCCAGCATGTCGGAGGGGGAGTCCCAGACAGTAGTCAGCAGTGGCTCAGACCCAAAGGTAGAATCCTCATCCTCAGCTCCTGGCCTGACATCAGTGTCACCTCCTGTGACCTCCACCACCTCAGCTGCTTCCCCAGAGGAAGAAGAAGAAAGTGAAGATGAGTCTGAGATCTTGGAAGAGTCACCATGTGGACGCTGGCAGAAGAGGCGGGAGGAGGTAAAGTGATGGTAGTGTCACTCTGGGGGGAGTGGAAAGGGAAAGTCTCAAAGGGTCACACCAAACTTTAACAGATCAGAGCCTAGGAGAGGATGATCATTTGGAGTATTAAAATGGTTTATACGATAACTTTAGTAATTCCTTTCCATTTGGATTTCTTCTCAGGTGAATCAACGGAATGTACCAGGTATTGACAGTGCATACCTGGCCATGGATACAGAGGAGGGTGTAGAGGTTGTGTGGAATGAGGTCCAGTTCTCTGAGCGCAAGAACTACAAGCTGCAGGAGGTAGGTAATGGTGAAAGAATGTAGCCCGTAGGGTATTAGAATGCAGGCGTTAAAGAGAAATTGGTGTTGAGAAGCTGATTAGGAGGAGAGGATGTTGGGGTTAGATTATTTCTGGGGAGGGATAGGGAATGGCTTTTCAGGATTACAGTAATTTCTGAACCTTGTTATCCCACTCTCTCTCCTGCCCTCAGGAAAAAGTCCGTGCTGTGTTTGATAATCTGATTCAGTTGGAACATCTCAACATTGTTAAGTTTCATAAGTATTGGGCTGACATTAAAGAGAACAAGGCCAGGGTAAGAACTTTTTCTTAAGCTTACTGCAAAGAGACTAGCTACATTTATTGTTCTTTTTACATTCAGAGATGAAAATAGATAGTTTTGAAACAAAACTGGAATCAGCTATTGTGGAGGTGAGAGTAGGGCTTTGCCTACTATGATCTATGATGCCTTTTGTTTGGTTATGGACGGGGCAGAAATGAGCAAACTTTTGTTTCCTTTCCATAGCTCTTATTGTTCAGTAGGGTTTTTTCTTTCTTTTTTTTTTTTTTTTCTGTTTGTTTGTTTGTTTGGTTTTGTCCTGTTAAATCTAAGGAAGTGTTGCTAACAACAAAAGGAGGGAAACTTAAAATAATCACCACCACCAGGTTTCAGATCTAATATATATCTGGTATATGTGTCAACAGATAGGGAATCATTCCTACTCTAAGGTTTTATTTGAGTGTTTTGCCTCTCCAGGTTATTTTTATCACAGAATACATGTCATCTGGGAGTCTTAAGCAATTTCTGAAGAAGACCAAAAAGAATCACAAGACTATGAATGAAAAGGTATGAAGGGAGAGCAGACAAAGCTTTAGGCTAGTTTGGGTGTTTTAAAAAGATTATATTAATCATGAAGCTAAGCAGGAAGGGATGGAGGAAAACTAGTTGGAGGGTTAAGAGAAGGGATTACTGCTGACCCTTTGACTACACTGTTTCCAGGCTTGGAAGCGCTGGTGCACGCAAATCCTCTCTGCCCTTAGGTAAGTAGGATCTGGTTAGTGTTTTTCCCCTGATTTAGTTTCTGGTTTAGTTCCTCCAAAGAGATTTTAAGGCACTACTCTGCTGTTTTTTTCTGCCTCAGCCCACTTTTTTTTGAGTCCTCTACTGTCAAGATTAGGCCCCTATGGTCTTTTAAAGGGTCCATTGTAATGCCCTAACCACAATACTATCTCCCACCTCTTTCTCCTAGTGCTTATCCAGCTATTTAACTCATCAGGCATAATGGAGATTCAGAGTGTGGGGATTATCTTTGTGGTGACCAGCAGGAGACCAGGCCCTTGCTCCTCTTAACCCTTGGGTTCCCCCTGCCCTTAATTTCCCAGTGGCCCCTCTAACAGCCCAGTGCCCCCACAGCTACCTGCACTCCTGTGACCCCCCCATCATCCATGGGAACCTGACCTGTGACACCATCTTCATCCAGCACAACGGACTCATCAAGATTGGCTCTGGTGAGGGGAGGGAGAGGTTCTGGGCAGGGGAGCCTCGGGAATTTGGGAACCATGGGGGTAAGATGAAAGGAGTGGGAGAGTAGAGCAAAATTCTGAGGTGTGGGCTGGTGGTAAGAGATAGGACTCTGCTAGGGGTCATTCATAGGGAGAGGCCAGTCAATTAGGGGGTAGGGTCTAATCTTAAACATTTTTTTTTGGAGGGAAGTGGGTTAATCCAGAGATCTTGGTAGGACGTTGGGAAAGGGCAAGAGATGGGTCTAAGGTCTGACTTGAGCCCCTGTGGCCAGACCCTACGCAAGGAGGTTCCAGGCTGTGTCTGCTGTGAGTGCTTTCATTTGCCGTGTATCTGTGTGCAGTGTATAACGTTTCTGTGTGCTGTGTTTGTGTGTGGTTTGTGTGTCCATTTGTCTGGGGCTTGGCTGCTCCATCGCTCACAACTTTTCTCTGTTTTCCTCCCTCCCGCTTACGGGCTGCTCTGTTCCCAACAGTCTTTCATAGGATTTTTGCTAATGGTGAGAGCTCCCTGTTGCCCCACTTGGGGCTCTGTTTGTGCTCCCTCTGCTCCTCTTTGCGGCTGCCCAGTGCATGCAGTCGTGGGAGCAAGCCCCGTTCCCCTACCTTCCCTGCCTACTTATGCCTGCTTGGCTTCTCCCTACCAGCCCTCCACCTGCTTGCCCTTCCATAATTTGCTTGTTTCCTGTGGATTGTGCCTGGCCGGCCATTTATGTCCTGGATTCTTATTTCCCTTCATCATCAGGCTGGTTCCCTAAATCATACTGTGCTCCCAGACACTCTGTGATTCGTAGTCATTGTTTATGATCTGAGTGAGTCCAAATTGGGCCCGGCCCTGGTTCCTCGTTCAGGCCTGTGGCAGGAATGTTGAGGAATAAGAGAGTAGAGGAGGAGTTTCACATTTTGGTGGATTAAACATGAGAATGATTCAAGGGTGTTGGTTCAGCTTTGAGCTGTTTTGAGTTTCAGTCAGCAAAGTTGGGTGAGAAGGAGGCTGTCTAGTTGGTTGTATTGTTAATCCTTCTTACTCTTTTTTATCCAAGTTTCTGAGATCTTTAAATTGTCCCAGGTTAGGAAGGGCTGCCTATGTTTTTATGCTAATTTGCAGGTGTCTGAAAGAACTAGACCAAACATTTTCATGTGACAGGGATTAGATATTCTTGAGTTTGGGGGAAGGTTTTCCTTAGCCTCCATTGCTGCTTGGCCAGCCCAAGGCTCCCATATACCTATTAGTTTAGTGTGGTATGTTTGTTGTTACTGAGTTAGGGACCTTAAGTGAGAAGCGCTAGACCCAAGAAAGGGGAAGTAGGTGGTGTTCATGTTTAGTTTGTGGTTCAAGATAAGAAGAGGACAGGTTTGCACTTTCAGTGTTAAGAGTCTTCAGGAGAGAATTTGGCTTTTGGGGAACCTCTCTCTGGAGTGAGACTATGCTTTGTTGATGGTGGTCAGATTGTGGGTATCTCCCCTACTCCCAGTGGCTCCTGACACTATCAACAATCATGTGAAGACTTGTCGGGAAGAGCAGAAGAACCTACACTTCTTTGCACCGGAGTATGGAGGTGAGGCACCTCAGTTTCTCTGCCCTCTCTGTTCCCCAGGTTTCCACCTTATAACCTGAGGCCCAGAGGTAATAGAACTGAAACTTCTAGTTTCTGCTGGCATACAAAAAGTTTTTAAAAGGCATTTCTGCCACCCTCTGCCCCTATCCTCTGATTCACCAAAGGCTTCTCTGTTTTCCCTAGAGGTCACTAATGTGACAACAGCAGTAGACATCTACTCCTTTGGCATGTGTGCACTGGAGGTGAGGAAACCACAAGCAGTGGTGATAGAAAGGGATCAGATTATAAGATGGGAGGGGAGGCCAACTAAGGTCTTGAGGGAGTGATTCTGGAGCACTGAAATTCTGAAGTCTTTTCTGTTCCCCCTCACTGCAGATGGCAGTGCTGGAGATTCAGGGCAATGGAGAGTCCTCATATGTGCCACAGGAAGCTATCAGCAGTGCCATCCAGCTTCTAGAAGACCCATTACAGAGGGTAATAATCTTTTGGGTCACTCTATCAGCAGTTTGAAATGTCTTGAGGTTTTTCTTCCTTTTTACTTGGAATATGCTGTCTTCTAAGAGTCAGAGAACAGAAAGCAGAAAGGACAGGCAAAAGCAGTGAATATTTAAATATTTTCCTAGGTGGTGCCTACCTTGTTTTTTGTATACACACACAGGTTAAGGGTTTAAGATGGGTAGTATTGAGGGTAAAGGTTGTATATTAATATAGGTGTATCTGTGTCAAGGTAAATAATTTAATGGTTACCTCAAGGTAATTGGTATATGCTATCAGACAACCATCTTGATATTTTTATTTTATTTTATTTTATTTTATTTTATTTTATTTTATTTTATTTATTTATTTATTTATTTATTTTTAATATTTTATTAATTTACTCATGAGAGACACACACAGAGAGTCAGAGACACAGGCAGAGGGAGAAGCAGGCTCCATGCAGGGAGCCTGACGTGGGACTCGATCCCAGGTTTCCAGGATCACACCCTGGGCTGAAGGCGGTGCTAAACCGCTGAGCCACCCGGGCTGCCCCCATCTTGATATTTTTAAACAAACTGATGAGTTTGAATTAAATCCATCACTTAGGGTTTCGTATGCGTGTGTTTGTTTGTGTGTGTGTGTGTGTGTATGTATGTTGTATGTATGTATGTTTTAGGAGGGGAAAGTGCCTTGAAATAACAAACTAAGATTTAAAGGATGTAGCTTTATGAATCAGTAGGTAGATTATAGTTAAGTAAAGGCTGGACAGGAAGGTCTGAACAAGAATAGTTTGTAACTCATTAGATAGTGTTACAGCTCAGTTAGTGCGGAGTAAATTTCTGGTTCTGTGTGTTAGGTTGGAGCATTCAAGTGACAGATTAGGCATATGACCTTGGCCTTTGAGTTTGTAAGGAGGAAAAGAAAAGCCCGTTAATCGTCATGGCCTACAGGAAGTGGGAAGGGTAGGCCGTGTGTGTAGAGGAAGCTTGGGGAAAGCCAGTGAATTTAATAAATGATTGTAGGAGACAAAGGAAATTGTGGTAGTAGGCTTGAGAAATAAAAAGATGGTGAGTACTATTGAGCACAACAGATAGGTTTGGAAACAGAGAGGTGAACTTTGGTGAGAGAGAGGAAGGTAAGGTAGGCAGTGAGTGGGCTTATAAAGCAGAGAAGTAGAAAATCAGGAAAAAGAATTCGTAAGTTTGAATAGAAAAAAAAAAAGTTTATGGTTGGATAGTAGAAAAACCATTAAAACCAGAAAACCAGTGAACAGCACCTTCCATGTTATACCTCAGCATCTTCAGAGCCCTTTCAAATACATGTAGCAGTTTGTTCCCTCAACTGGTGCTGATCACCTAGTATGTAGGCCTGTGCTAAGTATGATGAGTGATGAAGTAGCACGATGAGTGCAGTGGCCTGGTTGCCAGATGCCTACTCTCCTTCCTTGTTCCCTTTTCTAGGAGTTCATTCAAAAGTGCCTGCATTCTGAGCCTGCTCGCAGACCAACAGCCAGAGAACTTCTTTTCCACCCAGCACTGTTTGAAGTGCCCTCGCTCAAACTCCTTGCTGCCCACTGCATTGTGGGACACCAACGTGAGTCTTCTTGGCCCTACTAGGAATTTTCTTCCCATCTGGAGCCTTAATAACTATCACTGGCATGCTCTCTTCCCTCTTCCATTTCCAAAGGAGTTCTTTACCCCCCAGGACCCCTGGGCTTTCCATGACATTAATCTATCTCTCCATAACTTCCCATCTTATCATGCCCTCTAGACATGATCCCTGAGAATGCTCTGGAGGAGATCACCAAAAACATGGATACCAGTGCTGTACTGGCTGAAATCCCTGCAGGACCAGGAAGAGAACCAGTTCAGACTTTGTGAGTAACTGAGAGGGTCTGAAAGGGACAGATTTGTCACTACCATCGAAGGTTCTGTCAACTGTCCATTCTTTGGGAATTGTTTTTTTTTTTTTTTTTTTTAATTTTTATTTTTTTATTTATTTATGATAGTTACAGAGAGAGAGAGAGGCAGAGACACAGGCAGAGGGAGAAGCAGGCTCCATGCACCGGGAGCCCGATGTGGGATTCGATCCCGGGTCTCCAGGATCGCGCCCTGGGCCAAAGGCAGGCGCTAAACCGCTGCGCCACCCAGGGATCCCTCTTTGGGAATTGTTGAATCTGTTTTGTTTATTTCCTTTCTTTTTATATGCTTTCTCTCTTTTCTTCTGCAGGTACTCTCAGTCACCAGCTCTGGAATTGGATAAATTCCTTGAAGATGTCAGGTGAGAGAAGGTCGAGAGGAAAGGCTTGCTGGAGGAAGCAGGGTGGGTGTTCTAAGGCATTCAAAGAGCCTGTGTGACCTGTCTGACCTCCCTCTAGGAATGGGATCTACCCCTTGACAGCCTTTGGGCTACCTCGGCCCCAGCAGCCACAGCAGGAGGAGGTGACATCACCTGTTGTGCCCCCCTCTGTCAAGACTCCAACACCCGAACCAGCTGAGGTGGAGACCCGCAAGGTGGGGCTCTGCGGGGGTGGAGGTCTCTGGTCATGGTGTTGGGAAGAAGAGGACACGTCAAATAAGGCTTTGTCCTTCAGAGAAAAGAATGTTCCTGTGGACTGGAAAGTATTCCAGCTGTTGGCTTTTTATGGCCTAGTGTCTCTTGTCATGACCCTCTGTGTGCCCTCTCCCTAGGTGGTGCTGATGCAGTGCAACATTGAGTCCGTGGAGGAGGGTGTCAAACACCATGTAAGGCTCAGGGCTAGGGCTGCATGGGGCTAGGTGGCTGGGGGTGGGGGGAGAAGAGGAGCCTCATTTTCTGACCATCCTATTCTCCAGCTGACACTTCTTCTGAAGCTGGAAGACAAACTCAACCGGCACCTGAGCTGTGACCTGATGCCAAGTGAGTCTCTCCTTTCCCTCAGAGGATGAGAGCCCGTGAGCCTTATCTGTGAGGAACATTCTTAGGGGTGGGGAAGAAGGCTACAAGGCAGCAACACATCGACGCACAAAGAACGAATATCTTAGCTCCTAAAACTGGAGGGCAGTTTTGCTTGTTTCGTTCTTTCGCAGTGAGGCTGACCCAACCAGGGCTGTTGGAAGGGCTCTGGGCCCCTGACTCCCACACTTTGCTCACCGTCTCCCTTTTCTCTGTCAGATGAGAACATCCCCGAGTTGGCAGCTGAGCTGGTGCAGCTGGGCTTCATTAGCGAGGTGAGCTTTCTGCCTTCAGCTGCTCTGGCTGCTGCATTCTCCTCTTGCCCTGTCTCACCCAGCTCTTCTCCTCCAGGCTGACCAGAGCCGACTGACTTCTCTGCTAGAGGAGACCCTGAACAAGTTCAATTTTGCCAGGAACAGCACCCTCAACTCAGCCGCTGTCACCGTCTCCTCTTAGAGCTCACCCGGGCCAGGCCCCTAATCAGAGCTGCAGCCGTCACTAGACGCGCCCGCAGCCTTCCTGCCTCTCCCCCCCAGTCAGTATTACCCTGTGAAGCCCCTTCTCTCCTTTATTATTCAGGAGGGCTTTGGGGCTCCCTGGTTCTGGGCATCACCCTCCCCTTCCCCTTCTCTTCCTCCCCTCTGCACTTTGTTTACTTGTTTTGCACAGACGTGGGCCTGGGCCTTCTCAGCAGCCGCCTTCTAGTTGGGGGCTAGTAGCTGATCTGCCGGCTCCCGCCCAGCCTGTGTGGAAAGGAGGCCCACGGGCACTGGGGGAGCTGAATTCTACAATCCCGCTGGGGCGGACGGGGCGGGAGAGAAGGGTGGTGCTGCAGTGGTGGCCCTGGGGGGCCATTCGATTCGCCTCAGTTGCTGCTGTAATAAAAGTCTACTTTTTGCTAAAGCGTCCCGTGTGTGTGTTTGCGCGCCTTCCCCGCTAGAGGGAGCGGGCTGGCAGCCCCGCCCGGGGCGCGGGGTTGGGCCTCCAGGTGCGGAGCGGGCGGAACTGGCTGGGAGAGCGAGGGCGGGGCCGCGAGGCCAGGTAGAGCTGCCCTGCGGCTGGGCGCGGAGGGCCGCGATGAGGTGCTGCCGCCTCTACACCTTCGGTAACTTCCGGCCCTGGTTCGCTGCCCTGCGTCCGCCGGGGACCCGTCCCACAGCCCTCCGCTCACTCGGGCGGCCACCAGGGGGGCCCTCCGGTTCCTTTCCCGGCTCAGGCCTGCCTCTCCCCGGTGCTTTGCAGACGCGGCCAGCGGCCCCCGGCGGCTTATGCGCGTGGGCCTCGCGCTCATCCTGGTGGGCCACGTGAACCTGCTCCTGGGGGCCGTGCTGCACGGCACAGTCCTGCGACACGTAGCCAATCCCCGCGGCGCCGTCACCCCGGAGTACACCACGGCCAATGTCATCTCCGTGGGATCCGGGCTGCTGGTGAGCGGGGCGGGGCCGCGGGCGTGGGGGCGGGGCGGCGGGCCGTGGGGCGGCGGGCTGTAGAGCGGCGCAGCCTTCAGGCTTTGTGTCTTCCAGAGTGTTTCCGTGGGACTTGTGGCCCTCTTGGCATCCAGGAACCTTCTGCTCCCACGACTGGTGAGAGGGGATTTCTGGAGCTTTAATGGGGCCTTGAGTCAGGGAAATGAGGACCTGACTCAGCTTCATCTTCAAGTGGGAGGAGGAGCCTCAACTAGAGAAACCAAAGTATCTTTATCAGTGGGAGAGTCAGCGACGCGCAGCCGCTCACCCTGATCTTCTGCCCCTGCCAGCACTGGGCCCTGCTGGCCGTAGCGCTGATGAACCTGCTCCTGTCCGCCGCCTGCTCCCTGGGCCTCCTCCTTGCCGTGTCGCTCACTGTGGCCAACGGTGGCCGTCGTCTTATTGCTGACTGCCATCCAGGACTGCTGGACCCTTTGCTACCGCTAGACCAGGGGCCTGGGCAGGCTGACTGCCCGTTTGACCCCACGAGAATCTATGTGAGTGCATGCTCTTCTCAGCCTTTCTGCAGCCTGCAGGTCTTGGTCTTGCCCTGTCAGCCTCCCCTACATGCCTGCCCTGCTCCCTCTCAGTTCCCCACCTTCCTGCTTCGCCCCAGGATACAGCCTTGGCTCTCTGGATCCCTTCTGTGTTCATGTCTGCAGCGGAGGCTGCCCTGTCTGGTTACTGCTGCGTGGCTGCACTCACTCTCCGTGGGGTGGGGCCCTACAGGAAGGAAGGGCTTCAGGAGCAGGTAAGGAGGACGGACAAGAAAGTCCATTCAGCAATGACTGGCTGTGTGGGAAAGGTGCTGAACTGGAATTCAGAGCAGGAGTAGTAACTCCATCCATCTCGACAGCTGGAGGAACTGACAGACCTTGACCTTCCTAAGTGTACAAGGCAGGAAAATGAGCAGCTACTGGATCAAAATCAGGAAATCCAGGCATTGCAGAAAAGCTGGGCTTAAGACAGGTAATCCATGAGGAGTGGGGCCTGGGAGAGGGTGGAGGCAGGGAATCACTCTTAGAACTGGGTCAGGTCCTCTGCTGTCCTGCTTGCCTTATGACCCCCGTTCTCCCTTCAACGGAGCAGGTGCCGATCCAGAGGCTCAGTTCACAACGGTGACATAAACCCCAGGATGACGTAAACAGCTGTAATAAAAGAACTCTTTCCTTCTACTTGGTTATGATTCCTTTTGGGAAAAGGGCACCAGACTGATATTGGGGATGACTTTGATCAAAGAACACAGTGGTCTCCATTACCTACAAGACTTTAATTTAATGAGGGAGAGAATCCAGTAACTCCTCCCTGAGCCCTCCCAGTTACTGAAAGGAAAAACTGGTGCTGGGTAGCCCTCCACACCACTGACTAATGAATTTCAGCACATCTTGGCACACGGGGCTGTGGGAAGTCTGTGGACAAACAGGAGAACAAGAGAGGAACTCATTAATGCTAAGGAAAAGCATTCCTTCTCTAAAGAAAATCAGCCCCATCTTAGAAGGTAGAGCAAAGTTCAGGGCCTGCACCTGCCTTCTTGACACTCCCACCCATCCTCTCTTGGTTTTGTGGTTTCCTTCAGTGCTGCTCTCCCTCTCTAACCTTTTTTTTTTTTTTTAAGATTTATTTATTTACTTATTTATGATAGAGAGAGAGAGAGAGGGGCAGAGACACAGGAGGAGGGAGAAGCAGGCTCCATGCCGGGAGCCCGACATGGGACTCGATCCCGGGACTCCAGGATCACGCCCTGGGCCGAAGGCAGGCGCCAAACCGCTGAGCCACCCATGGATCCCCATCTCCCTCTCTAACCTTGATAGCCATAAGGAACTTATTCCAGTTGTCCTTGTTGGCTGCCTTCCCTGGCCGCTTAAATTCAATTTTGTTCCTCAGAATGGGGTACCCTGTGGGAGGAGAAAAAAAGATGAACTGGCATTTGAGGGGGAAAACCAAGAGCGATTTCAGAGTCAAATACTTTCTTGGTCCTGCTATTTTCCCTTTCCACCCACCACAGAACGTGGGGGGCTACAGGATTCTGTACCTGTAATGAGGCAGGGTAGTGCCCGAACTCCAGTGCTCACTGCCACCAGGGAAGCTTCGTAGGCACCACGCTCATCCCGAGGTAGAACCTGCTCCAGCCGCTGGTCCATTGAGACCGTGAGTACCCAGTCTCGAACCTCTTCCCTCTGAGCCTCCTGGGAAAGATAGAAGAGCAGTAGCTTCACACAGGGCAGGTTATGCAGAAGGCGTTGAGTTAGGAGTCTTACTAAACTGTCATCCTGTGCATCATCTATTTTTTTTACCCATACATGATCCTCCTTGGATGGGGTTCATGGTCACCACTTTTTTTTTTCTCTGCTTCTACTTTCACTGACAGAAAACTGAGGGCTGAGGCCCTTCCAAAGATGTTGCCAGCTGATGCCCATAACAAAGGTTAGGAGGACCAACATGAAGTGTCCCCCCTTCACAATGCCTCACACTGGTGAGGCCTTCCATTCTTCAATCTCGTCACCTTACCGGCACATGCTGCTTGGCTGGAAGTGGCACCTCAAAGGGAATGTCTGTATCCTGAAAGTCAGAGTGGTCAAGGGCATCCAGAGTTCCTTCTTCAATTGCCTGTAGCAGAGTGGGCAGCCATGAGATAGACACAGCTGGTGACAGGCAAAACTACCCTCCAGGCACAACTTCTCTACTCACATCAGTCAGATCCAAAAAGCGGTTGAGGAAGATGAATGCCATGTTCTCCCAGCCAACTGCCTGCAGCGAGAGAAGGTGCAAGTGGGAGTGAACAGCTGGGCTTGGATGCTGCTTTTCCGGGATGCAGGGGGAGGAACACAGGAAGACACAGGAAAACGATGTCCTCCATAATATCAGCCTCACACTCAGCTTTGCTCTACCTGAGGACAAGATACTCTACCTTCCAACTTTTGATTTCCCTCTCTCCTTGGCCACACCCTTCCTTGTCCCAGCTCACCTTGGCAGCAATGCCTGCTTCATAGAAGGCCTTGTCTGCAGGTAGTAGCTGGGTGTGGCGTAAGAGCGAAACAGAAAGCCTGGCAGCCACAGTTTCCTACAGATTAAAGTCAAAGCATTATGATCCTGGCACTGGAGCAACTGAGCTACCAAACCAGTGATCTTATAAGGCAGCCCCAGAACCAGAAAACCAATAAAATCAGTTGCTCTGGATCTTGAGTGGTTCTGGGTCTTAGTCTTTTTCATCTCCCCAAAGAACTAGGCCTAGATTATTTCTATCATGCAAGTACACACAATAAATATACAATATGCTATCCCGAATAAGCCAAAAGGATATATTCTAAGAGATCAATACAGAAATTGTGGGGATTGAATGTTTTATAATGATGCTGGAGCTATGTGGGCAGAGAGCCCGAAGGAGGCCAGTGGAGGAGCCCAGGAAGAAGACCATCCTTAGTGAGGCTAAAGGGCTAAAGATTTCTTTAAACATAGGAGAAACTAGGAGAGGAGTAGACCAAGCTGGAGCATCTGGGACTTGAATTCATTCAGCCTGATACATCTGAAGATGTGTCCATAAGACGGAGTGCTCCTCCTCTCCCATCTCACCAGCTGTTTGACACTCTGGGCCGCTGAGCGAGTGGCATAGTAATGAGCAATCAGAAGCATCGTCTCAAACTCCTCATGGGCTGGGGTGTTGACCTCACTAGACTTCACCAGGTTCTCACACTAGAGCAGGAAGAGAGCACAGCCTGGGTCAGAGTTGGAGGAGAGCCAGAGCCACAGGGTGGTCGGCTACCGGCCACCTGGACAGACAAAGGTGTAGTCTGTCTGTGTGCATGAGAGAAGAGCTAGGGACAGGGAGAGGTGGGGTAGACTTGTCACCCTGTTGTGGACCTGACTTTCTCACCAAGTTAAAGAGCACATCCCGAAGATCAGCCCAGTTGTGATAGGCTTCAGCACTGTTGGTCCCAGGTGAGCTCACCATGTCGGTGAAGATCCTTTTGTAGATATTGAAGTTCTAGGGGTAGTTGGGAAAGGAGAGCTGAGTGAGAATGAATAACTAGAAGAGAAAGTACATGTGGGGCCAAAGAGGAAATAAGCAGTATGTGTGTGGAGGGGCTAGGGGGCAATGATGGAGAAAGCATTGATCATTTTTAGGGAAGAGAAAGAAGAGTAAGAAAATAACTTTCTTACAATTAGTGCTCTGCGTGTGGACAAATGTGTGAATGCGAATGCAGTCACAGTGTTAACGGGCCGATGTTCCAGGGAGCTGAGATGCTCAGATAGGAGAGCAGTGTTTAGTCTCTGAAGGAAGCTAATGAGACCTTAGAGGTGAGTGTAGGATTCATTTCTGTTCCTTGTGTGAGCTAAGAGCATGAGCAGCTTCAGCTAAGGTTGCTAAAGGTTTCCTCAAATGATAAATCTGTAGAGGCTGTACATTTCAGAAGAGGCCAGTGGGGGTCTCTGGGCCTGATGCTCTCTAAAAGAATGCTTTGAGAAGACAGTTTCTGAGGGGATGGGTGGTTCTTCAGAAGAATGTAAGAATTTCCTTGAGGAAACATTCACTCCAAGGAGCAGGTTGGTACCTGTGGGTTAGCAGGGGCTCCATGCTGCACATACAGGGCCAGCGCCTGGCCATAGCCACCTTCTCGGATCAGGTGAGTCGCATACAAAGCCACGTACTTGTGCAGAATCTTGTAGTTCTGTCCCGGGGATGGAGGAGAAGCATGGGAAGGTTGGGATCAGTAGGACCAGGCAGTGAGGGTGGAGTGGTTAACTTGAGGCCATGGATTTGTTTAGGAGGCAAAGGCCTATGCAAGTCAGGCCCAGCTAGGCCTCTAACCCCAGTTTCAAGAGGATCGAAGACTGATTCTCTGATGATGCTGGGTATGGATCTTTGGGGTTGGGCTTTGGAGGAAGTAAGAGAGAGAGCTCTGGGTCAAGGGGAGCCAAGGGCAAACATCCAGAAGAACTACGGATGGGAGGAGGACAGCAGTACCTGCTTGGTAGCTGTTTCAATGCACTTGTCCCACTGGCCCTGCTCCACATACAGGTCCAAAGCAGCCACCACATCCACACCCACCAGCTATGGATCAGTGGAAAAGAGAGTTAAGAGGACAGAGATGACATGAGTGGGGAGAGGAGGGAGAGAATCCCTTGAGCCTTCATGCATTCTGCCTCTTATTAACTCTGCAAGTCTCACCGAGTCCACTTTGCCCTGGTTCTTGAGGAACTCTTTATAATGCTGGTCCACATAGTCTTCATACCTGCGAAGATGTGCAGAGATCTAGCACTGCATGGTCCCGAAATGCACACCCTTCCCATGAGAACCTCCTCTTCCTCTTTACAAAAAGAAGCAAGGGAAGAATTTCTTGGAGAGAAGGGGTCAGGAGCTTACCGGGGATCTAACTCCTTGGCCACACGCTTAGCCTTGTTCCACTCCTCACCCTCAATGAAAGCATCGATCGCCTCTTTGACTAGGTCCAGGTTCAGATAGAGCTCTGCTGCCTGCATGATGGGAAATCAGAGCCTGGAGAAATCTGTGATTCCACAGAACTAAGTGCAGGTCACACCTCCCAGGAGGCCTACCTCACATACCCTCCTGGGTGTAGATGGCATCATTCCAGCCCTCCCCATGGAATCTATTTCTTTTCCGTTCCAGCACTCTACTTACTGCACTATGCTTTCCAATTCCAATCAGCTGGGGTCCCACAGCTTGAACTACTTCCAGACTGCGTTGGGGAGGCAGAAACTTGATGGCGAGTTCAGCCGCCTGAGTGGTTGAATGGGGAGGAGAGACAGATACATGACAGACATGTCCTCAGTCTCTGTTTTTTCCGTCCAGTTACCAACCTTCTCTCCTGCACTCTCCTTTACCTTCTACCCTCCTGGGCAAGGCCTGTCTCATGGTCCCTCACAGTTCCTCAGAGCCTTGAAAAGACCACAGTGGACCTACCTGTTCCTCTCAGCTCCTCTGTCAGACACTCGCTATGCTGTCTGAGGTCACTGCATTTGGTCCTACCACCTCAAACTGGTTTCTCAAGTTCTTTGTCACAGAGTTTGGGTAGCGTGGTATCAAGAAAGAAGGCATTCTGCAGCTATTTGTGCTGGGCTTTCCTTTTTTTTTTTTTTTTTAAAGATTTTATTTATTTATTCATGAGAGACACACAGAGAGAGAAACAGAGACACAGGCAGAGGGAGAAGCAGGCTCCATGCAGGAAGCCTGATGTGGGACTCAATCCCAGGACTCTGGGATCACACCTTGAGTCAAAGGCAGATGTTCAACTGCTTAGCTACCCAGGCGTCCCTGTGCTGGCGTTTCCTGAGCCTCAGTTTCTTCACCTGTAAGAATGATGACTGGTCTAAATTTGTACCATCTGGAACAGAAGCCACTAGTCACATGTGGCTAGTTCCAACTGAGATGTGCTATCAGCTTAAATACACACTGGGTTTCACAGACTTAATATGAAGGAAGGAATGTAAAATATCTCAATAAATTGAGAAATAAATAATATCAATAATATATCCATCAATAAAATACTGATTTCATGCTGAAATGAGTTTAGAAACATTTGGGGACACCTGGGTGGCTCAGCGGTTGAGCGTCTGACTTCGGCTCAGGTCGTGATCCTGGAGTCCCGGGATCAAGTCCTACATCGGGCTCCCTGCATGGAGCCTGCTTCTCCCTCTGCCTATGTCTCTGCCCCCCACCGCCTTCTCTCTCTCATGAATAAATAAAATGTTTAAAAAAAAAAGATATTTGAGGGGCACCTGGGTGGCTCAGTGGTTGAGCATCTGCCTTCGGCTCAGGTCATGATCCTGGGGTCCTGGGATCAAGTCTCGCATCGGCTCCCTGCGTGGAGCCTGCTTCTCCCTCTGCATGTCTCTGCCTCTCTCTCTCTGTCTCTCATGAATAAATAAATAAATAAAATAAAATAAAATATTTGATTAGGTAAAATATAATTATTTTTTTGTGTTCCTTTTTACTTATTTGAATGCGGCTACAAGGAAATTTTTAAACTAACATGTGTGACTTACCTTTGTGACTTGCATTCTACCTCTATTGGGACAGTGCTGGCCTCGATGACTTTGGAGACACCTTCCAACCCTAAAACTCAGTAATTCTACAAACCCGAGCATTCTATAAGTTTACTCTATGTCCACTGTGATGTTGACAACTTTACCAGATTTTAATTTCCACATACGTGGTCCATTTTAGTGACAGTCTATGCCAATCCTCCTGGTCTCTCCCCTATCTTGGCTCACCTTCTTTGTCTGCCAAGATAAAGTTTAAAGTGCCCCATCCAGGAAGCTAATCTGAAGAGGGTATAGTCATGCACAGATGCTAATAAACAATGCTCCAGAGTAAAACACAGTGGATGCTTCATCAACATCTGCTGCTTAAATCTGCTAAATTTGCATAACAGTCCTTCTTTCTACTTCCTTCTCTCCAAACTATTCTAGGGGCTATTCAATTACAAGGCCTCCTAAATCTGAGGGAAATTCTGCAGGGGCATCACCACATCAACATTTATTTAGGGAAATGATCAATCTCAACCCCCTCCCCACAACTCCTAATACCATATTTCTCTGAATCAAAAATCCATCATTTATTTATGTTTTGTTTCAGAGAGAGACAGAGAATGCGAGTGGGGAGGAGTCGAGGGAGGAGAGAGGATCTCAAGCAGATTCCATGCCCAGTGCACAGCCCGATGTGGAACTAGATCTCACAACCCTGAGATCATGACCAGAGCCAAAATCAAGAATCAGACACTTAACTGACTGAGCCACATAGGCACCCTAGACACATCACTTAAAACTTCACATGCATCCCAATTTCTAAGATACTAAAATGTGATTATATGTTTGTTTTAGAATCACATTTAGAAATGTGATTATATGTTTTATAAACAGCATGTTTATATGAAACATGCTGGCTTGGCTTAATCTGCTAGATGGTTCTTTTCAGGAGCTTCTGGTAGGGGAAGAACCTCTGCTTTCTTCATGGCCTCCACATGGCCCCAGCCCTGGTCTCTGGATTTGCCCTTCCAGCTCTGGTTCTGGACCTACCTCCTCCCTCACAAAGCCTCCCTGACCCCTACAGCCCACAGAGATCTCACCCTTCTCTGAACTCCATCTTGAATCACATCCTTTAGTTTTCACTGAGATACACAATTAATTGAGCCCCATTGGTCTAATTTCCCCCAATTTCTGGCTCTGCCTTAGATCCCCTCTTCTAGCCTTCCTAGGCTCTGGCTCTAGCATCCAGTGAACACTCCGGAGATACCCACTGCCTGAGTGAACAGAGAGGCACAGGAGGGAAAAGGAACATCCGAGGAGGAGTGCTGGGTGTGAGGGTGGTCTGGGAAGCCGGGGGCCAGGAAGCGTGTGGCAGGCCTCACCTTCATCCAGCACTTTTCCATCAGGCTGCCGCTGCTGGAGTCCCGCACTTTAAGATAGCAGTCCACCGCACGGCCATACTCCCCTGCCTGCTCCCACTGCCGAGCTTGCTCCACCAGCCCCTCCAGGCCCCTGAGAGGATGAGAGGATGCGTGAGCAGGGACAGGGTGGGCAGCATGGCCTATCCTGTGCCTACCTTGTGACCCACCCTCCAGGCCCTGCCGATACCTGCTGCCTCCTGGCTTCATACCTGGCCCCCTTCTTGGTAGCTTCCCGCTCATACTCTTCCTGCAGAGCCTCCAGCTGGCCTGGTACATAGTCCTTGCAGATCCGCAGAGCATCACTCCATAATCCAGCCTCCTGCTCAGGTTTACAGGTATCAGGGAGGCAGAGGCAAGGAGAAGAGCTTCCCACTGCCATGCAGGTGCTATGTGCTATGGGCCCCTGATCCGTGGGCCCTTGGACCTTTCTCCTCCTTGTCTCCTTCCCCCTCCCCAGTGCTAACTCCATGGATCTTTCCTGGTGGCAGGGCTCAGTGTAGTGCTCTGTGGGTTCTCCTACCCTCTCACCCTCCTCTCATGGCCCCAAATCCAGTGCCCTACCTTATAATAATTGAGGGCCAGGCCTGGCCTCTGGGCCCGAAGCAGCAGCCCTTCTGCTTTCTGAAAGTCCTTCTCCTCCAAAGCCTCCCGGGCCTGCCGCAAGAGCACCTCGGCGACGCTGTCAGGATCGTGGGCCTCGGCCACACGCTGAGCTGCCTCCCAATCCTGATTGTGGAAAAACCTGCTCCCAGGTGAGGAACAGGAAAGGCTAAGTACAGGACCGAAGCCTCGACAGTGGGAGGCAAACAGCCATGTCATGGAGGGGGTAGAAGATTTATTGGTACTAGGTCAGATGCCAGGTCCTGTGGCTGCGCTTGGGAGGATGGGAGAAAGGAATTTAGGGGTAACTCACATGAGGACTGCTTCCTTGGGTTTACCAGCCCTGATGAATTCAGCTTCGGCCTCTTCAAATTTACCCTACAGGGACAGAAAGGCAGCCACACATGATAAGCAGCAGATTACCATCACCGGCAGCCAGGAGACAGGAGGAGGTCAGGGTCAAAAGCAACTGGAGAAGAATCACATCTATACCTCATCCTCCAGGTACATAGCGTATCGGAGATGAATCTCAGGGGTTTTGTGCTTGAGGGCCAGCCGAGAGAGTTCAAAAGCAAATTCAAATGAGCTGAAATGGAAGGTGGAAATAAGGTCTCCCTACTCAATACTTCATTTTATTAGACAAGAGCAGAAACAGGGCAAAGACAGTGGGAGGAAAAAGGACAGATTAAGAAAGACAATGCCTGTGAAGTGACAGGGAAGCACATATGACACATAAAGGAAGATGTGGATCAGGAAACACTTGAAAAAGCCTGTGCCTCCCCCCATAGGCAGATGTGAAGGGGCCGGATGGGCATGAGGAAGGGGCCTGCAGCGAGCCTCCCAGCACTATGCTGCCCACTGCCCTCGGAAGCCAGGGCTCCTGGTTCTCTAGCACATCTACACTAGCAGAAAAACGCTTGCTTAAGAAAAGCTCTTCCTGCATTTAACACATTTAATAATCATGCTTCCATCACTCAGAGGTAAGACACTCGCTTAATATGCCTTGGCCTGAGAAGCTGTTCTCTCTGGGGTGCCTGGCTGGCTCAGTTGATAAAGTGAGTGACTCCTGATCTCAGGGTTGTGAGTTCAAGCTCCACATTGGGTGTAGAGATGACTTAAAAAGATCTTTAAAAAGCAAAACAAAACAAAACAAAAAGCCCTGTTCTCTCTCCAGCTTCTCTTTAGAACAGTTAAACAGTAAACACTGTTCTGAGCCCCCAGGGAAGAGGAGAAGAGCTACAGATTCATTCTTGCCTCTATCAAGTTCTTCCAAGGATTCCTTCACTCTAGCCTCAGTTTTTAGAAATGCTTCTCAGTTATACAGCAATTTTCTTTGTCTCTATAGAGAGGCTCTGTTTGGCAAAGGGCCAGTGGGGAGAAGCCTTAGGGCCTCACCAGTTGTCCGCAGCGTGGTCAATGGCAGCTTCCAGGAGTCCCAGCTTATTAAGCAATCTAACTGCAGAC
Source organism: Canis lupus dingo (assembly GCF_003254725.2). Lineage (NCBI taxonomy): Eukaryota > Metazoa > Chordata > Mammalia > Carnivora > Canidae > Canis > Canis lupus. The sequence goes on from NC_064259.1 coordinate 21,442,618, forward strand.
TCTCCTCCCAGGCTTTTTGCCCACAGATAGGCCACATGTTTGTGGGCATTAGCTTCTCCATGAGCCTTGGCCACCTGTGAAGCAAAGGCATTTGGCAATCCTCCCACGCAGGGGCACATGGCTGCTACCTCACCTCTGACCCGATTTCAGCTTTGACAAGGATGAAGTACTTCTACTAGAACAGGGAGAGGGTTACGTTCCAGGGTCTATTAACCTGCATAGGGTCCAAGGATGGACTTCAGTAGTCCACAGAACCTTCATACTGTATGTGAAATTTTGCCTACTGGTGTGGACATTTTTCAAAGATACCCAAGACCAGTTCAGAATTAGTCACCTGAGGGTGGGAAAGAGGGATGGACGTGCCCCCAGTGCAACCTGGACTACTTACCCGGTAGGCCTCCTCCCAAAGCCCACTGGACCGGTACATGTTCACTGTTGCTTTCCATTCCTGAGCCTCCAGGTAGTGATACTCAGCCTCCTGAAGTCGGCCTTCAGCCTCCAGCTCCTGGAGAAAGGTGGGTCAGGATGGAGAAAGGGGGCATGAAGACTGCTTGAGGAAGGGATGGCAGAGACAGGAGAGGGCTCACCTTGCCCAGGTGTAGGTGTGTGTCACTGAGGAGATCTGGATGGTGCTTCCCTACCAGGCGGATCATATCTTCATACAACTTGTGCTTTTTGAACATGGTGATGGCAAGATCAGGTTCTTCCACTGTCACATATAGCCTGGGGATGGGAGACACACCCAGGGCCTCCTAGACCCAGATGCCTGCCACAAGAGTCATCCCTAAGAGATTCTGTCACTGCCTTCTAGGCAGAGGGCACATCGGCACATACTCTCAGACCTGTCCCACCCTGCAGCCCAAAGCCTCATCTCCCTCCATGCCTCCCCTGGGGATGCAGCTCACCTTTCAGCCTCACGGTACTTGCCCTGCTTCTCCATCTCCTGAGCCTGGGTGATGTATAGCACTGACACATCCTCGGGTCTCATGCACTTCACTGCCAGCTGTGCAGACACACAAAGCCAGAGTAGCCTTGCCAGTTTGCAAGGGAGGCAGAGGGATATGCGTTACAGCCAGGGAGGCGGGACTCAGGGGCCACCTGTTTTCTCAGCAACTCTGAACTTTCCCAACAACCACAGGAGTTTGCTTACTGCTGCTTTCCTAGTCAGTCCAGGGAATTCCAAGTCCATCAGGTGTAAAGTGAGAACTGTCTTCTGCTCAAGCAGAAGGGCCAGAGATGCCTTGTGCTGGGGCATCCATCCATTCCTACTCCCATGCTCCCATTACCCACCGAGCTCTGGGAACAGGAGTGGAACAAAGTTGCCACTGTGACTAGAGCTTGGGGAGGGATATTTCAGACTTCCAGCTCTCAGGCCCTTCTGCTTTCTTCAGAATTATAGGTTTGGGAATGAGGGCCTCTTTATCCTTGCCTTTCCCTGTGGCTAGGGATCAAAGCTCTCTAGACTTTATTTTGGGACTCCTCGGCTTTCAGGGAAACCTGAAAAGGGGGGAGATCAGAGAACCAAGGAGAGTGGCAACACACCCAAAGAGGTGGAATTCTCTGATAAACTCTACCTTGTGGGCTTGCTCCCAGCGGCCAGCCTGAGTATACATGTCTATTGCATCTTTTGTCTGGTCTCCCTTAATATAGAGTTCCTCAGCAATCTGTGGTTGAGAGAGGTAGATACAAAAGGCCAAGAGTCAAAGAAGTCAAACTCTCCCTCTTCACAGATGACATGATACTGTACATAGAAAACACAAAAGACTCCACCCCAAGATTGCTAGAACTCATATAGCAATGCGGAAGTGTGGCAGGATACAAAATCAATGCCCAGAAATCAGTGGCATTTCTATACACTAACAATGAGACTGAAGAAAGAGAAATTAAGAAGTCAGTCCCATTTACAATTACACCCAAAAGCATAAGATACCTAGGAATAAACCTAACCAAAGAGATAAAGCATCTATACCCTAAAAACTACAGAATACTTCTGAAAGAAATTGAGGAAGACACAAAGAGATGGAAAAATATTCCATGCTTATGGATTGGAAGAATTAATATTGTGAAAATGCCAACGTTACCCAGGGAAATTTACACATTTAATGCAATCCCTATCAAAATACCATGGACTTTCTTCAGAGAGTTGGAACAAATCATCTTAAGATTTGTGTGGAATCAGAAAAGACCCCGAACAGCCAGGTGAATATTAAAAAAGAAAACCATAGCTGGGGGCATCACAATGCCAGATTTCAGGTTGTACTACAAAGCTGTGGTCATTAAGACAGTGTGGTACTGGCACAAAAACAGACACACAGATCAATGGAACAGAATAGAGAATCCAGAAGTGGACCTTGAACTTTATGGTCAACTAATATTCGACAAAGCAGGAAAGACTATCCACTGGAAAAAAGACAGTCTCTTCAATAAATGGTGCTGGGAAGATTGGACATCCACATGCAGAAGAATGAAACTAGACCACTCTCTTGCACCATACACAAAGATAAACTCAAAATGGATGAAAGATCTAAATGTGAGACAAGAATCCATCAAAGTCCTAGAGGAGAACACGGGAAACACCCTTTTTGAACTTGGCCACAGCCATAGGTTATGAAGCTAATCCCGGAGTCCCACCAGCAACCATGAGTGGTTCCATGATGGGAAGCAACATGCGTGCTGAGCACTTTGGGCAGGGAAGTGCGGGACCTGTGGGTGGACAGGGTCCTAGAGGAATGGGGCCTGGAACTCCAGCAGGATATGGTAGAGGGAGAGAAGAGTATGAAGGCCCAAACAAAAAGCCCCGATTTTAGATGTGATATCTAGGTTTTTATTCCAGTTTGTTTTTGTCTTTTCTTGTTTAGATACCAATCTTTTAAATTCTTGCATTTTAGTAAGAAAGCTACCTTTTTATGGATGTTAGCAGTTTATTGACCTAATATTTGTAAATGGTCTGTTTGGGCAGGTAAAATTATGTAATGCAGTGTTTCAAACAGGGGAATTTTTTTCCTTTTTATTTCTTTTTTTTAAAAGATTTATTTATTTATTTATGATAGACAGAGATAGAGAGAGAGAGAGAGAGAGAGAGAGAGAGGCAGAGACACAGTAGGAGGGAGAAGCAGGCTCCATGCTGGGAGCCTGATGCCGGACTCGATCCTGGGACTCAAGGATCGCACCCTGGACCAAAGGCAGGCGCTAAACCGCTGAGCCACCCAGGGATCCCCCCACCTTTTTTTTAACTGTATAATGTCCCTCAAGTTACGGCAGTGTACCTTGTGCCACTGAATTTCCAAAGTGTACCAATTTTTTTTTTTACTGTGCTTCAAATAAATAGAAAAAATAGTTATATATATATAAAAAAAAGAACTTGGCCACAGCAACTTCTTGCAAGATACATCCACGAAGGCAAGAGAAACAAAAGCAAAAATGAATTACTGGGACTTCATCAAGATAAAAAGCTTCTGCACAGCAAAAGAAACAGTCAACAAAACTAAAAGACAACCTACAGAATGCGAGAAGATATTTGCAAATGATCTATCAGATAAAGGGCTAGTATCCAAGATCTATAAAGAACTTATGAAACTCAACAGCAAAGAAACAAACAATCCAATCATGAAACGGGCAAAAGACACGAACATAAATTTCACAGAGGAAGACACAGACACGGCCAACAAGCACATGAGAAAATACTCCACATCACCTGCCATCAGGGAAATACAAATCAAAACCACAATGAGATACCACCTTGCACCAGTGAGAATGGGGAAAATGAACAAGACAGGAAACAACAAATGTTGGAGAGGATGTGGAGAAAGGGGAACCCTCTTGCACTGTTGGTGGGAATGTGAACTGGTGCAGCCACTCTGGAAAACTGTGTGGAGGTTCCTCAAAGAGTTAAAGATAGATCTGCCCTATGACCCAGCAATTGCACTGCTGGGGATTTACCCCAAAGATACAGATGGAGTGAAACACCAGGACACCTGCACCCCGATGTTTCTAGCAGCAATGTCCACAATAGCCAAACTGTGGAAGGAGCCTCGGTGTCCATCAAAAGATGAATGAATAAAGAAGATGTGGTCTACGTATACACTGGAATATTACTCAGCCATTAGAAACGACAAATACCCACCATTTGCTTCGAGGTGGATGGACCTAGAGGATATTATGCTGAGTGAAATAAGTCAATCAGAAAAGGATAAACATTATATGGTCTCATTCATTTGGGGAATATAAAAATTAGTGAAAGAGAATAAAGGGAAAGGAGAGAAAATGAGTGAAAATATCAGTGAGGGTGACAAAACATGAGAGAGACACCTAACTCTGGGAAATGAACAAGGGGTAGTGGAAGGGGAGGTGGGCAGGGGGCTGGGGTGACTGGGTGATGGGCACTGAGGGGGACACGGCGGGATGAGCACTGGGTGTTATGCTAAATGTTGGCAAATTGAACTCCAATAAAAAATAAAATAAAATTAAATTAAAATTAAAAAACGAAACAAAAAAGGCCAAGAGCAAGAGTCAAAGCAGCTGCAGGAGGAAAGAAGAAATCTCAGCTGGGATGAAGGAGAGCCGTGGATACCATTATTCCACAATGAGCGAGAAGAAAAGAGAGCAATGGGTGTCTCATACCTTCTACTGTTTTGAAAAAAAGACCAGCCAAAAACAGAATGAGGACAACACAACGGCAGTTTAAAAGGACCTTGCATTCTGGGTGGCTGGTGCTTTTGGGACCCAGAAAGAAGGATTTGGTGAGGTGGCCCCCACTTCCTGTTCTGGGTTCTCTCCTTGTTACCCTGTACTGTATTGCCCCCAGCTCCAGAAAGGGATTCTCCTCACCTCATACTCCTGCAGAGACGCATAGTGTTGGGCCACACGGGGATAGTATTTGGACGCAGTGTTCTGGTCCTGGAGATCTAATATATAAATTGCCTTTTTCCACTGGCGGGCACCCAGGGCAGCCTCAATTGCCTTAATGGAGCACCTGGCAGAGTTGGGAAAGGCATCCATACGTATAAGGAAAGAGGAGGTAGGGAGAAACCGCAAGCATACTCCAACCTATATTTTGCCATCTCTCTTCCAGCGCTGGCGCCCTCACTTGTCCCATCACCTTAGACCTCATGCCCAAGCTCCTTTGCGCCCCTCTACCTGGCTTCAATGTAGTGATTAATGGCTGCATCCAGCTGCTTCTGCTGCACCAAATGATCCCCCCATGCCTCTTCCAGTCTCACTACTTCCACTGGGAATGCCAACCGAGCCAGCTCCACCGCTGCCAGAGACAGAGAGAGCACTCAGATAAGACTTCCAGGGATGGGACTCAGGAAAAGTAAGACAAGGAAATGGGGTGTGGAAAATAAGGGAGAAGGGAAGGAATGGAGAAGAGCCGATCGAACTGAACAGATGCACAAAACAGGTGCTGGGGACTATCTGGGTAAGACTCTAACAGTGAAGGCTGGGCTGTGCGTGGTAGTACCTTTCATGAATGCGTTGCCTTTACAGTAGCACTCCAGGGCCCGCTGTGGATTTTGAATCTTCTCGAAGAGATCACCGGCCTGTTAACACACACCACATGACTACAACGATAGCCCTACTATACAAAGAATCAAGTATCAGCCCCTAAGGGAGGAGACTGAGCCACCAGTCATGGGGACGTGCTGCATTCCAGGCCTCCTCTGGATAGGAGGGGCCCTGAGCTCTGGAGATGAGGACAGGAATGGGAAGCCAGTCACACCCTTTCATACAGCTCCCCCTTGACAAGGGCTGCAGTGATGTGTTCCACCAGCTCTGTGTTGGCTAGCAGTTCCTCCCGGGCCAGCACCAGTCGAGCAGCTTTGGCAGGGAGCCCTGCTTTGAGGTAGAGGCTGATGGCTGCTAGTCCATCCCCTTGGCTCTCCTGTAGTTCACCTGCTCGCTCCTCTTGCTGGGTGTCCATCAGCCACTGATAGTAACCCCGGCGCAGCTTCTCCAGGGCCGGGTGCCCCTAGATGTGCAAGAGAGGCAAGAGGAGTCACATCCCTCCTTCCTGCCCTGCTGCTTCCTAAGCTTCTCCAATCCCACTGTAACAATGGAAATCCTCCCGGTCACCACCATCCTAACTCCCAGCCCCCCAACTCTGTTCTAGTTCCTATAGCATCCTTGATTAGAGAAGGTCTATGATATTGGTGGAACTGAGTTGTGAGCACTGTGGAGAAGACAGAATTGGTCATACCTTGGCCTGAGCCACTGCGATACACTCATCCCAACGGTGTAGCTCCTGGTACATGTCCATGGCCTCCTCGACAGCATTCTGGGGAGGATCCGGGCAGAGGAAAGAGGGACACCAGGAAGACATATGAGGACCAGAAATCAGCAGGCTGTTCTCAGTCTGGCTACGATGCCAGCCTGTGTGGACTGAAAACTTCATCCTTTACTTCTGTACAAGCATTGGTCCATTTATTATGAAGGTAAAAGCAGCTTAAGCCTCAGGGCATCTTATTTGCATAGGCCCCTTCCAAGGCAGGTTTTTCTTAAAGAGGGCTCCTCAAATTGTGTAAGCTTTCATTTCAGGCCCCACAAACCTGGATCTGCCTGTGTGCACAAGAACTGCCAGGACAGGCTCTGGAGTACAGGGGGAGACAGCAGACAGTTTATGAAAGAGACATAACTGTAAGGACTAATGCAGAGGGGAAGTGAGGAGTGAAATTAGCTGCACAAACCTTTCTAAAAGCTCTCCCCAGTCCTCTTTCTTCTTCTCTGTTTGCCTTGCTTCCCTTCCCCACCAACCCCACTCCCCTCTTCAATCTGGTTCCTCTGCTCCCATTACCTGTTCCAAGAAGATCATTTCAGCCAGCTTGTAGTTCTTCTCTAGCATGGCTAGGCGTGCTCGGACCTGGTAAAAGTCTGTTCCTTCTCCACCCTGTGGGGAGGAAGAAGGTTCTGTTATTCTGTTGGTGCTGCCAGAGCCATTCTGTCTGTGTGAGCTTAAACAGGAAGGCCACAAAAGACGAGGAAGCTAAGAGATTGGAAAGCTGAAAAACTTCATGGGCTTAGAGGATGAGATCTGGCAAGTAATTCCAGAGTGGTTTGACTTGAGGGTGGAGGTGGGGTAGGAAGAATAGAGCAAAGAAGCCATGGCTGGAAAGCCAGAGATCATGGGGCTGATCATGAAGAGAAATCTTAGCTTGAGAGACTGAATAATTCAGGAGGATAATACTTGCATATTCCCGAGACACTTGATCTGCAATCTCATTGGTCTCGTGCAGGAATCGAGCTTTTGCTACATGGCCCAAAGCAGAAAAGCACCTATAGTATGGAGGCAACCATAGTAACAGCAGTATTACTATAGGATCATCATGAATTCACTGGCTCAGCAGATACACACTGAGCATTGATTACGTGCCAGGCACTGTTTTTGCCACTGGCAACATAAGGGGATGAGACAGATGAGGGCCTTGCTCTCACAGAACTTACTTTCTAGTGGAAACAAATAATTAGTAAGCAAATAAAGATATTTCAGAGAATGAGGAGTGAAATAAAATAGTGTGAAATTACATATAAACAGTCGAGCTGGTAGTCAGAGAAGGCCTATCTGAGGGGCTGAGATCTAAACACAAGAAAACGTCAGTCATGGCAAGATGGGGAAAAATTATTCCAGGCAGAGGGAATAGTACATGTATAGGTGCCATGGAAGGAGTGAGTGTGATATGCTCAAAGGGCCCAAAGGATGCCAGGGTGGCTGGAGACTAATGGGCAAGGAGGTACCTGGTATAAGGAGGAGGCAGAGGCCCAGTACTGTAGGGCCTTAGGATACGGCAAAGAGTATGTATGGGTCTTATACTAAGTAGAACAGTAAGCTACTGGCAAGTTCTGAGAAAATAAAAAAAGACAATATCTAATTTATGGTTTAAAAAATTATCTCAGCTATTATGCGATGAATAGATGGTATGTGAGACTAAGAGACTTTTGTGACACTGCAGGTAGTTGAGGTGTGGTCTATTCTAGGGTGGAGATAGTAGAGCTGGACAGTAAAAGCTTCAGGAAATGTTCTAAAGATGCTAGGTCAGGGCCGAGGAGAAGCTGGTAGTCTAGCTGTGGGGGTATGGGAAAGAAGGGGTCCAAGAGGACTCCTGGACAAAAACAGCAGCAATTGACGTTTACTGAGCACTTAGAATCTGCACTCTTTGCACAGATTCTCTCACTTTCTTCGCTGCCACCACACTTTCTTTACTGCCCTAGGAGGTAAATTGTATTAATACCCTCATTTTACAGAGAGAAAATTGAGAAACCAAGGCTTGGAAAGGTTGGTTCACTTAGCCTAAGGTTATATAAGCTGATAGAGCCAAGATAACTCAGAGTCTAGAGTCCCAAGTTTGTCCTACTAACTACACTCCTATACCACATTCGGAAATACACATCAACTGTGGAGTGGAGGGTATGGATGTTAAAACTCTGAAAGGGCACCTACTTATAAGAAAGGGAAGCAAAAACAAGAAAAGACATGCTCCTATAACCTAGGATGTAAGAATGTTTGGAATAACTACATGAAAGGGTTCTAAGATTGTTGTTGGCATGGAAAGGAAGCTGTGCCTAGGCACTGGGAGGAGTGGCCTACTGGCACAATACCTCCTGGCTATCCTTCCTAGCTGCCCAGAACCTCGGTTCTGGTCTACCGCACCTCTCGGCAATGTGGAGCTGCCTTGCCTCTAGCGCCAGTTTGCTCAAAGTTTTCCACATTGCCTCTGTTTCAGGGGTCATTTCCAGAGTCTCCAAGAAGGCTGTTGCCCTGAAGAGAGAAGAAAAGAAAGCAATAGTCCAGCGTCAGCAAGACAAGGAGGAAAACTGGTGATGGGGCAAGGGGCAACATGGCCAGTTTTCTGGCCCATCCCAGGTCCTCCCTCCTCAGAACCAGACTCTCCCACACCCCGTGGGTTATTAGCCCAGCCTCTCACCGGGTGTAGTTGCCATCATCGATGGCTGTTCCAAATTCGATAAGGCCTTCATCCAGCGTGTAGGCAACTGTAGTCACACCTTCGGTCACCATCACCTCGGTCTTCCCCCCACCCCGTTCCAGACCTATGACATCGCCCTGTAAAATTTCAATTCCCCCACCCCAAATTCCAGGTTAGTGTTTCCACAGATGCCATCACAGAATGGACCCACCCTTATCTAAACCCTAGTGCTCACAGACTGCGGGGAATTACAGTGGCCTTTGCCTAACATTTAGTTTCTCTCAAGCAGGTAAGAATTCCTTGTCTATGCTAATACCTTCAGGTTAAACTACACTCAGCTGTGCCCACACTAATGCCTGGAGGTAAACTGACAAAGTGTGCATCCACTTCTGCTTCCAGCTTGAGTCCTCGGTTGAAATACAACTTCAACCTGGGACATACTATTTAATGCATTTATTGCTGAATTCATCTGAAGAAATCACTAGGCATGTGGATAAAGGGGAACCCTCTTACACTGCTGGTGGGAATGCAAGCTGGTGCAGCCACTCTGGAAAACAGTATGGATGTTCCTCAAAAAGTTAAAAATAGAGCTACCCTGTGACCCAGTGATTGCACCACTAGGTATTTACCCAAAGATACAAATATAGTGATCCAAAGGGGCACCTGCACCCCAATGTTTAGAGCAAAAATGTCCACAATAGCTGAACTATGGAAAGAGTCCAGATGTCCATCAACAGGTGAATGGATAAAGATGTGGTATATATATACACACACAATGGACTAGCACTACTCAGCCATCAAAAAAAAAAAAAAAAGAAATCTAGTCATTTGCAATGACGTGGATGGATCTAGAGGATATTATGCTGAGTGAAATAAGTCAATCACAGAAAGATAATTATCATATGATAATTATGTGGAGTTTAAGAAACAAAACAGATGATCAGAGGGGAAGAAAGGAAAAAATAAAACAAGATGAAATCATTGAGGGAGATAAACCATGAGACTCTTAATCATAGGAAACAAACTGAGGGTGGTTGGAGGGGAGGGGGTTGGGGGGGACAGGGTAACTGAGTGATGGACATTAAGTGTGTGATGTAATGAGCACTGGGTGTTATATAAGACTGGCAAATCACTGACCTCTACCTCTGAAACCAATAATACATTATATGTTAATTAATTGAATTTAAATAAAATAAAAAAATCACTAGGCATGTTTCTTACCCTGTCTCCTACTGGAAGGAAGGGAGGGAAAGAGGGAGAGGAGGAGGGAGGGAGGGGAAGGAAAGGAAGTGAAGAAAAAGAAGAAAGGAGAGAGAAGGAAGGAAGGAAGGAAGGAAGGAAGGCAGGCAGGCAAGCAGGTAAGCAAGCAAGCTAGCTAAAACCTGAGCAGGGAAAAACAGAAGGAGAACAAGTGGAAAGGGTACAATTGCCCTGATGGCAAACACAGTAGCGGAAGAATAAACCAGGGATCCTCCAGCAGGATGAATCTGAGAATCCATCAGTCATGAAATCTGGGATCCTTTCTTCAGGAAAGGGAAGAAAAGTCATTAATATGCCTGATTCCTACAGAAGCAAACACTGATCATCTCTGGAGGAAAATATGTCCGTGTTAGGCCCTTGAGATTCTAACAGATTATATTCAATGTAACATGAGCTCCCAATAAAAAAAATAGTACCAAAATAAAATATAAGTGAACCACCATATAAGAGTAAACAATAACTACAGCACTTTTGGGCCTGCAAGGATTTCCAGTATTAAAAATGAGTATTAAAAATTCCAGTATTAAAAATTATGGAGTATAAATGTAAAATGTTTAAAAACCTAAAAGATGGAATGAAAAATTAAGCAAGAGACAAGAGACTATCAAAAGTGGCCAGGCTGTACTTGCTTCAGCAGCACATACTAGGAAAAATGACCAGGCAGACTGGACAAAGAACCAAATAAAACTATATGAAAAATTCAATATTTGAAGTAAAAAAAAACTCAGTAAATGGTTTCAATAGCAGATGAGATGATGGTGAAAGCAAATCCTTGACCTGCAAGAAATTACCCAGAATGTAGCATGGAGTGAAAAAGAGAAAGGAAGAATAAGAGAGGTTATAGAAGCACAAAGAACAAGAAATGGAACACATGCCTAATTAGAGTTCTGAGGGGGAGACTGGAGAATGCAAGAGAAGAAGCAACATTTGAAGAGCTCATGGCTGAGGAACAACTGGGTTCCTCGTAAATATGCTCTCTTACACGCATATACATGGAGCATGATGAGTAAAAGGACATTTACATGCAGATGTATTATAGTGAAGTTTCAGAGTGCTGAAAAAAAAGACTTTAAAAGCCGCAAGAAAGAAAGGACAGAAAGGGCTATTAATAAGCTTCTCAGAACAAAGGAAGTCAGTCAGTGGGACAGTATTTGTGAAAGGCTAAGAAAAACTGCCAATCTGGAATTGAGTAGGGAGTCCAAGTATCTTTCAAGAACAGGCCAAATAAAAACATTTTCAGATAATTCCATTTCAGGAATTTCAGAAACTGAGCATTTGTCTTTATTTTTTTTTAATTAATTAATTTATTTTTTATTAATGATAGTCACAGAGAGAGAGAGAGAGAGGCAGAGACATAGGCAGAGGGAGAAGCAGGTTCCATGCACCGGGAGCCCGATGTGGGATTCGATCCCGGGTCTCCAGGATCGCGCCCTGGGCCAAAGGCAGGCGCCAAACCGCTGAGCCACCCACGGATCCCCGCATTTGTCTTTAAAACACTTTCTCTCAAGGAGAAGAAAAATAACTCCAGAGGGAAGATCAATGTAAAAGAAAAAGTGAACAGAGAAACTGGTACTATGATGGTAAAAGTAAACAAGTTCTGGCTGCGTAAGAGAATAATATCTAACTTTGTGGATAACAAAATACTGAACAGGGACCTCTGGATGGCTCAGGCGTTGAGTGTCTGCCTTTAGTCTGGGGATCGAGTCCCACATCGGGCTCCCTGCCAGCAGCCTTCTCCCTCTACCTATGTCTCTGCCTCTCTCTCTCTTTCTCATGAATAAATGAAATCTTTAAACAAAATGGCAAAGGGGAGGTGATCAAAGTTAAGGTCCTCGTATCATTTGCCGGGAAGTTAGATGCTAAATAACTTGAGACTATTAATTTAAGTATATGGTAAACTTCTGAGGGTAACCACTGTAGGAATAAAATGTAAAACTACCAAAGCAAAAAGATGAAAAATGGTGTTTAAAAAAGGACAAAACAACCCCCAAGCCCCAAACTTAGTCTAAAACGAGGCAAGAAAGGAGGAAAAAAAGAGATATAGAAAAAGGACAAAAAAAAAAAACTCTCAAGTGCTCTACATATACCCATATCAGTCATCCCAGCCTAGCACAAGGGCTTCTCTTGTTTTCACAGTTCTTCCCAGATTTTGGAAGACCACTGGAATGTAAGTGATGCTGGCGGGATAGACAGAGTGTCTGACCTTCAGGCTGATTAAGAACGAACTCTGAATGGCGTACAACAGAGAAGCAGCACACAGGAACAGACACAGAACTGCCCTTCCCATGGAGGCTCTTCCAGCTTAAGAAAACTCATTATGAATCTGGTGAATTCCTAGGGCCACTGTAATAGGGATATTACAAGGACTTAATGTCAGGAATCTGAAGAAGGATGGTTCTGGAACCCAGGCCACTGTGGGGAAGGAGTATAAGCTTTACTTGCCAACTCTCTTACAGAGATTATGGGTGGTGGTCCAGAGAAAACCAAATAACCTTGGGAGCTTCCTCAGGGTCCTAATCAATCAGTTTGACACTATGTCTAAGGTGCTCTGGTGTCAACATACCCTAATAGAGGACATGGTGACCCTCTCAGGTGCCTCAATGTTGTACCACACACACAAGCTGTTTCGGTTCTGAGCTACCAGCACATCACTTCCTGGGACCCATTGCACGTAGGAGCAGAAGTTGAGGATCATTGTCTTAGTGCAGCTTTCAATATCGTATAGATGTAACTAAAGAAGGAAGAGGTAATACAATTAGAAGGGGATATAGAATGTTTTCTGATCTTGACCATTTCTTTAATGGTGAAATGTGGTGAACTGACCCACCAGTCAAGTAGATGCTGAATTTCAAAGTTTAATAACCTGCAACACTTGAAGTTTATGTTGACTTGGTATATGCTGACACTGGCCAATAAGAGATAACCGAGTAAGCAAAGATCTACACCCAGAAATTTAAGTTAGGGGAAGGACAGACTTTCATTCTTAGAGTAACTCTGGGCCAGGGTTGCCAGATTGGATTACAAAAGTAAGGTCACCAGGCAAATTAAATGGTCTGGAAACTTGTGATGTGGCTTTCACAGCACAATGAAAATGAAATGAATAATCACCAGACAGACTCTCTGCCCTTGAGGCTGAGCTCTTTGGTGTACTTCATTGAGATCAGAGTCAATAAAGGGCTCATGAGGGACTTTCCTCAAGCCAGCTTTAATTCTGTCAGATAAGTGTAGCTGAAGGACACTGGAACGAGTGTGGGTAAAGGTCAGCTAGGCATGTGGAGGTGATGCAGTTTCACGAGGGCAAAGATTTGTGAAGTAAGAGAGAAACCAGCTCCCAAATTCCCCTCTGGACTTTGGTGCCATCTCCTTAAGGGTAATATAGGTTGGGCTATGATGTCAGCCCAATGTTGATTCTTCTGTGCCTTTTGCTATGTTAATGGCACAGCACCAAAAAATTATGTCCATCCTGCCCCCTACAATCCCTGATAGCAGGTACTACCACATCCTCTATGGACTGACTACTCAATGGCTAAGGCCTTAGTAACCCTCCTTACACGAAGTTTCCGGTCCCTGAAGAGAAGCTTGTGCCCAGTTTCATTAAGTTCCAGCCAATCCACACGGCTGTCGTGGCTGATGGTGCCAATGTTGTAGCCACCAATCAGATCCACTACGAAGTAAAGGAGACAGGCGTTAAGAAGACAGATTCCACAAAATCATATATAGGACACGAGGCAGCCTGCAAAAGTCTTGCCTTCAATTGTATGCTGGGCTTTAAGAATGATGCATCAGTCTACGGTTATGAGGAATGCAAACAGTCAATAAAACATAATTTTGCTAAGGTGCTTACAATACTAGATTTCTACTAAAATTTAACTCTGTAGTTAACTCCAAAGGTCTAGATGTGTCAAGAAATGTGATTCCTCTCTGGGATTCTTGGGGTTGTCTCATAGCCCATCAGAACAGATCAGAGCAACTGGCTTCTGTTACTCACAAAATCCTCTGGAAGGCAGCATTGAGCACATTAAGAAAGAGCCCTATTCCTATTCCAGCACGCCAATGAGAGAAAGCTGATGGATGAGATGACCTTCATGAACATTTTTGCTACAAGGAGTTGCCTGCACTTTGAGTGCCTATGATGTAAGAGTACTGAGAGGTCAACAGTGGTGAAGGCCCACAGACAAAACAGGAGGAACCTCTGACTCAAGTTAGGTTGATCATGCTGAGGATGAGTATTTTAGTTTGGTGTGAATTTTGTAGACAATATAGGAAATGATCACACTTAGACCACTCAGCATTGGCTAGGATGCTTTCAGGGGGTCTCCTGAACACAGCCCATTAACTACTCTTATTTGTATACATTACCAGCGTGCAATGTCCTGCCTTTGTTATACATGCTGAAGCTAAAGGCCAAATGCCAGCTAATGTCTACAACTGGGAAGACCAACTTAAAAATGAAATTTCCTTTAATTAAAATGCAACATGATAAAGCCGTATGTTTTAAAGTCCCAATTTCTAAGTAGAAGCATAAAATACTAGAGCTATGGGGACCCTATTTCTGTGAACACCCTGAAATCACACACAAAATCGTATGTTTATGTATGTTCTTCTGGGAAAGGTCTATGATTTTAATTAGATATTCAAAGAGGCTGGTAACAAAAAAGGTTAAGAGAAGAACTCTGTCATTTTATACACTACTGAAGATGAGCCCTGTGGAGTGGGGTGACTTGTCCAAAGTCTCACAGAACATTATTGCCACTGGAACATAGGGCCACCAGACTATATTATTTCTATTATAGATACTTACATTTCTGAGCTCAATCATCTGATGTGATATATAAAATTCATGAAATATAAAAGTATCTTAAGAACAGACTCATATATTTGGAAACTTGATTTATAAGAGGTGACATTACAAATTTGTGAGTACAGAATGGACTTCCAATAAATGGTTAAACATGGAAAAAGTAAAACATGATCTATACCCACATTATGCACAAAAATTAATTCCAGGTGAAAGTAAATTTTAAAAAATTAAAGGAGGGAGTAGAAAACTTTTTCTTTTTTATTTTTTTTAAAGATTTTATTTATTTATTCATAGAGACACAGATAGAGAATGAGAGGCAGAGACACAGGCAGAGGGAGAAGCAGGCTCCATGCAGAGAGCCCGACGTGGGACTGGATCCAGGGTCTCCAGGATCATGCCCTGGGCTGCAGGCGGTGCTAAACCGCTGCGCCACCGGGGCTGCCCAACTTTTTCTCTTTTAAAGTTTTGTTTAAGTAATCTCTACACTCAACATGGGGCTTGAACTCATGACCCCGAGATCAAAAGTCACATGCTCCTTTGAGCCAGCCAGGTGCCTCAAGGAAACTTCTTAAACAAGACCTCAAAAATCACAAACTATTTCTTAAAAAGTGATTAAATGGGCAGCCTGGGTGGCTCAGGGGTTTAGCGCCACCTTCAGTCCAGGGCGTGGTCCTGGAGACCCGGGATAGAGTCCCATGTCAGGCTCCCTGCATGGAGCCTGCTTCTCCCTCTGCCTGTGTCTCTGCCTCTCTTTCTTTGTGTGTCTCTATGAATAAATAAATAAAATCTTTTTTTAAAAAAGTGATTAAATGAACCACATTAAAATTAAAAATGTCTGAACACTAAAAGAGGCTAAGACAAAATATCCACAATATAAATGACCATCAAAGGCTAGATACGCACATACACAGAAATCCTTCAAGTCAATAAGGAAGAGATAACCTGATCTTAAAAATAGGCAAGGGAGGGGATCCCTGGGTGGCTCAGCGGTTTGGCGCCTGCCTTTGGCTCAGGGCACGATCCTGCAGTCCCGGGATCGAGTACCGCATCAGGCTCCTTGCACGGAGCCTGCTTCTCCCTCTGCCTGTGTCTCTGCCTCTCTCTTTCTCTATGTCTATCATGAATAAATAAAACCTTCAAATAAATAAAGTATTAAAAAAATAGGAAAGGGATAAGAACTGGCAATACGCAGAAGAAGAAATCCAAATGGCCAATGAACAAATGAACAACAGAAATTAATACAATGAGATATTATTTCATGTATGTCAGATTGAGCCAAATTATGAAATCAGGCAATTCTGAGTATTGAAGAGAATGCAGAACACTGGGACCTCTAACTGTTGGTGGGAATGTAAATTGGTACAATCTCTTTGGAGAGCAATTTGGAAATATTTAGTGAAATTGCAGATGTACCTCTTCTATGATTCAGCAGTTCCACCTAGGTGTAAATCTTAGAGAACCAAAATAGTAGAAACAGTGAAAAACCAACTTACATGTCCCTCAATAAGAGAAGAGCTAAAAGATCCAAAGTAAATATAATGAAAGGTCAGGACATGATAGAACTGGGTGTGGGTACGCAAGTAATAATAATATTATTAATAGCTAACATTTGTTGCTTATTATGTGCCAGACATTAATCTGAGTGCTTTTCATATAAGATAGGTACTATTTTTTTAAAGGTAGTTACTATTTTTATCCCCATTTTGTGGTTGAAGAAATTGAGATATAGAAAGGGTAAGGAACTTACCTAAGATCACACAGAAGTGGAGAGGTTTGACTCCAGACCCTTGTTCTTACCAACTATGCTATATGGATATGTTATTCCCTATATTTCTTAGGAAATACTATGCTATTCTATATGCATTTTTCTGTGCTTAAAACATTTCATGATACAGAGTTAACTATTAATATACAAAAGATTTATTTATGTGAACATTTGTGAAATTCAAATAAAGTTTGTCATCACTGGCTACTAATGACAAAGTCTACAGAAAATAAGTCCCCTTCAAGTTGTAATTGTCTATTATCCTAGGAAATCTAAACAGGAAAATTCATAAATTCACGAATGTTTCCTCTCTAAATTTATAATTTCCAACCCTAAGATACATGCCTAAAGAACAGGAATAATTGTATGGACAGGCCAATATATGTAACAGTGTATCTGTATCTATATATCTAGATACAAACTCACAGACATGGATTTGTACATTTCACATATCCTCTGTAAGAGCGGGGTCACATATTTACCTGGTGCCTCTCAGAAACCTGGATTCTCCACTGTACACAATCTTGTGATATGGAAGTGTATTGTAAATATCTATTTTGTTATCAGAATTATGAGAGAGTCTTACTCACCTATAGCAATAGTTTTAATATCAACAAGATAAGCCAATTTCTTATTGTCTTCCATTCCTCCCTGACGCCTCTCATTAATGCGGACGCTGAAACATGAAGGGTGAGGTAAGGTGGAATGAGCTTGGGCCATCAAGATGTTTATCAAGGGCCCCGAAGTAACACATGGGATGCAGTTTTTAGATTCATCTTCAGGACCACGAGTTAAAAGTTAAAAAAGGAATTCTTTTAGGTTTCAAAAATTTAGAGAACCTTTTGGGGTTACCTGATGAGGTGGGGGTTCATGAACTCAGTACGTACAGAACCCAGGGTATCATTACTCCCATACTCCACTAGAGTTAGCTCTCCAGCATTGAAGATCATACATACCTGGGGATGAATGGAAGAGTCATGTGGTGGGAAGTTTACATGAAGAGAGAGACCAAAGTAGTAGAGGGAGGTATCCTGCTAGTTCAAAGTGACTCCCACTTTTCTCTTTATTCTGTTCCTCTGCCTACTTCACTCTCCCTTCTTTATCTGCTCTCTTCTCAACCCCTGGCCATTTGCTATCCTTCTGACATAGGAGCTAGAAGGAGGTTTATTGAGATGGTGATGGTTAATCAAGCTCTACTCACATTTTCATTTTCAAAGAAATACTTCTCATTGCCCCCAGATCCCTGCCAAGCAACCTGTAAGGGAGGGAGAAGACATAAGGAACAATGTGGATAACTATCCAAGACAATGCTGAAAGAATGACAGGGGAGGAGGCAGAGAGACTGAGTTCAGGACAGTCTTGATATTGCACAAAAGAGATGCTGGGTCAGATTTTACCCTACGTTTCTCGGTCTCTGAGAGATGAGGTAAAAATAGCCCAATGGTGGGGATTCACATTCCAGAATTCCCCAACCCCAGCATGTTATATCTTTCTCCCTCAGGACCCTGGCTCCCTTGAAGTAGCAACTCAAGATACTGATTCCCACCCCTCCATTCATGGTTCCTACCTCACTGAGGCGATTAGTGTTCAGGTCCCCCAGCAGCAGTGTGTCTGATGTGTGGGCCACCAGATAACGTTCCTTTCCCAGGATTTTCACCTCTTCCACTTCATAACCATAGTGTGACTTGAGTACCACTCGGGTCCCCGATGACAGGTTCTTCACAATCACCTTGGAAGGTACAAGTCTGATCTCCCAATCCCAAAGAGGGGTGAACATGCTGTGCCCCTTCTCCACTCCAGTATCAAACTAATAAAGCTAATATCTTTAATATTACCTAGCCTAGGTTATTGTTGGTAAAAATAACACCTCACATTCACATGGTGCTTTACTATTTATGCTTTCAAAGATTCTCTCGATACTTATAACACATAATATATAATACATATGGGGCAAAACCAATCATTCTCTCTACATCTCTATACCTCTTGTGAAAGTGTTTGTGATTACTTTAATCACATGTACAATACTGTCGTTTCATAAACCTGTTTCCTTTGCTAGAATGATCTTGATTAAGGAACACTATACTACAGATAATTATCTTTGTATTCTCAATACCTAACAGTGCTCACACATAGAGAATGGATAGAAAATGAAAGAATGGGGGCATCTGGTTGGCTCAGTCCAGGAGCATGTAACTCTTGATTTCAGGGTTGTGGGTTCAAGCCCCATGTTGGGTGTAGAAATTACTTAAAGGTAAAATCTTAAAGAAAAACAAGAGGGAGCGCCTGAGTGGCTCAGTTGGTTAAGCATCTGCATTTGGTTCAGGTCATGGTCTTAGGGTCTTGGGATCGAGCCCTGCATTGAGCCCCACATCAGGCTCCCTGCTCACTGGGGAGCCTGCTGCTCCCTCTCCCCCTACCCACATTCATGCTCTCTCTATAATTAAAGTACATAAAATCTTAAAAAAAGAAAAAAAGAAGAGACCAACAAATAATAAATGGAATGAAAAAAGGATAGAGGTAGAGAAAAGAGAAAAGTGGTCTCAGAAACTAAGAATTACCTTACAACGTCATACACAGTGAGTTCAGAGGCCCTAAAGCAATGCTATTTACGTGCATAATTCTAAGCTCCTCAATTGACTGCATATAGGTAGTAAAAATTTTTTTTCTTTCTTTTTTTTTTTTGTTTAGAGGGACAGTTAATAGGTTGAGGGAGAGGGAGACAGAAAATCTAAGCAGGCTCCATACCCAGCCCAGAGCCTGATGCGGGGCTTGAGCTCACAAACCTGAGATCATGACTTGAGCCAAAACCAAGAGTCTGACACTTAACTCACTGAGTCACCCAGACACTCCAGGTAGTAAAATTTTATTTTATTTTATTTTTTAAAATTTATTTATTTATGATAGTCAGAGAGAGAGAGAGAGAGAGAGAGAGAGGCAGAGACACAGGCAGAGACACAAGCAGAGGGAGAAGCAGGCTCCATGCACTGGGAGCCCGATGTGGGACTCGATCCCGGGTCTCCAGGATCGTGCCCTGGGCCAAAGGCAGGCGCCAAACCGCTGCGCCACCCAGGGATCCCAGTAGTAAAATTTTAAACTAGGAAGATGTAAGTGGCAATCTCTGTACCCCTTAGGTCTGGTGTTTAAATCTTTTCTTATAATAAGCCGGAAGTACAATAACTTCGAAAGTTGCCCAACACATTCTGTTCTCTAGAACGGCTCTGCCAGGGGTTAAATTTGACACTGTCTGTGTCCAGAAGGCAAGAAAGCATCACAAGGATGAATGAACGCTGGTAAGATCTTGGCATAGCAGGCTATCAGCTGCTTACCTGGCTAGGTCCCACATACGTCAACTCAAACTTATTCTTATAAATGCTCCTCCGGAGGCAGCAGTCAAACTGTTCCACTCCACCACAGAGTGTGCCCTAGAAGGGAGGTTGAGAACATAAAAGGTAACAGGCATGGGGAGGATATCTAGAGACATTCTCAAAACCTAGGTTCTAGAATCTAGAGAAGAGTTGGCAGTAAAAGGGCTGGCAGTTTTTGGAAGTACCAGATGGGAAGAGGTGGCAACCATAGGACTCAAGGATAGTGATGGGATGAAAGGGAGAAATCAGCCCTGCCTACAGAATTCTTTGTCTCTTTTGGCTTCCAATAAAGTGTGAATTTCTCTTTCCTGCCTTTAATGTCATATTTTTAGGTTGGAGTCAAAAGGGAAGAGGAGATTCTCTAGTTTCAGGACAGAGTGCTTTAGGAGAAGGCAGGATTTTTCCTAGTTTGGAGAAAGTCACCCATGCAGAAAGGGACTACTAGTGAAACACACCGCACAGAGTCGTGAGCCATCCCGTTTCCAGGCCAAGGCAGTGACGGTGTATAAGTTGGCAATCTCCTTGGGCTTTGCCTCTTCCCAGACGCTTCTTCGAGGGCTCCAGTTGAGCACCCGAAGTCTGAAATTAAGTAGGTGGTTTTTAGAAGAAACGGAGGCTGAGCAAAAGAGTTGAAATAGGTGGGTAACTGAAGGAGATGAGTCTTGCTGTATTAGAGAAGGAAGTAAAAGAGAACACACAAGCTAAGTAATTTCACTGGAGAGGACAAAAAGGTTCAAAGGAAGGAAGCTGGGAAAATCCAAGTCAAAAGTAAAATGGAGTAAGAATGATGGGAGCGGAGAAAACAAAAAGGAGATCTTAGCTGGTGAGAAAAATAAGCTGTCAGCAATAGAAAAATAAGGAAAAAGAAAAGAGAAACAGTAAGAAACAGAAAAAGGAAGGAGGAAACACACATGAGATTGACAAAGGGTTGACAAAGCTGATGAGAGAAGACCCAGACCTAGCTGTTTATTTACTGTTCCATCCATCCCTCCATTCATTCGCCAAACATTTAAGTATAGGTTATATATTAGATGTTAATTTGGGCACTGGAGATTAAAAAAAAAAAAAAGAATAGGTCCTCTTCTCAAGGGCATCTCAATTTTGCCAGATAGCTATAAACACAAAGTGTAATATAATGTGAGAAACATGGGACGCCTGAGTGGCTCAGTGGTTGAGCATCTGCCTTCAGCTCAGGGTGTGATTCTGGAGTCCCGGGATCAAGTACCACATCTGGCTCCCTGCATGAAGCCTGCTTCTCCCTCTGTGTCTCTGCCTCTCTATCTCGGTGTCTCTCATGAATAAATAAATAAAATCTTAAAAAAGTAATAATGTGACAAACACTAAGCCAGTGGTCTGAAAAGAGGCAATAGTCATACAAAGAGAATAGAGATGAATTCGACTGTGGAGTCCCAGAGAGAGGCACAGAGACAAAATCCTGGTGCATTCTGGAACTGCCAGAGTGCCAACGGATGGTGGGAGCAGGAAAAAGGAAGTGTGTGAATTAAAAGTTGAGGATCTCTTTCAATATCCACTTGATTCTCATCCAGTTTCCCACTCTGGTTGAGAATAACTGGCTAAAGCAGAGTGTACATAGGGAAAGCAGACAAAAGATGCACATGGAAAGGGACCCACCTGTCATAACTTCCCAACACAACAGACTGGCCTCCAGGACTTGCGGCGGCTGTGGTGAACTCCCGCTCATTAGGGTCACGGCTGTAATCGAAAGTTTGTAGTACATGGCCTTCCTTCCCATAGGCCACAATCCTCCGATCACAGCCTGCAGCCACGATGCTGTTGGTTGCCCAAGCCAAGGCATAGGGTGGGCATGGGTGGTTAACCAACTTCCCCTAAGACAGAAGGGGAGCATTTCAATCACTAATTCTGACAGCTCCAGTTGGGCATTTCTCCTTTCTAGCACCTAACACGCTCACTCTGATCATCCTACTCTGTGTAAATCTTTCAACATTTTCCCACACCAACACATCCTAATCTGGAGGACTTCACAAATTGTCTTTCTGTTTTATATTGTCACACACATATGTATGACATACATACATGCTTATTGACATTGTGCTCAAGAGGAAGCCTCAAAATACATGTTGGAGTCCTTTAAAAAAAAATCTATAAAGCCTCCAAGGAAGATATCCTAGACATTGACCAACGTTGGGTAGGCCCACAGGGAGCATATGACTCTTATTTTTAGGGGAAATAAATTTAATTATTACATGAGTAATTTTTTTTTTTTTGAGCTTTAGCTATTTAAGTAATCTCTACACCCAACATGGGGCTCGAACTCACAACCTTGAGATCAAGATTCACATGCTCCACCAACTGAGCCAGAAAGGCGCCCTATGCAAATAATTCTTAATATAAGGTATTCAAACAACAGAGAATTATAGAGAGTAAATTATGAACATTTCATTTATCCCCCATCTTTTCCCTCTCGAGAGTAAATGACTTTTTTCCCTTATGAATTTGTATACATAAATATACTTTTTACATAGATGAGAATAATTTTTACTTTCCCTTACTCTCAGAATCCCTTCCACTTGACTCCCTCTTTCCCACAAGTATTAAGCTCTAGCCTCCTGAACACAAATTCTCTCTGTGGCTGTATCCAAATGGCCCCCCTCCCACCTCTCTCCTCTAGCTACCTCCCCTAGCACATCAATCTTAATGTCTGCCCTCCTCTAGAAGGGGTCTTGGGCTTCCTTACCCCATGACACAGCATGCTTTAATCATACCTGTGACTCTCCAGAGCCTTCATCATCAAAGAAATATCTAACAATGGTGCCATCTGCATGACCAGAGAGAATTCCTTTCCCAGAGCAACTAAAAAGGGGAAGAGGAGTCAAGGAAAGAGATTATTCTGTCTCACCAAGGAATCCCCTTTCTCTGTCAAACATCAGCCTATCTGGCCTTCCTGCTACCAGTCCTACCAGTCCTCTTCACCTTCCATATTACAGTGTCCCAGTCCCAACATCCGCATCACCTCTTCCTACAATTCCAAGCTCTTAGGATACTGATCTTCCTTACTTACTTTGTTGTCAGTGATACCACGTAAGAATCTGTCCCATAGATGGTAGATGATTTATTAGTTTTAGTGTTTGCTAAACGAACCTGGAAACGGGAAAATGGATACAAGTCTGATTGGGCTACTTTCAATCCCACCAAGATCCTAAAGAAAGAAAAATAAATAACAAAAAAACTGGTCCTTCTGTATTCTCCCCCAATACACAACTTGACCCTAAGGGAGAAATTTAACCATATTTCTCTTTCCAGAACCATTATCTCCACCCACCACCTCTCCTGTGTTTCTCTTCCTCTGTTACCTTCCCTTCAGCCAGTCCAAAGACAATGATGTGCTCCGCTGGCCACTGCAGACAAGTGACAGCACTCTGTAAGAAGAAAATCATGAAAAGGATAATCCTGTCTATGTAGTTTATCACATTTCTAACAAACTGAACCCCCTGCCACATGCCACCACCCCAGTTGCCTATAGGGGAGAAGACACAACTGGGCTCAAGGAGGAAAGTAAATGAGGATGAGCAGCCAGGCAGCACCATCCTTGTAGTTGGAAAAGTCAGATTCATATGTTAAAAAAATGCAACTCCTGGTTAATTTGTAAGTAGATATATTGATACATGTTCGTTCATCCTAATCTCCCAGAAACAGGTCTGGACGTTACCGTCTGGATGAATTTGTTACAGATGACTTTCTTGTCACCCCTGCCAAATAAAAGGAGGGAAAGCATATTAAAAACACTTTCATAAATAAATTGCCACATATGATGCTGGGGGAAGGGAAGAGAGCACAGACACCTTCCCTGCTCCCCTAGTGTTTCCTACCATTCCACAGGAGCCCTGAAAGGAGGCATAAGATGTAGCCTGAGCAGCTTTGGAACAATAACAAAGATGCTCTACCACCGTGGTCTCTCCAGAACCTCACAGGCCCTCATATTGACCTTAGGCTGATTCCACCAGGGATGGGATCTCAGAACACATGGAGCAAGCAAAGGTAGGGAAGCAACGACAGGCTCTAGAGGGCCTTTGTCCATGTCCCAGCTTGGATTATCATCTTCTCCACTCCCCCTTCCCCAATGAGGCATTTCTTCCTGCCCTCTCCTTCTTTTCTAGGTCACCCCATCTCCCAGTCTCTATTCTCACCAATCTTCTCCAATCTTGTACACATAGATGATGTTGTCGGTCTGTCCTATGGCAATTTTAGTGGAATCAGGAGAAAAAGCCATGCCTTTCACCATATAGCTCTTCCTGCCATACTAAGGGTTAAAAAAAGAAAAAAAAAGTAATGAGTACATATGAAAGAGAAAAGAGAAGAAGAGGTATATGTGTGATTATAATGAGCTTGAGGGATTTGTCCTGAGAAAAGAAGAGGCAGGCCATTTCCAATGCCGAAGGCTGGGGAGTCAATTATGAAGTTTTCCAGATTTCTAAGGCCCCATCAACAGGTTAAGTACACACAGAGTACTCTCTTCACCTTCATGTCAGCTGGTTTGGTGGAAAATTTGTCTCTCCGCTCCCCATGCTCATCATATAGCAACACCACTCGGTCCACTGTGCAGACAGCAAATTTGGCATTGTTGTGGGACCAAGCCATGCAGGTCACCTTCGCAGCTCCATCCTGCAGAGACAGCGGGGGGAAAAAATAAACCTAGATGCTCTTCTAGAACAACAAAAGTTTTCTAGTTCCTTTAGTTCTAGTGTGATTTGGTCAATTTTCCTCATCATAGTCCTTAAAATAAACAGATGTTTGTGATGCATCCTGGTCTCCAAGAAGATAAAACCCTGGACCAGGAGAACAAGGGGCTTTAGCAAACTATTAGGCAAATGCACTAAGAGGTGGCATGCTAAATCAACTGTACCAATGTGCCCCTGCAATGGCCTCACTCTCTCATATCCTAGGACTGCTACTGAAATAAATTCAATTGGTCTGATAGGTCTTTTTAAAAAAATAAGTTTTGGTCTTTAGTCATTCATTCAATATTTTTTGAATACCTTATTGAGAAAGGCATGTGGCCAGGAACTGAGAGGGGGACAAAGAACAAAACATGGTCCTTGTCCCAGGCTAATAAGATGGAGCAAAACCAGGGGCACCTGGGCGGCTCAACAACAGTTGAACGTCTGCCTTTGGCTCAGCACATGAACCCTGGGGTCCTGGGATCAAGTCCCGCATTGGGCTCCCCCACAGGGAGCCTGCTTCTCCCCCTGCCTATGTCTCTGCCTCTCTCTGTGTGTCTCTCAAGAATAAATGGATGAAATCTTAAAAAAAAAAAAAAAAGATGGGTACAAAAACAGGAAAACTCCCGTAAGAGAGGCATATACAAAGCATGGTAATAGTTTGGAGAAGCCTAAGGTAATTTTATGTTTAAATGATCAACTTTGGGGGATCCCTGGGTGGCGCAGCGGTTTAGCGCCTGCCTTTGGCCCAGGGCGCGATCCTGGAGATTCGGGATCGAATCCCACATCGGGCTCCCGGTGCATGGAGCCTGCTTCTCCCTCTGCCTGTGTCTCTGCCTCTCTCTCTGTGTGCCTATCATAAGTAAATAAAAATTAAAAAAAAATAAAATAAATGATCAACTTTGGGACACCTGGGTGGCTCAGTGGTTAAGCATCTGCCTTCAGCTCAGGGCATGATCCCAGATTCCCGAGATCAAGTCCCACATTGGGCTCCTTGCATGGAGCCTGCTTCTCCTTCCTCTGCCAGTGTCTCTGCCTCTCTTTCTGTCTCTCTCATGAATAAATAAAATCTTGAAAAAAATAAATGATCAACTTTAAGCTTTGAAGAATGGATGCAGTTAAGTGAGAGGAATTATCTGAGGTAGAAGGAATGATATGAGCAAAGGCAAGTCTGGTCAAGAAATAATAATTAAAAAAAAAAATTAAAAAAAAAAAAAAGAAATAATAATTTAATTTAGCTGCAACTACCTTGCAAATAGAACAGAGGAGGTAAGGCAGGAAAGACAGTGAGTCCAGCTCAAGAAAGATCTTTGAAATTTGGCCAAGGAGTTTGGGCTTATTTCGTGGGAAAGGGAGAGACAGTGAAAGTTCCAGAATAGGGAGTAAGACAATTAGAGTTGAGACTTAGGATGAATATGCCGCCCGGTTAGTTTTTTTGGATCCCCCCTCCCCCGCCCAAGGACTATGCACTGCACAGAAGCCCAATTTAGAAGTGACCATCTCCCAGTGAATTATTTTTGCCACATCTGTCTGCCACCAGCCCTGGTCCTCACTTAATGGTTCTGCACTAAGGATTTCCCTCCTTGAAATTAAACATTTAGCTTCTGCTCCAATTGCATGATTAATTACTTGGGCTCTAGAGCTCTGGTTTCAAACTTTGTTAATTTTCACTCCTAATCCACTTACCTGTGAAGTCAGAGATTTAAAAAAAAAATGCTTTCTTTATCAAAATTCTCAGAGTCAGAATATAGCCACACCACCACCTTCACCACCCTCCAACTCTTGATTAAATTAGGTTTGAAGGGCTCCTCAATAACCATTGTTCATCTTCCTTCATCATTTTGCCAACTCTGGGCATTCGCCCTTCCCTGCATCATGACATCCTATTTTCAAAGACTGAAGGAGGTTTTCATTTTCAATAATTCCATTAGGGTAAAGAAATCTTTAAATTACATTTTCAGGGGCAGTTTACTGAGCCAATGAGTACACTTCTCTTTTCTTCTCATTTCCCTCTGTTCTTTTTTTTTTTTTTTTTAAGTTTCAGTTTATTTATGATAGTCACACAGAGAGAGAGAGAGAGAGAGAGAGAGAGAGGCAGAGACATAGGCAGAGGGAGAAGCAGGCTCCATGCACCGGGAGCCCAACGTGGGATTCGATCCCGGGTCCCCAGGATCGCGCCCTGGGCCAACGGCAGGCGCCAAACCGTTGTGCCACCCAGGGATCCCCATTTCCCTCTGTTCTAATGCCACATCTTCTGTGAAGCCTTCCTGATTCCTCACAGCAGTCGTAAGGATTACATGAGGTAGGGAACAGAATAATGAAAGCTAATCTTTAACAAGATCTTACCACAGGCTAGGCACTTTGATAAGTGCTTAATATGCACTCTCCTTTTACCTCATAACGCTGAGACAGATGCCATTTTTGGGTACATCTTACAACCAGAAACTTGAGGTTCAGAAAGGTTAAGTAATCTGCTCAGGTTTACATACACAGTTTAGAAGTGGCAGAACCAAGATTTAAGTCCACGTATGTCTGATTCCACAAACCACAATCTTAACAACTAATGCTGCCCTGCTACCTATTAAACATTCACTTGTGACAGATATTTTCACTAGCTTTGTATGATTTTGTCCTTTGAATTTTGCTCTCCTCTCTTGTCTATCAGTTTTAATACTGCTTTTAAGTTTGCAATGGCCTTTGTGTACATTACTTCCTTTAACTCTTCCTCCAAATCCCCCTCAGGTTGCTAATTATTGTTACTCCCGTTTTCCACTCAGAGACTTTGTGTGACGAGGGCCAAAGTCAGCGGTATTGGGTCATTTATTTAAAGTAGAGCTGGCCCTGGGACTTGGATTCTGGTCTCCCAGCTCCAAAACGCAGCCTTTCTTTAGCATGGTTCCTCCCCCAGGGCCCCGCCTCTTCTGAATCTGAAATCTTCATCATCAGAATGAACGTGAGGTCTTCTGCACCCCTCCTCTGGGGCTTGCACCTAGAGCCCTCGTTTCTTTGGGTGCAGACTTAGGCTCGTAGTTTACAAGCGCGCCCACCACGGGGCCTCCTCGTCCACAACTGAAGTTAAATGAACGGGCATGAAAGCTACCGAGGCTAAGAGGCCCGTCTCGCCTACTGCACACTATCGAGCAGAGTCGAATCATCCTTAGAGCCTTCAGTCTTCCGCATACAGTAGGCGCTCAACATCGTGACATTTCAGTTCCCCCTTTTCTTTGCAACGTTAAGGCGGGCGGGGAAGGGAAGAGGCACGCAACTCCTCACCTGAGGGCTCAGCAGGGTCCTCAGGTGCTTCAACTGCATGACGAACACCTGCCTCTCAGCTGCCACCAGTCAGCGACAACTCCCGTGGTTACCTGGACAACCCGCCACGCAGCCGCAGCGACTGCCGCTGACGCAGATGCGAGCGGGGCGCAACACACTTCGCAAGGTCACCACGTAGGTTCGCGGCGATGCAAACAGAACGTGCGCAGGCGCAGTGAGGCCTAGGGCGGGACAACGAGAGGGATGGAATCCTCTCCTTAACGAGCCAATCCCGGCGTTGCCTGCAAACCCAAGCTCAAGCCACGCCCACGAGTCCTAGGCCACCTCGAGGTCCTACGTAATCGCGGTGTTTCTCGCGCTGTGTTGCGAGTAAGTGTGGCTGAATGCATTATTTTGATCTTCACTACCTCGGAGGAAATCAGGGTAGTTGCTTCCATACGTTTTGCAGCGGATGGAATTGAACCCAAATAGGTTATATGACTCGCAGGGGATCGCAAGGCTGGCTAATAATGATTGCTAACTGAATACTCAGTATGCGCCTGCCAGGTACTGTGCATCATCTCATTCAATCTCAAAGCTGCCTTTTGAAGGGGTTGGCATTATTAGTCCCATTTTACATACCAGGAGTCTCAGGATTAGAGGGGCCACTTACCCAAACTAATAGTAAAGGCTATAACTGGGATTCAAGCCTGAGCTGGTGCTTTTAAACACCCTGTGTATTCGTTCTGAACTCCTAGCTCCCTGTCTCCATGCCATGCTTCTTATACTCTGTGCTACTTCCATCCCAAGAAACGATGTGTCCAGAGTCTGAGAGATGAGTGTTTTGAAACCAGTGGCCAATGAGAGGTGCTACTATACAATTAGGTAGCAGTGGATTAAAGACTGCTGCCCAGATCGGGATGCTTTTGTGGTTCAAGGCAGAGGGCAAACCGGAGCTTGGCTCGCCCGATTGCCTAAGATTAAGTCCTGTGATAACTGGGGTTGGAGCTTGGTTAAGTAAAAAGGATATTGACTTCTTGATCTGTATAGATCAATAATTCTGAAAGGGATCTGGGGTCCCTTTCAGAATTATTGTTCTAAATTCTTGTAACATACCAGAGCCTGAGATGCAGAAAAGGCGAGTTAGGAGAATTATTCTTATACCTCCTCTGGAAAAATCTGAAGCTGAGAAGACCTATACTTCTCCAGAAAGGGTAGCATATGCTGTCCAAGCAGATTCTGGGTTCTGAAGCCTTTCCCCCACCGTGGTTGCAAATGTCAATAGATATTTCTCTCACTGGCACCATCCCCCCCAGCCCCTTGGTATTTAGGGAAGAGTAGAGGAAAGCCCCTATTTATACAGGAAACAAGTAGCCCCAGAACCCAAAGTATAAGTCTTTTGACAGGGGAATTCCAATCCCTCAGTTTTATTTCCATAATCCTCCTCTGGATGTAGTGGCAGAGAGTGAATATAAACTCATTTACACTTTACAATTATTATTGACTTTGACCGGATGAACAGAGACAGACAAAAGGGAAAGCCAGAGGGCAGGGAAGAATAGGTATGGGAATGCACAGGATAGGAGCACATGGATCCATTAGTATAGCTGCTCTGTCCTTTGTCCCAAGATACTATTCAGTCCTTTTCTGGAAATTGACTCAGGCTTGATGGAGGAATCGGAGGAATAAATGGTGAAGAGCTTGGTTATCAATGTGGGCAGTGAACCTAAAAGGTTACTGACCCCTCTCATGTGGTATAACTTTTCACTTCCCCTGGTGCAGGAGAACTGGTATCTTCCTTTCTTTTGCTTCTCCCCCCTTCTCACTGAACAAAACAAAAGGAAGTAGGGCTCTAGTTTTCTATACCCATTTCTGGCCTCCTCCTCACCCCCTCCCAGGCTAGAGAATCAAAATAACACCTTAAAATCAGAGTGCTCCTGTCGAGTTGGTGGTGGTGTGAGAGGCCCTTGTAGTCAAGGGAGAGACAGTGGGGAAATGTCTTCAACATACTATACGGTATACCATACAGTCAGCTCCAGTTTGTCCAAGAACCTTTATTGGAAAAATGTCCAAGGGCTGAGATCACCAGCAGCTGAATGGGCTACCAGGTGAGAGGGGAGCACCTGAGGCTCCATGGAAGACATTGGAGTAGTGCAGTGCAGCATCTGCCTCCAGACCCAGGCAATTCCTTTTCATTGCTGGGGGAGGGGAAGTAGCCAAAGAAACACCCCTCTCTGAGACCCAGAGGCAAGATGTGGGGGCAGCTGGGGATGCCAAGAGTCCTGATGCAGGTGAAATGGGGGCCCCATTTGGGACCTAGTGGGATATGGTTGAACAAGTGACTCTCCCCTGGATCTGGGGGATGGAAGGACATATCCCATCTGATAGCCATTCCTCAGGTCCCGGGGCACAGACCCTAAGAGACCTACCTTCTGGCCCTGCTCACAGTGGAAAGAGGATGGATACCAGGCCTGAGATTGTGGGAGTGTCATTACCCTCTGGGAAACTGTGGGATCCTTCACTCTTGGGCACATCACTGCCTGAAGCTCTCCCTGACCCTATCCCATCCCCAGGTTGTTAGTGCATCCATTTTCTGGTTCTGTTTCTTCACTCATACATCAATGGTGTTGATGGACGGTGACTTTTTCTGTAAAAGAAAAAGGCTTGAGTCTCTGATTTCAGGAAGGAAATAGCCGCCTGCATCCCAAATATCCATCTTCCCTCTTTTCCTACCCCTCTTTGGCCTTCTCCCTTTCCCTGGCTGCTCCTAGAAGCAAGATCACCGTTCCCTCCCTCATTCACCGCACATCACCTGTCTTGTCCCCACTGGCCTTCCCTGAGGACTCTGTTCCGGCCCCTTCCCCTTCTCCTTGGGGTTGTTGTTGGAGTCGTTGTCCTTGATGATATCATACTGACGGCAGAATAGCCCAATTACAGCTGAAACACAACAATACAATCTGCACCTTGATCTTGACCTCCCTACTCACAGCCGTGAAGGGCAGTGAGATACCCACAGAGTTTCTAGAAAACCTGAGAGGAGAACCCTTGAATTTCTAGTACTCGTGTGAGCATCACCCTCTTAATCTTCCTCTTCTCAAACTTTTTTTTTATGACTTTTAATTTTTAGGTATTCATGAGAGACACAGAGAGAGAGAGAAAGGCAGAGACATAGGCAGAGGGAAAAGCAGGCTCCCTGTGGGGACCCGGATGCGGGACTTGATCCCAGGACCCTGGGACCACAACCTGAGCTAAAGGAAGATGCTCAGCCATGAAGCCACCCACGCACCCTTTCTCCTCAAACTTCTGCTCACCCCCCTCGACTAAGCATCTCCCCACTCAAAATCTCTCCCTATCTCTTCTCTCCTTCACCACCTCCCTCCTGCACTGAGCCCCACTCCCCGGTCCTTGGTCCCCGGTCCAGCTGCTCACTCACCAGCCCACATGAGCAACACCACCACAATGATGACCACTTCCCCCGTCTGTAGGGGTCGCTCTCCATCCAGACCCTCCACTGTGATGTCACCTGAGGAGGAGGAGATAGCCTCCAGGTTATGGGGAGCTGCTAGAGAGCTCTTCTCTGCAGACAGGTAAGGATGGAGAGTCTGGGGACTAGTGTCGGGGCAGACCGACCCATCACAGGGTTGCCTCTCTTAGCCTCTCTAGGAAGCTGTTGGTGGACAGGTAGTTAGAGACCAAAAAGCAGGAAGGCTGTGGGTGAGTACTCACGCAGGCTGTGGTGGCCGTGAACTGAGGTTGGTTAAGCCCTTCTCCCAAACGATTCATTATCAGCCTGTTTATACCCAGTCCCCTGCCAACCTTTTCCCTGCGTTTCTTGGCAGTATGATGAGTTAAATCATCCTTTTATTCATCTAAGCTAGACTGCTGCTTGATTGGGGGAACATAACAGGCT
Organism: Canis lupus dingo; assembly: GCF_003254725.2. Taxonomy (NCBI): domain Eukaryota; kingdom Metazoa; phylum Chordata; class Mammalia; order Carnivora; family Canidae; genus Canis; species Canis lupus. The sequence continues at coordinate 21,474,586 of NC_064259.1, forward strand.
GAAGGCCGGTAAAAAAGCCAGGGAATCCAATGCTTTCGGGGGTGGAGAATAGCTGAGACCCTCACCTGGGCTTGAGCTGTTTGAGGGTAGCCGGTCAGAACCCTTGAGAGTTCGGAAGTGCACCCGAGGCCCTGGGGGGCTCTCTCCTCGGAGCCCGATGCTCCTGACCTGCACTGTGTAGTCACTGTCTTCAGCCAAGCCCCAGAGGGCACAGGCCCGAGTGGTAGTGTTCACCTCCCGGATCACACGCTGCCCAGGGCCATTCTGTCGCTGCAGGGAGATGATGGGACAGGAGGGCAGTCTCACACCAGTCCCAGGACTCTTGAACATGCAAGCAGTCCACAGAGTAAGGGTGAGAAGGGCAGCCGGAGCCAGGGAACACCCGCTCCCAGATTCCCCCACCACCAGGTGGTGAGCTGAGGTCTGGGGTGGGGGCAACTGAAGGAATGTTCACAGATCCAAGGACACAGGTTGAGGGAGCAGAAGGGTGATTCATACTTGCTGGGAAATGGAGTAGCCAATGACGATGTTGCCTTCTGGGACGTCCCAGGATACAGTGGCCGAGTTGGCTCTGAGGTGAGTGACTGTCACATTCACAGGAGAGGGAGGTCGGTCTGTGGGTGCCAGAGTTAACAGATTAACAGGTTCCACCGGCGGACTAGCTCTGGTTGATGCTACTACCCCTTTACTCACCTGCTCGCACAAAGCCCAGGTCACAACTGACCAGCAGGAGGACCGTGGGGCTTAAATATGGGGAGAGAGGCATCAGCGAAGCCATGGTCCCCACCGAGTCCGCTGGGAGGCACCGGGGCATCCGCTTGACATCCAGGCGGGGCTCCTGGAGGTGGCAGGAGTTGTGGGGGCGGGGGTCAAGGACTGCCCAGAACGGCTCGGTGGCAGCCGCTGTCCCGGGCTCCCCACCGCCCACAGCGGCCCGGGAGCCCCCCTTCTCCCCACGCCTTCCCCGCCCCCGCATCACCCGGGCGTCCCCAGTGGGCGGCTCTGCCCTGCCCAGCCCACACCCACCTCCGCCGGTCCTCGTGGTCTGTCAGGCCTCGGGGGGCTGCTCGGTGCCCAGAGGGCGGCCCATCGCCCGACGCGGTGGCGCTGGCCCTACCCCATCCCGGCGCGGGCCCGGCGCGGCGGGCAGCGCGGACCGAGCTGCGGGCAGGGGGCAGGCGGAGGCGTAGCGGGAGCGGGCCGCGGGGCTGCGGGGGCCCCCGGAGCTCGGACGGGCCGCGTAGTCTGTCTCCGGGCAGGGGGCGGTGCCGGCGCGGCCTGGCCGCTGGCCTGAGTCCCGGTGCGGGAGGCAGTGCGGCTGCCCCGCCGGCCCCTGCAGCGGGATGTGACCGTCCCGGCCAGCCAGCCGCCGCCTTCTGCAGAGCTGGCCCGGCTCGCTCCGCCGCAGCCCGAGCGGGACGTGCCGGCCCGCCCCGCCCCGCTGGGGTTCTCGCCGCCGTCATCCCCCTCATCCCCCCCGCCTCCGACCCCGTTCTCCCGGGGCTCCTCCCACGACCCTCCCATTGGCGGCCTCTCGGGTCCCCCTGCCTCTGCTCGCGGCTGGGTCCCAGGAGCCTGCGGGGGCGTGGGGAGAGCCGCGGGTGCGAGGGTCTCCGACACGTGGAGGGCCCCTCCTTCCCAGGGTGGAATTAGCCAAGTTGGGAGGAGAATTCCACCTCCCCTGCGGGAGGGGATAGCGTGGCGGAGAGAATTGTTCTAACAATCTCCTACTTGTAGACTGCGTCAGCTTTTAAATCTCTTCCCCATTCATAATGTGATATTGATTCTCTTCGCTCTCTCATTCATTCTTGAATTTATTAAGCAAATATTTTTTGAGCATCACCTATGTGTCCTGGCGTGTGAAGAGCCGGAGATACAGCGATTGAGATTGCTGGGTTTATAGGGAGGAATCTAAAGAGCAGCGACCTACGGTCTTGTCTTAGCTCTGCCACTTACTGCCTGGCGCCGAGAAATTGGTCATCCGAGTGTCAGGTTTCCTAAAATCAGAGCGTCCAGAACCTCATAGGGCCGTTGGCAGGATCGAATGAGACAATGGTGGGGAATGTCTTTAAAAAATCTTATTTATGACACTGTGTGAGTCAAGGATTATCATTAATTTGTACCAATCTGTTAGTTACTTCATTCATTCAACAAACATGTAAATCTTTCAGGTATTTCATGAGATCTGGAGTGACAGCCTGGGTGTGAGTCCCAATTCTGTCAACTGTGTGATCTTCAGCAATGACCTAACTTGTCTGAGCCTTAGTTTCAACATCTGAAAAATGAGGGTGTCAATATCATCTTCTTAGTGTTGATGTATCCAATGAGATACCTTATGTGAAAAGTGCATGGTTCAGTGTAAATAAATGTTGGCTAATGTTATATTTAGGACAGATGCTTTGGTTTCTAATTCTCATTGCAGCATTTCTATTTCTGTGGTACTTTTGCCTCTAATATTCAGTTCATCGTGTGCCCCCCTGGGGCTCCAAAGCTTCTGTTGCCTTCCTTCTGAGATGAAAGAGTGAAATGGAGCAAGAGGAGCAGGGAGGACTGTGTGTTCTGAGCATGTGATCAAACCATGGCCCAGGTCCTCTGACCTCTGCTGTCCCTGAGGACCCTGATCTCTGGCCTCCTGATGCATCCTGGTCCCAGGGCACTCTTGCTCAGGGATTCTCACTGCCCTGGGCCTGGGCCTGGGCCTGGGTTTTATCCTGCACTTCCAGGTTTTAGGCCATCCAGAGAAGAGGTCATTGTATCCAAAGGTTAAGAGTAATGAACCTCAGGTTTTCCCCCTCAGGGGCAAAGCTGAAGCTAGAGGGTCTGCATACATGCCCAGAGGAACCCCAGGAGCTTCCCTGGGGTGATCAGAGGGCTGGCGGGGGGGGGGGGGGGGGGGGGGGGGGGGGGGTCTACTGACCAGGAAAGGGTGCAGGAAGTGGTGCTTGGAGGGGGTGGTGCTCAGAGAGGCCAGGATACTTGGGTTAATCATCACTGTAGCTCAGATAAGGCCCTGCCAGCTGGAAGCAGTTAGCGTGACAGAAGGGTTTGTGTGGCTGAAGAGGCAGGCACGACAGCGTGTCCACAGCGTGTGACCATGCCCAGCACAAAACGATTTCAACATGTGATTGAGACCCCAGAGCCTGGCAAGTGGGAGGTGAGACCCCCTTCTACATGTCGGTTTTCTGCATTGATTCCTAGAATCATGTCTCGTCTGGACTTCCCTCCATGCTGGGTTTCTACTCTCCCTCTCTTCCTTCTCATCTTCCTTCCTGATCTTCTGCCCCTATTAGGCCCAGAGTACCGAGCGCAGGCTAAATCCTCGGGTGGGGTGGATGTGTGTGTGTGTGTCCAAACATTGTGTCTGCTGCCACTCTTACCTCCAGATCAGCAGGCATGAATGAGGCTTTGGCTTCCTGACTGTATTCTTGTGCCCCTTTCCCTCCAGTTGTCTGGGTATGAGGCAGCCCTGCCAATCACAGAGAAGTCAAATCCACTGACCCAGGACTTGGACAAAGCAGACGCCGAGCAAATTGTTCGATTGCTGGGGCAATGTGATGCTGAGATCTTCCAGGAGGAGGGGCAAATCATGCCCACATACCAGGTGACCCAGACCCATGCCCTGGCCACTGAAAATAAAGATACCAACTCCAACCACATCTTAACGTCTGCTCTCTCAGACCACGGTCCTTGATGTTTGAGACCCAAGGGCCCCTCCACTTCACCAGTTACACCCATACTCCCACCCCCGTGCCAAATCCTCTGTCCTTTACCTGGCTCCTGATTTCTGCCTGTTCCCTACAGCGACTGTATAGTGAATCAGTTCTGACTACCATGGTACAAGTGGCTGGAAAAGTTCAGGAAGTGCTGAAGGTACAGACTCTCCATCTGCCCTCCTCCTGAACTTCTGCTCCCTCCACCTTTCTCTTTTCTTGACCTCCCTTTCTCATTTTGCTCCATCGCAGTTCTCCTTTCTCCCAGTCCTCCCTTTGGGATCTTTATTGTCATCTTATTAATCAACAGTAATTATAATAACTGTTACCTGCGTAATACTTTATAATTGACATTGTACTTTCCCACTCATTACCTTTGCAAAACTCTGTGAAATTGGTGTTATGGTCTCCATTTTTTTTTTTTTTTTCAGATAGGAAAACAAAGAACAATCACAGTAGCTTGCCCAAATATATCCAGCTAGTGATTGCTGGGGAACATTGTTTTAATTGATTGGTTGGTTGATGACAAAGCTGCTCTCAGTCCTTCCTGGAACAAGTCAGGGTTGGAATAAGTAGCTAAGCCAGAGTTGGGAGTCAGACTGAAGTTTCGTTCTCAAAAACAGTGTTCTTTCTGTGACACCATATTGCCCATGTTCTATTTCCTTTTGTCGTAAGAGGAGGGTTAAGCAGTCTCCACGATTGCTCTTCTGCTGTTGACAAAGAAAGAATATGCTTCCCCCCAACCTGAGCTAGGCCCTGGTGACATAGGTGTTCTTTTCCTTTCTCAGGAGCCTGAGGGGGGACTGGTGGTGCTGAGTGGAGGGGGTACCTCTGGCAGGATGGCATTTCTCATGTCGGTGAGTACCCTGATCCCCATCCTCCCTCTGCCTTATCTGGGTGACTCTCAGGACCATAAAGCTCATCATAGCTAATCTCCTAGGTGGTCCCCTCTAGCCCTCTCTTCCAACAGCTAGATCTTACCACGGAGCCCCATACCTTCTGAACTCACTTGAGCCCCACTATTACTCATGTCTCTACAGCCCATGCACCCCCAATCAATCATTTTAAGTGCCAGATTCCCAGCAGTACTGGCTTAAGCACTGGTCTAAGGGAATCCCTATACAGCCCCTACCCTCTAGGTGTCAAAAATCCAAGATAATCGCTTCCTTCCCTGTCATCACTACTTCATGTCCTCTCGCCCGTGACAGGTCTCCTTTAACCAGCTGATGAAAGGTCTAGGACAGAAACCTCTTTACACCTACCTCATTGCAGGAGGTGACAGGTAAGCCAAGTTGGCCTATGAATATTTTGTGTGGCCTGGATAGTGTTTTTTGGAAGTTTCATTTGAAGACTTTTAGGTGAAGATTGTGTCCAGCTTGCTTGGTCCCTGTCATTCTTGTTGCCTTACACTTGGCCCACTTCACGTACATGTGTTACCTGACCAGAGCAGTGCAGGTAGGTATGTGAGTTTTTCAGCCCTATAGAGTGTTGATCATGGCGTCTAGCAAATAGAGAGTATTCAGTCTATGATAGCTTTTCCCTCAGTCCCTTCTTTCAAAGCAGTCCGTTCTCTGTCTTAGTATACCATAGACTTCTGCTTCCAAACCAGTGCCACTGACCTGGAGTCTGTCCTCTTAGGTCTGTGGTGGCATCTAGGGAGGGGACAGAAGACAGTGCCCTGCACGGGATTGAAGAACTGAAAAAGGTATGTGTTTAACTAGTCGCCAGTCAACCAGACACCTCTGTCTGTCCCTTGTCATGATGATATAAAAGCCCCCACTCCAGCCACAGCCCATTCCCTCCTCCAGTGCTGACCCCAACATCCCCACGCAATAGGTTTGTATTCTAGTTCCTTGTGGCGCTGTCTCACTCATCTTCCTCTCCTAGGTGGCTGCTGGGAAGAAGAGGGTGATTGTCATTGGCATTTCCGTGGGACTCTCTGTGAGTGTGAAGACAGGCTTAGTGGAACCATTTTATTTTTTTTATTTTTTATTTTTTTAATTTTTATTTATTTGTGACAGTCACAGAGAGAGAGAGAGAATGAGGCAGAGACACAGGCAGAGGGAGAAGCAGGCTCCATGCACCGGGAGCCTGATATGGGATTCGATCCCGGGTCTCCAGGATCGCGCCCTGGGCCAAAGGCAGGCGCCAAACCGCTGCGCCACCCAGGGATCCCAGTGGAACCATTTTAAAGGGAGGAAGGGGTGGGACTGTTCCATAGCATGGTAAATAGGTTGATGAAGTGGGGGCTAGAAAACAGAAAGGGTTTGCACATGGAATTTTGATTTTACTCTCACCAATTAAGATCCAGTTGCATGAATGTGGGATGACAGGGAAAGGATCCTATTTCAGAATACCTGTGTATCAATCCATTCAACGACCAAGGTAGATGGACATTCCTAGGGTCAGCAAACTACACTGCCAGGTCAGTCCTGCCACTGACTCTTTTTGTAAATAAAGTTTTATTGAGATATAGCCATTTGTGGGTGTTTACTTTGTATCTGTGGCCACTTCCTGCTACAACGGTAGGGTTAAGTATTTCACAGAGATCGTAGGGCCCCCAAAGCCTAAAATATTTACTCTTGTTCTTTACAGAAAAAGCTGACCCCTGGACCAGTCTCTTGCTACTTAAGCATGGTCCTTGCATAGCAACATGCGTATCTCCTAAGATTTGCTAGAAATGCAGAATCTCAGGCTCTGCCCCAGAACTACCGAGTCTGAATCTGCATTTTAACAAGATTCCAGGTAGTCTGTTTGAGAAGCACCAACTTGGTGAGGTGACCCACAATCTTCTCTCACCGCTGCAGCATATGGATTTGAACAATTCACTAAGTAGAAATGAGTCCAGCCATGCTAGATGTGGAAGGAGGCACACAGGAGGGCAGGACACTGACTTTCAGGAGCATACAATTTAGTTCAGTAGCTTTTAAACTTTACCACACAGAGGATTTCCTTGGAGGAACTTGTTAAAAATACAGGCCTGGAGCTTTCCCCTTCCACTGTGGACCCAGTAGATCTTACCTGGGCCTAGGAATAGGCATTTCTAGCAAGGATTCTGGGGGATTCTGATGCTCATGGGCCTTGTGGGCAACACTAGAGTAACCCCTCTCATCATGCGTCCTTTCTACCCCACCCTCTGTCAGGCTCCCTTTGTGGCAGGCCAGATGGATTACTGCATGGACAACCCAGCCATCTTCTTGCCTGTCCTGGTTGGTTTCAACCCTGTGAACATGGCCAGGTGAGCCTGCTGTAATGAAAGGCAGGGACTGCTCAGACCCCTGGGGGAGGTGGAGAGGAAACCTGTCAACATCTACAGTACAATCATAAAGGAGAGGCATGGTGGATGCAGTCTTATTCAGCACATCTCAGAATAGTAAAGTAAATAAGTATTATCCCTAAGTTATGAGGCTTTTGCTTGGGGGGTTTGTTGTTGTGGTGGTTTTGGTTGGTTGATTTATTCCCCTGTTTCAGAAAGGATTGAAGGCAGCTTTCAAAGGCCACATAAAATACCGGAAAGCATACATTCAAAACAGGCAGTGGAGGGGCAAGGAAAACAGGGCAGCAAGATAGAATGGGCTCAGGAAAATGCATACCATAGAGATAAGCATCTTTTCAAAGGACCAGTGGCTCCTTTGAGCCACTGACTGTGTGGCTCAGCGGCTGAGTGGCCTCTGACTCCCCTTTGCCCAGCTTCCTTATTTTAGCACCCGTTCTCCTTTGTCACTCCATGCATCCCGTGGGTCCCCTCTGGCTACTCAAATCCCCAACCCTGTTCCCCTTTCCTGAGAACTCTGTGCCCCCCAAATCCCCTCCACCTTATTCTCTATGTAGATGATCACTTTGAGCTCAGAGGAGGTCAGCTTATGAAACCAACAGTGCTCTGGTGTGGTTCTGTGGTTGTGCAGCCTTGAGGGTGTTGAAGCAATAAGAAAGGAGATTCTTAGCCCCTTGAGGGAAAGCTCTGATGTTGTCACTTTGGGGTAAGGCCCTGAAATACCTATTTTTTGAAAACATCCCTGGAGATTCTGGTGCACAGCCGGGTTTGGGGAACTCTGCTAACTTAACCACTGGAGTGGGCCTCCTGGTGGAGCTGAAGGCTTCCTGTCACTGGAATATGCCAGTGAAGGTTTGTTGATTCCTCAAGAGCAGCCTTGCATATTCAGTGGTGGTCTTGGGGGGAGGGACAGCTGTGTGCTTTCTGAGGTCCTTTCCTCAACTCCCAGATTCCAGGCTTGTAGTGTAATTTGTGTGAAGATATAAATGAGTCTGAGATACTTTTAACCCTGCTCCTTTTAATGGAGGACTCTCCTTCACCAAAAATGTATCTGCTGCAGTGGATGCTAATTTCAGGCACTGTGACTAAGTGAAATGAAGGATTTCAAACAATGTAGGCGTGGAGATCTTCCAGTTGTTCCTTAAATCGGTGGCTCCCAAACTTGGCTGATCTTCAGAGTCGTCTGGGAAGCATTTTAAAAATACAGATTTTTGGGCTCCACTCCAGAACTCCTGAGGCTGACTCTCAGGGTGGGCATGGTATCCAGAAATGGGTAGTTTTTAAAAAACAAAACTCCCCAGGTGATTTTGACTAGCCAAGTTTGGGAATCCCCATTTTAAACCACACGGTGAACACTGGCTCCTCACTCTGCTTAGGTCTCCAGGGACTTCCAGCAGCAGTTTGAGGCCCAATTATAGGAAACACTTTACACAACAGGCATGTAATATATGAAACTTGTTTGCCGTCGAGGAAATACAGATAAAAAAAATACAAAGATAGTTCAAGAAGGTGTAGAGATTTTGAAAGGATGGGATGATAAGGGGAGGTTAGGGAGGCCTTATACAGAGGTCACTCTTGGAGCTCCTGCCACAGTGGAAGATGCGCTGAATATCTCCCAGACAAGTTGATCAGCAGAGGTCAACTACAGAAGATCCCCATTCTCTGAGATTTCAGGCTCACACCTACGCAGAAATCAAGACTGTTACTCTCCTGTCCCAGTAGCATATTGTTTTGTTTGTAATTGGTTTATTTAAGAAATGTTTGCCGACCGTTAGGTGCGGTGCCTCATACCTTGCAGTTTCTTCCTTCAGTAGGAGCTGCTGTTCCTCCCTCAGGTAATGAAGGGTTCACTATTTGGGGAGATTGCCAGAATATATTTCTAGGAATGGGAAAGGCTTCTGGTGGACCTTAAGACTAAATAAAGTGGCAATTTTGACATTCTGATGGTGGGTACTCCTCCAGGGACCTACAGAGAGCTGTAGGTAGTATGGCCATAACAATGGGACATGCACAAGGACCAGGATACAAGAAAGTTCTGGTCTCAGGTTGGAGCTTTATTTTTTTTTTTTTAATGATTTTGTTTATTTACTCATGAGAGACACACAGAGAGAGGCAGAGACATAGGCAGAGGGAGAAGCAGGCTCCCTACGGGGAGCCAGATGAGGGACTTAATCCCAGGATCCCAGGATCACACCCTGAGCTGAAGGTAGACGCTCAACCACTGAGCCACCCAGGCGTCCCTCAGGCTGGAGCTTTAAACTTGAGTGTTGGCTTTGTTCTGGGATTAAATTGCTGAATGTTTTACTAATCCTGATCTTTGGGGCTCAGGGACACAGTGCCCTATGAACCTTCAAAACACACCTCTAGGAGGTTGTTGATGTTAGACCCCAATCCCAATGTGGTCTTTGATCCCGACTCCCATCTGAGGTCCTTCCTTTAGATCCTCACAATCTCCCCACTTCTTTCTCTGTGGGCCCCAGAAATGACCCCATTGAAGACTGGAGTTCCACATTCCGACAAATAGCAGAGCGGATGCAGAAACTGCAAGAGAAGCAGGAAGCTTTTGTGCTCAATCCTGCAATTGGGGTAGGATCCTCCCCACCCCCACCGGGGGAATGCTTGCCACCCAAATGCCTCTGATTTTGTGACATCTTGTCTGAATTCCAGGCATTGTGTGTCAACTAAAATGTCATAAAGCAAATCCGATTTTCTCATTTCATCATTCACCTTAAGATGTTGCATTTCCATCCTAACCCTGTTTCCTAAGTCAGTAATCATTAACCTCCTAACCTGTCTAAGGCATTTCCTGTGTGGAGAACCTCTTTTGCATCTGTGAGTAGAGAGTATTGAATAGAATGGTGAATTGCTTTCTGTGTCTTTTTATGTTTTAGTTTCAAATATGGGCTTAAAACTATGAGAGGCGGCTTCCTTCTTCTGCCTTTTTTTTAATTTAGATTTTATTTCTTTATTCAAGAGAGACACACAGGCAGAGACATAGGCAGAGGGAAAAGCAGGCTCCCTATAGGGAGCCTGATGTAGGACTTGATCCTAGGACCCCGGGATCACAACCTGAGCCAAAGGTAGATGCTCCATCACTGTGCCACCCAGGTGCCCACTCTACCTTTCTAATCCTCTCCAAAATTGGGTGGGCCTTCCAAGCCTCCAATGCTCCTGCACCTTTTTCTCAGGAGTAAGGAGGTACAGCACTAGGGATCCAGCACCATCTCCCCTCACTTTGACTTTACAAGGGCCTGAGCCAAATCCCTGCCCCTGCCCCTCTCTGCCAGTGATGGGCACATGTGTGAGGTTCTTGCTCTTCCCTTTGTGAGATGGGAAGGCAGTAGCCCCGGGTTATGTACGCGGTTGTATCTTTCACCTCTCAGGCACTCAGTTTTCCTCCTGTCTGCAGTTGTTTACTTTTAATCTTCTTTTCTCAGACACCGGGAACACCGTTTTTATCATTCTTTTTGCAATAATCTCTTTATGCTTGATGTGTCGTGTTACATCCCTGTCTGTTACAATGGCTGCTTCATTGGTCTGTCCAAAGAACATGAAATGTGGTGTTTGGATTGACAAACCACTATGAAAAAAATGGGGGCTTGGGTGGGGAGAAGGTTCTTGAAAACAAAGCAAAACAAAATCCTCTCCGAAAACACTTCTTTCCTGCTAACTGTGGCTTCCTTCTCAGAGTCCTGAATATACTGTAGAAATGACCAGAGGTGGCCTTTACCCTCTTTTCTTTCAGCTAAGCCTTCAACCCAGCACTCCTCATAGCACACTGGGCACCGTTCATACTGCCGAATGCAGGCACAGTGGCCTCTAACCAGACTGCATGCCCAGGAGTCACTAACCAGGCTGCATGCCCAGAAATCACTAACCAGACTCCATGCCAGGAGTCACTAACCAGAGAGCATGCCCAGCCGCTACTAACTGGTGAACTCCAGGACCCTCCTTCCTCTCCCAATTCCTTCTGGGTGTCATCACCTCCTCAGCCCGAGGGTCTCAGTGGCTCATCCCGGATGAAAGGTGGAAGCGCTACCAAGATCTTGCTGGAAACCCTGCTACTGGCAGCCCATAAGACAGTGGACCGGGGCATTGCAGCATCTCAGAGGTAGGGAGGAGCTGGACAAGAGATGGTACGGGGATGGTACAGGTTGAGGGATGGCAAGTCCAGATGCAGAGATGAGTTAATGGCAGCAAGGCTGATGCCCTCACCACTCTTCCCGTGGGAAAAGAGCTGGCTGGGGACTCTTACCACACAGTCACTGAGTCTCAATTGGTTCCAGTGGACTCTGGTTTCCTCAGGTCCCACTAATCCCTGAGCCCACCTGGGACATCCAAAGCTAACTTAGTTTCAAAGAGTCTTTGACTTGGGGATGGTCCAGGTCATATTGAAAGAGCCCATTCCACTGGGGGGCTTTTTCCCTTACTGGGATCTTTGGCTGGCTCCCAGATCCCCACTTACCTCCTCATCAAGTCTGATCCCATACTCCTCCTACTGCTCTTTTAATGTCCTTATCCCTCTGTCTGTTCTTCTGCTCACTGAAGCCCTTTCTGTCCTTTGTAATGCATTTTGACAGTACTCACTGCACCTCCGTTAGGGACCAGCAGAACTTAATTTTAAGGAAATGGTGCCTTCTCCTGGGCAGGGATGGGTACCTAAGTTTTCTGAGGGGGCAATGGGACCACCCTGGGAGCTGGTGACCTTTCTCCCAGGTGCCTTCTGGAAATCCTGCGGACATTTGAGCGGGCTCATCAGGTGACCTATAGTCAAAGCACTAAAATTGCTGCCCTGATGAAACAAGCCAGCAGCAGGTGGGTGAAAATGTTTTGGAAGGGGGGAGGTGGTGTGGATGGGGAATATCCCGAGAGCAGTGGAGATTCTACCAGATATGTTAGCATGTTGACGGGAACAGATCTGCATGGTGGAGGGTCGTAGCAGGCCTTCTGTTGGTTGACTCCTGTGCTCTGCCATGTGCATCTTTCCCTGATTCCTGGTCTTTTCTCACTGTGATGTCTCCTCCCATGTCCTGATCGCTGCCCCATTCTCAGCCTGGAGAAGAAAGGCCGAGTATACCTGGTTGGCTGGCAGACCCTTGGCATCATTGCCATCATGGATGGAGTGGAGTGCATCCACACGTTTGGTGCTGGTGGGGCCCCAGTCCATACTTTCTTCCTGGTTCCTCCTGATGCAAACCAATTGTTCTGCCATCCAAACACTTTTCTACTCCCAACCCATGGGGGTTCCTCATTCGCTTTCCGTCCTCTTGTATCTGAATAGGCATTTCAGTTAATTGCTCCTTCCTTTGAAACCGTACTCAGGCCTTGGTCCCTGGACTCCCAGCCCTGCTTAGACGTGGCCTCCCATGTTACCTCACCCAACGCCCCCTTGCCACTTTCCTCCAAGCCCCATTAATATCCCCCCAAGCCTAGAACCTTTCTTTTCTATAAAGCCCATCATTCCTCTCTCCCTGTCCTTAAACTTTCCAGATTTCCAAGATGTCCGTGGCTTTCTCATTGGTGATCACAGTGATATGTTTAACCAGAAGGCTGAGCTCATCAACCAGGTAGGAGGATGATGGGACATAGGGCAGGTTGTGAAGGTGACTGGTATGCAGAGAGTGGGAGGTAAGGGGAGATGGAGACAGGTTGGGGAGTACAACAGGGCAGATGGTGCAGAAAAAGGAATATGGGTTAGAGGTCAGGAGGCTTTGGGGCAGCACAGGGAGGGTAGAAGGCTCTGGGTTCACCCTCTAAAGCTGGCTCTAGTCCAGTGCTCTTCCCTCAACTTGCTGCATCATCTTGGCCAAAACACTTTACTTCCTTGAGCCTCACTTCTTTGATCTATATACAAAACACTGTATGAGAGGTCCTGTGAGGCCCTCTGCAGTCTCCAGGTCTATGTACTAGAGTTCTTCATAGAGGGGGGACTCCCATCTTCGTCTGCACAGGGTCCCCAGTTCTGCTTCTCCCAGGAGGACTTCCTGACTTCCATCTTGCCATCCCTCACGGAAATTGACACCGTGGTCTTCGTTTTTACCCTGGATGGTGAGAGGGAAGACGGGAGCAGGGGGATGAGCAGCTGGAGGCAATGCAATGACTCAGGGGAACTGTCATTTTTCTGGGTCTTAGGGCACCTGCTCAGAGGGAGGGACAGGGGCATGGGTCCTGACTGAATCCCTGAGGGACGGGAAGAAGAGCTGAACAGCCAGCCTTCCAATTCTGGTGCCCTTCCCCCCTTCCCCCCAGACAACCTCACGGAGGTGCAGACACTGGTGGAGCAGGTGAAAGAGAAGACCGCCAACATCCAGGCCTTGGCACATAGCACTGTGGGGCAGTCCCTGCCGGTGAGTCCAGCCATGAGAAGGGAACCTGGGGTGGTGATTGCAGCAAGGCCTTCCTGGAGATGCTGCTCTTGATTTTCTCTCTCTCTCCAGACCCCTCTGAAGAAGCTCTTCCCTTCTATCATCAGCATCATGTGGCCACTGCTTTTCTTTGAATACGAAGGGAATTTCATCCAGGTATGGAGAATGATTAGGTATTATCTGTGTGAGGGACTCAGAGTAGGAGGGATTCCAGAAATTAGAAAACTCAAGGCTGGAAGGTAGAAAGCTTTGTTGGACTTCCACAAAGCCAGCTGGGCAAGTTCTTGTGTTAACCAAGGCAATGGCTCAGTTCTCTCCAGGAATATGCAAAAAAGACAGGCCAGGCCGCTAGTCACCTGACAGATACTCATTTGTTCTTTATATTACAGGTTCATTGTCGATATTTAGTCCTCCTTACTCTGCACTTTACAAATATTTCACTTATAATATCATTTCTCATAAATGGATCTCCTAAGGGATGTAGGTTTTATCCCCATGTCCTAGATAAGAATGCTGACACTAAGAGATTAAGGGATTGTAATCACAGCCACAAGGCTAAATAAAGCAGGAGTCAGGGCTTGAACCCTGCCCTTGTGACTCTACATCTGTGGTTTTTTCACCGCACAATATTAATTTCAACCATATCCATGAGTTGAGCCAGATTCTTTTATTCAGTCATTGAACAAATATTTTTTTTATGCACCTATCCCATGCCAGGTACTATTCCAGGGATAGGGAATATAATAGGGGATGTTAACCTGTGATCTTTTGAAAAAAGATCTGTGTTTTTAAAGAAAATTATAATAGCAATATTTTTATTGTAAACACTCTAGAAAATACAGAAATCAAAAGAAGGAGAAAAGCATCCATAACAACTTTCTTCCAAAAAACCATTTACACAAATTTTGGAGAACGTCCCTCTAGAGTTTTTTATGCATATGTAAATATATTTATAAAAAAATAGGACCATATTTGACATGTGTTTTTTTTAAGATTTTTATATATTTATTCATGAAAGACACAGAGAGAGAGAGAGGCAGAGACATAGGCAGAGGGAGAAGCAGACTCCATGCAGGAGGCCCCAGTGGGACCCAATCCTGGGATCACACCCTGAGCCAAAGGCAAATGCTCAACTGCTGAGCCACCCAGGCATCCCTGACATGTTGTTTTTAACTTGCTTCTCTTCATTGAAAATTATGAACACCTTTCTGTACAAATATATCCACGTCATCTTTTTTTTTTTAAGATTTATTTATGTATTTGAGAGAGAGCACAAGTAGGGGGAGAGGAAGGGACAGAAGGAGAGGGAGGGGCAGATTCCCTGCTGAACAGGGCACCTGATGCGGGCTCCCTCCCAGGACCCCACCCCCAGCCCCCCGCAAATCATGACCTGAACCAAAGTTAGACACTTAACCTACTGAGCCACCCAGGCACCCCCTCATTATCATTTTTTTTTAAATTTTTTTTTATTTATTTATGATAGTTACAGAGAGAGAGAGAGGCAGAGACACAGGCAGAGGGAGAAGCAGGCTCCATGCACCGGGAGCCCGATGTGGGATTCGATCCCGGGTCTCCAGGATCGCGCCCTGGGCCAAAGGCAGGCGCCAAACCGCTGCGCCACCCAGGGATCCCCCTCATTATCATTTTTAATGGTGATGTAGTACCTCCCTGTATGGATATACCATAATTTGTTTACTCTCACCTCAATTGTTAGATATTGTAGATAGTTTTAATATTGTGGCTTTTATCAAAATACTGCACTGAACGTCCTTCTACATGTACTTGACTCTTCTGTGAGGAGAAACCCTGGGATAAACCTCCGAAAGTGGAATCACTGGGTCAAAGGGGGTGCAAAATTTTAAGGCATTTTGATGCAGATTGTCAAAATGACCTTGAAAGGTTTATAAACAAAGTGTAAAATTGCTTGTACCCCCACATCCTTCAAACACTGGGTAACACTGTTCTTTTTCATCTTACTAATCAAAGCAAGAGAAGCGAAACTAAACAAAAAGCACTTCACTGTTGTTTTAATTCATATTCTTTTTAAAAAAGATTTTATTTATTTATTCATGAGAGACACAGAGAGAGAGGCAGAGACACAGGCAGAGAGAGAAGAAGCTCCATGTAGGGAGCCTGATGTGGGACTCGATCCCAAGACCCTGGAACCATGACCCGAGCCAAAGGCAGATGCTCAACCACTGTTCACCCAGGCGCCCATATTCTTTTTTTAAAAAAAAATTTTATTTATTAGAGAGAGTGTGTGCATGTGTGCAGGCGTGAGTGGTAGGAGGGGCAAAGGGAGAGGTAGAAGCAGACTCCCCGGAGAGCACAGAACCCAACACAGGCACTTGATCCCAGGACCCTGAGATCATGATCTGGGCCAGAGTCAGCCACTTAACTGACGGAGCCACTCAGGTGTCCCTAATTATTATTTATTTTTTAATTTTTAATTTTTAATTTTTATTTATTTATGATCTTTAGTTGCAGAAATATTGTTGATGTATTCCCACATTTTTTTTTTAAGATTTTATTTATTCATGAGAGACACAGAGAGGCAGAGACACAGGCAGAGGGAGAAGCAGGCTCCACGCACGGAGCCCGATGTGGGACTCGATCCTGGGTCTCCAAGATCAGGCCCTGGGCCGAACGCAGGCACCAAATTGCTGAGCCACCCAGGGATCCCCCTGACACTTTTATTTTAAAAAATTGAACACCAATAAAAAATAAATTTATTATAAAAAAATTTTTTTCCACCCTACAGAAAAATTGCAAGAATAGAACAATGAACACCCATACATTTTTCCCTAGATTCATTAATCTTTAACATATTGTCACATCTGCTTCATCCCTCTTTTCCTCTGAATTATTTGAAAGATGCTTGGAGATACAATGACACTTGTCACAAATTACTGTGTCCCCTGAGAGCAAGGACATTTGCCTACATAACCACAATATAATTAACACACTCAGGAAAATGATAGTGAATATGATTACCTAATATGCAAACCATATTCAAATTTCCCCAATTGTCCCTGTATTATTTTTGTTTCCATTTCCAGGTCCGGGATCCAATCAGAGATAATGTGTTGTACTTAGTTATCAGGTTTCTTTAGTTTCCTTTAATTTAAATGAATTCTTTAGCTGTTATTTGTGTCTTTTATGACATTGACATTGATAGTGGAGGAGTCTGGACCAATCGTTTTCCAGAATGTGCTTCACCTTGGATTTTCTTGTTTCTTCATTATATTCAGGTGAAGTTTTTTGGCAGGAGTACTGCATAGATGAGGCTGTACCTTTGTCAGTACATCACATTAGGAGATGGATAAAGTTCATCCCTTTATTGGTGACGTTCTGTTTGATCACTTACTCAAGGTAGTCAGATTTCTTTCTTTTTTAAAAGATTTTATTTGTGTGTGTGTGTGTGTGTGTGTGTGTGAGAGAGAGAGAGAGAGAGAGAGAGAGAGAGAGAGAACATGAGTGGTGGGGAGGGGCAGAGGAAGAGGGAGAAGTAGAATCCCAGTTGAGCACAGAGCCAGACTTGGGGCTTGATCCCAGGAGCCCAAGATGCTTAACTGAGCCACTCTGGTGTCCCAGTAGTATCAGATTTCTTTGCATCCTATTCCTTAGCGATCTTTCACCCAATGGTTTTAGCTTCCATGGATGATTCTTGGTTGAATCAATTTATTACTACAGTGGTTTTTAAATGGTGATTTTCTATTTTTATCCTTCTGTCCACATTTATTAGTTTGTATTCTTCTGTAAAGAAAATCTCTTCCTTCTTTCCCTACCCCATCTACATTTGTTTAGACTCACTATGGACTCATGAATTTTTTGTTATTAAATGTGTTTTAATCCATTCCTGTCATTATTGATTTTAGTACTCAAAATAAGAAGTTATTCAAGCTGGCCCCTTTGTCCTTGAGACATATCCACATTAGTGTTTGAACACTCTTTGCTGTGTTTCTTTATGGAAAAAAAAATCACCTTTTCTCCTATGCAAAAGGGTAGCATATTATAGTCTTTTGTGCCTTGCGTTTTTTCTTAACAAGATGTCTTGAAAATCACTCCACTTCAGTTTCTAAATCTCTTAACGATTATTTACGTGGATGTGGATGTGGATGTGTGCATGTACAATAGTGTCCCCAGACATCTATGTAGGAGTACAGAAATGTTGTCCCAGGTTCACCTTGTACTTTCCTTGGTTCCAGTCCTGGCTGGAATCAGTAATTTTCAAGGAGCCCAGGTGGTTGTCAATGGAGATACAGCAGTCCTGCCTTCTTCACGGTTTTGTTTTCCACAGTTCCATTTACCCCAATCAACTGTAGTCCAGAAACAGATGATCCCTCTGACAGATCACCAGAGGTGTCACAAAAAAGGGGAAGGGTGAATACAGTATAATAAAATATTTTGAGGGCAGCCCGGGTGGCTCAGTGGTTTAGCGCCGCCTTCAGCCCAGGGCGTGATCCTGGAGACCGGGATTGGGTCGCACGTCGGGCTCCCTGCATGGAGGCTGCTTCTCCCTCTGCCTGTGTCTCTGCCTCTCTCTCTCTCTTTCTCTGTGTCTCTCAAGAATAAATAAATGAAATCTAAAAAAAAATCTTAAAAAAAATTTTGAAAGAGAGAGACCACATTCATATAACTTTGTTATGTCTGTACATTGTTATAATTGTTCTATTTTATTATGGTTGTTCATCTTTTACTGGGCCTAATGCATAAACTAATCTTTATCATAGGTATGTATATGTAGGAAAAGACAGTATATGTATGGCTCTGTACTATCTGCAGTGCCAGGCATCCATTGGGGGTCTGGAACTTATCCCTGTGGGAAGTGGGGACTGCTATATTTAGAACCCTAGGTGCTTAGGTCTGTTCACTGCTACTGGTGATTTTTGCCTCTAAGCCCATTTGGTAGAAAGAACAAGGAAATATAGGGGTGCCTGTTTTGCTCAGTCGGTTAAGTGTCAGACTCTTGATTTTGGCTCAGGTCATGACCTCAGGGTCATGAGACTGAGCCCCACATCTGGCTCTGTGCTTAGCATGGAGTCTACTTGAGATTCTTTCTCTTCCTCTGCTCTCTCTTCCTGCTTGTGTGCGCTGTCTGAAAGAAAGAAAGAAAGAAAGAAAGAAAGAAAGAAAGAAAGAAAGAAAAGAAAGAAATACAGTTGACCCTTGAACAACACAGGAATTAGAGACACTGACATCCTACATAGTTGAAGATCGCCATATAACTTTAACTCCTCCAAACATAATAGCCTACTGTTGATCACAGCCTTACTGATGACATAAATAGTCAATTAACACTAATTCTGTATTCTTACAATAAAATAAGCTAGAGGAAAAAAATGTTATGAAAATCATATAGAAAATTCATTTATAGTGCCACACTGTATTTATTGAAAAAAAAAAATCTGCAGGGATGGCTGGGTGGTTTGGCGGTTGAGCATCTGCCTTTGGCTCACGGTGGGATCCTGGGGTCTGGGATCGAGTCCTACATTGGGCTTCTTGCAGGGAGCCTGCTTCTCCCTCTGCCTGTGTTTCTGCCTCTCTCTGTGTCTCTCATGAGTAAAAAAAAACTTTAAAAAAAGAAAAAAAACCCTGCATATAAGTGGACCTGTGCAGACCCTTGTTCAAGGATCAACCGTATTTTTCACAGAAATACATATATATATATACACATATATGAATGTATGTGTTCCTCTTCCTGTTTTCTTTTAGTGAGAATGTTGACTTCCAACATCAATATGTTTATTCATTTGCTAAGTCCTGCAATAAATACCAGTTTTGAAATTGCTACCTTAATACCACTATCATCAACAAACTTACCAAGAAATGGTCAAGATTTCTTTCCCGATCTTTTTGTCTTTTGACCATATCCCACTAAAGATACATAGAGTGTTCAAAAGTCACTTGGATTAAAATTTTTCCCCTCTCTCTGTGGCTATCTTATCAATATGATATATAGTTTCATTTGCTTTATTTATTTTCAATTTTAGTTTTTTTATGTTATTTTATCCTTTGAATATGTAAAACATAACGTGGTTAAGAATCAAACTATAAAAAGGAGATGTTCCATCCCCTTCACTCTTCCCTCTTCCTGTTTCCCTGCAGGTAAACAGTTTCATTAGTTACTGACTTACCTTCTTCCGTTTCTTTTTGCCCCCCCCCCCCAAAAAAGTATTTATTTGTATGTACTTTGCACATTTTTCTTTTTTTTTTTAAGAACATTTTTCTTATACAAGAGGCAGTGTGCTATGCATATACTTTTGTGCTTTGATGAGCTATCCTGAAAATAACTCCACTGGGGTTAATAAAAACCTTCCTTATTATTTTTTAGATTTGTGTTATTGTATATATGCAAGAGTTATCTGGGCAATCTCTTATATAGGACATTTGATTGTTTCCAATATTGGTATTGGAATATTTCCAATAATCATGCAATGAATATGAATATATTTTGTAACGGTAGAAGTGTATCTTTGGGGTGAATTTCTAGGAGAGCTGGGTGAAGGGATAAATACATATGTAATTTTGTTAGATACTGCAGAACCTCTCTTCGTAAGTGTTGTGCCATTTTGCTTCTTGTATCAGCAATATATGAGAATGCCTGCTTCCCTATAGCCTCCCCCACTTTTTTTTAAAGATTAATTGATTGATTGATTTCTTTATTTATTTGAGAGAAGGGGTTAGAGGAAGAGAGAGTCTCAAGCAGATTCTTCACTGAGTGTGGAGCTCAACACGGGGCTCAATCCCAAGATCCTGAGATCAGGACCTGAGCTGAAACCAAGGATTGGTTTTAACCAACTGTACCACCCAGGTGCACCTTGTCTATAGCCTCTTTAAGAGCATTGTCAAGCTTTTGAATTTTTGCCAATCTGATAGGAAGTTCTATTTCTTTTTGTTTTTGTTGTTATTTTAAAGTTTTACTTGAATTCCCGTTTGTTAACACAGTATAATACAGTTTCAGGTGTACAACAAAGTGATTCAACCCTTGGATACAACGCCTGGTACTCATTAAGGTGCCCTCCGTCATCCCCATCCCCCATTTTCCCATCTCCCCACCTTCCTCTGGTATTTATTAGTTTATTCTCTATGATTTAGAGTGTGTTTCTTGGTTTGGTTCTCTCACCCTCCCCCCTCTTTGCCAGTTTGTTTCTTAAAATCCACATGTGAATGCAATCGTATGGTATTTGTCTTTCTCTGACTTACTTCATTTAGCATAATTCCTTTTCGCTTCTTCCACCTCGTTGTAAATGGCTTCATTTCATCCCTTCTGATGACCGAGTGATATCTCAGTGTGTATATTTACCACATCTTCGCTGCCCATTCATCTGTCGATGGACATCTGGGCTGTGTTCGTAGTTTGGCTATTGTTGATAATGCTGCTACAAACATTGGGCTGCACGTCCCCCTTCGAATCTGTACTTTGGTATCCTCTGGGTAAATACCTAGTTGTGCAATTTCTGAAAGAGGGTAGCTCTATTTTTAACTTCTTGAGGAAACTCCATACTGTTTTCCACAGTGGCTGCACCTGTTTTCATTCCCACCAGCAGTGTAAGAGGGCTCTCCTCATCCCCACCAATACCTGTTGTTTCTTGTGGTGTTAATTTTAGCCATTCTGATAGGTGTCAGGTGATAACTCATTGTGGTTTTGGTTTGCATTTCCCTGATGATGGGTGATGCTGAGTGTCTTTCCGTATGTCTGGTGGCCATCTGGCTGTCTTCTTAGAGAAAATGTCCGTTCATGTCTTCTGCTCATTTTCAGTTGGATAATTTGTGTTTAGGATGCTGAGATTTATATCTGTTTTATATATTTTGGATACTATTTATTGGATTTGTCATTTACAAATATCTTCTCTCGTTTTTATGTTGCCTTTTAGCTTTGGTTGTTTCCTTCACTGTGCAGAACCTTTTCAACTTGATGAGGTCCCAATAGTTTATTTTTGCTTTTGTTTCCCTTGCCTCAGAGGCATATCTAGAAAGAAGATCCAATAGCCAAGTCAAAGACATTCTGCCTTTCTTTTCTTCTTTTTATGGTTTCAGGTCTCACATTTAGGTCTTTAATCCATTTTGAATTTGCTTTTCATATAAGATATAAGAAAGTGGTTCACTTTCATTCTTCTGCATGTGGCTGTCTGGTTTTCCCAACAGCGTTTGCTGAAGAGACTGTCTTTTTGCCATTGGATAGTTTTTCCTGCTTTGTTGAAGACTGAGCAGAGAGTTACAGGTTTGTATCTCATTTCAGTTTTTCATTCTGTTCTATTGATCTACGTGTCGTCCACTTGTGTCCGCACTATACTCTTTTGATCACTAGAGCTCTGTAACATAGCTAGAAGTCTGAAATTGTGATGCCTCAGATTTGGTTATATTTTTCAACACTGCTTTGGCTATTTCCAATCTTTTGTGGTTCTATACAAATTTTAGGATCATTTGTTCCAGCTCTGTGAAAAATGCTATTGCTATGTTGATAGGGATTACATTAAATGTGTAGATTGCTTTGAGTAGTATAGCCTTATTAACAATATTTGTGCTTCCAATCCATGAGCATGAAATGCCTTTCTATTTTGTTTGTGTCACCTTCAATTTCTTCCTCAGTGTTTTGCAATATTTACAGTACAGGGCATTCACCTCCTTGGTTAGACTTAATCCTATGTATCTTATTGTTTTTGGTGCTAGTATAAATGGGATTGAGTCCTCAATTTCTCTTTCTGCTGTCTCATTGTTGTATAGAAATGCAACAGATTTCTGCAAGTTCACTTTGTATCCTATGATCTTACAGAATTTATCAGTTTTAGCAGTTTTTTGATGGGGATTTTGGGGTTTTCTTTTTTTTTAAGATTTTATTTATTTATTCATGAGAGATACACAGAGAGAAAGAGGCAGAGACACAGGCAGATGGAGAAGCACAGGCAGAGGGAGAAGCAGGCTCCATGCAGGGAGCCGGATGTGGGATTCCATCCCAGATCCCTGGATCATGCCCCCAACCTAGGGCAGATGTTCACCTACTGAGCCACCCAGTCATCCCTTCTGTGTGGTTTTCATGTATATTTTACTTATTATGTGTTTAGTTGAGCATCTTTTCACATGCTTAAGGCTCTTTAGTAAATCTTTTTCTTTGTGAACTGTGTGTGTTCATATAAATACATAAAATATATTAATTTTCTAATGGTATTGGGGTCTGTATGATCTCTTGATTTTTAGTACTTTATAAATGAGAGGCATTAGTCCTTTCTTTCAGATATATATTGTAAATATTTCATTTGGGTTTTAACCATGCAAAAGTCTTTTTAAAAATATTTCTGGGGTAGGGCAGCCGGGGAGGCTCAGTGGTTTGGTGCTGCCCTCAGCCCAGGGTGTGATCCTGGAGACCCGGGTTCGAGTCCCATGTCAGGCTCCCTACATGGAGCCTGCTTCTCCCTCTGCCTATGTCTCTGCCTTTCTCTCTCTCTCTGTCTCTCATGAATAAAAAAAAAAAATTCTGAGGTAGAACTTATTAATCCATTTTTTGTTGAATCTGGACCTTGAGGCACTGAAAGCTCTCTACTATCCCCAGTTTATAAAATAATTCTACCTGTGTTTTCTTCTAGTACATGTTTCTTTTAGTAAAAATGGTTTCTTTTTTTTTTTTAAACACGTAGACCTGCAGTTCATTAGTTCATTGTGTATGGATTAAGGTATGAACCCAATCATATATTTTTTCTAAGTGACTATCTGATTGTCTCAATATATTTTTTAAGTTCATCTTTTTCTGAGTGATTTGAGACATATCCTTTATCAGATACTTAGTTCCCATGTGCACTGGTTTATTTCTGGATTTTCTGTTCTGTTCTACCAGTCTGTCTATTGATGTGATGGTGCCATACAGTTTAAATATAGAGGCTTAATTGTAGGCTTAATATCTGAAAGGTTAGTGCTTTTCTCATTTTCTCATTACTTTTTTTTTTTTTTTTAGAGGATTTTTCTAGGTAAAGTTGCTGTCTTTTTTCCATATGAACTTTAAAATGAATGTGTCTGGATTCAGATTATGTACACTTTAAAATATATTTTTTAAAGATTTTATTTATTTATTCATGAGAGACATAGAGAAAGAAGCAGAGACACAGGCAGAGGGAGAAGCAGGCTCCACACAGGGAGCCCAATGCAGGACTTGATTCTGGACCCAGGGATCATGCCCTGAGGCAAAGGCAGATGCTCAAGTGCTGAGCCACCCAGGTGTCCCTTTTTAAAATATTTTGTGTTAATGATAGTGGCCTAAATGGTTATGTAATGGTTAGTGACATAAATGATATAACCCAGAATTGATTGCTCTCTTTCCCACTGGGCAGTCTGTGTACTGCCTACTAGCTAGCTTCATTTAGATTGGTCAGATTTCTGTGCTCTTTCTCTTTCTCTCTTTTGGCCAAATGAACCACAATATCTTTTTTTTTTCTTCCTGTTTTTATTTAAATTCCTGTTAATAGGGACACCTGGGTGGCTCAGCGGTTGAGCGTTGGCCTTTGGCTCAGGGCATGATCCTAGAGTCCCGGAATCAAGGACCACATCAGGCTTCCTGCATGGAGCCTGCTTCTCCCTCTGCCTACATCTCTGCCTCTCTCTTTATGTCTCTCATGAAAAAGAAAATTAAAAAAATAAACTCATTCATTCATTCATTCATTCATTCATTCCTGTCAGTTAATCTAGTGTCATATACATTTCAGGTGTACAGTATAGTGATTCAGCACTTCCAGACAACACCCTGTGTTCATCACAGCAAGTGCACTCCTTCATCCCCATCACCTGTTTAACCCATCCCCCACCTACCTCCCCTCTGGTGACCATCAGTTTGTTCTCTATAGTTAAGAGTCTGTTTCCTGATTTGTCTCTCTTCTCTCTCTTTTTTTCCCTTTGCTTGTTTGTTTTGTTTCTTAAATTCCACATGAGTGAAATCATATGGTATTTATCTTTCTCTGATTGATTTACTTCACTTAGAATAATAGTCTCTAGCTCCATCCCCATCATTGCAAATGTACTTATACAGTACTCATGTCCTTGTCAATCCCTTGTTAAGTATTTTCAGTATACCCTCTGCAAGGGGTGTGTGTGACCTGCTATTTGTAGAATGCCAGAAGGAGGCAGAAGTAGTGGTAGCCTGTTCCCTTGCCTGGCCAGGACCCAGTAATTAATCCTCTCAATTCCTTGTCTGGACTCCTGTTACAGTAATAGATGCAAAGCGCAGTAATAGATGTTATAAGAGCAAGAGATGAGGGCTAAGGACAGGTGGCGTTTATACTCACAGTACTATGTGTTTGTGCAGCGTTTTAGTTTTCAGTGTGCTTTCACATACATTATCTTATTCACCCAGGAGATGACTGTGGCCAAGTAGGAAGCGCCCTCATCACCAATTAGAAGACCTGAATTTAGGTCCTGATTCTGCATCTCACTATCATATAAACTTATTCAAGTTACTTTACTTTTTTTTCTTTTTTTAAAGATTTGTTTATTTATTTGAGAGAGGGAGCGAGAGAAAAGAGGGAGAATCAGCAGTGGGAGGAGGGGCAGAGGGAGAAGAAATGTCCAGCAGACTCCCTGCTGAATGTGGAGCCCAGCACAGGGCTTGATCCCACGACCTTGAGATCATGACCTGAGCCAAAATCAAGAGTCAGATGCTTAACTGATGAGCCACCCAGGCCCTCAAGTTACTTTATTTCTAACCTCTAATTTCCACATATGTAAAAATGAGGATAGAAAATCCTATTTCATTAGGTTGTTATAATTGTTAAATTGAATTAATTCTCAACAAACATGTATTGATCAGTAACCATGTATCAGCCATTATCAAAAAGATTGGGGCTCTGGAGCAGAATAAGACACTATCTGCTCCCGAGAGGCCTTTGGTTTCATGGAACGATGCCCAGGACTTTGACTCCTCGTATCAGGTACCTGGAGAGCAGAAGGAAAGTTCTGATACGCGCAAAACCCTTCTGTGGAAGAACTCAGAGAAGATATCTGTGTACCTAGGGATCAAAACCATAAATGTGGGACACCACCAGGTTTGACTGGGACTATCCTAATATCTAAACTCTGGGTTGCTGAAACAAATTACGTCTGTATTTGGGTCTCTCTTTTTTGATCCCTGGATTCCCACGTGACAATAGGGCCCTATTCACCCTGTTGCTCTACCCTCCTCTAATTTCCGTTACCCCCGTATGTGTGCCCTATTTAGAAGTTCCAGCATGAGCTAAGCACCAAGTGGATACTGAATACTGTGAGCACAGGGGCCCATGTGCTTCTTGGGAAGATCCTCCAAAACCACATGTTGGACCTCCGCATCTGCAATCTAAGCTCTTCTGGCGGGCGCTGGCCATGCTGCAGGTAGGCCATGATGGGTCGGGGCTGTGTGGGGCTGTGTTGGGCCTGGTCTCATGCCTAGACTGCCACAGAGATAAGGGGACACGTGGGGCTAAGGGCTGACTTTTCTCCTGCACCTCCACTTCCTCCTATCAGAGTCATCCTCCACTCTAGGGAGTGTATGTGCATGCATGGGTAAATGTCTGAGATTATAACTATCAGACAAGATTATTTCAGTTACAAGTATGTGACAGAAGTCTAATCCATAGTGGTTTAAGCTAAACAAGGCAAATGACCGGCCCATGTAACTGAAGTCTCAGGGGAGCTGGATCCAGATACTCAAAGCAATGTGCTCCAGAATGTCAGCCCTTTACTTTCCTCTGTGTCCCTCTCATTCTCAGGCAGGTTTTCTCCAGTAGGTGGCATAACTGGCCGCCAGCAGTGCCAGCCTAGCATCCCACCAAGGTAGCAACCCAAGTGGAAGGAGAGTTTATCTGTCCCTGTGATTCCCACGAATGCCTGGCAGGAAGGGCTCTTGCTGGCTTGTCTTGGGTCACATGCCATTCCTGAGCCAGTCACTATTCTCCAGGGGAAAGCAGCTCTCTACCCAGGCCTGGCTCATGTGCTCTCGCCATGGGATGGCACTGGAGGAATAGGGTGGGAAGGGAGCCTCAGACAAACAGCATGGCCTCAGAACGGCAGAGCCATAGTTCCCCAGAGGAAGATCAAGGTGCTGGTACTAGGAGGATGAGGAATGGCTGCTGAGCAGAGAGCACAACAGATGGTCATGAAAGGATTTTTTTTTTTTTTTTAAGTATAAGTATGTCCGGTGCAAGAGTTGAGGCATACTAATCCTATATTTTTCATTATTCATTTGAAATTCCTATTTTGCTGTATTTTTATTTGCTAAGTCTCAGAACTCTACATAAAGGGAATCAGTCAATCAATGAGCATTTAGTGAACACCCGCCGCATCCCTAAAACAACCTTCTCAAATGAGTAGAACCAACCAACCAGGAAAAGAAAAGTGCTTTATGCTTTTTTAGTTCCTGGGGTTCGTATGTTTAGGGGAAATCAGAGATATATCCAGAGTATGATCCAGTCTTTGCCATTCCAGAGTGGCTCATCTAGTGGAGGAGAGACAAAACCTACATTGAAAAAAGAACAATGAAGTGTCTAACTGTATGATCCTTGCCGAAGTCCAGTAGAATTTCAAGGAACGTCCAGTTCAAATGTACTAGAGCAAAACAGAAGCCACCAGGGCTGCCCTCTGTTTCTTTTTAATTCCCCCTCTTTCTCTCTCTCTCTCTTTTTAAAGATTTTGTTATTTATTTGAGAGAGAGAGAGAGAGAGAGAGAGCATGAGCTGGCAGAAGAGGCAGAGGCAGATGGAGAGGGAGAGGCAGACTCCCCACTGAGTGGTGAGCCTGATGCAGGACTGGATCCCAGGACATGAGCTGGATGCAGATGCCCAACCAACTGAGCCACCTAGGCAGCCCTCACCTGTTTCTTTTTTAATGCAGCACTTAGAAAATCTTAAATTACATATGTGGCTCACATTATATTTCTGTTGGGCAGTGCTGAGCTAGCAGAGGGAAAGGGTGGTGACAAAACAGGATCAGCTTTGGCAGGTGAGCAGTCTTGGCAGAGGTGTAAAAGATGGATGGGGTTAAGGAAGAAACCAGGAGGGGCTGCTGGCGATTTGGCTGAAAGTATGACCAATTTGCTCTTAATCCTCCAGTTTGGGACGCTTGGGTGGCTCAGTGGTTGAGCATCTGCCTTTGGCTCAGGGCGTGATCCCAGGGTCCCAGGATCGAGTCCCACATCAGGCTTCCTGCACGGAGCCTGCTTCTCCCTCTGCCTATGTCTCTGCTTTTCTCTCTGTATCTCTCCTGAATAAATACATAAAATCTTTAAAAAGTCCTTCAGTTTAACCTAGCCAATCAAAGCCCACCACTAACCCTTTTTCTTCACACCTGGGGACTGTGAGTTTGGGATCACCTATAGGGACCAATTCTCTACAGCCTCCATGGCCAGTCTTCAGGATCCCATGCACCTGTCCCATCTCCCACTTCTTTCTCCTCCTCGACTCCATTCTCCACTCCCCCTGGCTTCCTAGCCCAGCACTGACCTTCCCACTTCTTCCACAGCGGTTCTCTGGACAGCCCAAGGCTCGGTGCATCGAGACCCTCCTCCAGGTGATCCACTTCCCCCAGCCACTGTCGGATGATATTCGGGCTTCTCCGATCTCCGTCCACATCCAGACCGCACACGAGAAGGAACAGGTATCCTGCCGGCAGCTTGTCATTCAGCAAACATTTAGCGAGTCCTTTGTATGTAGGAGAAATTCTGCTTGGTACTGGGTTTACAAGGCTCAGTGACATTCTGCCAAGAAGCTCCCTGTTCCTGAGGGAGACGTGATTGTGACAGGAGGCACAGACGTGCGAATGGCGTCAGAGGGGTGCAGAAATGGGGCCTTCAGTTCTGCTTAGGAGGGGAGTCAGGAAAGGGGGAAGGGGGCCTTCGAACTGGGTCTTAAAGATGAATAGGAGTTTTCGGGTCCGGGTGAAGGCTTCTCTCTGTTCTTAACCCACCTCACTACAATTTCTGGTGTTGGTAACTCTCTTCTATCCTAGCGTCCAACCTAGTGGCTTCTGACTCCCTCCCACACGCTACACTCTGGGTCTTCCAGGGTTCCTTCCCCATGGCCTCACTCTCTCGGGCTTCAGGTGTCCCGACCTCTTCCCCACAGGTGATCCCCATAGCCCTGCTGAGCCTCCTGTTCCGGTGTTCCATCCTTGAGGCGCAGGCGCACCTGGCTGCAGCTCCGTCAGTCTGTGAGGCTGTCAGGAGCGCCCTCACCGGGCCAGGGCGCAAGCGCAGCACGGACCCCTTGGAAGCACTAGAGCCTGCCCTGCTGTGAACTGGTGTGAACTGGTGTTTCTGGGCGGTGAAGCCCTCGGAGGCCCATTGGACTAGCAGCACGTGTGGTGGGAGGAGAGGCCCAGTCCCCGTGCCACCCGCAGCCCAGGATGGGGAGAAAGAGCCTCTCTATCTTGGGGAAGTTCTTAGCGGTCTCCACTGTTACTGGCATGTTCTGACTTCAGAAATAAAGTGAAATGCCTTGTTTTGGAAAGTTAACCTTCCTCACTCAGTAGATCAGAATCAATAAATTAGAGGTGGGAGAAGATGAGTGGCATGGTTGGTCCCAACAACCGGTTTGTTTCTTTACTCCTCCCTCTGTCCCCACCAAGCCCATTTCACTGGCCACTGATCCAGACCTTATTCCAACCTCTCTGTATCCTCATCTCCAATACCTAGGTTCATGTGTGTGCGCACCTGCACAGAATCACACAAAGAAGGAGAGCGGGGAACATAGATAATTCCAGAGGAAGAGGGAAAAACTTGTGTCCCCAACATAGGACACCCAGAAAAAGAATCCCAATTAGGCAGGACAGGTTCCTTATCACTAGAATGAAAACTACATCCACAGGTTAGACCCTGCCCAAGTGTGTAAGGGGAACATAAGGAACTCTGGGGTGCTGAAGAGCCTTTGGTGGTGAGACATGACAAACACTCAGAAGCCCCTGTCTGGGGGTGCCTGGGTGGCTGAGTCAGTTTTATGTGTCCTGTCTGGGGGTGCCTGGGTGGCTGAGTCAGTTTTAAGTGTCTGCCTTCAGCTCAGGTCATGATCCTGGGGTCCTGGATCGAGCCCTGGGTCAGGCTCCCTGCTCAGTGAGGAGTCGGCTTCTCCCTCTTCCTCTGCTCTCCCCCACTCCTGCTCATGCTCTCTCTCTCCTCTCTCTTGAAGAAATAAATAAAATCTAAAAGAAATAAAGCCGTATTCTGTCCATTTTAGACATCAGCTGTCACCTGTTTTGATATATCAAAGGCAAACCTTGCTCATCCCAGACCCATGCCAGCTGTTTGGTGCCTAGGATATACGATTCTGAGAATAGAGAGTTGGCTCCCCCTTGTGCCCGAGAAGTACACACATGTAAAACCTCTGAAGCTCTCTGGAAACTTGAGGCACTAGAGTGGCCTCCAAGAAGCCAAACAGATTTTAGTTTTATAAGCATAGAGTAGCCAACTTTTTTTTTTTTTAATTTTCTTCATTAGTTAGAGACACAGAGAGAGAGGCAGAAGCGGACTCCATGCAGGGAGTCTGATGTGGGATTTGATCCCAGGACTCCAGGATCTTGTCGTAGGCGGAAGGCAGCGGCTAAATCACTGAGCCACCCAGGGATCCCGAGTAACCCACTTCTCAAAGGCAGCTGTAAGTGCTCTCTAAATGTCTGTGTGCCTCCAGCCTCTATCTGAGCTCTCTTTTCCTGCTGTACATTTACATTGGACCTTAGATCCTTAAGCAGTGCCACTTTCCTCAGCCACTACTCCCCTGACTTCTCAGTGTCATCCCTTTGTTTTTCATCCTCCAAAACGCCTCTTCCTAACTCTATGGCTCAAAATGTGTACAGTGAAGAAAGGGTCTTCCTGCAAAAGCTCTCTGCTTCTTTTTACCCTGAACTCTCCTGCTTGTGTTTTCTTTGGGTAAATTCCTCTCTCTTCTTGGCATCACAGCTGGGTCAGGGTAGAAGAGATACCCAGCTTTCTAGTACTGGAGAGGGAAAAGTACCCCCTTGATCCTGTCAATGATGCCAGCATGTGCAGTAGCCCCACTTCCACATGTGGAATGGATATGATTCAGGGTCATATTTCCCCAAGGATGGATGCAGGAGGACTGTAGAAGTCCAGAGGTTGTTTTGGTTTGGTTAGGTTTGGTTTGGTTTTTTGCCATGTACTTGAATGGTGCAATGCTATCAAGTTGATTCAACTGCTGGACAGTTGTGTAAGATGTTCAGGTGTAACGAACTAGGTGGAGTAGGTGCTGGAGACAGTCAAGCATATGGAGGAGATAAGATGGCTATGGTCTGATGCCCACCCCCAGGAATTCATGAGAACATAGGAACAATTCCAACACAAGACAGAGAGAGTTGAAGTGGATTCGAACAGCAAGCTAGGTACGGAGAGCTGCCAGAATTATTTGGGGGGATATTATAAGGTAGGCCAAGAGTCAAGGAAAATTTTGGAAGAAAGGAGGTTGAGGTAGGGTGATGGAACATCCAAAGAAAACTTGGAAATGTTCGGACACTGTTGTGGTTCCAATATCAGAGAGTCAGGTCATTGTCAATAGAATCTGACCTCTAGGCAGAGCTAAAGAGATTCAAAGATTTTTTAGAATTATGCAGAGACAAATGGTAGGATGACAACATTTACCATTATTTTGGAGAAAGTAAACTTCTGAGATAAGAAAGGTGTAATCTGTTATCAACAACACAAGGCAGTAATTCTGCTGAAATGATGGAAGGATTTGTCCCAGAAGACTGGGATTGTCCCAGAAGATTGGATTGTGGAAGACGAAGTCAACAATTTCCTGCTATACTCAATTGCTTGAAGACAAGTAAGAGGTAAGGGTGGAAGATATTTGGATATTGCATATATTTCAAACTTACTATATTAAAAACTGGAGCCCACGATCTCTCCTCCAAATAACTGTTCTTTTCGTAACGTAGTTGGTCTTGAATAGTAGATAGGCTGGGGCCAGGCACGTGGGACAGTAAGGCCGGTGATTACGGGGCCCCAATGTGGCTCCAGGGATGGAACACAGCAAATGTCTAATATCTGATCCCAATTCAGCTATAATTTGGACAGGTGGGTCAATCTCAGGCACTGAATCTAGGCAGTGTAAAATATTTCTTTCCTGGAAGAGAGAAGATTGGGGCTTACCTGTAAACTAGTGACTACATTGCTCCGTCATGGGAGAAAGAGACAGGCAGGGGAGCCAGGAGCATCTTGTAAGGCCAGAAAGTAAAAAGCATCCATAAAAACAAAAGGATTGGGTCATATTGAAAGGAAAAAGGAGCCAACCCGAGAGAGCTCCCAAAGGCCAAAGTTGGAACAATTTGAGCAACAAAAGAAATAATGTTGTATTGGACTAAAACACAAAGTACAAAATAAGTATGCATGAGTTTGTACTGCTATAACAAAAGAATTGAACAAATAAGAGGAGACAAATTTTCTCTATACAAGAATTCCAAATAACATTGTGTAGATAGGGCAGCCCAGGTGGCTCAGCGGTTTAGCGCCGCCTTCAGCTCCGGGAGTGGTCCTGGAGACCCAGGATCGAGTCCCACATGGGGCTTCTAGCATGGAGCCTGCTTCTCCCTCTGCCTGTGTCTCTGCCCCTCTCTCTCTGTCTCTCTCTCTCTCTGTTTCTCATGAATAAATAAAGAAAATCTTTAAAAAACAACAACAACATTGTGTAGATATACCCCACTCCACCTCTCACTCCTTCCAGCCACAATGTAGGCTCCACTTAGGGGCTTGCTGCCAAAGCACTTAGAATAGAAAGAGAAAAAAGAGAGCTCCATGCAGGAGAAACTTGGCCAGCACAACCTTAGCCAGGTCATGAAGATTAGCAACACCCAGCTGATCTCATGTACTGCCTGATGTGATGTAATGAGAGGGGCATGTCGCCTCTGTGGTTTTTTTCCCCCAAAACACAGAACCTCAGTCTAAGCATACAGAAAACAGAAACCTAAATTTAAGAACCTGCCAGTACTCCTCAAAACTGTCACGGTCAGAGAAAACAAGGAAAGACTGAGAAACTGTCATAGACCAAGGGGATTAAGGAGGCATGACAACTAAATCCAACATGGACCCTCGATTGGATCCTAGGCAAAAAAAAGGATGTAAGTGGGAAAATTGGTGAAATCTGAATGAAGTTTGGCATTTAGTTAAAAGTAAATGTACCAATGTTATCACATAGATTTAACAAATGTACCAACGTTCTACAGCAACGTTAGGTGAAGCTGAGTGAAGGGCATACATGGACTCACCGCTATCTTTGCAACTTTTCTGTGAATCTAAAATGATTCCAAAACAGAGTTTATTAAGAAAATAAAATTCCTGAGTACAATAATGTCTATGCGGGAAGGGGAAAATATAATTAAAATATTCCGAGGGGGACACCTGGGTGACTCAGTGGTTGAGCATCTGCCTTGGGCTCAGGTCATGATCCTTGGGTTCTGGGATCGAGTCCTGCATCAGGCTCCCTGTTGGGAGCCTGCTTCTCCCTCTATGTCTCTGCCTCTCTTTCTCTGGGTCTCTCATGAATTATAAATCTTAAAAACAAAAAAAGATTTTGAGGGACTTGATTTATCATCCATAAAGAGGAGGTTTTAAGAATTTGGTATGTTAAGAAAAAATGTATATATATACATTGCATTTCAAAGGATACCCACTAAAAATGGGGTTGCAAATTATCTGTAAAGGGCTAGATAGTAAATATTTTAGTCATTGCAGACCCCCTGTGGTGTTTGCTCTAACTACCTACTGTCATAGCATCAAAGTAGACATAGACAATGTGCAAAATGAGTGTGGCTGTGCTGGAATACATTGTTATTTACCAAAAAACAGGCATCAGGTTAGGTTTGACCCACAGGCCATAATTTGTCAATCCTTGCACTAAAAGAACAAGACCAGAGTTTATCTTCCAATGAATAAAGGGAAAAAATTGAGTAATTCATTAAAAATACCTAGTTATCTAACAAAAAGGCAAGAAATGAGAAAAAAAAAACGAAATATAAAACAGGGTGAAACAGAAAGTGCCAAGTAAAAGGGTAATTTTGAATCTCATGCTTTAGTGATGACATTAAATATAATGGAACATGTAATGGAACTGCAAATGGAATACATGATGTTCAGGGTGGGAGAGTCTGTGTTGTATGAATGGAGGTCTCAGTTGTTGGGTTTCCTATGAACAATTTCCACGAGGATCCATACTCTAATAAAGACAGTTGGGAAGGAGGTGGGTAACTGGGTGATGGGCCTGTGATGTAATGAGTGCTCGGTGTTGTATGCAACTGATGAATCACTAAACTCCACCCTGAAATGAATAATACACTATATATTAACTAACTTGAATTTAAATTAAAAAAAATTTTTTTTTAATTTTAAAAAAATAAAAACTTAAAAAAAATTAAAAAACGAAGACAGAAGAAAGTAGGAAGAACAAAGCAGTTTGTTAAGGAAGTAAACCCTCAAGGTGGGAGAGTGGGCCGGCTCAGTGGTGGCAACTGCCCCGAGGTTACAGGAGTCTTTTCTTTTTATGTGTGTGTGTGTATGGGGTGGTCTCTAATGGAGGCTTCCAATCCTTTGTGGGACTCCTTCCACAGGTTGGGAGAGGTTAGTTTCTGACTTTACAAAGTTTGTCCCAGAACCGTCAGGGCAACCTTCCCTCTTGGGATTGGGGGTAGGGCTAAAACACAACGTGAATGCATTATAATGAGTCTGGGGGTTACCCTGGAGCAGAGGTGGGAGAGGAGAGTGGCCCGTCCTGCATCTGGGGCTCTTGGTCTATTAGCCAAGGGGTCCTGGAAGCCACAACTTCAAGATGCTGTGCCCCCTTCAGGCTTCTAATGTGTAACCATTTATCACCATCCTTGCCTCCAGCTTCTGTCTACCTAACTGCCTACTCTATCAGTGCTCCAATAAAATCTGTTTGTTTTAGATGTGTCTCTTGCACATTGCATATATTTAGATTTTGTTTATCCAACATTAAAACAAAAAGATATAGAAAAGTTGTAAGTAAAAGAAAGGGAAAAGATACACTATGCAAGTATCAGTCAAGAGAATATTGCTATAGCAATATTAGTATCAGACAAAAGAAGTAAAGGCTAAAAGTATTGTTAAAGAGGGTCTTCATAGTGATACAAGATTTAATTCACCAGGAATAAATAATGTTTTTAAATAACACTTAAAAATACATAAAGCAAAACTCCTCCGTGTTCAAAGGGGAAATACACCCACGATCATTATGAAAGATTTTACATACTTGTCTTAGTAACTAGTGGGAAAAAAGCAGACAAAAGTTAAGGAATAATATAGACTTGAAAACACTGAGATGAACAGAATTGACCAAATGGTCATAGAGACGCTCCCCCCACCCCCGCCACCAAAGGAAAACTCTGGAGAAACTTCTTTTAAAGATTTGTTTATTTGAGAGAGAGAGAGTGCAAGGGGAGGGCAGAGGGAGAGAGAGAGAGAGAGAGAATCCCAAGTAGACTCCCTGCTGAGGGTGGAGCACGATGTGGCCCTCCATCCCAGGACCCTGAGATCTTGACCTGAGCAGAAATCAAGATTCCAGTGCTTAACCGACTGAGGTGTCCTTGAAGAGACTATTTTTAACACCTGCCGAATACATTGTATTTTTAAGCAAATAATTTTTTTAACTGACCATGAAGTGGGAATAAAGTCTTAGAATATTTCAAGGGAGTGAAATTAAAGTCTACATTCTGGCCACAGTGCAACTTTGTTAGATAACTAGAAAATCCCCCTGTGCTTAGAAACTTAAAATGAACTACCAAATAACCCATGGATTAAAGGAGAAATCATCACGGAAATTAGAAAACAGTTGAAAGAGAATGATAAAATTTTTACATATCATAACTTGTGGAATGAAGCTAAAGTAGTACTTAGGAGAAAATTTATACTCTCAAATGCATATGTTAGGGAAAAGGGATTAAAAGTGAATGATCTAGGCATTTATCTCAAGAAATTAGGGGAACGAAACAGCAAGATAAATCCAAAGGAAGTAGAACTGTCCCAATAAAACTGGGGCAAAAACGAAAGTAGAAGTAAGGCAATAATAAAGACAAAGAGAGAAATTCTTGAAGTAGAAAGCAAACATACAGAAAATTGGTCCTTTGAAAGAATTAAGACTGACATATCTTTAGCAAGAAGACACAAATAACCAATATCATAAAACCAAGGAGACAGAACTGTGCTTGAATAACTTTATGTCAATACATTTGAAAGTGTAGATTAAATAGAAAGCTTACTAGAGGGACGCCTGGGTGGATCAGTGAGTGGTTGAGCTTCTGCCTTGTGCTCAGGTCCTGATCCTGGGATCTGGGATGGAGTTCTGCATCAGGCTTCTTGCAGGGAGCCTGCTTCTCCCTCTGCCTATGTCGCTCTGCCTCTCTCTCTCTCTGTGTGTCTTTATAAATAAACAAATCTTAAAAAAAAGAAAAATCACTAAAAAATATAACACACCAAAGATGATTCAAAAAATTTACACATTCTCAATAGCATTGTAACCTGCAAGGAAATGAAATCTTTAGTCAAAAATCTTCACTCAAAGGGCAGCCCCGGTGGCGCAGCGGTTTGGCGCCGCCTGCAGCCCGGGATGTGATCCTGGAGACCGGGATCGAGTCCCACGTCGGGCTCCCTGCGTGGAGCCTGCTTCTCCCTCTGCCTGTGTCTCTGCCTCTCTCTTGCTCTCTCTGAATGAATAAATAAATAAATCTTAAAAAAAAAAAAACAACTTCACTCAAAGAAACCTCCAGGCCTGTATGGCTTTGCCGACAAATTATAGCAAATGTTGAAGGATCAAGTAGTTCCAGTCTGATGCAAACTTTTTCAGGGCATTACAGAAAAAGACAAAACAACATTCCCCAACTCAGGAGTCTAGCACAACCCTCATACCAAAAGCCTGACAAAGACAGAACAAGAGAGAAAAATTATAGGATGGCCTCACTCATGAAAATAGGTAACAAAAATCCTAAACAAAATATTAGCAGCTAGAATACAGTATTATGTTTAAAAACAAAATGCCCAATTAACTCATGAAAGTGTGTTCACAAGTTAGTAATTATTAGTAACCAGAGAAATTTAAGTGAAGCAATGGAATACCGTTACCACATATACCCGATTGGCTAAAATGAAACAGCCTGACAATACCACACGTTGGTGTGAAAAAGAGGCAGGAAGAAATGCCATTCACCGATCCCGGGTCTCCAAGGATCACGCCCTGGGCTGTAGGCGGCGCTAAACCGCTGAGCCACAGGGGCTGCCCTAGAGCAGGGATTCTTAATGTGCCGTCCTTGGTCCAACAGCAGCATCAGCAGCACCTGGAAACTCCTTAGAAATGCCAAATTCCTAAGATCCACTCCAAACTTACTCAATCAGCAATACTAGGGGGAGAGCCCAGCAGTCTGTGTTTTAACAAACCCTCCTGGTGATTTTGGTGTATATTAAAGCTTGAGAACCGCTACCGGAAAGAACTAGGAATATATATCCAGCAAGATACATGGGCAAGGATGTTTTTAACAGCACTGTCTATAATAGCCAGACATGGAAAACAAGCCAAATGTCCGTCAATATCGTAATTGGAAAATAAGTTATGCAGTAGTTATGCAGTGTAATGAAATAATAAAATGAATCCTAGGTGTACCAAAGAGCATAGATGGCTCAAACATAATGGTGAGTAAATATTCAAGACACTAAGAATATATATTTTTATATACGCATAGAAAAAAGTGGGGTGCCTGGGTGGCTTCAGTGTCTACCTTTGGCTCAGGTCATGATCCTGGGGTTCTGGGATAGAGCCCTGCATTGGGCTCCCTGCTTAGTGAGGAGCCTGCTTTTCCCTCTCCCTCTGCCACTCCCCCCTCCACCGCTTTTGATCTCTCTCTTTCTCTCTTTCTCAAATAAATAAATTAATAAATAAAATCTTTGGGGAGCCCGGGTGGCTCAGCGGTTTAGCGCCGCCTTCGGTCCAGGGCGTGGTCCTGGAGACCCGGAATCGAGTCCCGCGTCGAGCTTCCTGCATGGAGCCTGCTTCTCCGTCTGCCTGTGTCTCTGCCTCTCTCTCTCTCTCTCTCTCTCTGTGTGTCTCTATGAATAAATGAATAAAATCTTTAAAAAAATAAAATCTTTTTTAAAAAGTCCTTGTCAAACCGTGCAAATGTATTCTAAGAACCAAAACTGTACCTCCGGCCCTAACCTTAGCTCTCCAGGTGGCATATAGTAGTATTGCCACATAATGTGTGCTCAGCCTGACAAGTATGGCTCTTTATAATTATCTTTATAGTGACTGCAAAGTATTTCATAATTTGGACATACCATATGTTATTTAGCCATTTCCTTGTTGATGGGCTTTCTGAGAATATTACTTTGGCTGCACCAATAGACTGAAAATTGTATAAAGTGAGAACCATAATTGCCTTTTTCAAAAACAGTGCCTGCTATTCAACAGTTATTTAATTGAATTGATTTTCCAGATTAACATTGGCATAAGAAAAAATACCCGGGCCAGTTTTATTTATCTTTATTATAGCATAGGCCGATTCCTTGTAAATTTTGTTTACAGTGAATTAGCATAGAAAATCCAGGTAGCTCTGGGTGTAATGATATAATAAATGTTCTAGAAAATGAGACCCTGGATTCTGGAGTAGAGTGATCCTCTGAGATTATTTAATTTCCCTACGTGACATCTCTTCTCTGTTTCAGTGCTATAGCAACTAAGAAATGGGTTAAGCCTTGGAGTAGGAAATTATATGTATCACATTTTTCTGAGAGTGTTTACTTAAGATATCCAAGCTTTCTTAAATGTATTTGACTCTGTATTCTAATTTGTGATTTGGGAACATATGACACCATACCTGAACCTCTAAGGAATGACTGGTTCCAGAGAAGATGCTTTAGTGCAAGAGAGGTGACTTGGAGCCTTTGAAATTTGACTCCACATTCTCTACTTTATGACAAGTTGTCCAGCCAAATCCTAGTAGAATTGTAAAGGAGGCTTCCTTGAGCATTGATTGTCAGGACAGAACCCGTGAGCAGGTGCAGAAAAGGGCAGCAGATGGGTATGGCTCAGAGGAGAGAGGCCAGCAGCTCGGACATTGGCTGGGCCCTGTCAGGTTTACCTTGAAATTTCCATTGTGACGTCATATGGGGTCACACACAGCCTTGAGGGAGAGGAGCTGAGAGGAGCATTGGGTTGAGAGGAGCATTGGGTTGAATAATGGCACTGATTTGGGGGCTGGCCATGCCGCCTCCACCGTATGTCAGCCTTCTACTATTATTTGGTTTCCTTGCATGGGGACTTTGGATACTCTTTTCTGGGAAACAGAGCAGGAAGCAGGTGGCAACCAAGACAGACTCCAAGGTATGTAATGCAACCCTCCCTTGAAATTCACTGCTCCCTGTCTCTGCCCCCGAAGCCATGGCAACTCCCACATCTTGGGCCATGAGAGGAACTGGCTGGGGAAAGAGGGGAGTTGAGATCGTTCCTATGCATGTCTTTTCGATAAGTACAAGTCATGCTCGATCCTGTTCCTTTCAGTTTGTTTCAACAAACCTCGAGCACCTATTATATGTGGTAGCATACTAGACATTGAAGAAAAATAAAACACCATCTCCCACCTTTTAGGAGCTCGAGGTGAACTGGGGGAGATGATCAAATGGGTCTGTATATATAATCCAAGGAAAGAGAACGTGATGAGTTAACAGAAGTATAAATATTGCTGCAGACGTTGGAGGTGGAGTGTTTTGAAGCAGGGAGATCTATAAAATGCCTCTGGAAAGCTCGGGTTTGAATTATGCTTCAGAGGAAGGGTAGGGCTTTGAAGGTGGATAGTGTGGATGGAAGAGAGTAGTGAAGACTTTCCTGTTGTAGGGAATGGATTGAGAAAAAGCATGGGAAGTTGAAGAGTGTTGGATGTGTTTGTAGAGAGGACACCTATGAGGATGGAGCGTAGAATAGGGAGCCCAATGAGAGAAAATTTTAGAAAATTGGTAGAGATGACATTGTAGAGGGCTTTGAATGCCAGGCTGAATGCTTCTGATAAATATTATTCCCATATGCAATTGAAAGATGACAGAGGGGTGAGAATGGGGAAAATTAACAAGGCAGGAAACCACAAATGTTGGAGAGGATGTGGAGAGAGGGGAACCCTCCTGCACTGTTGGTGGGAATGTGAACTGCTACAGCCACTCCGGAAAACTGTGTGGAGGTTCCTCAAAGAGTTAAAAATAGATCTGCCCTACGACCCAGCAATTGCACTGCTGGGGATTTTCCCCAAAGATACAGATGCAATGAAACGCCGGGACACCTGCACCCCGATGTTTCTAGCAGCAATGTCCACAATAGCCAAACTGTGGAAGGAGCCTCGGTGTCCATCGAAAGATGAATGGATAAAGATGTGGTTTATGTATACAATGGAATATTCCTCAGCCATTAGGAACGACAAACACCCACGATTTGCTTCGACGTGGATGGAACTGGAGAGTATTATGCTGAGTGAAATGAGTCAATCGGAGAAGGACAAACATTATATGGTCTCATTCATTTGGGGACTATAAAAAATAGTGAAAGGGAATAAAGGGGAAAGGAGAAAAAACGAGTGGGAAATATCAGAAAGGGAGACAGAACATGAGAGACTCCTAACTCTTGGAAACGAACTAGGGGTGGTGGAAGGGGAGGTGGGCGGGGGGTGGGGGTGACGGGCACTGAGGGGGGCACTTGATGGGATGAGCACTGGGTGTTATTCTATATGTTGGCAAATTGAACACCAATAAAAAATAAATTTATATAAAAAAAAGGAAAATGGCAGAGGGTGCCTGGGTGGCTCAGTTGGTTAACCCTGTGATTCTTTTATTTTTATTGAAGGTTTTATTTATTTATTCATGAGAGACAGACAGACAGACAGACAGAATAGGCAGAGACACAGGCAGAGGGAGAAGCAGGTCCATGCAGGGAGTCCAATGTGGGACTTGATCCCAGCACTCCATCCCTGCACTGGATCCCCGGACTCTAGGATCACGCCCTGGGCTGAAGGCGGCACTAGACCCCTGAGCACCCCCGGGGCTGCCGGAGAGTCTGCCTTTCTAACAAGTTCCCAGGTTCTGTTACTGCTGTTAGGCTACAGACCACTTTCTTTCTTCAGAACAGAAAATTTTATTTTATTACTTAAAAATTTTAATTCCAGTATAGTTAACATACAGTGTTATATAAGTTTCAGGTTTACAATATAGTAATTCAGCAATTCTGTACATTACTCAGTGCTTGTCAAGATAAGTGTACTCTTAATCCCCTGTTTTTACCCATCCCCCACCCACCTCCCCTCTGGTAACTATCAGTTTGTTCTCTGAAGTTAAAGCAAGTTAAAAACAACATGTCAGGGACGCCTTTGTGACTCAGCGGTTGAGCGTCTGCCTTCAGCTCAGGGGGTGATCCGGGGTCCAGGGTAAAGTCCCACCTCAGTCTCCTTGTGGGGGTCTGCTTCTCCCTCTGCCTATGTCTCTGCCCCTGTCTCTCTTTCTCTCTCTTTCTGGGTCTCTCACAAATAAATCAATAAAATCTTTTTAAAAATGCAACTGATTTACTGTATTTTGCAACTTCTCTAAATTCGTTTATTAGCTCTAATTGGGTTTTTGTGTGTGTATTCTTAGGATTTTCTGACAACAAGATTATGTCATCTGTGAATAGACATGGAGATAGTTTAACTTTTTCCTTTCCAATTGAGATGGCTTTTATTTTTCTTACCTAATTGCTCTGGTTGAAGTTTCTAGTCCAATATTAAAGAAAAGTAGTGAAAGTGAGTATCCTTGTCTGTTCCCCCCCTTAAAGGCAAAGCTTTCAGTCTTTCACTGTGAAGAATGATATTAGCAGAGGGTTTTTCATAAATACTATTTACTATATTGAGGACATCCCTTCGAACCCTAGTTTGTTGAGTGTTTCTATTTTTTATAAATCATGAGTGAGTGTTGGATTTTGCCAATGCCTTTTCTCCATCAGTTGACATAATTGTTCAGGTTTTTCCTCTTCATGTTATTTCTTAAAGGTTTTATTCATTCATTCATTCATTCATTCATTCGAGACACACACAGAGAGGCAGAGACATAGGTAGAGGGAGAAGCAGCCTCCTCATGGGGAGCCTGATGGGGGACTCGATTCCAGGACCCTGGGACTACAACCTGAGCCAAAGGCAGACACTCAACCACTGAGCCACCCAGGTGCTGCTCTCTTTGTGTTATTAATGTGGTGTATCACATTGGTTTACTTTCTTAGGTTAAACCACCTTAGTGTTCTTGGGAGATCTTACTTTCAACACTTCTGTCCAACATCGGATTGCTTAGCTAAAACATTTGCTAATATTATGAATGAAATTGTATAGACTGTTTTAATATACTCTCAGAGACTGATGTCCTGAATCAAAAGGAAGAAATAAAAATTATTTTATTTGAAGTGGCAACACATATCACTTCTGTCTTTAAAATGATCTGGGGTGTGCCTGGGTGGCTCAGTTGATTAAGTGTCTGCCTTTGGCTCAGGTCATAATCTTAGGATTCTAGGATGGAATAGGTTCTCCACTCAAGTGGGAACCTGCTTCTCCCTATCCCTCTGTTTGCCACTCCCCCTGCTTGTGCTCTCTTCTCTGTCAAATAAATAAATAAATAAATAAATAAATAAATAAATAAATAAAATGACCTGGAACAACTTGGCTTCCACCTATATTTTAGTTTCATCTCTCACTACTTAGCAAAAGTACACCCAACAAATCATGACTTTATAATCTTCTTGGTGATGTTCCCATTGGCTGGAATGCTCTCTCTTTACCTAAAAATCTTCTGGTGATAATTTAAACTCCAGTTCAATTGGCAATTTCTTGAGTAATTTTTTCCTTTTTTCCCAGGCAGTTAACCACTGTCCTCTTTATTCCCTAACCTTTATATTTCTGTTACCACATGATATTGTAACTTAGGCGTTTAGACCTCTGTTTTCCCCAGTAATGGGAGTTCCCAGAATACAGGGATCTCATTTACTTTTGTAGTCCTGGCACCTAACGTAATGCCTAGAAGTTAGTAAGCGCTCATTAGATGATTTATGAATAAGTGAATGGGGTGGTAATTGTTGCTGTGGTTATGGTTACCAACTGGATCAATAATTGTATCTGTAAGACGAAATGTGCTGTTGATAAATTCTCTAACCTAGAACATTTTCTGGTTTTATTTTTTTCCTTTTTGTGCCCCTCTAGACTTCAAGGCAGCATAAATTGAAAAAGATCCAGAAATTCACAGGTCAGAGAGATCTTATACTTTATTCTTTAGCTCAAGGCTAATGACAAATCAACAGTGGGTCTGCTTTTAGACTGTAGACTTTAATAACAGGTAGAGGGAGGGAGGTTGAAAAAGATTGTATAAGTGAAAGAAATGTGCCTATTCTTCCTAACATCTGCAAAGATGCTGAATTCTTTCTGGTAACTTCCAAAGAGATGTAAACTGATTTATAGTTCTTTCTATGCTTCTGTTCCTCATGCTTTCTTTCCTAATTTCCTTTTATGCAAAACTCAAAGTATCAGGAAAGAAATTTGATGAGATCTTTAGTGGGGGAAGTTTCGATACATTTTTCCCCTGCCATAGACGCTGAATAGACTCCTTTGAAGGAAAAAATATGTATTACAGATTTATTTCCCTTACTCCAACTCCCTACTACCGTGATTGTTCCAGCTGTTTCCAATGACTTACATCCACTACATGGTAAAGGTGGCATAGTATATTTTAAAATATAAAAACTTAGACCGACATTACGTCTGAGCTCTATCACTACTTAACTTTATGATTCTGGACATGATTTCACCCTCGATCTCTTCTTTGTAAAACAAGTGGCTTGAACTAGGTGGTATCAATAATTATGATTCTAACAGATTCTTTACCTCTGCTCCCAGCTTCCCAGTGGGAAGAAAATCTCAGAATGGGTTGCTCTGAAGCTAACCTGACAAAGTGAGTAAAATTGATCGTCACTATTTATTCTTTCTTTCTTCAGCCTACCCTACTGATAAACCCTGTAAAGTTAGGAGAAAGATACCTAGTACTGTTTTACTTTTCTGACTGTGATAGTAGTTTCCTTTCTAACTTAAGCCACTCTTCTTATTGGTTTCCTTATTAGTACTTTTAATATCACTTCAATTACACTGACACACTCTGTTGTATCCAGCTTTTCAAGACTCCCTGTGGGATGGGCCCAGGAATATATACTCTGGTCAATGAACAGAAGTCTTCAACAGATCTTCAAACATCTGGAATGCACAAGGTCAGGGAAGGTAGTTTCTGGGTGGGGGTTGAAAGTGATGGAAGTTTTTGGTATTTTTTTTTTTTAGGTAAACTCTACCCCCAATGTGGGGCTCAAACTCACAGTCCCGAGATCAAAAATTCCATGCTATACTGACTGAGGCAGCCAGGTACCCCCAAGCTGGTAGAACTTTTAAGAGAGAGGAAGGAAGGGACTGAAGGGAAGAAGGGTTATAGAGAGGGAAGGAGGGGAGGGAAAGAGAGAGGGAAAAGCGAGATTGTTAGTTGGTTGGTTGGTTAGTTTTGATAGTGGGGATAAATTCTGAGTTCAA
Organism: Canis lupus dingo; assembly: GCF_003254725.2. NCBI lineage: Eukaryota > Metazoa > Chordata > Mammalia > Carnivora > Canidae > Canis > Canis lupus. The sequence goes on from NC_064259.1 coordinate 21,518,502, forward strand.
AGGTTTAAGAACAACTGGTTTATGAATCATTTCTGATTGCAGTGGAGACAATGGCCTCCCTTTCCTCCTGGTAGAGGAATTCTTTCTATAAGTAATTGAAGTTGGGGAAAGCAACCTCTTTTGTTGTTGTACTCCCTCAGGTCAAAATATTTTACATTTGAAATGGCCATTATCTTTCCCTTTTCCTACTTTTCCTACCTTCTCCTGCTTCAAAGCAAATGGAATTTTTCTTTATTTCTTAGATCAAGTCTTATGCACTCGTGTTTGCAAGAATCTTCGGATATGATTTCTTCCTCCACCTCCTCTGTGTTTGTGTCTCAGGAGCCTGTTCTACCCTGTTGTGGCTGTAAGAAGGCAAAACATTCTACTGATCACAGCATCTCCTCTGGATCATTATGCAACAGCTCCAGCCTGTCACACCCTTCTGTCATTTCTGAAGGAACAACCTGTCAACTCCAGAGCCTTAGTTTACCTACTTTACCCAAAAACCAGTCTTCTGTGCTCAGGAACCAAGGCACATCCCTGCCCCCTTTTCAACTCTCACAGCTTGGGAAATCAAATCTTTTGGAGGATTTGGCAGCTCTTTCACCATTAAGGTCTCAAAGCTCTTTTATCAGCTCTGTTTTTGAATCCCCAGATCTCTGTCAACAAGAACAAACAAAGAATGGGAGAGGGAGCAAGAGTCATTTGACATTGGATCATGGGTCAAGTTCTATCTGCAAGGCAAGACCACGATTCTCAGGGCGGGCTCCACTCCAGCTCTCTCCTTTGGCTAGGTGGAAGTTAGAAGGACATATGGCTTGGAAGGTTTGTACTTTGAAGGAACAAACAGTTCCTCTGCCTGTGAAGGAATCATGGGAAATGCTGCATTATTTAACTGAGGCACGAGGAGGAGTAGTCCCTGAACCAGAGAAACCTCAAATGCAGGTATCTATGCCTACCCATCAAAGCACTGAACAAAGTATCAACAATAAATCCCCAAACTGTCCATCATTCCAGCTCCATGTGAATATTGGAGTGGAATCTGGATTGAATAGAACAGAAACAAAAATTTCACAGTCACTTATCCCAGGTAAGCTGTCACAACTGGGGGATGGCCCCCAAATCGTTGAATCCAGGCCCTTAGTTACATCACTGGGCACTCCACCTCCCAAAAGTTTAGGAGTTGACATAGTTCAAGGGGAAACCAATTTCCTGCAGAAGAAGCCAAAACACATCCTAGAGCTTAGTATAGAGCAGAGGGTCATAGGTCTTCCGGAAAAAAGGATGCAGCAGCATGAGACCCAAGTGACTAAAGTGGAGTTGGCCCCAAGGCTATCATATCAAGTTACAGATAGCATAAAGGTAACTCCATTGGCATTACTTCAAGTCATGGATTCAATGGGGATCATCCCAGAATCACATTCACAAGTGACAGAATCTGTGGGTTTGTTCCCGCAGCCACCAGATGAAGTTGGGAAACCAGACGAAACGATGAAAAGAGTGAGTGTAAGCACAAAACCATCATATCAAATCACTGAATCAGTGGAGGTAACATCAAGTACTCAGCATCAAGTTATGAAATCAAAGATGACCTCCAGATCACCAAATCACGTCACAGATAATGTGAAGGTAACTCCTGTAGCATTGCTTCAAGTCATGGATTCTATCGGGATGATTAAAAAATCACATTCACATATCATAGAATCAGAGGGAATAACCCCAAGAACACAGTATCCAGCCATGGAGTCTGGGGATATAAACACATCGTTGGATCATGAAGTCATGCCACCAGGAGAGATAGGTCCACAGGTAGGACATGAAGTTGTGGAAACTGTGGAAATGACTGTAGGGCCACAGTTTAAAGTTGCTGAATCCGTGGACATAACCTCAAGGCCACAAAATCAAGCCATAGAACCATTGAACATTCCTCCAGGACCAGTGTGTCAAAACACAAGATCCCTGGAAATGATCTCCACTCCATTGCATCAAGTTACAGATTACACAAAAGTAACTCCAGTGGCACTATTACAAGCTGTGGATTTCATGGGGATAATTCCATCAGCACAGTCACATGTTATAGAATATGGAGATTCACAGTCTAAAATTGCAAAATTGACCCCAGGAGTGACTCAACCAGATGGTTTGACTTCCGGCTCTCCTACTACTATTGGTTCACCTGGAGTTGTAGAAACTGTGGGTTTACCTCCAAAGCCACCACCTAAAGTCACAGAATCAGTAGGGGTGATTCCAATGCCATCACATCAATCCGTACATTCTCTAAAGGTAACTCCAGTAGCCCTGGGGTCACCCATGGGAATGATCATAGCATCACAATCACAAATTGTGGAAACTCCGGATTTGACCTCAAGGCCAGTATCTCAAGTCAAAGAACCTCTGGAGTTGACCCCTGGGTCATGGATTCAGGTGCTGGACTCTGTGGGGATGACTCCACAACCATATCATCAACGCACAGAAACTATGGCATTAACCCCAGGCCTATCTCATCAAGTCATAGAGTCTTCAAGGATGACCCCGTGGGATCAAATCTTAGAACCTTCAGAGATGAGTCCAAGGCAAAGCCACCAAACTATAGAGACTAGAGGGTTGGCCTCTGATCCCACAGTCACAAATCTAACTGAGTTGACACAGTCACCTCATCAAATAATGGAATCTTTAGGTACAGTCCCGAGGTCACTGGGTCAAAGTACAGCATCTGAGGGAATGAATCAAGAGCCACTGCATCAAGTCACAGATTCTGCAGTATTGACCACTACATCACTACTGCCAGATGTAGAATATTTGGGGGTGAAGCCAATGCCACAGCTTAAGGTTGTGGATTCCATGAAGTTATCCCCAGGATTACAAAATGTAAAACCTATAGACGGAACCTCAGGTTCAATCCCACAAATGGCAAAATATGGACAGTTGATCCCAACTGTGAACTCCATAGAATCGGCCCCAGAACTTCAACTGCAGGTTGTAAACTCTGATGGGTTGGCACCCATTCCACTGCTGGAAAGTGGGAATTCTGTGCAGTTAGCCCCAACGTCTCAGCTTCAAGGTCTGCAATCTATTCGTTTAACTCTAGGAACACAAGAACAAAGTGGAAAATCTGCTGAGTTAGCCCCAGCACCACAGTTACAGAATAGGAAATCAATGCAGTTGACCTCCAGTCCACAGTTGCAAGGTCTGGAATATGTTCATTTGGCCGTGCCACCAGAGTTTCCAGATATAAAAGCTGCGGAGTTGACCCTAAGACCACTACAGGAAGACATGAAATCCATGGAGTTGGCCCCAGAGCCACGGTTACCTGATGAAAGACCAGAGGAGATAGCTCCAGCACTCTTACTTAAAGATGTGAAAATTCCTCGAATGGTAGAATGCAGAAGGTTGATTCCTACAACACAGGTGGAAGGTATGAAATACGAGGAGCCGATTTCAGGGGCACGCATTCGAGCAGTGAAATCTGCAGAGCTCAACCTCAAGCCAAATCAGTGAAGCCATAGATCCCGAAGGATTGACTCCATGGCATCAAGCTTTAGAATCTTCAGGAATGATCACAGAGCCAGGATACGAAGGAGCAGAAGCAGAGTTGACCTCTGACACTTGTCACCAGAGGAAAGAATCTATGGAGTTGAAACAATCATCTTTAGGAAGTACTCCAAGGCCATTGAGCCAGACTTTAGAATCTATGCAGATGAACTCAATGCCATTCCAAGGTGCTCTTGAGACAATGCTCCAAAGCGTAAAAGCCTTGGAGACTCGGATGTCTCAACACACAATACAAGAATCTCCAGAGTTGGTACCAGGATCAGAGATTCAAGATCTGACCCCAGAAGTGATGAACCCAGAGTCTCAAGGTATGAAGTCTGTTCATCTGAATCTAGGACCATATTCCGAATTTATGAACTATAAGGAGTTGGCCTCAGAACCACAATTTCAAAGTGTGAAATCTGTGCCATTGACCCCAGGACCACGGCCCCAACGTACAAAACCTGAGACGTTGACTCTAGGGCCACTAATGCATGATAATAAATTTGTGGATTTAACTGTACCACTGGAAGCATCTGGGAGGTTAATTCCTGAAACACATGTTGAATCAAGGAAAGTTACCATGGAACCACACTTAGAAGCAATGAAATCTCTGAGTTCGACTTCTAGATCAAGGCATCAGGACACAGCCTCTGCAGCTTTAGCTTCTGAGATCTGGCCACAAGAGGAGGAATCTGTGAAGTTAATCCCACAGCAAGTCACGGAAACTGCTGGGATGATGCCAAGGCCACATTTTCAAAAGTTTTCAGAGATGACCTTGGGACCAGGCCATCAAGGCACAGAAACTGCGCAGCTGACTTCTGAGGCTTTGCTCCAAATGGCATTAACACAAAAACCAACAGGTCAAGTTATGGAATCTACAGGAATGACTCTAAAGCCACATTGTCAAGTTACCGAGCCTTCAGAGATGCCCGTAAGGTCAGAACATGAAAATACAGAAAATTTTGGGTTGGCATTGCTTCAAGTTGAAAATATCCAGGAGACAATGCCAGTACCACCATATTTAGTACAAGGATCTCCGGAATTGACTTTAGGACCAGGCATGCAATATGAGAAATCAGAGCCACTACTGCAAAATTTGAAATCTGTGATGTCAACCCCTGGAACATCCCCATTAATGGAAGGATCTAAACAATTTATCACAGGAGCAAAACGACATGTTATGGAGTTGACCGCAGAGCCACAGCTCCAGGGAGTAAAGTCTATGCAGCTGAAGCCAGAGCCACAATTACAAGATGTGGAATATGTTAATGTAATTCAACAGCTAGCTACTACTGGAGTGGTAGGATCTGAGAAGCTGGTACAAGAACCAGTACTACAAAGTATACTATCAGAAGACTTGACTAAGGGGGCACAGCTTCAAGGTGTGAAATTGACCCCAGGGCCGCATTTACAAAGTGTCAGATTTTCAAAGTTATCCCCAGGGCCACTTCTTCAAGGAGAAAAACCTGTAGATTTAATCTCAGGATCCCCACATCACAGTGTGAAATCTGATGAACTGACCCCAGGTTCACCAATGCAAGAGATGAAATCCTTAGATTTAACCCCAGGGCCAAACCATCAAAGCGTTATGTCTGTACAATTGACTCCAGAATCACAAACTCAGAGTATGAAATTTGTGAAACAAAACTCAAGACCACGCTTGCAAGATGTCAGATTTTCAGATTTGACCTCAGAACCAAAGCATCAAGGTTTCAAACGTGTGCAGTGTGTACCAGGAACACAGCTTCAAGATATACAGTCCGTAGGATTTGAAACAGAATCATCTTTGCAATCAAACCAAGGGCTCTTGAATGAGAATATGAAATCTCTTCTGCCTATTGAAGGATTACAGTTTCACAGCATGGAATCTATGAAATTGACCAAAGAACTACAGTATCAAGGTGTGAAGTCTCAGGAACGGAATCTAGGACCAAGGCAGCAAGAGGTGAAATTTTCTGAATTGACGTATGGGCCAAAGCTTCAAGGTGTCAAATTTGGGGAGCAAACCCCAGGATCAGTGTTTGAAGGTGTGAATTCTGTGGAGATGACCCCAGAATTAGGGCTTCAATATTCTAAATTAGCAAAGACGTCTTCGGGGCTTCAAGATCTAAAACAGGTGGGGCTTAGCTCAGGGCCATGGCTACAAGATATCAAATTTTGTGATCTGACATCAAGAAGTCAACCTTCCAGTGTGAAATCTTCAGAGTTAAACTCAGGGCCACAGCTACAGCATGTGAAATTTTTTGAGTTGACCCCAAAGCCAAAGATGAAAGGAATCAGATCTATGGGGTTGTCCCCAGGACCTCAAAAGCAAGTGGTCAAGCCTGAGGTATTAGTACCAGAGACATTGTTTCAAGGCATAAAACATTTCGTGGTGGGCCAAATGTCTAACTTGGAAGGTAACGGTCCTTATAAATTCATCTCACAACCACAGAAACCAGATGCAAAATCTATGGAGTTGACTCCTGAGTCACAGTTGCCAAGAGTAAACTATTCTGAGTCGACTAGAAGACCACATTTACAAGCTATAAAATCTTCTGAAATGATCCAAGGGCCACACGTGGGAGGTGTGAAACCAATGGAGCTGACACCAGGCTCAAAACGTCAAGGTTTAAAATCTGAGTTGTTGATCTCAGAGCTGAAAGATGTGAAATCTGTGGCCTTAGCTACAGGACAGTGTCTAAAAGGTATGAAATCTATGTTGTTAACCCCCAGTCCACAGCTGGAAGGTGAGAAATCTATGGAGACAACCACAGTGCAAGGGATAGAACATGTCAAATCTGTGAAAGACACCAAAGATACTAAGCTTCAAGTTGCAACACCTGACTTGGCTCTGCATGCAAGAATTCAAGAATTCAAAGGAGTGGAGATGGTCCCGAGAACACAACCGCAAGATGTGAAAACCGTGGAACTGAACTTTGGGCTAAAGATGCAAGGTGAGAAACCTGTGCCTTTTGCACCAGGACCATTGCTCCAAAAGTCTGAACCGCAAGATGTGAAACCTGAGGAATTGACTTTAGAGCCACAAACGCAAGATAGGAAGGTTGTCGACAGTACCCCATGTGGAAAGCATCAAAGCTTAAAATCTGTAGAGGAAACTCCAGATTCAGAGCTGCAACATGTGAAATCTGTGAAATTGACCCCACGGGTAAAGAAGCAGGAAGTAAAATCTGGGAATGTGACCAGAAGAGCAAAGTTTCAAGGAGTAAACTCTGTAGACTTAGCCCCAAGCCAACAGTTTCAAGGGATGGCACTCATGAATTTCACTTCTGGGCCAGAACAGGATGGCAAGATATCTGTAATCTCATCAAAGCAGCAATGGAAGAATTCAGAGCAATTGAAGAGAAGGCTTAAGGCAGAAGATGGGATGTCTTTGGAGTTAATTCCAGAACTAAAATTTAAAGGCAGAAAATTAGAAGACCTCAATTTTGAGTTAGGATTTGAAGATATAAAATCACTTGATTGGACTCCTGAATCAAATATTCAAGGTTTAAAACCTAAGGAATTCAAACTTGAACCACAGTTGCAAAGCCTAAAATCTCCTAAGTTGACCCCAGGGCCCCAGTTGCACCAAGTAAAACCCTCAGAGTCAGCTTCAGAGCCACAGCTTTGTGTAAAAACTCTTGAGTTACAACAAGAGCCGCTGCTTGAAAGTATGAGATGTAGTCAGTGGATACCGGGACCTAAGTTCCAAGCCGTGAAATCTGTAGACTTAAATCTTGGGTCACATTCTCCAGGTGTTAAATCTGCAGGGTTGAAATCTTCGACACAGTTAAGAGATGTAAAGTCATCTGAATTGACTCCAGGGCCAAAACCTCAAAGTGCAACATATACAGAGTTCAACCTTGGGCCACAGCTGCAGAATGTGAAAACCCCTGAGGTGCTACCAGGACCACAGCTGCAAAAAGGGAAGGCTTTGGCATCCACCTCGGAGCCACAGCTTCAAGATGTAAAAACTACTGAGTTCAAAAAAGAGCCACAGCTTGAAACTGTGAGGCGTATTCAGTGGATACCAGGACCTGATTTCCAAGCCGTGAAATCTGTAGAGTTAAATCTTGGGTCACATTCTCCAGGTGTTAAATCTGCAGGGTTGAAATCCTCGATACAGTTAAGAGATGTGAAGTCATCTGAATTGACTCCAGGGCCAAAACCTCAAAGTGCAACATATACAGAGTTCAACTTTGGGCCACAGCTGCAGAATGTGAAATCCCCTGAGGTGCTACCAGGACCACAGCTGCAAAAAGGGAAGGCTTTGGCATCCACCTCGGAGCCACAGCTTCAAGATGTAAAAACTATTGGGTTCAAAAGAGAGCCACAGCTTGAAACTGTGAGACGTATTCAGTGGATACCAGGACCTGATTTCCAAGCTGTGAAATCTGTAGAGTTAAATCTTGGGTTACAATCTCAAGGTGTCAAGTCTGTAGAGTTGAAAGCTTTGAAACAGTTAAGAGATAGAAGGTCATCTGCGTTGACTCCAAGGCCAAAGCTCCAAGATATACAATCTTCGTCATCACTCCAGGAACATCAGCCTCAAGGTTTCGATTTGAAACCTTGTCTACAGGTTAGAAGTGTGAAATCATGTGACCTGACTTCAAAGTCAAAGTTTTGTGATATAAAATCTATGACATTCAAATCTAGGCTTTGCTTGCATGATAGGAAATCTACTAAATTGACTGCAGGACCAAAGCTTCAAGAAGTGAAATCCTTACAGTCATCCCCAAGAGCACAGCTTCAAGGTGTGAGGTCTCTAGTGCTTGCGCAAGAGCCACAGCTTCCTGACACAAAATCTGGGGTATTAAGCCAAGTGTCACAATTACAAAGTGGTACAACTATAGAGCTGAACTCCCCACGACACTTGAAAAGGATGAAGTCATCTGAGTTGACTCTTCGGACAAAGCTTCAAGGTGTGAAATCTGAGAATTTCAACTCTGGGTCACAGTGGCAAGATCTAAAATCTTCTAAGTTATCACCTGAGATAAAGTCCCAAGATATGACATTTATTGAGTTAAATCCAAGTTCCCAGATGGAAGGCATAACCTTTTCTAAACCGACTGCAGGGACAAAGATTCAAGGTGCCAAATTTACAGATTTGTTTGGGTCATCGTTACAAGGTGTGAATGCTGCTGAGGGGACCTCACAGTCAAAGCTTCAAAGTGTAAAACATAAAGAAAGCGACCCCAGTCCCCAGACGCAAGTTGTGAAATCCTCGGACCTGAACCTTGGATCAGAGCTTCAAAATATGAAACTGGCGTCCAGCCCTGAGCCACAGTTTCAAGGAGAGAAATGTTCTAAGTTAATCTCAGAAACAGAGTGTCAAGATGTGGAATCTGTGAAGTTCAAACCTGGGCCACAGTTGAGGGGTATGAAATCTTCCGAACTGATATCAGGGACAAAGCTTCAAAAGGTGCAATCAGTGGATTTCAAGTCAGCCCCACAGTTACAAGATATGAAACCTTCTAGGTTGATCATGGGCATAAAGCTTCAAGACATTAAATCTACGAATTTCAAGTCTGGACCACACTTGCAGGATGTGAAGTCTTCTCAAGTGATCCCAAGGGAAAAGCTTCAAGGTATGAAATCTGTAGAACTGAAACCTAATCCAAAGTTACAAGGTGAGAAATCTTCTGATTTGACCCTGGGGAGGAAGTTTCCAGCTGTGAAATCAGGCCCACAGTTACAAGATGTGAAATGCTCTGAGTTGATCATGGGTATAAAGCTTCAAGATACAAAATCTACGGGGTTCAGTTCTAGATCACACTTTCAAGGTATGAAGTCTTCTAAAGTGATCCCAGGGTCAAAGCTTCAAGAAGTGAAATCCTCTGAGTTCAACCATGGTCCAAAGCTACAAGGTGGGAAATCTAATTTAACCCAGAAGAGGAAGTTTCAAGGTATGAAACCGGTGGAGTTCAACCCTGGACCACAGAGACAAGGTGAGAAATCTGATTGGATACCTGAGTGCAGGCTTCGAGATTTGAAATCTGTTGAGTTAAAACCTGTTCCACAGTTACAAGGTGTAACCTCTTCTGAGTTGGCACCAGAAACAAAGCTTCAAAGTGGAGAATCTGTGGAGTTCCTTGCCAGACCCATGCAGCAAGATATGAAATCTCTTGAATTGACTCTAGGTGCAAAGGTCAAAGATGTGAAATCTTTGGGGTTTGGGTCAGCCCCAGAGTTACAAAACAGGAAACTGCATATGTTGACACCAGGGGCACACCTTCAAGGTGTGAAATCTATGAAATTCAACCCCGGGGCAAAGTTGCAAGGTGCAAAATCTCCTGAGTCCATAAACCTTCGAATAATGAAAACGACAGAAGTCAAACATGACCCAGAATTTCAGGTTGCAAACCCCTCTGAGTTAGCCTTGAAATCAAAGACTTGCAGTGTGATATCTTCCGAGTTCAAAGCTGGGAAACAGTGGCAAGAAGAGAAATCTTGTAAGTTGAAACCATGGCCAGAGCTTCAAAGTATGAAATTTATGGTATACAATCCTGGACCACATCTGCAACATATAAAATCTTCAGAATTATGCAAAGAGACAAAGCTTCACGATGTGAAAGCTATGGAATTCAATCCCGAGCAGCAGTTGCAAGATGTGAAATCTCCCGAGTTAGGCAAGGGAACAGGTATGCTTCAAGGTATGCAGTCTTTTGAGCTCAATCCTGGGCCACAGCTACAAGAGATAAAATCTGAGTTGTGCACAGATGTGAAGCTTCCATATGAGCAATTTCTGGAATTCAAGCATGAGCCTAAATTACAAGGTGGGAAATCCTCTGAATTGAATCCAGGGCCACAGCTTCAGTGTACAAATCTTGTGGCATTCAGCACTGGGCCACAATTGAAAGGTGTAAAATCTGAGTTGAATCCTCAGCCGGGGCTTCAAGGTATAAAATCTCAGGTGTTCTGCCTTGGGCCACATGTGCAAGGTGTGAATTCTTCTGCATTTATTTCAAACCCAAAACTGCAGTGCGTAAATTCTTTTGGATGCAACCCTGAGCCACCTTTGCAAGGTATAAACCCTTCTGAATTAACTTTAGTTTCAAAACTTCAAGGTATGAAGTCTTCTGAAGTGAGTTCAGGGACAGAGATTGCAAGTGAGACATCTATGGTGTTCAACCCTGACCGGCATTTGCAAGATATGAAATCTGAATTGATTCCAGGGTCGAAGTTTCTAGGTGTTGCACCTATGGAATGCAACCCTGGGCCACAGATGAAGTGTGTAAATTCTTCTGAGTTGAATGCAGAGCCAAAATTACAATGTGTAAATTCTATGGGGTGCAAACGTGGGCCACTTTTGGAAGGCGTACAGTCTTTTGGGTTGACTTCAGGGACAAAATGTCAAGGTATGGGATCTGAGGTGAATCCAGGGACTAAGAAGCAAAGTGAGACATCTGTGGTGTTCAACTTGGAATCACATTTGCAATGTTTGAAATCTGAATTGATTCCAGGGTCAAAGTTTCTAGGTGTAGCACCTATGGAATGCAACCCTGGGCCACAGGTGAAGTGTGTAAATTCTTCTGAGTTGAATCCAGAGTCAAAATTACCATGTGTAAATTCTACGGGGTGCAAACTTGGGCCGCCTTTGCAAGGTATACAATCTTTTGAGTTGACTTCAGGGATTAAATGTCAAGGTATGGGACCTTTTGATTTGAATCTGGGAACAGAAGTTCTAGGTGTAAAGCTACGTATTACACGTTATGTGAAAATAAGTATACAGAGAGAATGACCTACAATCAGCTAGTAACATAAAACAACAAACAATAGATTCCACATTGAGTCAACCTGGGGCTTCATTGAATTTTGACTTCTCAGCATCTCTGTTTTACAGAGAACATGTATATGCTTGTTTAAATACAATACAGATTATAGATATTTGCCAAATACTAAGATTTCATCTTGAAAGCACTGGGTTAATTTTATTTTAAATATAAGTTTCTGCCCTTTTTTTAAATTATTATCCATGAAACTATAGAGGAGAAATAGTTAGAAGGAGAAGAAGGCTCCTGTGGGGAGCCTGGATGGTGACTCAAACCCAGACCCCGGGATCAAGGACCGAGCTTAGCTGTGACGCTGAACTAATTATGCTGCCCAGGCATTCCTAACATAATTTGAATGGATGGCAATGCAAATGTTGCTCACAGGGGAATTGATTCATAGGACATATCCAGTCACCCAGAGAGTCTTTTTTTTTCTTCCTAGTAATGTCTGGGACTATGTAATCATCTGTGGCCATCAGACTACTAGCAACCAAAGTAAATGGCAAAAAGATGCTGTATGTGGAATGTTAGTGAAAAGGTGTAAGCTGGTTAGAAACAGATCCACACCTCCTAATGACAAACACAGTATTGAAATGCCAAGCCATGAATCTTCATCAAATGGAAAGCCTTCGTGAAATATAATACATTTATAGGATTTTGTCTTGCCTTGATTTGCAATGTGGAGCTCCATTGCTTCTGTCATTGTAGTTTTTTATTAATTTTAAAACATTTGGGGAGTATTCACAGAAGTTCCTGTTCAGCATTGTCGTGTGAAATTATAATCCTTTCATAGTCAAGTCTGTTTTCAAATTGTTTTTCCACATTATGATGTTCCTTGTTATTGCAAAAGGTGGCATCAGTTCCCTTGCAGGTCTAGGGGCCAAGAGCAACTCCAATCGGGTGCACGGTCACAAGTGTAGAATATCAGGACCCATGTGAAAAGAGGAGTTTTGTCTATGACAAAGCTAGAGGTAGAAACAGAGAAACCTGCATTGAGCTCCCAGAGAGAAGCAATTTGTTGCTGCTCATCACATCAAGGGTGATCAAAGGGAAAGTCTAAAAGGAGAAAATCCCCAAATGCAAGAAGGTATGATGAGAATAGAGGGCAGGTTCTGGGCAAGAGTGCAGGTGTTTCTCTACTGTGTGATGCTCACAGAATGAAGCAATGGAGCAGGCTTGCAGAGCCATGTCCATCACCCATCCAGCAAGGAAGGCTCTATGCCCTAAGCTACCTTGTAAAATGGTTCCAAATAGTCAAATAGACTGATGTCACTGGAGCAGCAAGGAGGTGTTAGTTTATGTCTTGTGCTAACATCTCTGCCAGGCACGCAGCTTTCCAGCTGCCCCTCCTTGACCTTCTCAGCAGACATATTCATCAGCTCAATCCAACTGATCTAGAGGCTACTTTTATTTCCAATATATAACGAGGAGTTGGTCAATAAGCAGCATGTAAGTGAGCTGCAATGACAAAAAATAAGGTTAATTGATAGCCAACACAGTCCTTGTCCCATTCTTTTCGTCTCTGAGATCTGGGCTCTGTAGCACCCAGGTAAGGTAAGCTGCCACACAGCAGTGGTCAAGCACATGATGAGTTCTTTGGGGCTAAGTTCATATGGGAACTGGTGTATACTTAAGCTCAGGTCACCAAAAATATATACTTACCTCCACAGTAAGGGCTGGGACAGTCCTCCGAATTAAGGGAGGTGGATCCCATTGACAATGTGACTGTCCTAATATGCTTTCAGACACGCAATGGAATTCTCTCTCCTCTTCGTTGTCACTAAAGTCTCTGAGAATGCCTCCTTGTCTGTGTCTGATGGCCTTCTACCCTGAAAGTTAAATTTCAACCTTTTTTTTATTGTTAAATGGCCAGATATGCTGCATCATGGGCTGGGAGGCAGAGTGCGGACAGGCCCTGAGACATTCTCTCCCAAGGCTCCAGCATGCTGCCACAAGTGCACAGTGAGACTGTCAGCCCACTCCTGGCTTCTTGATTGCAATCCCCAGTCCCCAGCCTCATGTGCCCAACTCAGAAACACACTCAATAAATTTAGACTGAAGAACAATGAGTCAGCCTTCTTCAAGAAGTCATTTAATCTTCTTGCATTCTTATACTATTTTTTCTATTTATAAAATGGAGGATATCACCCAGAAATTTCAAAAAAAGCAGAGAAAATCTTCATGATGTTTCTAAACCATCAAGTGAGAAGATGATGTAACAACATATACATGAACATCTTTGGACTGTGGACTCTTGACCTGTTTCCCTGCAATTCTTCCTTTCTCCTGTGAGTAAAGACTAATCATTCCCATAATCAAAAAGAGTTGTATCTTTCCATGTAATTTTCCTTTATACATAAACACCATGCAGAATGATATCCTTCCTCAGCAATGGAAGCCACAATAAAAACGAACCAAGTTTTATTTAAATTGTCTCTGTGATTCTGAATCAACTTAAGTGAGTTAGGAAGAGAAAACAAATAGCTTACTCATTTTAGATGTTTCATTGGCTTTATGGGTACCTAGAGACTCCATTTGTATCCACATGATAACTGAAGTTGCCATTTCAAAACCATATAGAGAATAATATAGTAAAATATAGATGTAAATTTATTAAGATCAGTAAGAAGGTATAATTTAGAATGAGTTTCGAGGAAAAGAAACTCCAACAAATTTACCACATGACAAAAGCTAAATACCATATTATTAGAAAAGGTATTTATTTTTATTTCTTCATGAAAACAGAATTTTGTTGAAAGAACAGGAAATATAGAATAGAGTGCACGCTTCAGCATTCATTCCACAAAACCACCTCACAGCGTAATAATGTGCCTTTGAATATGACTGAAGATCTGATTTGATAAATAGCGGGTGTCGTGTATCGTGGGTTCAGTGCCAATGAACAGGTCATTGCCGAGCAAGGGTTTCCGCTTTCTGCCTGCCCTTCCCCTGTTCTGTAGCTCTCTCCTGCTCTCTTTTCTCAACAACAATAAAAACTTTTTTAAAAAAAGAATAAACTGAATAAAAGAATAATTCTGAATTAATCATAAATTCAATGTGAATCATTTTGGGAGTTTACTGCTTGGTGGAGAAAGTTAAAGATCACACGTGCTTTCCCGATTGGGGCCTGTAAAGATCTCAGCTCTGTTCAGAAAGAGGCAGAGTGAAAAAAAAAAGAAAGAAAGAAAGAAAGAAAGAAAGAAAGAAAGAAAGAAAGTAAGCAGAGGGAGGAAGCTTTAAGCTCCACCTGCTTAAAAGGGTGTCTGCACATTGTGATCGAGAGGAAAATAGCAGGCTCTTTCTTTAAAAATGTCTCAAATACTAATTAGCGGTTAACACATTTTCTAAGTCTGAGAGCCCTGCATATGTGAAGTGAAATATTCATTACTATTTGTTTAATGCTCAATGATAGATTAATACATTTAACATCACCAAATTTTTAAAAAAAAAACAATGTTTCTTGAGAATTTACACATTGATGACAAATCTGATGAATCATGTCTTAGTTTAATATTCAAACTAGATCTATACTGAAAGTTGTTATATATACATTCACCTTCAAACACCTGAAGCAACAGAAAAAATAAATTATAAATATAATGTCTACAAACGTATCTTTCACTTATACTCAAAAAAAAAAAAAACTGTTCAACCCACAATATGATTTACGACCAATTACTTCTGTTACTATTTTGCTACATTCCTGAGGTTGGTGGATATACTTATTTTCATATGTTCCCAGTAGTTAGCAGCAATATTTGATTCCTCTCATGACACTGCCACCATCTTAGAACAGATTCTAAGCACAAGGAATTCTCAGGCCAGAGGTTATCCAGGAAGTTTGAGACTCTGTGACCAAGCAAGAATTACTTTCCAAGGGATAACTGTGTCTGGGACATTCAACTTAAGCACTTTCTTCAGATAAACTCTCAGAAGACTTGTTTCTATTGTAGTGGGAATATTTAACATGAGATCTACTCTCCCAATAAATTTTTAATCATACACCTGGTATGTTAACTGCAGATACGACACATACTACCTGCTTCAGAACCTGTAATTGAAAGTAAGAGTACCTAGGTGGGTAGGGGAGGCCAGGATGTTATTCCAGTTCAGGCCTTTTCCATTAGCTTTTCGGGCATGTGGAAGTAGGTTTTTACCACCACCTCACAGCCCTCCCCCAGGGCTGGAACAGCGGCCCCAAAAAGATGCGTCCCAGGGCACCAGGGTGGCTTGGCCTCTTACATCCAACTCTCAATTTTGGCTCAGGTCATGATCTCTGTGGTTGGGAGATCAAACGCTGTGTCTGGCTCCGTGCTCAGCATGGAGTCTGCTTGAGACTTGTTCCAGGTTCTCTTCCCTCCTCCCACCAGTTTTCTCTCAAATAAATAACTAAATAAAATTTTAATGTTGCAAGTATGCTTTAGTTTCTAACTTCAGAATCTGTTAGCCTGGACCTATTTTGGAAAAAAAGTCTGTGCAGACAGGATGAAGTTGAGGGATCCTGATGAAGAACCATCCTGGATTAATAGGCAGGCAAATGCAGCAACAAGAGCTCTCTTTTGCAAGAGTTGAATTTCAGGACAATTGACAAAAGGAAGAGGAGGAGGTCAGTGTGACCACAGAGACAGAGGGAATGTAGATGCGGTTGCAGCAAAGTGGAGCCTACCAGGAAGCAGATTTTAAATTCTCTCCCAGAGCCTGCGGTGGGTGCACTGCCTCTGAGACCTCTGGACAAGCCCCTGGCCTAGAGAACTAGGGAACCAATATTAGTTGTTTCACATCGTTGATGGGTAAATTTGTTACAGCAGTGCTAATAAAGGCTAACACATGCTCCAAAAGAATTTTTTTAAATATCAATGGCCACTTACATAGTCTAGAATCCACCTAGATGTGTTGCCATTCCTGTTAATTTGCCAAATTCTTTAGTCCAAGTATTTCTCTCAGGCTATATAAGAATTCAGAACCATACGGTTTGCATTTCCTGGTGGGAGAATTCAGTCTGGCACAACTTGTTCTGCCTCCTGAGGGACTTTAGTGCATTCTATCGGGACCATTGGGCCCTGTAGCTTTAGCTTGTAGGTGGTCATGTTAGTTAATTCTAGTGGAAGGTAACAGAGCTTGCTTTTCAGATTTCTAGGCTCATCTACAGTCTCCTGAGTATTTATCCTTTCTACATCTATAGGTAAAGCAAGGACATGCCCATTCTTTTTGATGGACGCATTTTAACATCAGCACTGGTTAAAATCCATACAGTAATTAAAATAATTTCATTCTTATTCATCCTAGTGTTGTGCTACAGCTACCATCTATTATCACTAACTTTTCAGAGTATGATTAGGAATCTATCGTATGAGGAACAAAACTTGTTCCCTAAGTTCACCAGAGCCCTACTTAGATCTACAATGGATATCCTCCAAGTTGTTTTTGTGCCCGAGCCACCAGAAATTTTCCAGATTCATCCTGATTTTTCCCTGCCGCAGACATAGAATTAGCTACCCCAAGAATTCGTGGTTCCTTTTGTGGGAGAACAGCCCAGACACTTAAGTCTGGGTGTGGAGAGAGTGGGTGTGGGGAAAGTTCCTGTTATTTGGGATTAATAAGGACAGAAACATACGTCTTGTTGAAGTCCTGTATATGTTCTGATGCTCCCACACGCCTGTCCTCTGTCCGTCCTGGCACTCTCTACCTGTTCTGTTCAGTGGTCTTCCGAGGCTGGGCTCAAGGAGGCCATCCTAGGGGTCTTTGCATCTTTGCTTTCCAGCTGACCTGGTGAATGGGACCCACCAGCAGGAGGTCCAAGGAGGGGAAAGAGATCAGAGTCTGCCTTCTCTCCTCCGCGAGTGCCCCTGTCCCAGCAGAGGCTAGACACTTAGATGACTGTTTTTCCAGGCTGAAGGGAGACTTGTCCTCCTCTGGCTCTTCCAGCTCCGGCCAGTAGCCTGCCATAAGAGTCCCTACTCTTTGTTGATCCCCTGTATGTTGCTGACACCTCTCCCCACTCTCTAGTTAAAACTTTGGAGCAGATTTTTATTTTCCTGTTGACATGATGAATTAGACTATAACCTAACACGTTATATTCTCATATACCTTAATTTTTCATTTACATGTTTCCATCAGCTGCCCAAATTCTTCACTCCTACAGTGACAGAAACTATGTTTTCATTCTTTATTCCAAAGTGAGACATACATGTCTTGGGAGAATGTTATTTTTGAGTTTCAGAAGACACATTAAAGAACAATAAAAATTAGTGACAACCAACAGACCCCAAGCAGAAAGGTTTTCTCCAGGGTTAGCCATCCCAAGGTTGGCCAGTTGGTTGTTGGTTGGTTGTTTGCTTGGTCTGTACACTCCTAAAAGGCAGTTCCCTGTAGTGTTATTATGTATAATAGAAAGGTTTTATTATTTGTTGCAAAACTCCAGAGAGATTTCTAAGTCCCTGTTTTAGCTGTTCTTCAGGTGGTCCAACCAGACCCAGAGGCAGAGAGATCTAAACTGTGGGGAGACTGAGAACTAATTTCTCTTCTAATGAGATGGGGAGCTGGATCATTTAAGATGAACTTAACTTTTTTAGAATATAGATTTATAGAAAATGAGATTTAAAATTCCTCACATACCCCACATCCAGTTCCCTCTACTATTAACATTCCTACATTAATATGATATGTTTGTCACAATTAATGAATTTTTACACATTATTATTAGCTAGAGTCCATAATTTTCCAGCATTTTAATTTTAGCTAATATTCTTTCTCTGCTTCAGGACCCTTCAGGAGATGTATATGTCATTCTTCTTCTTGGGCTTCTCTAGACTGTGACAGCACCTCAGAGTGTCCTTGTTTGATGATCGAGAGTTTTAAGAAGTACTAATCTGTGTATTTTAGATTGGGATTTGTCTGGATTGGGTGTGTGTGTGATCAACTCTGGAGTTATGTGTTCCAGGGGAAATGCCACAAGGGTGAGTATCCTTTAACTATATTCTATCCAGGAAACATATTATCCACATGACTTATATTGTAGTAATAGCTAATACTGATACTGATCTTGATCATCTGACTGAGATGTGCTGGTCAGAGGGCAGGTACCATCTACAGCCCACACTTGAAGGAGAGCAGTTACACAAATTATCTGGAATTTTTCTGCATGGAAGATTTGCTCTTCTCCTGTAGAAGAACAATTTATTCAATCAGTTGTTTATATCAATATATAAACTCATAGACATTTATACTTTGGTATATAATCTAATATTACTTTGTTGTCGCATTGTTCCAGCTTTAGCCATTGTGCATTCTTTCAGTTGCCCTCTGTCCTCGGTGCCACGTCTGCCATTTGGGGTTTTGGGGAAATTTTAGCACTTTTTTGGCACTATAAGATGTTTTAGGCTCATCTTAGTTTATTTCCTGGATCGAGTCTTTAGAATCAGCCACTTCTCCAAGGTGGAAGCTGATTTATAAAATAGCATTTAGTATGGATAAACTGAATTTTATTTGTGTTCCAAAATTCATTGCCCAAATGCAAGGGTATGGAAGAAAGATGCTGAAGAGGCAGGGAACAACCATAATGAGATCTGAAGCTGATCCTTGAAAACTAGTAACTAGACCCTTGAATTTTTTAAGACAGATGGTTTAAAGTCTCTCCCTAGTAATTTCAATGTATGTGCTTCTCAGGGCAATTTCTGTTATTCTTTTTTTTTTTTCCTGTGAATGAGTCGTCATGAATTGTCTTGTCTCTTTCACATGTCTCATAAGTATTTTTGTTGGAAACCAATACTTTGGGATGGGTGGCCCACAGCAAGGTTTGCCTTCAGCTCAGGCATGATCCTGGGGTCCTGAGACTGAGTCCTGCACATCATCGCTCCCTGCTGCTCTGCTTCTCCTCCCATTCATGCTCTTTGCTTCTGTGTGTGTGTGTGTGTGTGTGTGTGTCTCATGAATAAATAAAACTTAAAAAGAAAAGAAAAGCAACATTTTGCCTATGATAATGGGCGAATCCTGGATATCAGACTCTCCCTAGAGTTTGTTGTTGCTTTGCTATGGGTTGTAGTGGTGTGTTGGTTTAGCAACCTTTCTAAACCATTTTCATAAAAGTTCTCTTTGTTTGTCACGTGTCTCTGAAATCTTCTACTTGGTCAGTTAGTGATCAGTTAACTGTGATTTCTTTTAAATACCTGGAGCAAAAGAGACAAAGAAGGAAGGAAGAAGGAAGGATGGGCAGGAAAGAGGGAAGGAGATAGGTGGAAGAAGGGGAACAGTAGAGGGAGATGAAGGGGAGAAGGAGCAGGGAGGGGAAGAGGAGAAGAGGGACAACCTTGAAGACAAATGTCAACTCTTCAGTGCCTGGAATCCCACAGTGGGAATGGGCTGCTATCTTGAAGGCCAGCGCCAAGCTGCGGAGGGGTGTCAAGCAAACAAGTAAAATGTCCCAAGTGTCACCTTTTTCTTGATTAAGCGCTTTGCTTGGCTGCTGTAAGGTTTATGTCTCCCCAGAGTTCTGACAACAGTTTGCGACAGATTTCCAGTTTTTCCCCATGTTTGTGAGAAGGGAATGAGTCTCGAGTTCCCTTTTACTCTTTACCATTTCCATTGATGTCAGTCTCAATTTAAGGCCTGCATCTTGCATGGCACAATTTGAGAGAGAAAGTCTCCCTTCCTTCTCTTCTCTACTAAAACACTGAGATCCAACCTAACCCACCAGCTCTCCAAACCTGCAGTCACTATCCAACCCCATTCCTCAATTATCTAAATCTCCATCCCAACGTGAAGAGTTGACAACAGAGAAAAAGATCAGGGAATCACGACATCATCTCCTTACCCTCAACACACACAGTAGACCGAAAGACAAGTTTTCTTTTAACCATCCACACCATTAAGAGTTTTTGACAGTTCCTTAGAATATGTTGAAAATTAATATTTATATCATTTATGTTTTGTATGTATAATTCCACTTGGAGATTCTATCTCAAAGGACAGGTATAAACCAAGACAGGTGATAGGGTGGCTCATCATAACAATACTATAATGGCAAGTAATTACATACACCTTAAATAATATGCAACACCCTGTGGGAAAGCTAAGTAGGGTGGTGATATGCTGCTGCCATGTGTGTGTGTGTGTGTGTGTGTGTAGCACAAGCTCCATGAGGACAGGGACCAATTTGTTTCATTTCTATTCCCATGGTTGACCACAATGCACAGAAGTAGTTCCTTAAATATTTGTTGAATAAATCAATGAAAATCTTGAATACTTTACTGTCCATAAAACAAATTTTAAAAAGATATTAGTTAATGTTTTGAATATAATTTTAAACAAATAAACAGCAAAATACAAAATTGTAATGTGAATTTAATTTTTAAAATCAGTTGTGTGCCAGTAGAAAATTAAATATTAACACTGGCTACTTCTAAGTAATAAATTATGAATGATTTTATTTTCTTCTTTTTTATTGTTTTGAATTTGAAGATTTTAAAACAGAAATTATTTTAAAAAGGAAAAAGCATCTAAAAACACTGGTGTTTGATGACCTGTCATCAGTGTCTACATTTATTTCCAGATGAAGTGATTTCTAGAGCATATTAAAATCTATTAGCAAAATTAGCAGTTTTTGCTAGAAAAGCATATTCTTAATTACTGTTGACTTTTACTTATTACCTATCCATGATTACCTGTAGAAAGAGAGAGAAACAGTGAGAGGTGTATAGTTTTCAAGTAGGTTTTAAGATTTCTTTGTTTACAAATTTATGGCTTTGGAACTATAATTATTTTATATTATGTATTAAACAAATGTTAACACACTTCAAAAGCACTCCTGAAATCAAAAACAAATGAAGCAAATAAACCTATGTATCAAGCTACACCACAAACATTCAGAGGAGGAACTATGCTGGAGCTTTAAGACACAAAATTTAAATCATACATTCCTCATAGGATATTCCTGAAGGACAAAAAGAAAAGCCTAAAAACAATTTTCATGGTGGTAGTAGTGTCAGTGTTGTTGTTTATATGTTGTAAGATAAATCAAATATGTATTTAGGTTGGTACTATAAACTGAGATTTTCAACATGGTTAGTGAGCTACATTAATGAGGGTAAGTAAAAATACCCTGTCATCCAGATTTCAGACTGGAAATATCAATGTAAATTCATGTTCTCTATATTTAAAAAAATGCATATGAGCACCTGGGTGGTGCAGTCAGTTGGGCATCTGACTCTTGGTTTATCTGTAGTGATCTTAGATTCATGAGATCAAGCCCCACATTGAAGCCCATGCACAGGCATCAAGTCCATGCTTGGGACCTCTCTCTCCTCTCTCTCTCTGCTCCCTCCCCTTCCCTCTCCTCTCTCTCTCCCTGCATCTATAATAAATAACTTTTCAAAAAATGCATATAGCATTTCCTAGTTCTCTGCCTTGAACCAAAGACCGCAGCATGACATCTCCAATTGAAGCTCGCAAATAACATTTACAAAAAAAGTAGGGCTTTATCAAGAAATAGCTCATTCTAATGGACAAGATAAATCTGAAACATCTAATATACCAGAAGGCAAGGAAGCTGTCAAGCCTTCTAGAGTGTTGTCAAAAGATTCAGAATCACTAATAGGTTTCACCAGCCAAAATGAAATAATTGAACATTGATACAGATATTTACAATGGATTGGAAATACATTAAATATGATTAAATCTAGTTTATAATAATTGTAAAAAGGAAAACCTCAATTCATTAGTTAACCTCAAATATATGTTTAAGAACCAACTGATTATTTTAAAATTGATTTTTGTAATTCAGGAAGAGAGAGTCAAAAAATTATCAGGCCTTATAAAATCTGTGTACCAGAATAACTCAAGAGTTATCAAGGAAGTTTAAATTATCCCAGTTTTAAATAAATAAAGTGTGATAAAATTAGAATATCACATTTTAAATATCACGAACCAATAAATTTAATCAAGATTATCAATGGCGACAAACATCACCAACTGTGCCTCTTGAAGAATGTGCCATCATGAAGTGGTACAGTCAAAAACAAAACAAAAAAATCAAACATTAATTCAATCAAACCTCTAGATCTATTTATTAACTCATAGGAACCATAGGAAATTTAAAATTTACAAGTTGAGATAAACAAAATCCAAATTGTGGGAAACTCATTTAACTATCCAATTTCTTCAACAGAAAATTGATATAGGGAAGACACAAGCATTCAATATGTGGACCTTATTTGGATCTCAATTTAAAGGAAATTTAAATATCCAACAAGAGAAATGTGAGAACAAGATGGAATATATGATGACATTAACAATTATTGCTAATTTTTTTGTGAGAGAACTGTTAAAGTTAGGAAGCTGTGTACTTTGTATATATTGAAATGCCCACAACAAAAGTTATTAAAATTGTCACCATTGCCCCAAATGTTTTACTTAAGGTCACACAAATAATTTGTGAGGTTCAGGTTGAAACACGGTGAATTAAGGCACAGACATGTTACCCAAACATGAAAATTATTCTGCATTTGCAAGCTTACTTTTTAAAAAGTCAGCTTCTTGCTGTTCTCAGTAGTCAGAACTCCAGGCAATTTTCAGTCCCCATTGCCATGAAATTATTCTAAGTGTCCCTAATTTGCTTTGATATCTGGGAATGAAAGTTAGAATGAATCTTTTATTCAGCAATTTATCTAAACAAGATTGTCAGGTCACCTCTGAGCAACTTGAACTCAGAGAGACTTGGTGGAATGGTGGTGAATTTAATGTTTTTCCTTAGCTTTTCCCAGCCAGCCTGAATTGACCAGATAGGTATGTTGGGAATAGCTCGGTACAGTATTTCACTATAAAAGACTTTTTAATGGCATCCAGTGTACCTAAACTCTAACAAACCAAGAACCAAAATTGGATCAGTATGGCCTCCCAATTCTCTCAGTGGTTTTGATGCAGAAGACGCTAACCCCTTAAAAGTGCACACACTGCTTTAATGCTGCTAAGCAGCTTCAATCTTCTAAATCAATAATTTTCCTTTTAGGCTGTTGAAATATTTTGTCATTGACAGAAGTCACAGTCCATAAAAATCATTAATTCAGCAAGAAAAAAATTAGAAATAATTGTGGAAGTTATGTCAATGCTTTCATCTATATGATGAGGCAGTTAGATTTTTCTTAGTTACTTAAAATTATAGGGATATTACTATCTGCTAGAGGTTTCACTGGGTCTTCATTACGAGAGACTTAGAAATTGACAAGAGTCTCACTGTTCATCATCTGCATTTGTTGGATACAATGATGGATTATAAGGCACACTATATTTGGGGTTTTTATTCTCCAGCAGCCTCAGCTAGTCTGCCTCTGCTGTTCTCAAAGCATTCCCATTCGTGTTAGTGGGTAGATATTTAGAACAAGTATGACACAGTCATATAAAAGAAACACACAACTGTCAACATCTCTCCCTCGTGGCACCTGGGAGAAGCTCCTCAGTTCTCCTTTGTATTTGCTCCTCTAGAACCAGCTCACCTGCCTGCCCCACTCTGTGGTAAGAGCCTCTTAGGGCACAGTTGTGCCCCTCTGTCATATGTTATTTTGGGAGTAGGTTCTGGGCTAGAGTTTCAGTTCTCAGCTCTACCATTGGATGGCTCTCACCTTTGCTCTCCTCACACCAGGTCTGTGGGCTCCATGTCTCAGGAGCAGGGAGAGGTTTTTTGCACCACTGTCCTGTCCAGCCTCCCAGCAGTCGGCCTTCAGCCAGGACAACACCCTATGATACTAGGGGGAATCACGTAAAACAGCATATCTTTAAGACGTTGACTCAATGAAAGTTTATTTCTGATGGAAGTTCCTACGTTCACCAGCTCATTCCATTCTTATGTTCATTTCATTATTAGAAAGCAAAGCCGACTCAGTAGAATATACACCATCTTCCTACAGAGTTCAAAGTAACAGAGAAAACAACAATAGCAAAATCTAAAACAAATGAAAAAGAAGTGTCTCTTTTTTCCCTCATCGATGTCCTATTATAGCAACTTCAGGCCAAATGATTGAGTGACTTTCTTTCTGCAAAAAGCCTTTATTCTAATATTCTAAAATTTGTCATTGATGCATCTAAGCTTAGGGCTTTTTCATTCTATCTGATAAGATGGTGGTTCTTATGATTTGAAGAGTAGGACTACTTTCAACTACATAAAATTTCATTAAGTTTTTGGAAATAATGTTTCCTCTTCTTTTTTTGCTGTTCTCTTCTAGAAATCCTATCAAGACACTTAATCTTCAGTGTTGATCCCTCTCTGTGTCTTATCTGTTCCTCTCAAATTTTGTACCTCCTTGTCTTTTGGATTGGAGACTTCTCTAAATTCATCTTCCAGGCTTACCTAATTTGGTTGTTTGGAACTATTATATTTAATGTTTCAGAAGCCTTTTCCTGTTCATTTCCTTTTCATAGCATCCAGTTCTGTAGAATGGTTGTAATGTCTTTTTAGGACTTTTCCTCATTACTAATCATTTCCTTAAAGTCTTACTGGTTCTCTGCTTTTTCTTTCTGTTTGCCTTCTCATTTTTACAGACCTGCTGCATATGTCCGGTGATCCATGGTTGTCTGGGAAGTCATAATAGGAAGGCTAGTGGAAGGTCCTAGGGTGATCAAAGTTCCTGACCAGGCTTTATTCAGATGACCAGACACTACTAGGCTTAGGACTACAAGCTCCCAGGTAGCAAAGTATTTAATGCCTTATTTCAGAGTGCCAGTCTGTAGAGAAGCTGCACCAACTCTCCTGAGTGAGTCTATTTTTTTTTCAATAAGTATTCACGTCTTTCTATTTTTCCTTTGCTTTGCTGGGAAGATGGATGCCTAACTGTTGGATATACAGACTGAAGTGTGGGTGTAGGGACCCAGGTGGGAGACACATTCTCATGAGAGACCTCTTCCACAATCTCTTTGTTTCAGGTTCAGCCCTCCATCTGCCTCCAGTGATGGTGGGGCTTCTCAGGGCAAATGTTAGTGCTGTTGATTTCACTTCTGTTCATTTGCAGCATGGTTAGGAAGCGTTGATGCATGTTGCTACTACGCATGTAGGCTTTCAACGTTTTCAAATATCTTCCAAAAGTTTACTTATATGATTTAGTTTTTAAACAAAATATTTTGATATACAGGATGGCATGAAAAACATAGCAGGATGTATTCAATACGTCAGAAGCAAACATCCACCCTAAAGTAGTATAAAACATTTCCAGTTAGTTTGAAAGCAACCTCCAAATGTTATGGACCCAAGGAGGACACTTTTAAATTCTACAGAAGAGTTATGATGGGTTGTGACACATGGATGCGGGTAGATTTAGGAAGGACATGGTTCAGCACGACTAGTCATTATGAATGGTGAAATCCTCAATGTGGACAAAGGAGATTTCAAAAGGAAAAGAAGCTATGTTGAAGACCAGTGGACTAGTCAAGACTATTGTTAATTATTATGGCTTTGTAGGCAACGTGATTTTCTATTTACATGTTATAATACTCACTTTTAAGGTTTGCTTTCTGTGGAAAGGATCATAGAGTGGGGAGAGAAAATGGAATGGAAAGAACGAGAGGAGACAAACAATGAGACTTAACTGAATAAACAAGGATCTGAGGGGGGTTGGCTAGGGACGGTGTAGGAGGTAACTTGGGGGACGAGGCATACTTGAGGAGAGCACTAGATGTGATGAGCACTGGGTGTTATATGCAAACTGGTGAATAACTGAACTCTACATCTGAAACTAATGATACTAGAGACAATTGAATGTAAATTGAATGTGAATTTTAAAAGAAAGAAAATAAATAAAATAAAAATGTTTCATTTTCTGGTTTTTCATCTTCCTGAACTATAATAGCTAAAGTGCTCAAGTCTTACCTTAGATGCTTCTCTTTTCCATTTAGACCTATGCACTAAGGATTTCAGAATCATTGCTTAACACCATCATTCCTAAATGCTATTGTTTCCACCCAGGTCACCTCCTGACTGTTACGGGGGATAGGGTGGCTATAGATGGCCAGGCATCTCCCCAAAGGAGGTGGGCATTATGGCATCATCCCTTCCAGAGTCCCACTTGGGATCAGACTAAGGCTAGATGTCTGCTGAACCCCATGTCTGCCTGGATTCTTCCCTCTCCTGTCTTTGTTTCTCTACTTTCTAGAAGTCTTCCTGAGAGCTTTGTCTGAATAAATCACTGATGCCAGAATTCCTCTTCAGGCTCTGCTTGTAAGGAACCCGACTCTAAGATACTACCTATACACTCAGACCTCAAATTTAGGCCCTGCCCGACTTCTTTCTTATATCCTTATCAAACATGTTCAGTTGGAATGTCTCACAGGAAAGTCTGTGGCAGCTCCTGCTGCTCCCAAGCTTGCTAAAACTTCTTCTCCGGGGCTCATCCCACGCATGGTTTTTCCACTAGGCAAGGTTTGCTTGGTTTAAAACCAGAATCATCTTTGATTTTCACCTCCTCTCACATCAAATCTCATTAGCAAACTCTGCCTGCTTCTCCTCAGTGGACCATCCACTCAATGGACAGTGTGGCTTTCACCATACACCACCACCATCTGATCCATGCTTATCATCTCCTGCCTGACTTCACTGTAGTGGTCTCCTAATTTTACTTCCTGCTTTCTACTCCTGACCCTCTTCATTTTATTCTCAATAAACAGTCAGAGCAAGTCCGTTAAAATATGTCTGGTCATGGCACCCTTCAGACAGAACCCCAAAGGCATCCAACTTTTGGCATCTGCCATAACCCAAGTATCCCTGCCTATTCTTGCTTGCTCTGCAAACCACAGGTCTTCTCCTCCCCCTGATAGAAAAATGACAGTTCAGCCAGCCATAGACCACTTATAAAAATAAGGAGATCACAATGTGACTACTGAGAAAAGCCCCTTGCATGAGGAGACTAAATATGTCTGCTCTTCCTAGGTGTTTGCTGCCTGTTCAGAAAGTTCTGGACTCTTGGCTCTGGTTCTTCTCCTATACCACAACACTGCAGATGCAGATACCCATAATGTCTCTTGTGTCTCTCCTGTGGGGCTAAAGGGGTACAGAGTGGGACCGATTTAAAACCAATCTGAAGCCCTGGCTATTGCTTTGCCATGTTTGTTTGTGGCCCAAGAGTCTCATGCCAATTTTTCATCCATGGTGCTTGCAAAAAGGGCAACGCTTTCACACCTACACAGTTCTTGACACCCATCGTATCTATGTAAAAGCTGTGACCTGCGAAATCTCTCCACCATAACTTCCTGATCCCAACCTCCTGTCCCTGGTCTCTAGCCGTGCCTCAGCCAGTCCCAGGCCTCCAATATCCCTGGCTATGGGCAGCACCTCCTGCCTTCAGGACGTTGCAGCTTTTTTTTTTCTAATTGTAACCCCTTCTCCAACCTTCCACATGGCAGTCTACCTCCCGTTCTTCCCAGCTTTCCAAAAGTACCACCTCCCGTGAGGGCTGCCCACACACCCATTTTAGGTTTTTGAGACACCACAGTTTGCTTCTCTGTCTCCAATCCTTCTTCATCACAACTCCATCTTCTCCAGCTATTTTCTGCTATACCTCCTTCCCATCCCTTGCAGGACACAGGCCAGTAAATTAAAGGTAAAAAGATTATTCAATTTGAAGTCCCACTATGCAGCTTCTGTCTGTTAACATGAGGGTGTCATGGGTGACTCATGATTAGGTCTCCATTAGGATCTAAATTAATAGTGTTCTCCACCTAAGGGAACTGCTTCTCCCTATCCCTCTGTTGCACTCCCCCTGCTTGTGATCTCTTCTCTGTCAATAATAAATAAATAAATAATAAATAAATAAATAATAAATAAATAAAATGACCTGGAAACAACTTGGCTTCCACCTATATTTTAGTTTCATCTCTCACTACTTAGCAAAAGTACACCCAACAAATCATGACTTATAATCTTCTGGTGATGTTCCATTGGCTGGAATGCTCTCTCTTTACCTAAAATCTTCTGGTGATAATTTAAACTCCAGTTCAATTGACAATTCTTGAGTAATTTTTCCTTTTTCCCAGGCAGTTAACCACTGTCCTCTTTATTCCCTAACCTTTATATTTCTGTTACCACATGATATTGTAACTTAGGCGTTTAGACCTCTGTTTTCCCCAGTAATGGGAGTTCCCAGGAATACAGGGATCTCATTAACTTTGTAGTCCTGGCACCTAACGTAATGCTAGAAGTTAGTAAGCGCTCATTAGATGATTTATGAATAAGTGAATGGGGGGTGGTAATTGTTGCTGTGGTTATGGTTACCAACTGGATCAATAATTGTATCTGTAAGACGAATGTGCTGTTGATAAATTCTCTAACCTAGAACATTTTCTGGTTTTATTTTTTCCTTTTTGTGCCCTCTAGACTTCAAGGCAGCATAATTGAAAAGATCCAGAAATTCACAGGTCAGAGAGATCTTATACTTTATTCTTTAGCTCGGCAATGACAAATCAACAGTGGGTCTGCTTTTAGATCAGACTTTTCAGGTAGAGGGAGGGAGGTTGAAAAAGATTGTATAAGTGAAAGAAATGTGTCATTCTTCCTAACATCTGCAAAGATGCTGAATTCTTTCTGAATCTCCAAAGAGATGTAACTGATTTATAGTTCTTTCTATGCTTCTGTTCCTCATGCTTTCTTTCCTAATTCCTTTTATGCAAAACTCAAAGTATCAGGAAAGAAATTTGATGAGATCTTTAGTGGGGGAAGTTTCACATATTTTTCCCCTGCATAGACGCTGAATAGATCCTTTGAAGGAAAAAATATGTACATATTTATTTCCCTTACTCCAACTCCCTACTACCGTGATTGTTCCAGCTGTTTCCAATGACTTACATCCACTACATGGTAAGTGGCATAGTATATTTTAAAATATAAAAACTTAGACCGACATTACGTCTGAGCTCTATCACTACTTAACTTTATGATTCTGGACATGATTTCACCTCGATCTCTTCTTTGTAAAACAAGTGGCTTGAACTAGGTGGTATCAATAATTATGATTCTAACAGATTCTTTACCTCTGCTCCCAGCTTCCCAGTGGGAAGAAAATCTCAGAATGGGTTGCTCTGAAGCTAACCTGACAAAGTGAGTAAAATTGATCGTCACTATTTATTCTTTCTTTCTTCAGCCTACCCTACTGATAAACCCTGTAAAGTTAGGAGAAAGATACCTAGTACTGTTTTACTTTTCTGACTGATAGTAGTTTCCTTTCTAACTTAAGCCACTTTCTTATTGGTTTCCTTATTAGTACTTTTAATATCACTTCAATTACACCTGACACACTCTGTTGTATCCAGTTTTCAAGACTCCCTGGATGGGCCCAGGAATATATACTCTGGTCAATGAACAGAAGTCTCAACAGATCTTCAAACATCTGGAGCACAAGGTCAGGGAAGGAGTTTCTGGGTGGGGTGAAAGTGATGGAAGTTTTGGTATTTTTTTTTTTAGGTAAACTCTACCCCCAATGTGGGGCTCAAACTCACAGTCCCGAGATCAAAAATTCATGCTATACTGACTGAGGCAGCCAGGTACCCCCAAGCTGGTAGAACTTTTAAGAGAGAGGAAGGAAGGGACTGAAGGGAAGAAGGGTTATAGAGAGGGAAGGAGGGAGGGAAAGAGAGGGAAAAGCAGATTGTTAGTTGGTTGGTTGGTTAGTTTTGATAGGGGGATAAATTCTGAGTTCAAAGGTTTAAGAACAACTGGTTTATGAATCATTTCTGATTGCAGTGGAGACAATGGCCTCCCTTTCCTCCTGAGAGGAATTCTTTCTATAAGTAATTGAAGTTGGGGAAAGCAACCTCTTTTGTTGTTGTACTCCCTCAGGTCAAAATATTTTACATTTGAAATGGCCATTATCTTTCCTTTTCCTACTTTCTCACCTTCTCCTGCTTCAAAGCAAATGGAATTTTTCTTTATTTCTTAGATCAAGTCTTATGGCTCGTGTTTGCAAGAATCTTCGGATATGATTTCTTCCTCCACCTCTCTGTGTTTGGTCTCAGGAGCCTGTTCTACCCTGTTGTGGCTGTAAGAAGGCAAAACATTCTACTGATCACAGCATCTCCTCTGGATCATTATGCAACAGCTCCAGCCTGTCACACCTTCTGCTCATTCTTGAAGGAACAACCTGTCAAATCTAGCCTTTTACCTACTTTACCCAAAAACCAGTCTTCTGTGCTCAGGAACCAAGGCACATCCCTGCCCCCTTTTCAACTCTCACAGCTTGGGAAATCTCTTTTGGAGGATTTGGCAGCTCTTCACCATTAAGGTCTCAAAGCTCTTTTATCAGCTCTGTTTTTGAATCCCCAGATCTCTGTCAACAAGAAACAAACAAAGAATGGGAGAGGGAGCAAGAGTCATTTGACATTGGATCATGGGTCAAGTTCTATCTGCAAGGCAAGACCACGATTCTCAGGGCGGGCTCCACCTGCTCTCTCCTTTGTCAGGTGGAAGTTAGAAGGACATATGGCTTGGAAGGTTTGTACTTTGAAGGAACAACAGTTCCTCTGTGAAGGAATCATGGGAAATGCTGCATTATTTAACTGAGGCACGAGGAGGAGTAGTCCCTGAACCAGAGAAACTCAAATGCAGGTATCTATGCCTACCCATCAAAGCACTGAACAAAGTATCAACAATAAATCCCAAACTGTCCATCATTCCAGCTCCATGTGAATATTGGAGTGGAATCTGGATTGAATAGAACAGAAACAAAAATTTCACAGTCACTTTTCCAGTGTTGTCACAACGGGGATGGCCCCAAATCGTGAATCCAGGCCCCAGTTACATCACTGGGCACTCCACCTCCCAAAAGTGAGTTGACATAGTTCAAGGGGAAACCATTCCTGCAGAAGAAGCCAAAACACATCCTAGAGCTTAGATAGAGCAGAGGGTCATAGGTCTTCCGGAAAAAGATGCAGCAGCATGAGACCAAGTGAATAAAGTGGAGTTGGCCCCAAGGCTATCATATCAAGTTACAGATAGCATAAAGGTAACTCCATTGGCATTACTTCAAGTCATGGATTCAATGGGGATCATCCCAGAATCACATTCACAAGTGACAGAATCTGTGGGTTTGTTCCCGCAGCCACCAGATGAAGTTGGGCAGACGAAACGATGAAAAGAGTGTGAGTAAGCACAAAACCATCATATCAAATCACTGAATCAGTGGAGGTAACATCAAGTACTCAGCATCAAGTTATGAAATCAAAGATGACCTCCAGATCACCAAATCACGCACAGATAATGTGAAGGTAACTCCTGTAGCATTGCTTCAAGTCATGGATTCTATCGGGATGATTAAAAAATCACATTCACATATCATAGAATCAGAGGGAATAACCCCAAGAACACAGTATCCAGCCATGGAGTCTGGGGATATAAACACATCGTTGGATCATGAAGTCATGCCACCGGAGAGATAGGTCCACAGGTAGGACATGAAGTTGTGGAAACTGTGGAAATGACTTACAGTTTAAAGTTGCTGAACTGTGGACATAACCTCAAGGCCACAAAATCAAGCCATAGAACCATTGAACATTCCTCCAGGACCAGTGTGTCAAAACACAAGATCCGAAATGATCTCCACTCCATTGCATCAAGTTACAGATTACACAAAAGTAACTCCAGTGGACTATTACAAGCTGTGGATTTCATGGGGATAATTCCATCAGCACAGTCACATGTTATAGAATATGGAGATTCACAGTCTAAAATTGCAAAATTGACCCCAGGAGTGACCTAACCAGATGGTTTGACTTCCGCTCTCCTACTACTATTGGTTCACCTGGAGTTGTAGAAACTGTGGGTTTACCTCCAAAGCCACCACCTAAAGTCACAGAATCAGTAGGGGTGATTCCAATGCATCACATCAATCCGACATTCTCTAAAGGTAACTCCAGTAGCCCTGGGGTCACCCATGGGAATGATCATAGCATCACAATCACAAATTGTGGAAACTCCGGATTTGACCTCAAGGCCAGTATCTCAAGTCAAAGAACCTCTGGAGTTGACCCCTGGGTCATGGATTCAGGTGTCTGACTCTGTGGGAGTGACTCCACAAACTATCATCAACGCACAGAAACTATGGGATTAACCCCAGGCTCATTCTCATCAAGTCATAGAGTCTTCAAGGAATCCCCGGATCAAATCTTAGAACCTTCAGAGATGAGTCCAAGGCAAAGCCACCAAACTATAGAGACTAGGGTGGCCTCTGATCCCAAGTCAAATCTAACTGAGTTGACACAGTCACCTCATCAAATAATGGAATCTTTAGGTACAGTCCCGAGGTCACTGGGTCAAAGTACAGCATCTGAGGAATGAATCAAGAGCATGCATCACAACAGATTCTGCAGTGACCACTACATCACTACTGCCAGATGTAGAATATTTGGGGGTGAAGCCAAAAGCTTAAGGTTGTGGATTCCATGAAGTTATCCCAGGATTACAAAATGTAAAACCTATAGACGGAACCCGGTTCAATCCCAAAATGGCAAAATATGGACAGTTGATCCCAACTGTGAACTCCATAGAATCGGCCCCAGAACTTCAACTGCAGGTTGTAAATCTGATGGGTTGGCACCCATTCCACTGCTGGAAAGTGGGAATTCTGTGCAGTTAGCCCCCTCTCAGCTTCAAGGTCTGCAATCTATTCGTTTAACTCTAGGAACACAAGAACAAAGTGGAAAATCTGCTGAGTTAGCCCAGCACCACAGTTACAGAATAGGAAATCAATGCAGTTGACCTCCAGTCCACAGTGAAGGTCTGGAATATGTTCATTTGGCCGTGCCACCAGAGTTTCCAGATATAAAAGCTGCGGAGTTGACCCTAAGACCACTACAGGAAGACATGAAATCCATGGAGTTGGCCCCAGAGCCACGGTTACCTGATGAAAGACCAGAGGAGATAGCTCCAGCACTCTTACTTAAAGATGTGAAAATTCCTCGAATGTAGTATGCAGAAGGTTGATTCCTACAACACAGGTGGAAGGTATGAAATACGAGGAGCGATTTCAGGGGCAATGCTGAGCAGTGAAATCTGCAGAGCTCAACCTCAAGCCAAATCAGCCATAGATCCCGAAGGATTGACTCCATGGCATCAAGCTTTAGAATCTTCAGGAATGATCACAGAGCCAGGATACGAAGGAGCAGAAGCAGAGTTGACCTCTGACACTTGTCACCAGAGGAAAGAATCTATGGAGTTGAAACAATCATCTTTAGGAAGTACTCCAAGGCCATTGAGCCAGACTTTAGAATCATGCAGATGAACTCAATGCCATTCCAAGGTGCTCTTGAGACAATGCTCCAAAGCGAAAAGCCTTGGAGACTCGATGTCTCAACACCAATACAAGAATCTCCAGAGTTGACAGGATCAGAGATTCAAGATCTGACCCCAGAAGTGATGAACCCAGAGTCTCAAGGTATGAAGTCTGTTCATCTGAATCTAGGACCATATTCCGAATTTATGAACTATAAGGAGTTGGCAGAACCACAATTTCAAAGTGTGAAATCTGTGCCATTGACCCGGACCACGGCCAACACAAAACCTGAGACGTTGACTCTAGGGCCACTAATGCATGATAATAAATTTGTGGATTAATCACTACCAGCATCTGGGAGGTTAATTCCTGAAACACATGTTGAATCAAGGAAAGTTACCATGGAACCACAATTAGAAGCAATGAAATCTCTGAGTTCGACTTCTAGATCAAGGACAGGACACAGCCTCTGCAGCTTTAGCTTCTGAGATCTGGCCACAAGAGGAGGAATCTGTGAAGTTAATCCCACAGCAAGTCACGGAAACTGCTGGGATGATGCCAAGGCCACATTTTCAAAAGTTCAGAGATGACCTTGGGACCAGGCCATCAAGGCACAGAAACTGCGCAGCTGACTTCTGAGGCTTTGCTCCAAATGGCATTAACACAAAAACCAACAGGTCAAGTTATGGAATCTACAGGAATGACTAAGCCACATTGTCAAGTTACCGAGTTCAGAGATGCCCGTAAGGTCAGAACATGAAAATACAGAAAATTTTGGGTTGGCATTGCTTCAAGTTGAAAATATCCAGGAGACAATGCCAGTACCACCATATTTACAAGGATCTCCGAATTGACTTTAGGACCAGGCATGCAATATGAGAAATCAGAGCCACTACTGCAAAATTTGAAATCTGTGATTCAACCTGAACATCCCCATTAATGG
Organism: Canis lupus dingo; assembly: GCF_003254725.2. NCBI lineage: Eukaryota > Metazoa > Chordata > Mammalia > Carnivora > Canidae > Canis > Canis lupus. Next base: position 21,552,947 of record NC_064259.1, read on the forward strand.
AAGGATCTAAACAATTTATCACAGGAGCAAAACGACATGTTATGGAGTTGACCGCAGAGCCACAGCTCCAGGGAGTAAAGTCTATGAGCCAGAGCCACAATTACAAGATGTGGAATATGTTAATGTAATTCAACAGCCAGCTACTACTGGAGTGGTAGGATCTGAGAAGCTGGTACAAAACCAGTACTACAAAGTATACTATCAGAAGATCTGACTAAGGGGGCACAGCTTCAAGGTGTGAAATTGACCCCAGGGCCGCATTTACAAAGTGTCAGATTTTCAAAGTTATCCAGGGCCACTTCTTCAAGGAGAAAAACCTGTAGATTTAATCTCAGGATCCCCACATCACAGTGTGAAATCTGATGAACTGACCCCAGGTTCACCAATGCAAGAGATGAAATCCTTAGATTTAACCCCAGGGCCAAACCATCAAAGCGTTTGTCTGTACATGACTCCAGAATCACAAACTCAGAGATGAAATTTGTGAAACAAAACTCAAGACCACGCGCAAGATGTCAGATTTTCAGATTTGACCTCAGAACCAAAGCATCAAGGTTTCAAACGTGTGTGAGTGTGTACCAGGAACACAGCTTCAAGATATACAGTCCGTAGGATTTGAAACAGAATCATCTTTGCAATCAAACCAAGGGCTCTTGAATGAGAATATGAAATCTCTTCTGCCTATTGAAGGATTACAGTTTCACAGCATGGAATCTATGAAATTGACCAAAGAACTACAGTATCAAGGTGTGAAGTCTCAGGAACGGAATCTAGGACCAAGGCAGCAAGAGGTGAAATTTTCTGAATTGACGTATGGGCCAAAGCTTCAAGGTGTCAAATTTGGGGAGCAAACCCCAGGATCAGTGTTTGAAGGTGTGAATTCTGTGGAGATGAACCCAGAATTAGGGCTTCAATATTCTAAATTAGCAAAGACGTCTTCGGGGCTTCAGATCTAAACAGGTGGGGCTTAGCTCAGGGCCATGGCTACAAGATATCAAATTTTGTGATCTGACATCAAGAAGTCAACCTTCCAGTGTGAAATCTTCAGAGTTAAACTCAGGGCCACAGCTACAGCATGTGAAATTTTTTGAGTTGACCCCAAAGCCAAAGATGAAAGGAATCAGATCTATGGGGTTGTCCCCAGGACCTCAAAAGCAAGTGGTCAAGCCTGAGGTATTAGTACCAGAGACATTGTTTCAAGGCATAAAACATTTCGCCAAATGTCTAACTTGGAAGGTAACGGTCCTTATAAATTCATCTCACAACCACAGAAACCTGAAAAATCTATGGAGTTGACTCCTGAGTCACAGTTGCCAAGAGTAAACTATTCTGAGTCGATCAGAAGACCACATTTACAAGCTATAAAATCTTCTGAAATGATCCAAGGGCCACACGTGGGAGGTGTGAAACCAATGGAGCTGACACCAGGCTCAAAACGCACATGTTAAAATCTGAGTTGTTGATCTCAGAGCTGAAAGATGTGAAATCTGTGGCCTTAGCTACAGGACAGTGTCAAAAGGTATGAAATCTATGTTGTTAACCCCCGTCCACAGCTGGAAGGTGAGAAATCATGGAGACAACCACAGTGCAAGGGATAGAACATGTCAAATCTGTGAAAGAACCAAAGATACTAAGCTTCAAGTTGCAACACCTGACTTGGTCTGCATGCAAGAATTCAAGAATTCAAAGGAGTGGAGATGGTCCCGAGAACACAACCGCAAGATGTGAAAACCGGAACTGAACTTTGGGCAAGATGCAAGGTGAGAAACCTGTGCCTTTTGCACCAGGACCATTGCTCCAAAAGTCTGAACCGCAAGATGTGAAACCTGAGGAATTGACTTTAGAGCCACAAACGCAAGATAGGAAGGTTGTCGACAGTACCCCATGTGGAAAGATCAAAGCTTAAAATCTGTAGAGGAAACTCCAGATTCAGAGCTGCAACATGTGAAATTCGAAATGACCCCACGGGTAAAGAAGCAGGAAGTAAAATCTGGGAATGTGACCAGAAGAGCAAAGTTTCAAGGAGTAAACTCTGTAGATTAGCCCCAAGCCAACAGTTTCAAGGGATGGCACTCATGAATTTCACTTCTGGGCCAGAACAGGATGGCAAGATATCTGTAATCTCATCAAAGCAGCAATGGAAGACAGAGCAATTGAAGAGAAGGCTTAAGGCAGAAGATGGGATGTCTTTGGAGTTAATTCCAGAACTAAAATTTAAAGGCAGAAAATTAGAAGACCTCAATTTTGTTAGGATTTGAAGATATAAAATCACTTGATTGGACTCCTGAATCAAATATTCAAGGTTTAAAACCTAAGGAATTCAAACTTGAACCACAGTTGAAAGCCTAAAATCTCCTAAGTTGACCCCAGGGCCCCAGTTGCACCAAGTAAAACCCTCAGAGTCAGTTCAGAGCCACAGCTTTGTGTAAAAACTCTTGAGTTACAACAAGAGCCGCTGCTTGAAAGTATGAGATGTATCAGTGGATACCGGGACCCAAGTTCCAAGCCGTGAAATCTGTAGACTTAAATCTTGGGTCACATTCTCCAGGTGTTAAATCTGCAGGGTTGAAATCCTCGACATTAAGAGATGTGAAGTCATCTGAATTGACTCCAGGGCCAAAACCTCAAAGTGCAACATATACAGAGTTCAACTTGGGCCACAGCTGCAGAATGTGAAACCCCTGAGGTGCTACCAGGACCACAGCTGCAAAAAGGGAAGGCTTTGGCATCCACCTCGGAGCCACAGCTTCAAGATGTAAAACCACTGAGTTCAAAAAGAGCACAGCTTGAAACTGTGAGACGTATTCAGTGGATACCAGGACCTGATTTCCAAGCTGTGAAATCTGTAGAGTTAAATCTTGGGTTACAATCTCAAGGTGTCAAGTCTGTAGAGTTGAAAGTTTGAAACAGTTAAGAGATAGAAGGTCATCTGCGTTGACCTAAGGCCAAAGCTCCAAGAAATACAAATTGCCATCACTCCAGGAACATCAGCCTCAAGGTTTCGATTTGAAACCTTGTCTACAGGTTAGAAGTGTGAAATCATGTGACCTGACTTCAAAGTCAAAGTTTTGTGATATAAAATCTATGACATTCAAATCTAGGCTTTGCTTGCATGATAGGAAATCTACTAAATTGACTGCAGGACCAAAGCTTCAAGAAGTGAAACTTACAGTCATCCCCAAGAGCACAGCTTCAAGGTGTGAGGTCTCTAGTGCTTGCAAGAGCCACAGCTTCCTGACACAAAATCTGGGGTATTAAGCCAAGTGTCACAATTACAAAGTGGTACAACTAGAGCTGAATCCCCAGACACTTGAAAAGGATGAAGTCATCTGAGTTGACTCTTCGGACAAAGCTTCAAGGTGTGAAATCTGAGAATTTCAACTCTGGGTCACAGTGGCAAGATCTAAAATCTTCTAAGTTATCACCTGATAAAGTCCCAAGATATGACATTTATTGAGTTAAACTAAGTTCCCAGATGGAAGGCATAACCTTTTCTAAACCGACTGCAGGGACAAAGATTCAAGGTGCCAAATTTACAGATTTGTTTGGGTCATCGTACAAGGTGTGAATGCTGCTGAGGGGACCTCACAGTCAAAGCTTCAAAGTGTAAAACATAAAGAAAGCACCCCAGTCCCCAGACGCAAGTTGTGAAATCCTCGGACCTGAACCTTGGATCAGAGTTCAAAATATGAAACTGGCGTCCAGCCCTGAGCCACAGTTTTGGAGAGAAATGTTCTAAGTTAATCTCAGAAACAGAGTGTCAAGATGTGGAATCTGTGAAGTTCAAACCGGGCCACAGTTGAGGGGTATGAAATCTTCCAACTGATATCAGGGACAAAGCTTCAAAAGGTGCAATCAGTGGATTTCAAGTCAGCCCCACAGTTACAAGATATGAAACCTTCTAGTTGATCATGGGCATAGCTTCAAGACATTAAATCTACGATTCAAGTCTGGACCACACTTGCAGGATGTGAAGTCTTCTCAAGTGATCCCAAGGGAAAAGCTTCTGAAATCTGTAGAACTGAAACCTAATCCAAAGTTACAAGGTGAGAAATCTTCTGATTTGACCCTGGGGAGGAAGTTTCCAGCTGTGAAATCAGGCCCACAGTTACAAGATGTGAAATGCTCTGAGTTGATCATGGGTATAAAGCTTCAAGATACAAAATCTACGGGGTCAGTTCTAGATCACACTTTCAAGGTATGAAGTCTTCTAAAGTGATCCCAGGGTCAAAGCTTCAAGAAGTGAAATCCTCTGAGTTCAACCATGGTCCAAAGCTCAAGGTGGGAAATCTAATTTAACCCAGAAGAGGAAGTTTCAAGGTATGAAACCGGTGGAGTTCAACCCTGGACCACAGAGACAAGGTGAGAAATCTGATTGGATACCTGAGTGCAGGCTTCGAGATTTGAAATCTGTTGAGTTAAAACTCTCACAGTTACAAGGTGTAACCTCTTCTGAGTTGGCACCAGAAACAAAGCTTCAAAGTGGAGAATCTGTGGAGTTCTTGCCAGACCCATGCAGCAAGATATGAAATCTCTTGAATTGACTCTAGGTGCAAAGGTCAAAGATGTGAAATCTTTGGGGTTTGGGTCACCCACAGTTACAAAACAGGAAACTGCATATGTTGACACCAGGGGCACACCTTCAAGGTGTGAAATCTATGAAATTCAACCCCGGGGCAAAGTTGCAAGGTCAAAATCTCCTGAGTCCATAAACCTTCGAATAATGAAAACGACAGAAGTCAAACATGACCCAGAATTCAGGTTGCAAACCCTCTGAGTTAGCCTTGAAATCGACTTGCAGTGTGATATCTTCCGAGTTCAAAGCTGGGAAACAGTGGCAAGAAGAGAAATCTTGTAAGTTGAAACCATGGCCAGAGCTTCAAAGTATGAAATTTATGGTATACAATCCTGGACCACATCTGCAACATATAAAATCTTCAGAATTATGCAAAGAGACAAAGCTACAATGTGAAAGCTATGGATTCAATCCCGAGCAGCAGTGCAAGATGTGAAATCTCCCGAGTTAGGCAAGGGAACAGGTATGCTTCAAGGTATGCAGTCTTTTGAGCTCAATCCTGGGCCACAGCTACAAGAGATAAAATCTGAGTTGTGCACAGATGTGAAGCCTATATGAGCAATTTCTGGAATTCAAGCATGAGCCTAAATTACAAGGTGGGAAATCCTCTGAATTGAATCCAGGGCCACAGCTTCAGTGTACAACTGTGGCATTCAGCACTGGGCCACAATTGAAAGGTGAAAATCTGAGTTGAACCTCAGCCGGGGCTTCAAGGTATAAAATCTCAGGTGTTCTGCCTTGGGCCACATGTGCAAGGTGTGAATCTTCGCTATTTCAAACCCAAAACTGCAGTCGAATTCTTTTGGATGCAACCTGAGCCACCTTTGAAGGTATAAACCCTTCTGAATTAACTTTAGTTTCAAAACTTCAAGGTATGAAGTCTTCTGAAGTGAGTTCAGGGACAGAGATTGCAAGTGAGAATCTATGGTGTTCAACCCTGACCGCATTTGCAAGATATTAAATCTGAATTGATTCCAGGGTCGAAGTTTCTAGGTGTTGCAATCATGGAATGCAACCCTGGGCCACAGATGAAGTGTGTAAATTCTTCTGAGTTGAATGCAGAGCCAAAATTACAATGTGTAAATTCTATGGGGTGCAAACGTGGGCCACTTTTGGAAGGCGTACAGTCTTTTGGGTTGACTTCAGGGACAAAATGTCAAGGTAGTGGATCTGAGGTGAATCCAGGGACTAAGAAGCAAAGTGAGACATCTGTGGTGTTCAACTTGGAATCACATTTGCAATGTTTGAAATCTGAATTGATTCCAGGGTCAAAGTTTCTAGGTGTAGCCTATGGAATGCAACCCGCCACAGGTGAAGTGTGTAAATTCTTCTGAGTTGAACTAGAGTCAAAATTACATGTGTAAATTCTACGGGGTGCAAACTTGGGCCGCCTTTGCAAGGTATACAATCTTTTGAGTTGACTTCAGGGATTAAATGTCAAGGTATGGGACCTTTTGATTTGAATCTGGGAACAGAAGTTC